>NC_142053.1:17204822-17821072 GCF_982192425.1 Myodes glareolus | reverse complement strand
AAAATAACAATGGAAGTATAGATAAAAGAGAAGTGCTATATATGTACAGGATTTATGAAAGATCATCAGACACAGAGAATTCAGTTAACACTAAACTTTGTGTTAAGTGACTGAGATTTGAGGATTATTCATTATAACTATACCAGTTACAGGGCTATATTTTTTTAGCTATATCAAATCCTTTCTGGAAATAAAAAGACAAGAAATAGGAAGATGTTACTTTACTCTGCGGGCTGATGCTCACAAATTTTTGCTCATTTCATTCACCTGAGATTTTAAAGATTTCTTTTCCATCCTTTGATCCGCTATCCTCCTAAAGGGTTGCCATAACTAACAAAGATGTCTAATCACTGCTCTGAATTCTTAGTTCTTTTACTTCTAAAATTTCAATGACCTTTACCACTAGCTCACTTCAGCCACCGTTTCCCATGTTCGTGCAACTGATTGTGCTGTCCAGAACTACCCAATTTAAGTAATAAGATCCACTTGCTTATGTGTCCAGATTTCCTACTTTATATGATCTTCTTTCTCTCCAGCGTTTGGTTCTCTTGTCCCTTCCTCAGTCTCTGGAGTAAACTTATTCCTTTATCTTCCAACTTGATCTCATGGTTGATCACCTCAGCAATTTATTTGGCCTGATCTAACTCCTAGCAATCAGGGAAAGTTGAAGCTCTAGAACAACTTCTCAGAGTCCTTGACTTTTGTGAGTTGGATTTTGTGATCTGGTAGAGAAAAATCACAGAAGTCCAAAATAGGCACACCAGTTTTAAGGTTTTCAAACAGTCTTAAATCCTAGTTATTGGTTCAAATTCTGAAAACTTTGTTTGTTTAAGACAGGATCTCACTATATAGCTCCAACTGTCCTGGAACTCACTCTGTAGACCAGGTCAGCCTTGAACTCACAGATATCCTTCTGCCTCTGACTCCCAAATGCTGGGATTAAAGGCATGCACCATTACACCCAGCTCAGTTTTCTTTTAATTTCTTACATTTTCTTACAGATTCTGTTTGAAATGCTTTTCATTATTCTTAAACATTCTACCAATATTCCTGCCCTCTTACCGGGCCTATGACCCTATTTCCTACCTCAAAGAAAATGAATTAACTTAAGAAAACTGCATGTTTTTGGCTTCCCAGCCAAAAATAAAGCAAAACAAACAACTTGTTCTCAGAGCAAGGGCTCAGTACATACTTCTTCCAAAGCACAGGACAAGAATGCTTGACCACGAAGAGATCCTTGACCTTCTGATTTCTCTTCCCCTAAACAGGTCATTATAACCCAGGGAAAGAATTTTCCAGCCTTTCCTTGAAGCAGTAGGATTGGAATTCCTTTGTCCAATCTTATGTCTCTGTGGCTATCCATATCGCCATCCAATCCAGCACAGAAATACGTAACTTGAGCCTTTCTTTGGGCCTTCATTTCCATATAAAACTCCAACACTCTTCATAAAGAACTCAATTTTATTTTCTCTTCCTAATTTGTGTTTCATTATAAAAACTGAACATAAGTGAAGAAAAGATATTTGGGTTTTTTTTTTTTTGGTGGTGGTGGTTTATATTTTTTGTTGTATTTTGAGATTGGGTATTGGTGTGTAACCTAGCTAGCTTGTGTTCACTATCTATCTATCCTCCTGCCTCTACCTCTCAAGTCTTGGGATCATGGAGGTGTGTCATCATGCCTACAACAAATGCATATTGTTTTCTGTGAAGTAGACCAACACAGTGAGGAAGAGCTGCTACTCGTTACTAACTGATGGAGCTTGAGTAATTCATTTCATTTCTTAGAGCCTCACTTTCCCTTGCAGTGACCACTTCGTAACTTTATCCTGTGGACTGAGGTACCCTGAGTAAAGAACTCGCACAACGTATAAAATTTAAAGCATGCTACTATTATCAATTTCATCCTTTAGACCAGTGGTTCTCAACCTTCCTAATGCCGTGACCCTTTAACAGAGTTCCTCATGTAGTGAAGAACTATAAAATTATTGCATTGTTTCTTCATAACTGTAATTTTGATAATTTTGTGAATCATGATGTAAATGTCTGTGTTTTGGGATGGTCTTAGGTGATCCCTGTGGAAGAATCATGCCATGTCCAAGGGCCGCGACCCACAGGTTGAGAATCACTTCTTCATCTCTATGTTATGGTCTGAATGCCTGGGTCTCCAAGAATTTCTGTGTTAAAACCTGCTTTCCAAGGAAATTCTCAGCAGTGTGGCTTTGAGAGGGAATGAGGTTGTGAGCAGAAAGCTGGCACAGAGGCCTTGGAGAGCTGCCTTTCTTTGACCATGAGCAAACAGAATGAGAGGGTGCCACTTGTACCCAAGGAAACAAGTCCCCATCAGTCTCTGAATCTGTTGGTTCATTGCTCTTGAACTGCCAAGCCTTCATGACGAGGAAAAATTAAACAGCTTTCTGTTAGTTTTAAAGTACTCCGTTTAAGACATTTTTGTCCCAGTAGCCTCGGTGGAGCACGGCTGTCTCTTCAGTTGGTATATCTCTCTATATGCTCCACTGTCTCTCTTCCAGTTTGCTCTGCGTATCCCCATGGCTGATGGCTCTGTCTCCATTCTGTTCTCAATCTGTCTTCTATGTGGTGGCCAGAAGGCATTTCTGAAGAGCAAATTAAATGTACCTTTCCCCTGATGAAAGCATCTACGTACTCCTCAGTGCCCTCAGGAGAAAACCTTAAGTTACCTCTCCATGTCTCTGTCTAGTCCACTGTCCCTCTCCTTTTTCAGACTCTTTCGAAACTTTAAGCAACCCATCCTCCTCGAATCTTTTCCCTTCTTTTTCCTGGTGACTCTTCCTGAATTTTTCAACCTCATGTTCAGATATCCTTCCTTCTTAGCGATCCGAGACTACATGAGGTCCCTTTCCTCTCTGCTCCCACCGTCCTCTAGGGTCATCCACACTGATGTCTGTCCACTCTTAGCAAGGAGGTAGCATGTGTTATTGGGAGTATGCCTTCTTTGTAATGTTTAGGGTCAATAAAGCTTCTCTGGATAAATAAAGATATTATCTAAAGGTCAGCATCCCAGTTCTACCTAGAAATATTGTCTATGCCATAAATACTTGGTCAAATGTAAGCCACAGAGATATTCAAGTAGAGCTTCCTGAAGTACATAAGAGGACAGCATGCATATTATTCTCTATCTTCCCCTGAAGTTACTATTGATTCCCAATCTAACAGTACCCCATAATATTTTTGTCTGTGAATACCAGAAACTTTTTTAGTAATTGATTTATTTGTATTTTATGTGCATTGGTGTTTTGCCTGTATGTATGTCTGTTTAGGGATGTCTGATCCCCTGGAACTGGAGTTACAGATAATTGTAAGCTTCTGGGCATTGAACCCTGGTCCTTTGGAAGAACAGCAAGTGCTCTTAACCACTGGGCCATGTTTCCAGCTTCAACACCAGAAACTTAATGACAGAAATTTAGTACCTAGCACAGGACGCAGGAATCACAGGCTGTGCCAGGAAGAAGTTGTTGCTTTTTCAGAGTACATTTAAAGCAATTCCTGTGCTATTATTTATGCAGTAGTGTTGTTTTAAGATACTTCAAGAAATATCATGGTTGGAGTCCTAGAGGAGAAATTAGAGTCATTTTTATAATGGTCAGTGCTGAGAATGTGGCTTTGCATAAGTATGTGTTAGAAAAATTGCAGAAGTGTGTTTAGGGCCATTTCAGAAATTATTGGAAATTTTGTCCTAATCTCAACCAAAAATGTAAGGGCTTTTCCCCATAAAAATCAAGTGAGCATATCAAATAGTAATGTTTAAATTCAAACATTCTAATACAGTACAATCCAAAGATAGACTAATTTGATACACGCTGAGGAATGATAGAGGGAAAATATTAAAGGTTTTTTTGCTTTCCATAAATAAACCATTATCTTACTATCAGAGCAGAAAACTTTGTGTTTATATTAAGAACACTGCAATTCATAAGCTATGATCATCTTGAATCTGACTGAGGCCCTTCAGACAGCGTTCACTGGCATTACAGGGCATGAAAGCATGCTCAGTGCAAAGAAGGCACGCTGTATGGTCCACACCAGGGCAGCAATGAAGTCCCACAATGCATACTACAGCTGATTTTGAATTAGAAACTTTGACGTCTGCCAACTGTTTCGGGACCCTCCCCTTCAGTTTAATAGGCTGACTAGCGGGGGCCCAGCATCACGAGAGTATAGAGTCAAGGGACAATTTCTACAAAATTGAAAAGTGACAAGTTGTGGTGAAACAGGAAACTCCTGGAACAATTTGCGTCAGAATATCCGAGACTAAGTCTCAGAGCCTCCCGTGCCTCCTCCTAATGGCTGGTGGTAAGAAAGGCAGGTAGAGAGAGCGCTTGTTGCCCTTCAATCTCACATCAGAGTCGGACTTCACCGCATGAATTACTCGAATTCCTTTCTGAAAAGAGGGACAGAAACTGAGAAACCCAGCAGCCGAGCAGTTATGGTATTTCCCCTCCTCACCTCTCCATTCCAGCCTCACAGACTTGCTGGAGCGATGTGGCAGAGTCATAGGAAAGATGCCTCTCGTTGAGGAAAATGATACTAAGTGTAAACACAGCTCCATAGGTTTTATGAATATGAGACCATGTGAATATGAGGATAGTGACTAGTCTTAAAATCCAAGTATGTTATTAACCTCTTAGTTAACTGCCTCTTCCTACAAGTCCAAACAATGCTTACGCATTGCCAGAGGATGGCGATGGAGGGGTTTAGTGCAGAGGTTCTCAATCTGTGGGTCGCTACCCCTTTGACAAACCTACCTCTAAAGTACATTGACAATTCATAACAGTAGCAAAATTATAGTTATGAAGTAGCAGCAAAGATAATTTCATGGGTGGGGGTCATCACCACCTGAGGAACTGAGTTCAAGGGTCAAAGCATCAGGAAAGTTGAGAACCACTGCTTGAGTGCATTATAAATGAACTCCAATTTGTCTGAAGAAACAATGAAGTACTAAATTTTGGACACTGTTAAAAGCAAGTTGGACTCTGTTCTTGGGAAATTCTGGTCAGTTCTGCTACATGTTTTTGTTTTCCAGGCCTTTCTGTTTCTTTATGATGAGTTATGGAGAAAGATAGACACTGAAGAAAGCAGGCGTCGCTGAGACAGGCTGTAATCCACACGTTATCATCCTTTAGCGCTGCTTTTCTTATGGCCTCACATTTGGCGTGTACGGATGCTTGTACGTGTGCACACAAGCATGCCTGCCCACGGAGGCGAGAGGTCCACATCCAGTAACTTCTTCAATCATTCTCTGCCGTATACTTTGAGACAAGATCTCTTGGTGAACCTTGGGCTTACTGACTCGGCTGGATTGGCTGGCCAACAAACGCCAGGGGTTTCCTGGCACCTGCTTCCCCAGTCCTGCGGTTACAGGTGTGTGCCAGCGTGCCTAGCTTTATACACGAGTTCTGGAGACTGAATGATGGTTCTCATGCTTGCGCAGCAAGTACTTTACCAACTGCGGCTCTACTTTGGACTGCTATTTGATGGCTTAAAGAAAGGAAAATACCTCGGTCCTTGAAACTTGTTACTAATGGCCATTTTTAAAAGGTCAGAGGAGTTAGTGGTGTTATGCATTCATGAGGGCATTAAAATGGTGCCCTTTTAAAGTGTAGACGTAACCTAAGAGGTAGCTATATATACTTTTTAAAGGTCACTATTTCTCAAATCATAACACAGTATCTAATTATTTTAGAAAATGAGGGGGAAATTTAAAGTACATTTACTGAATGTGTAATCTGTGCACCGCTGGCATTGCCATTGTCCAAGAACAGGAGTTGTGTTAGGGTTATTTAATCACCCAGCTCTAGTAGTCAGGGGCAATCACCAGGGACTATTTCCTTCCTGAAAGGCTTCTAAAATAGACGTGACTGTTTCTTAAAAGAAACCTGCTGCACAAAACCCAAACTTTACAAAATGGGGAGCTTGGGGTGTGATAAACGTCAAAATAAGTTATTTTCCCTTTAAAAATACTTATCCTGGGGTACCTTTTTCCCTTTTCCTTTTCCGTCCTGGGGATCAAACTCAGGACCAAGCACATTTTGTTATACTACTGAACTATAAAGCCTCCTTCCTTCCTTCCTCCCTCCCTTTTTTCCTCCTTCTCTTTCTCCCCCCTCCATTCCTCCCTCTTCCTTCCTTTTCTTCTTTCTTTTTATTAATTCATTTTTATTTTATTTTCATAAGTGTTCACTTAAATGTATTTATATGGGCCACGTGTGTGCAGAAACCCACCCAGGCCAGAAGAAGACATTGATTTCTCAGACATCAGAAGAGGACATTGAATTCTCTGGAAGTGGAGTCACAGGTGGTTGTGAGCTGTCATGTGGGTGCTAGGAACTGAACCTAGATCCTCTGGAAGAGCAGCCAGTGCTCTTAACCATGTGACCATCTCTCTAGTGCTTTCTTTTGGATTTTTATTTTTAGAGATATAATCTTCACACAGTTGTCAAGACAGGCCTTGAAATTCTCCTCATTGGGCTTCGGTTGCCTGAAGATCTGGAATTACAGGCTTGAATCACCGAGGCTTCTTTCCATGATAACCTTTTCATCATAGTTCCAAGCCGGTGGGAAGAACCTTTTTTTAGCTGGGGCTACTAACTGTACTCCGGTCAAGCTTCTCAGTACATCTCTTTGACACAACTGGAAAAGGTCAGGACTGTGAACTAGTGCAGTGTTTTGAAAATTCAATGTGACTATGTGTGGTCAGGGAGCCGTCAGAGTGATTGCATGTAACTTTTACTCCATTAGTGCTGAATTAGAATGTTTCCTATATGACAATCAAGCTTACCTACGTTGTGTTCTTAATTAATTGATTCATTTTCTTGTTAGTCTATGTTTTCTAATGACAGTTATAGTACGAAGAATGAAAACTCCACTTATGCCTAGTTTAATAAAAGTATTTTAATAGCATGCAAAGAGTCCATTTATTAAAAACCACCCCAAACACAGTGATTTGAAATAACTAGGTAGAATATACTTTTGATTGGGACTATCTAGTTTGTTTGTTATTTTACTTAAATTTTGATTAGCATGAATTAATTGTACATGTTAATGGGGTAAACTGTGATATTTGAACACATGCACACAGCATGCACTGATCAAATCAAGGTAATCAGCATTTCCCTTTCCTCATCAGATCTTTGGGAGCTTTCAAATTCCTCTTGTCTGCATTTTCATAAAACATGTACTAGGATATTCTGAACTCTAGTTATCCCCTGTGCTCCTGAACACCGGAACATGTCCTTCAGCCTAACTCTATTCTGAGTGCCATTACTGATTCATTCTGCAATATTAATTATGTCCTGTGAGTCCTTAGCATATTCATTGTGTTCTTATATTGTTGCTCATATTAAGTTTCTTAGGCACATAGGGAGTATTTTACTCACTTTTATAAACCAGTGCCTATTATATAATATGTTACAAATAAATATGTGTCAAACTGACCATAAGTTTCTCTGCTTATGTCATACTAGAAATCTCCATTTTTGTATTAGCAATTATTGTTTTTGTATTCATTCTATATCCCTTTCCTAAGGCGGTCCTGGGCCACTCATCTGTGATTATTTTCTTCTCTGTGGTGATTGTTTTTAGATTCTGTCTGGTTCCAGCATCTCCTCTGACTTGAATGAACCCATCTACTTACAGCCTGTCTTAGGGTTTCTATTGCTGTGAAAGACACCATGACCACAGACACTCTTAGAAAGGAGAACATTTAATTGTGGTGGCTCATTTAGAGTTCAGGGGTTCAGTCCATTATCATCATGGTGAGGAGCATGGTGCCATGCAGGCAGATGTGGTGCTGGAGAAGTAGCTGAGAGTCCTACATCTTAATCGACAGGCAACAGGAAGTGAACTGAGATAACTGGGAGTGGCTTGAGCATATATGAGGCCTCAAAGCCTGCTTCCACAATGACATACTTCCGCCAACAAAGCCACTCCTCCTAATAGTGCCACTCTGTAATGAGCTTATGGGGACCAAGGGCGTTCAAACTACCACACAGCTCAAAGACACATTGAACTGAATGTAAGTTCAACGCAACTTATCTTCAAACTGAGGTGTCTCCTTCCTCTGTTTCACCCATTTGAGAAAAAGGCGCCCCTATCTTTTCTAGGGAACATGCTCATCTCTCATTCTCCATATCCACTTAAATCACTAGCTTCTGCCCATTTGTTTTCATTGAGTTAATCACTTCAACTCACCCGCTTCTCTCTACGCCTGTTGTCAGGATTGCAGGTACATCTCAGTCTTGACTTCCTGATGTTCCTGCTTCCACCTCCCAAAGGCAGGAATTATAGACCCATGCCACCAGACTCTGCTTACTCCCATTTTTTTTTTAAGCATTGGATTTTGAAGGAGATATATGTTTTCCTATAGAATGTTTCCCTCCTTTTATGGATGGTACACTGTGAAACTACTTAACTTGTTCTTCTAACCTCAACATCTTTTGAAAACTGGAAGTTAAATTTAATGAGCCTTGACTATATTCAGGTCAAAACATTTCGGCAGCAATCCTTATTTTTGGACCGAATTGTTCTTTCTCAAATGTCATATGCTGAAATCTCAAACACATGGAATCTTGAATTTTGACTGTATTTGGAGCTAGGATCTTTAAGAAGGTGGTTTAGTTATGTGGAGTTAGGCTACAGAGATGGATCTGTGGTTAAGATCAATTGCTGTTCTTCCAGAGGACCTGGGTACAGTTTTAAGCACCCACAAAGTGGCTCACAACTTTCTCGAGCTCCAGTTTCAGGGGATCTGATGTCCTCCGGCTTCTGCAGGCACTCAGAATGCATATGCCATGCAGACATGCATGTAGGCAAAATACTTATACACATGAAATATAAATAAATAGACCCAAAAAATAAATTAAAATAATTTTTAGAAAGTGAAATGTAGTTATTGGGATGGGCTCTAGTCCAGGTCATTTTATGTCATCTCAGACACAAGAAACCACCAGATTTGCAAGTGTAGCATGATTAAGAAAAATGCAGAGACAGATACAGGGGTCCAACCTGAAGGTCAGAAAAGCAAAACAGCCAGCCACTGACTCCTACCTCTATTTCAGTCAGAAATGGCGATCCTGCCTCCGGGAATCTCAGAATGAGACTGTGTCTGAGAGCTGTCTCCTTCCATCGTATATTCCTCTCTAGTTCTGGGATTAAAGGCATGCACCACTACTGCCCAGTTTTTATGACAAACTAGTGTGGCTACTGGGATTAAACATGTGTGCCACCACTGCCTGGTCTGTAAGGCTGACCAGTGGGGTTGTTTTACTCGCTGATCTTCGGGCAAGCTTTATTTATTAAAATACGAGTGAAATATCACTACATGCAAGTACAGAGGAAAGAGCATGTGAGGGCATAGTGAGGTATGTATAAACTCGGAAGCGAGTCCCAAGAAGATGCCAGCCCAGCCAAAATTATGATTTTCAACTTCCTGCCTCAGAATAGTGAGAAAATACATTCTGATTGTCAAAGCTATCCAGTCTGTAGTATTTCATTACAACAGCACTAGCAAACATATATATACACTCCATAGGTAAAGTTTTATATGCTCACGCTGTACCCCATCATGAAGTCTAACAGATAAACACAGTGGGGGTGGGGGAGTATCATAATCCCCTCAGGGATACTTCTACTCTGCAAGAAGGAAACTATAGGGCAATACTTTGGCATTGGGGCAATATCTAGGTCTCAATCAATATTTCAATCTTTTATATTAGTGCAACTTTCATGGATGATTTGGACAGAATGAAATGTTTAATTATCAGCTTCCCCACTTCATCAGTACTGAGTCGTCTTCCTTTTGTTCTTCCTCTTGGAGCCACGACAATCCTTGGATTCATGAGAAGAATCCCTTCCTTCTGAAGGATTCGTTTATTTTATGTGTATGAGTAGTTTGCCTACAGATAAGTCTGTGCACCATAAATGTGTCTGGTGCCCACGGAGACCAGAAGAGAGCATCAGATTCCCTGGAAATGGAGATATAGATAGTTGTGAGCCACCATGTGAGTGTTGAGAATCCCACCAGGATCCTCTGGAAGAGCAGCCATGTTGTCTTCGTAACCGAGCTATCCCTCTAGCCTTTTAAATATACACACCCACGTTCTTGGGCTTATGACTTGACAAGAATTTTGCTCAGTTTGGATTACAGCCTCCATTTGACCATCAGGAAACCCTTCTTGTACACGAGCAGCTGGTACAACTGCCCCTGCAGCCTTGCTTACTTGGTTCCCTTCCATTTTTCACATAACAGTCAGAGTAAACGACAGCAAACTCACTGTGTCCCTATCTGCTTGAAACAAATCTTTGTCTTGAATTCAAGAAGAAAAGTTGACTGGCCCCTGCATGATCTTGCATGGTGCATTTTATCGCCAGACACGGCCTACCTAACCAATCCCCAACCTCACTGAGGAGTTGTGGCTCCTCAAATGCACCAACCTCCCATCTTTTTACATTTTTCCTCCTCTCCTCCTAGGTACTCAAGCCACGCCTTTCCTCTCGCCTTGCTTCTTCACCCTAGACCAGCTCTGCTCAGCTCTCACCATACCCTGATTGTCTTTCGTTCACAAAGTTTCAACTGTAGCTGTACTATTATTTGGGCCACTGTTGGTTCAGTATTCCTTTACCTAATGGGACAGTAAGGTCCAAAATGACAGAGATGACAGACAGGGTGTTTACATTGTTATTTTATCCTTTGTGACTTCCACTACCTAGACTAGAGGATACTTATTAACTCACAGCTAAAGTAAAGCAGAATTCAGTGCTATATAGTGGAGTAATGGATGTGGATGTAATTGTGTTATTGTGAAGGTTTGTACAAGGATGTAATACATGCCCAGCATACAATTCACGCTAGATAGATATTGAATGATGCATCTAAACTATTCATAGATGTGGAGAAACAGTTTGTGGGTGTATCAGACAGTAAACATGCAAGAAAATATCATATTAGGCATCTAAAAGTAATTTTGTGTTATCACAATATTTGCTCTACAGTTTTGTCATGTACATAAAAGCCATTTTCTCCTGGCAATAGAAGCTTCTGATTAAATATCAACTCTTCTGTGTACTTTCCAGGTTGTATGAAAGTAGTTCATTGAAGGCGGCATTAAATTAAAAAGCAGGCATTATGTTTGTTGGCTCTTTTATGGTTGAAATGTGTTTTGAGTGATCAAGATTTTACTCCTGTAATAGACATGCCCAAGTTCAAGGTCCTGGGCTGATTATAGATACCTAGTGGTACAGTGTGAATCAAATTCCTATTTTAAGGTGTGGTAAGGATCTTTGAGATGTAGGTTGAAAACTTGGGAAAACTGGTGCTCTCCTTAGCCCTCTAGTCATTAGTGTCTACCATATATATGCTAGCAGAGCAGGCTTGGGGGAGTCACCACAGAATATAACTGATCTGAAAGCCTTTGTGAGGAGCCCTGAATCAAAGTTTGCAGTTGCCGGTGCTTTGAATTCCTCCCTCCAGTCATCCAGTGATGCCACGCTGGTGGCGTCGACCTCAGGGTCATTCTTTTTTAAAAAAAAAAAAAATTATGTTTAATTTGTGAATGTGGTTTCCGAACGCAAAAGCTCTCCTACCTTCCCTGGGTTTCCCTCTGGGGAAGAACGTGCAAATTCACATGCATCCTGTTTTAACCGTGCAGGGGAAAATACCAGTCAGGAGACATTGACCCACATCCTGGATATATGAGCAAGGAATGAACTGATAAAATAAAACTGGGGCTTGTAGCCACCAGCTTCCTTTTCTGAGTGCGAAAATTGCCCAAGTGTCTTAGGTTATCATCTACTTTACTTCTAGGTTTTGTTTCTCTGACCAGATTGGGCTAAAAGTAAAAGAGGAGGTGAAAGCCCTTCCTTCTGTTTGTTAATCTCTCTTCTTCTGTCTTTTTTAAAGCAGCCCTCTTTTCTCCCCCTCTCCTTTGCCTCAATAGAAAGAAAAAGAAGTTTTGTCAGCACCCCTGTTCCCTTTGTTGCCTGCTTTTTCTCAGAAGTCTTTCTCTGCTTTTATCCTCGCCCCAGTCATGCATGAGAGAACAGTTGTGCCCTGTTGTCTGGCTGTTCTGCTAGTTTCCAACCAGTGGGGCTCCTTCTTTGTTCTCTTTATTTTCTGAACACCCAAAGGTAAAAGAGGAGAAAGAGGGATTGGGACTCTTAAGGAGAGAAACCTCTATTTATTTAGATTTCATTCATTTGGGGGCCATGGCAGGAAGAGTTGAGGAGTTGGAGGGAACAGAGCCCAGTTTCCTTACCTACAACATTTTTGTTGACCTGGTGTCTCCGGCAAGAATGCATTTTAGCCATATGCTTCCAGTAGCCTGAATTCCGGGGAACCTGCTTTGTGATTTAATGGAGAGCTGCTTGTTTCCCACTTGGGGCTGAGCCTTTGTAGCATTTGCTTTAGCATACAAACGCTTCCTACCTGAGGTGATGCCTGCCTGGCATTTCCAACAAACTTCCTGGTAGGATAACTTTAAAATTCTACAAGAAGATTTGCCTGCATCTACACCAAAGGAAAGATGTTGTCTACATTCTTACTTTTGCAAAAGAAAAAAAATAGGCATTAGAAGTGAAACTTGAACTTCGGATGAATATGTGAGGCCTTCATCCTTACAAAACAGACCCTTTCTGGTCTGGTTATCCGACGTGGGCTTGCTACGGGTTGTCATGGTGATAGTATAGGCCTGAACGTTTTCACAGGCTCAAACTATGAAGTTTTTGAAAACTGTTTTGATTAATTTTTTTTCTTCACTCCAACTTCTCTCTCACTTCAACTCTTTCCTCTTTTGTTTCGCCCTTGATTTATGGCAGGTTGCTGTCATTTAAATAGATGTGCATTCTGAAATTCCTCCTTTCTTTGCGCTAGCAAAGAACAAAATAACCCATGCAAGTCATGCTCAAAGAGTTGGTTATTGTTGCTTGCTGGATTTCGACTCTCTGTGGTTGTCGGGCCTAATTCAAAGTAATTCAGGCTCCACAGTGGGGGCAGTGCATAGCTCCACAGGAAATTATGATAGCAAAAGTCTTCCTGTCGAGCTCTGCACTTGGCACTACAAAGTGCCTTGGGCTGCGGCTACCTGAATAGGGTTGAATTAGACCAGACAACCGCATCGTCCCACTTCTTAATCTATTAGAGCGATATACAAGTGGCAATTGTTGATTGCAAAAATGGGATTAAGAGGCTCTTCAAGCGAATTGATTTTCTTGTGAGAACAAAAAGAGGAAAGAGAAGCCTTCGTTTGAATCACACAGCCAGAAAGTTTCATGAATGGGTTCCACTGCAAATGTTAGAATTCGAGCAATCAGTGAGTCCCCATGGGGTGTGCAGGTGAGAGACATAAACTGCTCAAAAAAAAAGTGAATTATGTGCAAAACCCGAGTTTAAGGCATCTGCTTTGCAGGACTTCTCAGGATCAAGCAGCCCCTGGGAAGGTATCTGATAACATGACACAGACAAACGGCTCCCAGTCTTTCCTCTTTGCACTTGCACACGATAGGGGCTTCTGTCAAGTGTGCTGGAGGCAGGTGAGTTGTTCACACTGCTTTTACCATCCAGTCTCTATCTGCCCAAAAGGATGCTTCTCTCTCCCCCAGATCAGCAGGTCCTTGCTGTCCATTGGAAAGGGTCCCCATGGAGCAGGGCTCTTCTGAAAGAGAGACCATCATTTGGCACGTAGGTTTTCTCCTTTGAACTGTCCTTAGGCTCTTTGGCCTTGGTAACTTTGGAAATGGAAATCGATTCGCTGCCAGTTAGAGTCAAATTCTGCTTTGCATTTTTCATAGTGTCCTTCTTATTTGGAAGACTGTCTTTCATAGCACTCTGGCTTTAGATGGCTGAATGGCAGAGTCAAGTTTCTTCCACAAGATAATTCCTCAGACTTTGAAAAGATCGACTTTGTTTTTCTAAAGTCACCTGCTGCACCAAGTTGTAGTAAAAGTCAAATGGACTGCACACCTACTAGGACCTGAAAATACATATAGAGAATGCACACACATGAACACCAGTATCCCAGTTTTTAAGATGCTTCTTAAGCTCCCTCTGATATTGGTTGCTTTCTATGGTACATTATTCCTCTCAGATAAGTGTAGGACGATCATTTATCTGACAGCTTTTACTGTCAGAGATTTCAAGAATGCAGAGAATGGAAATGACTCTGTCGCCAGCTGGGGGAACGAATGAAACGGACCCGAGCAGATGAGGCAAGCCTCCCATTTCTTCTGCCTCCTGCGTCATGTTTTAGACTAAGCAGCAAGTAATCTGGAATGCCCTGGCCCTTTAAGGGTGAAAGTGGTTAAGATATACTAAAAGGGGCCCCTCTTTGGAAAGACGAACATAACCACATATCCATGACAAGAAACAAGGAACCAGGAACCCTCCACAAACCAGAATTCTTGAAAGAGAATCTTCATCATGAACAGAAGAAATGAAAGCATTCATGTCCTTGCCCTTTACTGATCAGGTTCAGGGTTTAGCAGATGATGATGTTGTGCTGGGAGAAGCCACCTTTGCTTACAAGCCCAAAGAGAATCATTTCTTCCACCTCTAAATACCACTTTGTAGACCCTTTGGAGAAAAATGGCAGTTTAGATATTTGCCATTCCCCATGCATACCAATGCTGCAACTCCAACTCTGTAAGTCCCATTTCTCAAACTGACTGAGGAGGTCGCAATTGTTTGAACAAGGACAGCCTTCTCTTTGTTTTGTTTCCCTCACTGGTAGAGCCAGTAGGCCAAGACAACATCAGTTGTTACAGTGTTGTGAATCTAGAAAGACTGCTAAATCCTTAGATCCTGGGATGTGCTTTTGGGAGCCAGGCTTCTCCGAAGCAATGTAGAAGAAAGCAAAGGGAAACTGGAGTTAGTGGTTCTCACCCATCCATCAGCAAGCACATTAGCAGGTGGCTTAGGTTTGTCCTGTCATATCCTAGCAGGCTGAGGCACCCAGCACCATCCTTCCCTTGGTAGGTGGATTTCCCTTAAAAAGAAGTCCTGTGCAGACAACATTACACCGGTACTTTTAGTAGACTCACAAGTTATGGGACTCTCCAAAGAAGAATGAACATGAGTGTTTATATGGAAATAAAATCAATACATTTCCTGTCTTCTCTTCCCTGCATGTGCCAGTCAGTCTCTATCAGGGTGTGTTTCACTTGCAACTGTCTTTATTTAATGTACAATTCAGAGGAACTATAGCGAGTCAACTCCGTTCTTTCCCCCTGGACTTTCTCTGAAGTCCAAAAGTATAGGCACTGGTTTGCATCTAACATACCACGTATGGAATATAGTAAGTAATAATTGGATATTTATCATAATGTTGCTTTCCTGGCACACCATTCATTAACTGCCCCATATTTAATTATGCCAAAATTAGCACAGGGGAGTCTTTGGCTAGTGTATTTGCACATGCCATCAATTACGTCCTAATAAATTAATTTGCTTTTCAGGATTCACCAGAGGCACCAGTTGGGCCTCTGCGCTCCTGCTTGACTGTTCTGACTTTGAACAGGTTTATTCAGCTGCTGTCTGCTAAGCCCTACAGAAGAACACAATGGCTGCTGATCGGCCTTTTATGGTTTATTGGAAACTGGTGGTCCGCACTGTGGCTCCGGTCAGTGATTAACCCGCGAGAAAACAAACTACACAAGGCTAAGTTGATGTTGGAGGAGGAATGCGCTCACTTCATTAAGGCTTGAAGAGGAAACCTTTTCTCCTTCAGTGCTTGTTCAAAACTTTTCAGGTCTCTATTTAATCACGTAATTCTCTCTAAGTAGCAAGAGAAGCCTGCTGCACAGCGAGAGGTCTTTTGCCACATGACAACTTAGAAAGATAAATTATATATAAATATCTTCATGGTTTTGTGCAGGGAGGAAGCCAATTTTTGTATTCCTCTGTGAAACTAATTTACTTGTTTCTTTATTAAAAGAAGTAAGTGGGTACACTCCATGGTATTTCATGCACACAAACCGTGGCCTTCATATTTCTTCTGGGCTTCTTATTCCGCGGTAGGGTTATTGCAAATTCAAGTAAAAGGTGCTGTCCTCTCTTCTTGTGATTCTAAACAAATATTGAAAGGGGGCATGGGGGAGGAGAGTGAGGTCGAAGGTTCAGATAATATAGATTATTGCAAAATTGGAACAAAATAAATGTGTTCTCAGCTAGACTAAGAGGAAGAGGAGGATCTATGAGGGTCTATTTCAGGAGGTGCTACATTTCCTAGTGTTACCTAATCTTGCAACCTTTCCCCAACTTTCTCCTTCTCCCTCTCTCCCTTCTTCTAGGTAGCTTCAACCTTGGAGATTATGAATAAAACTTACAAAGAATTTAGATTCATCAACTCTGATTTGGCTGTCTTCAGTTTTTTAAATGAAAAGTCAATAGAGACATATACCATGAGTGTTAGGGGATTCCAATAGTGCCTTTTGATAGTTGACATTAGAATTATCTCTGTTATAATTTGGGGAACATCTTACGCTCTTCACTGTACATTTTTCCTATCAGATCTGCAAGGATAGGTGTTCAGTTGCCTGCCCCCTACTTGCCTCACCTCACACACTCATAGACTGCATGTCGGTGAGAACAGTTTCATGTATCATTATCAGCAAGTGTGTAGTGAGCTTCAGAAGGTGGCGAGGAAAGGAAGGATTCAGCTTTGGAAGAACGCAAAGCCTAAGAGCTGTGCCCTGGTCTCTGCTTATTGCTCTTAATGAGGACCTCATCAGAACCCTTTTTGGCCCTTGATTGCACCTCCAGCAGGAATGAGTCTAAGATTTTCTGAATGACTCCCGAAACCCTCTACCATGTCATCTGTGTCTCCTTTTCTTTCCCTATGCTCCCCTCTCCCTTCTACGGCAGCGAGGTTTTCCACCTCTCTGACTTTGGGTGCCACTGAAACCTCTTCTTATCTTCTTCTCACTTCACTTCTTCAGTGAGTCTGTTCTACCATCTTTCCTACACCCCTTCAATACCAAGCAATGGGGTTAGTAACTGTGTCCATCTGCTGGTTTGTTCTGATACTCCTGTTTGCCTGCTCGATTCTCCCTTACACAGTGTCTTATGATGCATATTAAACTGTAATGTGCCCTACGTTGAACCACAGATTCTGATTCTACAGGGGGCAAGGCGGTGCCTGAGGTTCTGCATTGCTAATGGATTACTAAAGGATGTCAATGCTACTGGAGTCCCACTCACAGACCAGACTTTTTCACTCCTTCTGTGGAAAGCAAATTGCCATATGCCAATACTAGTTAGACTCAAATACTCTGATCAAGGTAGAGAAAACTGAACAAAGTTCTTGAGGGCAGTTAAAGGGCATAGTAACATGAAAGTATCTATTAAGTTCTCCATGTTAACTAGCCTCTTTCAACCTTCAGCAGAAGCACCTGCCGGCACACGCATATGCTTTTCTACATTAAAAAAAATAATTTCATTGATAACTACAGGCAATTTGAGCTGATGTTCACAATTGGGGGTAGTGGGGAGATTGGAGCTCAACAAATGACCTATCATTACAGGATTTTGAAATGTTAAGAAAATTTACTATTAAATCACGTCTTGGTAGTGTTACTGTGAAGAAAGGGTTCTCAGCTGGGTGAATATTTTAGCTCCATAATGACATTTTAAAAATGGCTTTTAATATCGGCATCGCAGTTATTTTAATTCTTTTTCAGCTTCTAAAACTTCCTTAGTGGTGAAGTCTGTCTGAGTAGATGCTGGACTAGCAATAAACCTTAGTCTAGACTGCAGTTTTCTTCTTTTAACTCTTAAAACCTTTAAGGAAAGATTGTCTGCTACCCCTCTAAGGGATTGTGTGTGCACAGGGCGGGGGTTACTCAATTGTATTTGACAATTTCACATATAAATATAATGCATTGTGATTTAATTTCCATTTACTCCAGTTTCCTCTTCCTCTGAACTATTCCTTCTTCCCAGTTAGTCCTCCCTTCCTCTGAACTATTCCTTCTTCCCAGTTAGTCCTCCCTTCCTCTGAGCTATTCCTTCTTCCCAGCTGTCCTCCCTTTCATTTCATGACTTCTTTTTGGTCCCCTGAGTTTAGTTAGACTTGTTCACATAAACAGCTATACTACTAAAAAAAATGTTCTTCCTTCCCACAGCAAATATTGCCTGCCAATACTTCCTCAGGAAAGGGTACGGCCTCAGGGGTGCCCATTCCCCGTGATAATATGTGGAAGGACCCAGCCTTGTGCAACACAGGTATATGCTCATTATTGCAATGACCATGACATACTCTAAGTGATTTTTTAAGTGAATTCAAATAATTCTTATTGTAGGATGTTCTTATCTATGTCTAACCATACTGGTAGGTTATACTGTAGCTTCTATTATTATTACTACTGGGGGGTCTAATGTGGTACAAGCTGACCTAGAACTCTATATTGCCAAGGATGACCTTGAACTCTTGATCTCCCTGCACTCTCCTTTCAATTGTTTGTATTAATGGGATATAATGTAGCATTCCAGTGTGTGTGTGCGCGCACAATATATAATAATCAAGATGTAGTAATTGGAATATGCCTCAGAGATACATCATTTCTTTGTGTTGTGAGCCATATAAATCCTCTCGGCTATTGTGTTATGAAACCTTAAAGACATTCCTCTCACTCATCCACGCCCCTGTATGTTAAGCATCTTCTCTCCATCAACCTTCTCTCACACCCTTTCTCAGCTGTGCTAATTACTATTCTCTCACCACTTCTTTTAGGAAATCAATCTCTTAGATTCCACATATAGGTTAAAATGTGTAAGATTTGTGTTTCTGTGCCTGACTTGTTTCACTTAACTCAATGTCTTCTAGTTGCATTCAGGTTGATGCAAATGAAAGAACTTCTTTTGTAATGCTATATACAGTCTCTGTGTGTGCTCCTCATGTGTTCATCAATTAAAAATACATGATTAGTTCGGTTTCATATTTAGGTTTTTGTCTGTGGTGCTGAAATTAAAATCCAAGGATTTGTGAATGGTAGGTACTGGTCGACCATTAAGCTATATCCTAAGACTCTTGGCTGCTATTATTAGCGGTTCAATTAGACAAGTGAATGCAAATATTTCTTTGCCATACTGATTTTGTTTCCATTTTGGTAGCTCAGGCTGGCCTCGAACTCATGATCCTCCTGCTTCTGCCACTTCAGCATATCCTACTACTATGTGCCACCAAAATAGGCACCTTTTTGGTAATATACTGATTTTCTTTGCTCGGTCCATAATGATTGTACTGACTTATGTTCTCACCAATGGCATTTGAAAGTTCCCCCTTCTCTACATCTTCTATAGCGTTTGATAAGAGCCATTGTGGAATATTATTTTAGCTAAGCAAAGATGTGTTACATTTGCTTATGCTTCAGAATATTACTTTAACTGTGTATAGGTGTTGCTTTTGTTTATGCAGCATTTGTTTAACAATACAAGGATGTGTGTTTAATTATGTAATGATGTGTTGTATCTGGTTCACCTTGCCTGCCTAAGGCACTTGATTGGTCCAATAAAGAGCTGAATGGCTAGTAGCTAAGCAGAGAAAGGATAGGCAAGACTAACAGGCAGAGAGAATAAATAGGAGGAGAAATATAGGGTCAAGAGACAAGGAAAGAACAAGAGAACAAGAGACATTCCCAGGGCAAGAAGCCAGGCAGGCACCAGTCAGACATAGAGAAGCAGAGAAAGGAAGATATACAGAAATAAGACAGGTAATAAACCCCAAGGCAAAGCATAGATAAAGAGAATCAGGCTAAGTTAAAAGAGCTAGCTAGAAATGAGCTAAACTAAGGCCAAGGATTCACAACTAATAAGCCCTGTGTCATGATTTGGAAGCTGGTTGGTGGACAGAAATAAAAAAGCCTGGTACAAGCCATCACAATTGGAATGATATAGTATTTCAGTGTGGTTTTGATTTGCAAGTACACTGGTTAGTAATGTTAAACATTACTTTCACATATGCGCTGGCTACTCGTGTATCTTTTTTTGAAAAAATATCTTTGTAAATCATTTCCACAGTTTTTGTTATTTTTTAAACTATTGAGTTGTAGGTATTCTGAATATTAATTTCTTGTTCTTTCTTCACTTTGTACAATCAACACTTTTGCTTATAGAAGTTTAAAGGTTTGATTTAATTCCGTTTTATTTATTTATTTATTTATTTTTGCTTGTGTTGTCTGTATTTTTCTGGTCATATCCCAACAAAAATTTCATCACAAGTCAGTGTTCTGGACATTCGTTTTTAAGTTTTATTCTTAATTGGTTCAGGATTTCCGGTCTTGTCTTTACATCTCTAATTGATTTTGTATTTTTTTTTCTTATACAGGGAAAGATTGAGGTTCCATTTCATTGTACTTATGTGAATACAAAAGTTAAGTTTTCCAACCATCATTTATTGAAAACATTTTTCTTATTTCTCCAAAGTAGGTTTATTGTTGTTGTTTTGGTAGATTTATTTCTTGGTTTGTTGTGGGAGTACCTTCCGCTGCTTCAGCCAATAGTCGCTGAAGCACGAGCCCACAGTGCAGCGGGGAGCGACTTCCGCTCCGTCAGCCAATAGCCACTGAAATACCAGCCCACTGGGGCGTGGTATATTTCTCTTTTAAAAAGAGACACAGATCCGGATCAGGCCCTCTTGATTCCGGCGCTTGGTCCCGGCTCCTGCTCCAGCGACTAGGCTCCCTTCCTGACGGTTTATGGTGTATGTAAGTTTTACCCCCCAAAATAAATAACCCCTTAAAACATAACTAGTGTGGGATTGATTCGCCGATATTGGTTCTCTATAATATTCTATTAATCTATGTATTTGTTCTCATGTCAGTAACATGCTCTTTGGGTTACTGTAGTTTTGTGGTTTGTTTTCAAATTAGTCATTAATGATTAATTCATTATGATTAATTAATCATTAGTTATGATTAATTAATCATGATTAATGTAGCTTTTCTTTTTTCATGGGGTGACTTTTAATATTCAAGGTCATTCAAAGTTGTTTTTGTTTTTTCCTAAAATTTTTCTTTTATTTTTGAGATTATAATCTAATTATATAGCTTCCCCCTTCTACTTCCTTCCTCCAAACTGTCCCATATACCTCTCCTTGCTCACTTCCAAATTTGTGACCACTTTTTTCATTAATTGTTGTTACAGCAAATTCGCTGATCCTTTAGCTCTTACAATCTTTCTACTCCCTTTTTTGTAATGTTCCTTGAACTAAGCTGTGGTGATGTATTAGTTGGGACTGGGCTCCACAGCTCTGTATTTTGATTGGTTGTGGTTTTCTGTAATGGTCTCTGTCTATTACAAAGGAAAGTTTCTTTGGTGGGGAGTGAGGGCTGCACTTACATGTGGGTAATAGGACAAATATTTAGAGTGTAATTAGAGGTCATGCCAGTTTAATAAAGTAGAGGTTGTATGTCCTTCACCAAGATATATTATGAAGGCTTTTTTGTTCTATCACTGTCTACAAGTCTACATTTTTTGGTAGTTCTATGAAGAATGTCATTAGTATATTGATGAGAATTGCAATAAATTTGTAGAATGGCTATTTTAAAGTAATATTAACTCTTCCAACACAAAAACATGAGCTGCCTTTTCATTAGTTTGTGTATCATATTGAATTTCTTTCATTAATGCATTATAACCTTCATCACAATTGACTTCTTTAGTCAAATTTATTTCTAGGCATTCACTAGCCAGTATGAATGAAATTGCTTTTTAAATTTCTTCTCTTCAAACTCATTACTGATGCATAAAATGGTATTGATTTTTTATGTTGATTTTTTTATCATGCAACATTACTGGCACACCATTATTATGTTATTTAGCTAATTCTAAAATACTTATAATTTATCATATTGCCAACTTAGCTTGATGCTAAGTATTGTCAAATAGATAAAGAATTTTTAAGCATGTAGTACAAAAAGTTACATAAAAGAACAAGGCTTATGTTATACTCTTAAATTGTTTATTCATATTTATGAAAACAGTTCAAATATAGCATGTTGCTTTGTATATAAGAGATAAGAAAAAAGATGTGTGTGTGCATGTCTGTGTGCTTCCACCAAAACTAGTACAGAAAGGTGAAGTGAGGACAAGGATAGAAGACTGAATTATCTCATAGTCCTTTTGAAAATATCAACTTTTAAAACATGTATCTTTTAAATATTAAAACACTTCAATAAGAAGATATGTAAAATCAAAATTTTAATTTTAACTTATTACATATTTATTTGTTTATTTTGTGTGTGAATGTAGAGACAAGGGGCATGCTTGGAAGCCAGAAGGCTATGAGGAAGAGTCATTTCCCTCCACCATGTAGGTCCCAGGGATGGCACTGAGGTTGCCAGTCTTGGCAGCAGGTGCCTTTACCTGCTAGGATTTACCGCTGGCCCTAAAATTTAATTTTTAAGAAAGATTTATTTTATTTTGCCCCATCTCTAGTTTACTCCCAACGTCAGTGGCCCCACCTAGAACTTAATATTATTTTCCTTCCTTTCTTGCTTCCTAGCTTCCTTCCTCCTCACCTCTGTTTTCTTCCTTTCTTTCAATTATGTCTCTTTCCTTTTCTTTTCAGAGATAGCTTCTTGCACTATGTCCTTGAAAGGCATCAAAAGATCAAAGGCATTAATTTAGAACTTAAAAGATGGTTTAGCAGGTAAAAAAACACTTGCTTCACAAACCCAGCATGATCTTGATACTGTATGTTACACTGAATTAAAATCATCAGTGAGTTTGAACAGAAGAGGTGAAAGTCTTATATGTTGTATGGGGAGTTAGTTAAGGGAGGAATGAAAACTTTTTGAAGAGTAATAAAAAAATCAAATGTGGGAAAAATCTCATTGTTTTTCAACCTGAAAAGTAATATTAATCTATCAATGATTGCTGCGGGATCGCCTTTCGCTCCTTCAGCCTATAGCCTTTAAGATACCAGCCCACTGGGGCGTGGTCTCTTATACTTAAAAAAAAGCAGCGGAAACCGGGCGAACTCTCTCTTGCTTCCCACTCCCTTTTCCCCTTTTCAGCGACTAGACTCTCTGTTTCCTGTTTGCTACGAGAGGACTGTTGTTTGGGACCGTGATCTGCAAGTTTTCCCCATCAAATAAATAACCCTTTTTATTATCCCTAACTGGTGTGAGATTGTTTTGCGGCTTCAAATGATCACTAAAGGGTGCTAAAACCATTGGGTGAAAGACAGTGTGACAGAATATCATCCCACAAAATTACTTACCAAATTCAAAGAAAATTATGTAGGTTTAAAATGGGGGAACTCTGATATCCTTTACTAAAGTGATCAGTTTTAGCATTGCCAATATTATATCACAATCCTCCCAATGAAATGAAACAACAACAACCACAGAATATTACACATAAAATATTTCAGTTGACTGTGGTATTGTATACCAGCGCTTAGGAGGTAGAGGCCTGGTGATCAGGAGTTCAAGGTCATCCTTGGGTATGTAACTACTGTGAAGATCAGCCTGGACTACAGGAGACCCTGTTTGACTCACAACAAACCAAAGCATAGTACTCAGTCTGCCAAGAGTGTTTACCCTTAACCTAATAGTGAGTATTCAAAGACATAATGTAGACCATTCTATAAGGCTATTAGCCGGAACTCTTGAAAACAAAGGCCAGGCATGGTGGCTTATTCCTGTAATCCCAGTGCTAGGGAGGGTGAAGCAGGATTGTTGTAAGTGGAAGTCTACTGTGGGCTACATGGTTAAGTTTCAAGCCAACCCGAACTACGGAGTAGGATTCTCTCTCAAAAGAGCAACAAGAACTCCAAATGTGGACAGCATTGGCATAGAGGTAAAGACACTAACTAAAGAGAAGCATTTTTAAATGGACTGTATAAAACCTGACTGAAGCTGGAGAGCATCAATTAAAGCATGAAAGGCATTTTGCTGGAAACCTGTGATTTGATGAATTTATAGAACGATGATTATATTGCTCAGATCTGATAATGGTGTTGTGATTATGAAAGAGGTTGACCCTGCTCTTAGGAACAATGTGCTGAAATATTCAGAGATAAAATCTTGTCATCTCCACAAGTTGCTTTTATATAACTGGCATATGATAGATGTAAGATAGACAAACTTATTCAAAACTCTATATGTATATATGTAGATATGAGAGAGAGAAAGCAAATGCAGTAAGATGTCACCAAATGAAAAGATATGCAGAAATTGAATTTTATGATTCTTGACTTTGCTGATCATTAAAAAAATTAAATCAAAATATATGGATAAGAGTCGTGTACTACACTATCTAAAGAATTTCTGGGAAAGTAAGAGAAAGAAAACCAGAAAGTGAACTTCCAGAGCCACAGACATAATTTCACCACAAAATATACCAACTTAAAACTTTAGATGTCAGAGCATATTGCAAAAGTTGGATGCCATTCATTCAGACAGCTAAACGGGATCACCAGCATGAAGGGCGGAAAGTACTGACTCCTGTATCACCCTGGGAAGAATGCCCTATCAGACTAATATGAGTGCTTTTATTTCCTTGATAAGTCTGTCTCTACAGTGATAAGGATGAGTCACCAGACTGCCATAGCCTGATGACATTAGTCTCAATTCACTTTCATGTAATTATCATCAACAATAGCCAGTTATTGAATGATTCTGTGTGGTCATTACAGCAAATACGAAGATGAATAAGACACTCGAGGGGCTTAGAATCCACTTGGAAAGTAAGAAGATACATTGCAAGATAAATAACAATAAAAGGTAGCACATAAACCCGAAGAGGAGTTCAGACAAGTACTGAAGTAGGGCAGAGGAGGAATGGAACATAATGAGATAGTCATGGCAGGCTTCAGGAAATGAACTAGAGAGAAGAGTCAGATTGGTGTAAAAGCAAGGAAGTGGTTTGGAGCTACTATGCAGAGGAAACGTAAAAAGATAAGCCAAGGCCAGGTGGTAGCGGCGCACGGCACACACCTTTAATCCCAGCACTTGGAAGGCAGAGGCAGGTGGATCTCTGTGAGTTTGAGGCCAGCCTGGTCTACAGGAGCTAGTTCCAGGACAGCCAAAGATACACAGAGAAACCCTGACTCCAAAAGTAAAAGAGAGAGAGAGAGAGAGACAGAGACAGAGACAGAGACAGAGACAGAGAGAGAAGAAGAAGAAGAAGAAGAAGAAGAAGAAGAAGAAGAAGAAGAAGAAGAAGAAGAAGAAGAAGAAGAAGACGAAAGGAAAAGAAAAGAAAAGAAAGCAGATGAGCTAAAAGAGCACAGGGCTCTGTAGGTGGAAAGGTGGTAAGAAAGACAGTTTTATCTGGGGGCGGGGGATCATGTAGAGGTTGTAGACTGTGGCCTTAAAAAGTTCTGATGTCAGAGCCAAATCCGAAGAAGTTGGCCATTAGGTTAAGTGAGCTTACCAAAACTCAGCCTTGTCTCTCCCTCTCCTCCTCTCCTCTCTCCTCCTCTCTCCTCTGCTCTCCAGTTCTTTCTCAAACATCAGATCTTTACTGGCTTCTTCCCATGGCTGCAAGGCACACAGACATTTGCTTTCCCTCCCTTATTTTCATTGTTTTTCTCTACGGTTTTTAATGTTGTTCTTATGTTCATGTTTTCAGATGAATTTTCTTAACATGCAGATGTATTTTTAACTTGAATGCTTCTTTTACTTGCTCTGTCTCACCCTTTGATCTCGGGTTTCAAATCCCTTTGTGGCATAAGCAGCGTTCTTTCCAAGGTTTCTAGAGGCTTTTACCATCAAATCAATGAGTTTATTCTCAATATTCATTTACATTGACCCTTCTGTTATTAAAAGCATAAAGGAGTAAAACCAAAGACAAACTTTAAAAAAGCCCTTGAAGCCGGCATGGGGTGATATGTACCTAACCTCAGCTATTCAAAGACTAAGCCAGGAGGATCACTGGAGCCCACTTGAGTTCAAGGCCAGCCTGGGTAACATAGCAACCATACCAAGAGACTGGAGGGCGCATTTAGGAAAGTAAGAATAGAGAGGAGTTTCCTCTAGCTGATAACAGGTGTCTGTTATAAACATGTGAATAACTAGATGTTTTCTTCCAGAGAACAAGAATGAGGCCAGTTTGTCTGCTTTCATTCCCTTCATTCACCATTATATTGGAGGGTTTGTCAGTGAAACCAGGCAACGGAGAAGGATGGCATAAAGACTGGAAGAAATAAACAACATTTCCATTGCTCATGACATAGTTGTATACATAAAACCGTTAGAACACTTTGTAAAACATAGCAGATTTGATGGGTGAAGTTCGCACATTCAGATGTTACAGTATCCACGTACAAATTTTGCCGTACTACTTAGGAATCATTGAAAAATAAAATTTGAATAAAAGATTTTTCATTAACATACAAAACTGTGACATAGTTAAAGATAATTTTAACAAATGTATAACAGACTTTTATACCAGATAGTGCAAAACACTATCAAAGGGAATTCAAGATGTAAATAAATAGACTGCAAGACGCAATGGTATTGTTAGGACTTGACTTCTTTGCTATTTGGTCTATCTACATTCAACTCATCTCAGTTAGACTCTCCACATAGCATTCTGAAGAACTGGTACTCCATTTCTAGAAGGTGTGTGACAAGGCATATATGCTACAAGAGTTGGAATAATCTTGAACATTAAAACAATTAAGGGAGGAGCACTTAAGCTACCTGATTTCAAAGTACTCTGTGCAGTCGTGTTATCAAATGAGTATGGGTGAAAGTCAGATGAAAAAGCCCAGGTGAGATATACTTGTATAAGGCTGGTGACTCAAGTTTGATCCCTGGAATGCAGGAAAAGGTAGAAAAAGAGAACAAATCTACAAATTTGCCTTCTGACTTCCACATGTGCACTATAGCAGATTTGTGCTCTTATACACATTGCACACACAGAGAGATAATGATGATAATATTTTTAATTAAAAAATCTAGATTGACCCATAAATATATGGTCAACCAATTTATGGCAAAGATGCTAAGGCAATAGGTTAGGGCAAATATATTTTCAACATACAGTTCTAGATTGACTACACATCTTTTATAAAGAAAATAAATAAAACCAGGAACTCCATCTTTCCCTGATGTTATACAGAAAATGTCAACTCAAATTTTACCTGATACCATATAGGAAATGTCAACTCAAATGGTTACAGGCTCGAAAGTAAGAGTTGATACGCTGGATCCGGCAATACCACTTTTGGGTGTATACCCAAAGGATGCTCAGTCATACCACAAGGACATGTGCTAAACTATGTTCATAGCAGCATTATTTGTCATAGCCAGAACCCAGAAATAACCTAAATGTTACTTGACCCAAGAATGTATAAGGAATTTGTGGTACATTTACACAATGGAGTACTACACAACAGAAAAAAATGATGGCAACTTGAAATTTGCAGGCAAATGGATGGATCTAGAAAACATCATATTGAGTGAGGTAACTCAGACCCAGCAAGATAAATATAATATGTACTCACTCATAAGTGGTTTTAAAACATAAAGCAAAGAAAACCAGCCTAAAATTCACAATCCTAGAGAACCTAGACATCAAAGAGTACCCTAAAAGAGACATACATGTATCTAATATACATGGGAAGTAGAAAAAGACAAGATCTCCAGAGTAAATTTGGAGCATGGAGTCCATGGGAGTGGGTAGAGGGGAAGGGGAAAGGTAGGGAGGGGATAGGAGAAAAATATATAGCTTAATAAAAACAATCAAAAAAAGAGTAAATACTCTGAAAACTAAAAGAATGCAGAGGATAAAACCTTTACTACCATAATACTCAAGTGTTTCTTAGGACACAGAAAGTATAATTTATAAAGAAAAAGTTAGTAAATTTTATTCCATCTGAATTTAAGCACATTTTTGTTACAGCACACAATTAGAAAATGAAATAGCAAGTCACAAAATGAGAAAAATGTTTCAATTCCTACATGTGGTTATGGACTCATAATAAACTCATGATTTATTGATAAAATAAACAACCAAACTGAAAAAGTAAGCAAAATATTTAAATACACAGTTAATAAGAGAGGGCTAAAATAGACCTTAGAGATACCACTAAACTTCTAGTGAGACGGCTGAAATAAAAAGACTGATAATGCCAACTGTCGGTAGGGTGTGGAGCAATCACAGCATTCATGCACCAGCCGAGGTGAGAGTCTAAATCTGCACAACAGCTCGAGAGAAGAGTTTGATGGGTTCCTATAAAGTGTATTACACATTTGTCACATGCCCTAGCTACTCAAATTGTAGGTATTTGCCTCAAGGAAATGAAAGCATATCAGTGCACATTCACAGACTCTTTAGTCACAGAAGTTTAAAATTACAAGCAAACATTTATTAGCTATATGAAGCCTCTTTACATATAGTGACTTAGAATCAGAAGCAACATAAATATCCATGAATAGATAAAACATGTTCTATCTGTATGACTCTCTACTCGGCAATGAAAGGAAATAGCCAACTGATATTTCTTTAAACATGAACAAACCTCAAACATCATCTGTTGAGTGAAAGAAGCAACATAAACAGTTTAACCCGTGTGATTCCATGTCTTTGAAATTTTAGACTAGTCAAAATAAACAATGATATTAAACATATTGATCACATAGGGCTAAATACTTTATTCCAGAAAGGTACAAGGGAACCACTGAGGATGACGGAAACTATTTATATGTTAAGCACAATGATGATTATAGTAGTATAATTATTAGGTATAATTCATGAAAGTATACACTTTGAGTAGGTGTACTTTAACTATGTTAATTATATAATAAGTTTATTTCTAGAAGGAAATGGAATATTAATAATAATTAATAATAAGTCAAGCATATAATCCAATGGGAATTTCAAAGGGAGAGTATATAAAGAACTAAAGAAAATCTAGAGGCTTCAGGAGATTGTGGCTGAGTATGTTACAAATAAGATGTAGTATATTAATATTCAGATTCAGGCATATTTAGAAATATCAGAATATTTTCAGGGAAAATCAAAACAATCCACAAATGGACATAAGTTTGTAAAATCCAGGATACCAGAGATAAAATGTTAAAAAACAAAAAAAAAAACCAAGAAGGCAAGTTTCCTTCCAGGAAATAGAAATGATGCAGAGATTAGACCTAGCAACAACTGAAAGCCTGTGACAGTGGGAAAACATCATCACCTCCAGAGGGGAGAAGAGCTTCAAACCGATCTTTAATGCCATTTGCAAACATTCTCAGATGCCAGATGATAGCTATAATGGCTCATCCATGCTTAAACGTTCTCCAGTATGTGCACTTAACACTCATACAGTTTTACTGTGTGAAATATACCTTAGTAACTTGATTTAAAAATTTCTACTTTCACATTCGTTGGATTGATGGATTGCTTTTTGTTTTTTTTAACTGAAAATATGTTTTTTAAAGTCAATGTTAAATAGTTTTATTTTATATATTGCATTTTCCTCTTAGGATACGGTGCTTATAACGTGCAATGTTCTATTTCCTCTCCCTATGCACATGTTTCATGGTCAAGTCTGAAGAGTGCCGCATAATTTACAGTAGCGGCTTAACATTAAGACTGCCACAAACTTGGTAAATTTGGGCCCTTCAAATGTTTCCCTGTGGAACAATGCTGCATCTCGTCTAGGATTGACTTAATCAATCTCTTTGATGGTAGGTCCTAAAGAAGTTCCACCAGAAAGAGGGACATCACCAGTGAAGCCCCCAAGCATTCTTCCCAGCATACCACCAATCTTCTGGTAGAGCTTGGTAATGATGGGTAATGATGAGGTTGCTGACTTTTTCCAGTTCTTTCTGCCAGTGTTCAGCTCTTTCCCTTTCTGCAGTCTGATTCTTATCCAGGCAACTGATGATTCCATCACACCTGTCTAGAATCTTCTGTTTGTCCTCATCATTGATCTTGCCTTGAAGGTTCTCATCTTTAGCTGTTGCTCTCACACCGAACGCATAGGACTGCAGTGAATTCTGAGTGGTACCTTATCTCTCTGCTTCTCATCCTCAGTTTTGTACTTCTCAGCTTCCTGGACCATGCACTTATTATCTTACTTGCTCAAAGGGCCCTTGTCATCAGTGGTGGTGATCTAGTTCCCCTTTCCTGTGCTTTTATCTACAGCAGAAACATTGAGAGGGTGGTTGGCATCAATATCAAAGTGACGTCATTCAGAGGAATGCCATGGGGTGCTGGAGATATGCCTATGAATTCAAAATTTTCAAGCGGGTTGTTGTCCTTAGTCATAGCCTTTTCACCTTCAAACACCTGAAGGAGCACACCCAGCTAGCTGTCAGAGTAGGGGGTAAAGTTATGTCTCTTAGGTAGGAATTACAGTATTGCGTTGGGTGAAGACAGTCATGACTCCCCCAGCAGCTTCAATACCAAGAGGAAGAGAAGTGGCGTCCAAGAGCAGCAAATCCTTAACATTTTCAGACTTGTCTCCAGACAGAATGACCTCTTGGACAGCTACTTCATATGCAATAGTTTCATCAGGGTTAATGCTAGTATTCAGTTTTTTTTTTCCATTGAAGAAGTCTTTCAGAAACTTCTGAATCTTGGGGAGCCTGAGAGAACTACCCACCAGGACAACATCATGAATCTGTGACTTGTCTAGTTTGACATCTCAAAAGGGCTATTCTACAGGGCTATTCGTGTGCCACGGAAGGAACAGGTAACATTCAAGTCTTCAAATTGAGGACAGGTAATAAAGGTATAGAAGATGATTTCCCCATAAGAGAGAATCAAACTCAGCACTGGCCTGGGTGCTGGAGGAGAGGGTTCATTTAGCCCATTTACACTCAGTACAGATGCAGGACTGCTCTCTTGTTCTCACCGATGTCCTTCTCGTAATTGGATTTAAACTCAACAATAAAATGGTAGACCACTAGATTACCAGTCTTCTCTACCCAAGTGGGTATCTCCTGCTGTAGATTTGACCTAAAGAGTTCCATCCTCAATGGTGAGGATTGACACATCAAAAGTACCACCTCCCAAATAAATAGATTTGACACATTCCTTTCACCTCCAACCTTCTTATCTAAGCTATAAGCCAAAGCAGCAGCAGGTTCATTGATAATTAAGGACATTGAGGCCCCCCCGATAGTTCCAGCATCTTGTGTTACATACTGCTGACAGTCATTGGTAACAGTCTTCCCAAGACAAACTTCTCCAGAAAATTTTATTCATCTTTTTTGGAACCATAGAGGATACCTCCTCTGGGGTGAAACTTTTCATCTCTCCTTTGTTTTCTACTTAGACCTTGGGCCTGCATGCGTCATTCACCACCATGTTTCATATCACACTGAACAATAGCTTGGTCAAACCTACACAAGACAAATGCTTGGCATCAAAAAACTGCCTTGGTGGGCTCCATTGCAGCCTCATTCACAGCATCCCCAATTAATTCTTCTGAGTCAGTAAAAGCAACATATCCTGGTGAGGTTCAGTTGTCCTTTTTGGCAATTATTTACAAATCTTTCTTTGCTGGGAAACACCCATACAGTCATAGGTGGCACCCAAATCAATGCCAGGTGCGGGTCTCTTATACATGACTGCTTAGATGTAGGCCCAGTGTGCTGGCAACAAGGCCACCTAAATCCCCAAAAGCTCCCACCACACTCAATGAGCTGAAATTACTTTTTTTTCATATAATACATTCTGATTATGGTTTACTCTCCCTGCCTTCCTCCTAGATCCTTCCCACTTCCCCACCTACCCAAAGCTCACATCGCCCCCCTCCTCTCTCATTAGAATACAAACAGGCATCTAAATAACAATATTTAATACAGTAAAATAAAACAAAAAAATCAGAATAGGGCAAAACAAACAAACAGAATAAAACAAAGAAAAAGCACAAGAACTATGCAGATGCTACTAAAACAATATGCACATGATAAATTGAAACATGATTAATAAAAATTCAGAGACAGAAATGGGGATTCAACCTGAAGGCCAGAAAAGTAAAACAGCCAACCACTGACTCTTACCCCTACCCCAGTCCAAAAATGGTGATCCTGCTTCCAGGAAGCTCAGAATGAGACAGAAACTGAGAGCTGTCTTCTCCTGTTTTATAATCCTCTCTAGGTCTGGGATTAAGGATGTGTACCACTACCACCTGGTTCCTATAGCAAGCTAATGTGGCTGCTGGGATTAAAGGTGTGTGGGATTGCTGCCTGGTCTGTAAGGCTCGCCAGTGTGGCTGTTTACCTTTCTGATCTCAGACAAGCTTTATTTATTAAAATACAAATGAAATGGCACTACAATAAATATTTAGACTTTCCAGCAAAATTTAAATTAAAATAAAATTTCAACCAAGATTTAAACTATGTGCAAGTCCAGGTAATGAGTTTTTACTATTAATAGACCCTCATAAGAACTAACGAATTTGTATTAAAAGAAAATAACGAAAATTTAACTTAAAAGTAAAGAATGAGGGTTATAAGCTGATGACAAGGAATATGGAAAACATGTTAAAAGTAAAGAAAGAATGACTACAGCAAATAGCAATCATAATTGTAGTAGGAGGCTGCTTGTTCATTCTCAGCTGCCCAGACTGAAAATAATCACACAGAGACTGTATTAATGAAATCACAGCTTGGCCTATTACTTAAGCATATTGTTAGCTAGCTCTTATATCTTTGGTTGGCCCATTTATATTATTTTATATTTTATTATGAGGTTTGTGGCTTACCAGCAAGGTTCCAAATAACAGCTTGCGTCTTTCCCCTCTGGTGGCTCCATGGCATCTCACTGACTCTGCCTACTCTCTCTCTCTATAGATCTCTTTCAGCCTGGCTATATTCAGTTAAGTCATTGGCTGAAAACAGTTTCTTTATTAACCAATAAAAGCAGCACATATACAGAAGGACCTCCCACACGAAATAATAGTCTATTTAAATAATTATAAATGCACTTTAAGATCTTGGTAACATTTCTAAAATTGGGATATGATATATATGCTGGTATTGTCATGGTTTAATTGCCAGGATATTTTCTTTCTTTTGAGAAGATGAAATAGTAGCGCATCTGTAGACAGTGATACCTTAGAATTAACAAAATGTTGATAATTGCTAGTTTGGGGAATTGGTAAGGATTTAAATGTTTTCAAAGTCTTCTTTCACAAAGAGAAAAGAGGGGCTTAACAGATTTATATTTCATTCCATCAATTTTGACTCATATTGAAGGGAATTCTAACTATTTAGTATAAACATACAGGGGAAAGAATTATTCTGTGTGACATTGAAATATATTCTTGTTTATACATTCAAAGTGGAACATTATCCAAGGCACCAAAAGAACCAGAAATAAATATTAGACCTCAGTGAATGATCAATTTGTTGGCAGTAATAATAGTGTTGTTACTTGAAAGCTTTTAAATATGTTAATGAGCTAGTGTCATTAGAACCCAAGATCTTCAAGATAAGAAAAGTGTGTAATTAAGTTGATTGATTCACAGCTCTGTAACTGTAAGTATGAATTGAGTATATGGTAAGACAATATGATTCATTTCTCTTGAAAAGTACTAGATACAAAGACATTCTGGTAGCATTAAAGGATAAAGTAAAGAAAATAGATGAATCACAATGGAAATAATATATAAAAAGTTATGGATGTAATTAATATGACACTTAGAAGAAAAATTTATAACCACAAATGTTTAAATAAAATGGAAATGATTAAAAGATTCATGAACTGAGAATCCAATTTAGGGAAATTAGTGGCTTGAACCTATAATCCTAGAACTCAGGAGCCTGAGACATTAGACATTAGGATTATGAGTTCAAACCTAGCTTGGCTATGAGAGAATTTGATGACGGCTTGATCTGCATAGTGGTGTCCTGCCTCTAAAGAAAGAAAAAAAAGAGAACAATAAGGCCTAGAAGTTAGAATAAGAACAAAAAAAAAACCCAAAACAGAGTTAGAACAGATGAAAAGGCTAATGTGTTGTGATAACAGAAGAAAACAGTTAATGATTCAATGGTTATGATTTAAAAACAAAACTTGTTTCTTTCACTAGGAAAATAGACACATTTCTGGCAGCCATATTAATAATAGGACAAACTAGTATAAGTTAATGAAGTTATCAAAGAAAATATTGACAGTTGTATCAAGAATTAAATGGAGCAAAGGGTTAGAATGGAAAATCTTAATGTAAACTCATTTGGCAACATTAATAAATCTGGAGCCTTGGTACCCAGTCACTGTTTGAGCATTGGATGAGCATCACCATAGCCAACTGTCCTGGTTGCAAGATTTCTACTGCCTGTAAAGTGACTCTGGATTCTGCCCCTCATGTCACCAGTCAAACACAATTGAACTCTGTCTTTGGAATGAATAAAGTAAGCAGCTCTAAGCAATATTTAAAGATGTCTTAGCCGCTACTATGATGGGAATACCTCTCCAGACTGAGAGGACCAGTGGCTCTTCCTGCCCCTTCTGTCTTGTTTCTGCATTGACTTGGACACAAATCACTATCCTTATTCACTAGTGGGCTCTTCCTGACCCCTCTGTCTTGTTTCCTTGTTGACTTGGACACAAGTCACTATCCTTATTCACTCATCAGTTCTTCCTCACCTGAAAGAATCTCAGCAGCTAGATTCACGCAAACTTCCAGATTTTTTTGCATTCTTTCCCATTTCACTGTCCCCCCCCCATATTTTTCTCTTTGTTTTGTTTTTGCTTCATCCTTATCTGTTTCCACTGAATTATATTACCTCAGAGGACAAGAAAACCAGAGTTAGGGCAAAGGTTTAATTTGGTTGCTTTGGTATTATACTGGTTCCATGGAAACCTCAGAATCTTTTCATGTCTCTAGTCTACTATCTTTGGCATTGGGTTTTCCTGAGTTTACTAGAAAGATGATTGCAAATACACCAAATGTAACATCAAAAACAGATTGCAAAGGATGTGCTTTTATTTGATTGCTATACTTTTCAATAAAAACTAAATATTGATATCAATTTTTAAAATATGTTTTATTTATTTGATGATGGAGGAAGAGAGACACACAGCACACCAGTGGTGTCAGAGGACAAGTTGGGGAAGTTGGTCCCCTCCTTTCACCAGGTGTGTCTTGGGAATTGAACTCAGGTCCACAGGTTTGGCAGAGGCACCTTTATCAGCTGAGCTATCTTTCAGGCCCATTTTTCCTTCTTTTGGGGGTCTAGAGATATATCTCAGTGGCTTAGCACTGCATGAAACTATGTATTAGATCAGGAGCACTGAAAACCATTATTGGAATTAATGCAGAGGACTTTTACATATTATGGTATATGCTGTGATAGTTTGATGCAGGTATACAGTGTAAAATTATCAAATCGGGTTAATTCATATTTCCACTTCTTCACATGTTGATAATATCCTTGTATTTGGAACCTAAAAACTCTCTCTTCCTAAGTTATCTAGTAAGTTAATATGAGGTATAGTCACACAAGTGTGCTGTAGAGCACTAGGAAGTATTCTTTTTATTGAAACATGTTTGGGATATTTACTATCAAGCCTCCATCCACAGCCTTTCCTGCTCTCATTCGAAACAGGAATCACCATTGCAAGCTCTGCTTTTACACAGCTTTTACATAAAACTGAGAGCCTTTACTATTTGTCTTTTCATGCCTGGCTTATTTTATGTAACATGATGGCTTCTAGTTCCATTTCATTTTGTTGCAAATGACAAGAGTTGCCCCCCCCCTCTCTCTCTCTCTCTCTCTCTCTCTCTCAATATATTTCATTGCATCTTACAGCATACTTTCTTTACTCATTTTTCTGCTATTGGAACCTTCAGGTGATTCCTATATGTCTCTCTGTAAGGAATTAGGAAAGTTTTTCGGGAAACCACACCACAGATTTCACTTCAAACAAAATTCTATTTTAGAATGCTGTCAGAAGAATTTTTTTTAAAAAAAAGAAAAAATGGTGTAGCCAGACTTGATGGCACACACCTGTGATCCTGATACCCTGGAGGCTGATACAAAAGGATCAAAAGGATCACTATGTAGCCAGTCTGGGCTACATAGTGAGACCTTGTCTCACAAACAAACAACAACAAAACCAAAAATGTGTTCTGCACTCAGTAGTTACTTAACTAGTAGCCGGTATAATTAGTAACTGTGCTCCATTTATGGCCGCCAGTATTAGCTGTTTTCTTTTGTGATCCTCAGCTTCATTTCAGGTAGATATCTTGGAACACTTCTGAAATGAGCTTAGACTTGATGAACCCTTTTCTATGGAAAGAGTTTTGACTGGAGGTGAACCAAATGCTTTTGGTCCTTACACATATGGATGGTGTTTCGTTGGTGCTTGTTCTGTACAAGAATATGAGAAAAATCAGATGTTGCATCTAGTGATACCCTGGAGTTTGGACATTTTAAGCCTAGAAAAAGAAACACTAAAAAAGCATAAAAAGATGTTTTGAATTTATATGTATTTGAAAGAACACACTCTAGAATTGTCCTGAGACTAATAAGTTGCCTTTTGGAGAAACTGTAGTAGATTCATGTCTGACAATCAAAGATATTTTAGTTTATTTTGTTCTCTCTCTCTCTCTCTCTCTCTCTCTCTCTCTCTCTCTCTCTCTCTCTCTGTGTGTGTGTGTGTGTGTGTGTGTGTGTGTGTGTGTGCATGTGTGGTGACATTTGCATGTGGAGGCAAGCAATTGGCATAGGCATAGCCTCCTCTATCACTTTCTACCCTTTTCTTTGAAACCAATGTCTCAGAAAACCCAGAGCTTACCAATTCTGCTAGATGCTGGGCCAGCAAGTCCAAGATGCTCTGCTGACTCCACTTTCCCAGTTCTGGAATTATTGGTGTGCTGCTGCAACTGGCCTTTTAGTTGGCTGCTCCGCATCTGAGCTCAGCTCCTCTTGCTTACACAATAAACCCTTTTCCCACTGAGCCATCTTCCCAGCCTCCATAGTTCCCGATATTTTAATGTGTACAAGTTTTAACTATTTTCAATAAACTCGCCTATCTTTAGATTCTTCTCATTTACCTGCTTTTTCCCCTTTGTTGACAACTACATTTGATTTTGGAGAGTATCTATTACGACATCTAGCTGTCTTTGGTTACAAGTGGCAACAACCAGTTTTGCCTAATATGAAAAGGAATTCACTGCAAGGATGCTAAGTGTCTCACACAATTAGGGAAGCTAGAAAGGAGACTTTGAAAAGGACTCCAATGCTAGCAGCTTTACCACAATATGTTATTATAATTTTTCTGATATATTATTACTTATTGTTATTAATTTTTTTACCATGTTTGATTAAGACGCTAAACTTTCTGATAGGTCTGCGTATAGGGAAGAACACATCTGACTAAAAGTCAGTACTTTCATAACCTGAAGCAGGAAAAGGGCCGTGATTTCCGGGCCAGCCTTGGCTCCCTGGTGAGAATCAGAACAGCTGAGATACAGAGTGAGACCCTGTCTCAAAAAGAAATGGGGAAAAGAGGAGGAGGGAAGTGAAGGGGGAGAAGGGGAAGCAGCAGCAGCAGCAGCAGCAGCAACATCTGGTTAAAGGACAGACAAGCACACTCCAGCTCGCTAGCTGCTAGAGAATGGCCTGTATCAAATTACACTTTTGCCACAGCCTCTTGCATTTAATTTGTATTCTTTTTTATTAATTATACCTCCTAAAGACTGTAATCACGTGTCATGTTATTTTCTGGGTGTTGTCTTTGTCCTTGTGCCAAGATTTTCAAGAAAGACATAAAAATCTTTTCTTTTTGCTGCATTCTGTCAAGACCCCACACCACTCTCACTGTATGCCTGACTTTTTATAAGACTTACACCTCAAATCATAAAAGATACCTCTATGGGCTAGAATGTAATGTTTTATACCTTTATACATTGTGTGATGCTTCAGGAGAGGTAAATGTGTGAGATAACCTCAAAGAAAAGAATGGGGAAAGAGTTGATATATATGTGTGGACTCCTGTCTCCCTTATTTTTCTCATAGATAGATAGATAGATGATAGATATAATATACCTATATTATATGCTTCTATGAATTAACATCTCTTTTTCTCACACATAGAATCAATCCTCAGAATACCCTTGAGAAGAATGTTGCTTGTTTGTTTGCTTGAGACAGTTTCACATTTCAAGCTGGCACTGAATTCACTGTGTAACTGAGAATGACCTTGAACATCTATTCCTCCCACCTCTACCAAGTGCTGGGTTACTGGTGTGCTCCACAATTGGTTTCTGAAGTGCTAGAGATCAATCCAGGGCTTTTGTAAAACATGTGATTTTAGAGACTGGAAGGCTAGCACTGGAGAGGATTAGGTGCTTTTGTTGACATCACACAAGTAAAACAATCAGTAAAAATGATGCTAAGATACGAATCCAGGTCTTCTGGCTCTCAAGGGACTTTAGTTTTCTTTGAGACAAGCTTTTACTATGTAGCCCAGGCTAGTCTTGAATTCCAGTAAACCTCAGCCTCCAACATTTCTGAACTTTTTATTTCAGTGTCGTACCCATGCATAACAGTGATGGTCACAAGTGTGGAGCCCAAAGCAGAATGCATGTCCAGTAGCAGAATCTCTATCCTTTTGTCTCCTTTCAACCAATGCCCTTACAGGGGAAACTGTTGTCTGCTTTTTGCATAAATACAGATGTTGCATAAATAAGTATACTCTTGTGGAATCAGTCACTAAGAATTATTCATATGGGGATTTTTGTATGGTAATCACCTATGGGATTTGTGAGAATTGAAGTCAATTTTTATTGCTGCTAGTGTATGCCACAATGTGACTGCGTCAAACTGCAGTTATTTACCTACTGCATTCCATGAGAGATCTACTCTAACAGAGGATCTTCAGGAGATGTAGCTTAATTGGTAGAGTAATACCCAGCATGCATAAATCCCAGTGAATAATCTCCAGCATTCCAGAAACCAACTGTGGCATGTAATCCTAACACTTGGGAGACAGAGATAGAAAAAATAGATTGCCAAGGTCATCCATGATTGCACAGTGGATTCAAGGCCAGCCTGAGATACAGGTAATGTTTCAAGCAGAGTAACAAGCAAACTGGCTAAGAGCTATCTTCAAGATGACTGACAAAAATAAATTATATGGCAACTTTATTTGACTATAGTATGTAATTGCATAATTGCACTTGACTCAGTGAAGATTTTTTGGTAGATGTGATTAGCCTACGATCAACTGACTATAGACCATTCACCTTTGGAAACAAGGTGGGCATCATCTAATAAGGTTTTAAAAGAAAAAGCACAAGTCCTCAATTCTCAGAGGAAAAAGAAATCCCCCCTCCCTTGAGATTTATTCCTCCCTTATCCCAATCCATATTCTAGGTTTATAGTTAATACACACACACACACACACACACACACACACACACACACACACACTATTTCTCTCTCAAGTAAATCTAGCTTCTACATATGAGAAAACCATGCAGCATTGGTCTTTCTGAGTCTGGTTTATTTGATTTACACAATGGTTTGCAGTTTCATTCATTTTCCTGTCAATGTCATGTGCCCTATTTTTTCCCTTTCCTTTCCTTTTCTTTCCTTTCCTTTCCTTTCCTTTCCTTTCCTTTCCTTTCCTTTCCTTTCCTTTCCTTTCCTTTCCTTTCCTTTATTTTCCTTTCCTTTCCTTTATTTTCCTTTCCTTTCCTTTCTTTTTCTTCCCTTTCCTTCTGAGACAGGCTTTTATAAAACTAAACAAAGTAAATCAATATGACAGAACTGCATTGTGTGCAATTCTGAGAACATAATCTACAGAAAAGCAGAAACTATAGAAATGATAAAGGGATCAGTAGTTATCTAATGCTGAAGTGCAGAGAAGAATAGAGAAGTAGAAAATAGAAGTTTTTAGGACTGAAACTACTGTTTTATGACAGTGGTGGATATGCTACACATTTCTTCAAACCATGCAGTTTACAAAGGCAAAAATAAATTCCAGAGCCAGGCTGTGGTGGCACATGCCTTTAATCGGGAGGCAGAGACAGGTAGATCTCTGTGAGTTCAAAGCCAGCCTGGTCTACAAGAGCTAGTTCCAGGACAGACACCAAAGCTAAAGAAACCCTGTCTCGAAAAACAAAACAAAAAAATTAAAAATAAATTCCAGTGCAAATAATAAACAATCATGTGTTGGGGTAAACGTATCAGTTGCAGTGAGTATAATACAATATGTGCTATATGACAATACAAAGAGCTGAAGGGGACGAATCATATAGTGGGCAGGCACACAGGGGAAAGTCTGTATGGTCTGTTCATTTTGCTGTGAATTTAAAATTGCTCAAGAAATTAATTCTTTAAAAATTCTTTTAAATGTCTGAGGAGCCCAGAATTTAGGCTTCACAAACAGTGGTACAAAAACCATATTTGTAATGACAAACGTGTGAAATAATCTGAAAGGATAAAGGAAAAAAGGGAGCTGACATCTTGACATCTATTGGAAAACAGTGTGTTCTTGAGTATTGAAAAGCTAAATCCACCAGGCTGCACATAAACATTGTTTTTAACGGATGAAATCTGTTTCTCACTGAGACTCATACTAACAATTTTGACATGACATTACATACATTTAGAGATTAAATATGTGATGTAAATAAGAATGTAAATATAAATAAAATCATGCTTCTCACTATCAGAGGAAGTTATAGATAAACAGAGAAGACATGCTAAAATAAATTTCTCCTGCTTTATTGGAGTTACAAACAATATAAACTCATGTTTATATGTATGTGTACATTTATACAGAAGGACAAATACAGACATATAGATATGTATGATATTTACTTTGCTGTACACACAAATACAGCTTTGTTTTAACCACTGAGACAGCTTAGAAGTTGGAAGTCCAAGAACCACTAGCATCCATGGTGTCTAAATTTTCTTTTTTAAATAGTGTTCTCCAGTAAAAGGATCTCTTGGAGAAATGGCCAGTGGTCGAGCTAAGGTATGAAAATATAAGATGGAATTGTTGCATCAGATAGTGCGACAAAGAGCTAAAAATAAGAACTGAGAGATGGGAAGCAAGGGAGGAATATGGAACAAGAGAAGTCAGCCTAAAAGTGTTCCCTGTGGCCAAGTTAGAACATGTTGATCAGCAAAACAAATGATGCTACCCATGAGTTCACTGATGGGAATGATTACATGAATGAATGGTGTAGACATGACATATTTCCTTGAGAGAATAGTAATTGGTGGGAAAAAAGACTCCATGAAATTGAAGGAGATGAAGAGGGGTAAAAAGGAGGGTTTTGAGGAAGGAAGAGGAAATGGAGAAATGTTGTAATTATATTATAATCTCAAAAAAGATATTTAACATCCTCAGGCCAGTGAGATGGGTCAGTGGGAGTTTGATTCTTGGGATACATGTGATGAAGAAGACAATTGACTCACAAAAGTTGCCCTGTGACCTCCATACCTCTACACATAGATGCACACCCTCACACATCATAAATAAGTAAAATTGTTTAAAAAGAGAGAGGATAATTCCAAATAATATATAAAATTTCTCCCTTATCCAAATATAGTTTAATCCTAATCCCCTTGAGTATAGACTGAACGTGGTAATTTATGCCTAGTGAATAACTATGGACATGAAGACAGTAGAACTCCATACTTCAAAATTCACTACATAATCAAAAGCAATATAACTACAGTTTAGACACAGAATATCAGGCACTCCTTGACATGAGATGAGAAAATCATCTGTATCAGTAGCGGGTTCAAAACCTCTGTAATCTCAGTATCATCATTAGAAAACTCCAGATGAACTCAAATTGGTGCCCCCCATATGTGTGACCTATAGTCTTCTAGATTGTTGAGGTACTGAAATCAAAGAAGCTATCATGGGCTGTGGGAAGATACGGAGGCATGACAGGTAAGTGCAGAGGGCTAGCTTGTGCTGAACCTTGGAAGAGCAAAAAAGGATTTCAGTGGAAAACCCCAGCTAGACCCAAATAAAAGCCTGTTGTTCACCTAATAGTTTGATAACACTTGGGATAGTCAACTTGTTTGGATAAATGTGCCATGGATAGTGAAAGGCATTTCCATGGAACCTTGGAGAGTTTATTGGAACACTCTATACTATCTTTGCACCTTTTTTCATGAGTAAAAATGCTTTTAAGATATATGTACAAATAAACAGTAAACACATGAAAAAAATTCCCAGCCACTTCCTATAAAGAAATGTAAATCAAAACCACAATGATATACTATTTATACACACGTGGATTGTCCACAAGGAGACAACAGTGTTAGAAAGGACACGGAGACACGAAAGCTCTGGTACATTATTGAAGGGAATGTAAAATAGTGTAGCTGATGTAGGAACTGGTCTGACAGTTTATCAAGAAACTAAACAGGAAATTCCCCATGACTCAGAAATCACACTCTCCAATATTTCCAGAGTGGTGTGAAATGTTATGACTAAGTTTCCTTTCAACTAAAGGTAGGAATTTGATGCTAATTACCATTACATGATGCTCGGAGTTCTGAAATAGAAGAATCCGTTCTCCTGGTGGTTGAACTTCAGTGGATAGATGAGAATTCTGTCTTCTGAGATGGGGAAGACTGGAGATGGAATAAGATTTGTGCAGTGTGGGCCTCAGGAATTCTGCTTGGGGTTAAGTAGAAAATACTTCTAAAGAAATGGTTAACATTTGAGACTGGAGAAGTCTGGTTGTAAATGTAACTATTTTTGGTGAAGTTGTTCTATCTTCCATTACCATTAGCACCTACTGTTCAGTATCACAACTGATATGCCAGGGCTGGTCTAAAAAGTATCCCTCCCAGCTAGATGTGGTGGTAGTGCACACCTTTAATATCAGCAATGGAGAACTTGAGGCAGATGGAGCTCTGTGAGCTCAAGTCAAGCCTGGTTGATACACAGTGAGTTCCAGAGCAGACAGGGCTACATAGAAAGACCTTGTGTAAGAAACAAAACATAAAATACAGAATTCTGTGACCTGTTCCTCACATATTATTTTTTAAAAGTATGTATCCCTCTAAGTCCATAAGGTTTTTCCTTTGGTGGCTATTGAGATGTTAGAGTCTCATGCATAAAGCACAGCATAATGGTCATCACTCCCTCCACAATAATGCCATTCCAAAGACTTTCAACCACTGATGATAATTTTCCAGCCACCTACACAATCTGGAGGAAGAATTCTGCTTATTACTGCTGAATGGTGCTATCAATTTGCAATGTAGGGTAAGTGGTACAGCCCATTTAAGACTCAGTTTAAGAATTGACTTTTGCTATTCCTAGATACTGTGGGCAGACTTCACAGTCACTATGGGCACTGGTTCTTTTTTTTAATCAAAAATTATCATCATCAAAAATCACCATCATCATCTGTGTTGCAGGGAAAGAAACGTGTTCTGTGGCATGCATTTGGAAACCAAAGGACAACTTTGGGAGTCAGTTGTCACCTCAGATCCTGAAGTTCAGGAATTGCCCTGAGGTCTCTGGGCTTGTGTAGCATTTTTACACACTGAGCCATCTCACTGGCTCAAGTACCAGTTTCTTTTGAGAAAATCTGTCGCCATCTCAGTCCTTTCTTTTTAGCTTTTCTCCTTTTTTTGTTTTTTTTTTTAAGACAGGGTTTCTCTATGTAATAGTCCTGATTGTCTTAGAAGACCAGACTGGCCTAGAACTCATAGAGATCTGCCTGCCTCTGTCTCCTGCGTGCTAGGATTAAAGGCATGCGCTACCATGGCCACCCAACTCAGTTCTGTCCCTTCTACCAAGAGGAATATTACAGATTTCTGCAGAAAAATGACCCTTCAGGATGTATAGATTTTTTTTCTTGGAGTTGTCATACAAGGCTGGATTGTCTCCAACAAGTGAGTCTGGGAAAGGTGGTCTTACCATTCTTGAAAATAGAGGCCAGCCACAGAAACAACTGAACATTCATCAGAAGCCCCTGTGTTGTGGAATATTACTTTAACTATGTAAAGATGTGTTATGTTTGTTTATGTTGCATAATATTACTTTAACTAGACAAAAATATGTAACATTTGCTTAATTATATAAATGTTGAATGTGCTTTATCTTGCCTGCCTAAAGTGCCTTATTGGCTTGATAGCAAACTAAATAGCCAATAGCTAGGCAGAGGTGGAATAAGCAGGACTGGCGGGCAGAGAGAATAAGTAGGAGGAGAAATCTAGGCTCAAAGGAGGGAAAGAATGAGAGAGGAAAAGAGGGAGATGCTCAGGTCCAGCTGTCAGACAGACAGACATGAAGTAGGACATACAGAATGGAAAAAAGTTAAAAAGCACTGAGGCAAATATAGACGAGGAGAAACAGATCAATTTAAGGTGTAAGATCTAAATTTGGGTGTTGGTTGATGGTCCAAAAGAAAGTCGGTTATACCCATGGCGGGTCTGCTGAAGCAGAGTGGTTGCCCCCAGCTCAAGGACTCCAACTCAGTGCAAAGGAAGATGCACCAGGAAGGTACCAGCTCCCAGATGATGCTATTTCCTCATTGGCCCAGGGACTCCACTAGATTTTCCAAGTAGTGTTTTTGTAAGAACTACAAGTATTAATGAGGAGGACAAAGTATGCGGATGGTAAGAAGGTATGCAATGAACTGTGCAGGAACTGACTGGAGGAGGCGCAGCAAGTGTTAGAGCAGCAAGAATTCTATTAAAACCTTTGTGGCGCCATCAAGATAGACTTGACTCTAAGATGTGGTAGAGAACCAAAACCAGAATCCCAAACTCTTACATTCTTCACCTACATCAAGGGTTAAAATGGTCTGGTTCTTGAATACTAGAAGAAAAAACTTTATAAGGAAGATTTCTTTCAAGATGCCTATGATGTTTGGGAGTGGGCAAGGGAGGTTTCTTCTACATCAAGATGGGAGAGAGGAATTTCAAGGGGGCACTTGAGAAACCTTGATGTTTATCCCCCGGGGCTAGGCAGACGTGTGAGACAGCTTGTGACTCTTACCTGGTAAAAGTGAAAGGCTCCCCAGTGCTCCAAAAGCTGGGAGAGTGAGGGGTGTGCAGTATACCCCAAGGATCAGACAAGAGCTGCACATGCAAGAGGAAGAGGGGTCTTCAGGTTAGGGGTCTTCTGTAATGTGGGGGTTTCAGAAGAAATCACAAAAGCATGTATGAAAGTGTTGTCTTTGAACATCTGCTTGGCCTGGATTTTGAAAAGCCAAATTACAGCAGGATCAGTCCAGAAAGAACTCCGCGGTCAACCCTCCCATCTTTCCCTGCTCCCTCTTTATTTCTGAACTAGGGCTTACCCATACAGCAAATCAAAATGCAGTAGGTTCAGTTAAATTGAAAAGGAAAATTACCAGTGAATACCTCTTACAGCATTTACATTTAGCATGATGTTGCATGCTGGGTGTGTTTTATACTGAAAGGATTCATTGTTTATCTCAGATTTCAGTTTAACTGGGCATCCTACATTATTGCTGCAGCTGGACATAGGGTCGCAAACTATATTTAGAGATATATGAAAAAGATTGCAGGTCTAAATGTGGAAAAGAGGCAAAAACCATGGCTTGTTTACTGGCTGGAGGTCCTTCACCTGTAGCAGATGCCACCATGAACTTTAGCTTGAAAGCCTTGCTTAGTGAAAAGGAAAAGAATTCTAAATAGCCACTTAAATCTGTCTTGCACCATATCCACAGGAATGATGGGAGACAATTGGGAAGGTGGTTAGCGTGCTGTTTTTGTGACTTGTGTTTAACTTACTGATTATTTTTTGTATACGCAAAGCCAATAAGCCTGGAAGTATGTGTAACAAACTTAAGAGGTGCTTAATTCTCGTCTTGCAGTGGATTATTTTTTTTTTTTTTGCTTTCAACTCTCTTTGGTTTTGTTTATTTGAGTGGCTATGAATACAGATAACTTTGACCTTTACCATTAATGAAGATTTTAGACTTGTTATTTTTTAACTCAGTATTTTCTTGGTGTGTTTTTATGTTAATATTGTACTCAAAAGTAATTTCTATAACTACTTCATAGTCCATTAAATGAATAGCCCAATGCACTCAAGATCCTTATTCAGATTAATCTTCTCTTTTATTAATATGTATAATAATGAAAGCTTTGTGATTTATATTATGCACATCTTTACCTGATGCCTTAGGAAACATCTCTAGAAGTTGAGTGGTAAACCAAAAAATTAATTAAATACATGACCTCAGGACTGATAAAAAGTCCCTATTATAATCTGCCTGCCTCAAAATATATAAAGAACTCAAGAAACTAGACATCACGAAACCAAATAATCCAATTAAAAATGGGGTACAACTCTAAACAAAGAATTCTCAAAAGAGGAATCTCAAATGCCTGAGAAACACTTTTTAAAAGTTCAACATCCTTGGCCGTGAGGGAAATACAAGTCAAAACAATTTTGAGATTCCGTCTTTTTTTCCTTGCTTAATATTTTTTTAAATTGAGCTCTACATTTTTCTCTGCTCCCCTCCCTGCCACCCCCTTCATCCTACAGCCCTCCCCAAAAGGCCTCATGCTCCCAATTTACTCAGGAGATCTTGTCTTTTTCTACTTTCTACTTCCCATGTAGATTAGATCTATGTAAGTGTCTTTTAGTGTCCTCATTGTTGTATAGATTCTCTGGCATTGTGGTTTGTAGGATGGTTTTCTTTGCTTTATGTTTAAAAACCACCTATGAGTAAGTACATATGATAATTGTCTTTCTGTGTCTGAGTTACCTCACTCAAAATAATGTTTTCTAGCTCTATTCATTTTTCCTGCAAAACTCAAACTGTCATTATTTTTTTCTGCTGTGTAGTAATGTAACACATTTTCCTTTTCCATTCTTCTGGCGAGGAGCATTTAGGTTGTTTACAGGTTCTGGATATGACAAACAAAGCTGCTATGAATATAGTTGAGCATGTGTCCTTGTGGCACGAATAGGCATCCTTTGGATATATACCCAAAAGTGGTATTATTGGGTCTTGAGGAAGGTTGTTTCATAATTTTCTGAGAAATTGCCACACTGACATCCAAAAGGGTTGTGCCAGCTTGCATTCCCACCTGCAATGCAGAAGTGTTCCCTTTTCTCCAAACCTCTCCAGCATAAGTTGTCATCAGTGTTTTTGATCTTGGCCATTCTTACAGATGTAAGACAGAATCTCAGAGTTGTTTTGATTTGAATTTCTCTGATGACTAAGGATGTTGAACACTTCCTTAAGTGTCTTTCAGCCATTTTAAATTCCTTTGTTGAGAGTTCATTGTTTAGGTCTGTACTCCATTTTTTTTATTATTATTGAATTCTGTGTTCTTTTGGTGATCAATTTCTTGAGATCTTTGTATATTTTGGAGATCAGACCTATGTCTGATGTGGGGTTAGTGAAGATCTTTTCCCATTCTGTAGGCTGTTGTTTTGTCTTGTTGACCATGTCCTTTGCTTTACAGAAGATTTCAGTTTCAGGAGTTCCCAATAATTAATTGTTTCTCTCAGTGTCTGTGCTTCTGGGGTTATATTTAGGAAGTGGTCTCAAGTGCCAATGCATTCAAGTGTATTTCCCACTTTCTCTTCTATAAGGTTCAGTGTAGTTGGCTTTATGTTGAGGTCTTTGATTCATTTGGATTTGAGTTTTGTGCATGGTGATAGATATGGGTCTATTTTCATTCTTTTACATGTTGATATCCAGTTATGCCAGAACCACTTGTTAAATATGCTTTCTTTTTTTCCGTTTGGTATTTTTTGCTTCTTTGTCAAAAATCAGGTGTTCAAAGATGTGTGGATTAATTTCCAGGTCTTCTATTTGGTTCCATTGGTCCTCCTGTCTGTTCTTATGCCAATACCAGGCAGTTATCAGTACTATAGCTCTATAGTAGAGTTTGAAGTCAGAGATTGTGATGCCTCCAGAGGTTCTTTTATTGTACAGGATTGTTTTGGCTATCCTGGGTTTTTTGCTTTTCCAAATAAAGTTGAGTACTGTTCTTTCAAGGTCTTTGAAGAATTTTGCTGGGATTTTGATGGACATTGTGTTGAATCAGTAGATTGCTTTTGGTAAAATTACCGTTTCTACTATGTTAATTCTGCCTACCCAAGAGCATGAGAGATCTTTCCACTTTCAGGTGTCTTCTTCAATTTCTTTCTTCAAAGATTTAAAGTTCTTGTCATAGAAGTCTTCCACTTGTTTGGTTAGAGTTACTCCGAGATATTTTATGCTATTTCTGGCTATTATAAAGGGTGTTGATTCTCTGATTTCTTCCCCAGACCTTTTATCATCTGTGTACAGGAGATCTACTGATTTTTTGGGTTAATCTTGTATCCTGCTACATTGCTAAATGTGTTTATGAGTTATAGAAGTTCCTTGGTAGAAATTTTGGAATCATTTATACAAACTATCATATCATCAGCAAATCGTGAGAGTTTGACTTCTTCTTTTCCAATTTGTATCCCCTTGATCTCCCTTTGGTGTCTTATTGCTCTAGCTAGGACCTCAAGAACAGTATTGAATAGATATGTAGAGAGTGGACAACCTTGTCTTGTTCCTGATTTCAGTGAAATCGCTGGAAGTTTCTCTCCATTTAGTTTGATGTTGGCTGTTGTCTTTCTGCATTTTGCCTTTATTATGTTTAGGCATGTTCCTTGTATCCCTGCTGAGATTCCATCTTACACCTGAATAGGTTGGATCAAAATCACAAGTGACAGAATATGCTGGAGAGGATATGGAGCAAGGGGAACACCTTTTCATTGCTGGTGGGAGTGCAAAATTGTACAGCTACTTTGGAAGTCAGTGTGGCAGTTTCTTAGAAAACTGGGAATCAATCTACCACAATACTCAGCTATACCACTTTGGGGCATATACCCAAAGGATGCTCAATCTTACCACAAAGATGGTTGTTCAACTATATTCATAACAACTTTATTCATAATAGCCAGAAACAGAAACAGCCTGGATGTTCTTTAACTGAAGGATGCATAAAGAAATGTGGTACATTTACACAATTTACTTAACTGTTAAAAACAGTGACAGCATGAAATTTTCAGGCAAGTGGATGGAATTGGAAAAGAAACATCTTGAATGAGGTAACTCAGACTCAGAAAGACGAACAGGGTTTGTACTCACTCATATGTAGATATTAGATGTAAAACAAAGGATAAGTAAGCTACAATCCATAGACCCAGAGAGACTAGGTAAGAAGGAGGACCCTAAGAGGGACACATGGGTCACCCTGGGAAGGGGAAATTAATGAGATGTCCTGGGTAAACTCTGTGGGAAGCAGTAGAGGGGAGGCATAACAAGAAGGGCTCAAGGGGGGATGTGTGGTTCTCCTTGAGAAGAAGAAATAGAAGAGTTCTCTTGGGTGGACTAGGGGAGCATTGGAACAGGAACTTGAGTGACCGGGTTGGGAGTGGATAGAGGGGGAGAATACTAAAAAAGATGTCTTGATATGGTGAGCATTTGGGGATCAGATAGAAACCTGATACAAGGGAAACTCCCACGGATGACCCAGTTACGACTCCTAACAATAGTGGATATGTAGCCTGAACTTGCCCTTTCCTGGGATCTGATTGGTGATTACCCTAATTGTCATTAGAGAGCCTTTATCTAGTAATTGGTGAAGAAAAGGTGCAGAGATCTATAGAATTAGGCTAAAGTTGAGAAATCCTGCTGAAGAGAGAATCGTAGGAACCAGAGGGGTCAAAGACACAACAAGAAAACCCACAGAAATAACTAACCCTGCTCATAGGAACTCACAGAGTCTGAACCAATAACCTAGGCCCTCTACAAATATGTGACAGTTGTATAACTCTGTCTGTTTGGGGACTCCTGACAATGGGAGCAGGGGCTGTCCCTAATGCTTCGGCTGGCTCTTGGGAACCTACACCTCATACTAGATTGCCTTGCCCAGCCCTAATGCAAGGGGAGGAGTTTAGTCTTACTGCAACTTGATATGCCATGCTTTTGTTGATACCCATGGGAGGCCTGCTCCTTTCTGCACAGAAATGAGGAGGAGTGAATTGAGGGGGGGGGCGCAGAGGGGAAGTGGGGGGAGGGTATGAGAGGAGAGGAGAGGATAGGAGAAAGGGTAAAATGCAGTCGGGATGTAAAATAAATAAATAAATAAATATTTTTTTAAGGGAGTCTGTCTTCTACCGCCTTTACCCCCTCACCCCAGCTATTGAAGCACCTCTTTCCTCCAGCAGTGTGTTCAGTTCAGATGCAGGGGTGGGTATCAGGAACTAGTCAGGGAACGCTGTGGTAGCCTCTGTGGGAAATTCTCCAAGGCCCAGCTAACTGAGGAAGGCAGAGGGGGGAAAGGGAGGGGAGGGGGCTCCCGGGGCCTGAGTGCTGCTGGGAGCACAGTGCAGTGGTCACTGGCAGATAAGCAGCTAGTGCCGTCTGTCCAGACCTGCACCCATCACAGCATCACAAGGACGCTAACAGAAGTCTTTCCTCGAAGGCTGATTCTACCTGCCTTTGACACCAGCTGCTACACATCTGGCTTGCTGGTATGTCATTGAAATGGCTGCCTGTGTGGAGTTCAGAGGCAGAAATAATGAAGTAGGTTTTGCCTCTTCTCTTTTACAGTAGCTGCCCCCAAAAAGTGTACATTTGATGAGGGCCAAAGTCTGTTTGCAAAAAGAAACCTCGGAGGGGAGATACGGCACCTAAGACCAAAAACCTTAATTTTGCCTCAAATTTTGGCTATACTGTTTCTATAGAGACCAAAGGCAAGCTTCGGCTCCCCCACTCAGCTATTAAAGTTTAGTGCATTGAAAACTGTCTTCACGCTGTGATACCCTTTCAGAAAGGAGAATGGGGTCTGAACTAATCCATGAAAGTTGTCATGCTATGAACTAGTAGTCAAGCTTTTTCCTTTCAATAGAATCTAAAACTATACTGTACTTCACACTTGATTGGTCCTTCAGATGGGAGGATTCAATATCCCTGCTGGAAATCTGCTCGTCTTCTTCATACAGTGCCGTTGAACGTGGAAAGAACTTATTTCTGAAGCATAATTACCGCTCTAACATATGAGAAGTCGTAAGGATATTTCAATTTCTTTTCCTTTTCTTAAATGTTGGTCAACTCTTTAAACTACTAACTTTTACTTTCCCCTTTGGCAAAGCTTGTTTGCTAGCCTAAGCTTGCTGTTTATCAATAGATGTTGGGATCTATACATGTTCACTGGCCTTTCTTTCCTCAGGATGATAGACAGACATACAGCATAAATGTATCGAGGACAAAAACCAAAATATCTTCTGAATGCAGCCGGCAGCAAGCCATTGAATGTCCTGTAGCAAAGGTAACGGGTCATTTATTTACCATGAAGACTGGGACAAGAACTCAAGGAATCTAAGCGGTGCTATGCCAATTGTCTAAGGGAACGGACGCTTTTCCTTTCCCACTCAAAAGAGTTAGCTTTGTTTGTTTGCACATGTTTTAGATCAATAACTGGTAATAGTAAAGGCAGAACAAAAGCTCTAATAACCGTGAGCCATCTGCAATGTGGATCGACATTTCCCAAGTTAAACACTGTGTGTTGTGAGTGAACACATACAGTGGATATGATGTTTTTAAGCTGGAAGCCTTGATCTAACAACACCAAAAGGGGGCACCAGGGTATTAAAGAAGTTGGGAGATTTTCGGAGTCTCTAAATGAAATTAAGTGAAGTTTGAAGAGGTTTTGAGGATAATTTTATGTGCATGGTTTTTAGAATTGCAATTTGAAAAGTCGACTGAGTGATTCCAAGTATTTTGATAAGACCAAATTTTGATAACTGAACAGAATTTACTGTTGATGTGGGGGTCTTATAGCATTGGAGTCTAATGAAATAAGTCCCAGAGAAACCCTGTATTTTATGTTAGAAAAATGATATAAAGAAAAATACCTTCTTCTGGATTCTTAGAGTTTGAAATTAATATTCATATTTTATAAGTGTGCTTTTTTTACTACTTTGCCTTGAAACAGAATGTTTTATTGTATAAAGAAAAATCAGCAAGTACGAGAATATTTTGTGTGTGTGTGTGTGTGTGTCTAGGTGGAAGGAATCAGCCTTCAGTGCTGGTTATTATGAGAGACTGTGGTGGATGTGGAAATCTGTGGGTTATGGCAAATAGTAGCTAATTTAGAAATTGTGTACCATAACATCCAGAATTTAGACTTAATAGAGAGAACAGAAGTCATTTTCTGGGAGAGATTTTCAAATTGTACATGTTTGATTAATGCCACATAATTTCTGTGACTTTGGTTAAAGGGAATTTGGTGAAAGAAAATCGATGCAGTGTAGTGTATAATGGAGCTGTGAATGTATGCGGTGCGAGTGGATGCCTCTTTTGCTTTAATGTCACTTAAGGAGAGTAAAAACCAGTTCAATGACTAATTTTGTTAGTGGTTGAATAGTGCTATTTATGTGGTTTTTCTCATCACCCTGATCCTGCGCCCTTTCCCTCCTCCACATGAAATAGAGGCGTTTGATATGTAATCAAATCTCAACTGGTTGGTTAGCTAATAATTCCTCTTAAAGATGGAAATCAGCGGCTGTGTGATCCTGTTTTCCCTGTGTATCTGTAACGTTGGCAAAGATGGCTGCAGTCTAAACAAAATGGTTTGTCTCTTCATGGAAAGCATTTTCTCTTTTTTAATTTTGTATGTCTGGCTGTCACTGTTCTTTAAAAAAGACAAAATGATACATTTAGTTCAGGGCATGTTTTATGGTTTAATTTTTACCCATTGTTTTGTGCTTTGTGATGATTGATGAAATCGTATATTATGTAATGTGTGGCAATTTACAAGCTGCTATTACATCCCTGTAACTTTTATGAATTATGTGACTAATTAGTATATTGTTTAACTGGGAGAATAGATGAGAAAAACAAGCATCTCTCAGGTTTATTTGAAACATATGGACTTTATTCAGCTGGAATAATTATTCAAGTACAATAAATTGTTCTGCGTAGTGCTAGAAGAGAGCTATAATTTTATTTCAAAATATGACAGTATCTGGAAGTTTTTATGGCTCTGTTGTTCGTTTGAAATGAAGCTAGAATGGGATTCTTGAATTTTGTGCCTCCCTGTTATTCTCAGCCCTGTAGTGATGACCATGTGCTGAAATGTTCGCATAAAGGCAGAGCACGCAAGCAACTGTTGCTTTTTGTTTGTTGGGATTCTCCCCTCACGTACATCATAAAGGATGCTAGGGTCTTTGCCTTGGTTGTGGAATAGTTACAATATGACCAAGAAACATTCTTCCGGCTAGCCAGGCACTTTCAAAGCTGTAGTTTTAATTTTAAAGAACATAGAATTTATTTTTAGTGATTTCATTACTTTGCTTCTTCTTTGAAGTATTATAGTTCCTTAGTATCCTTGAAAAAGAGCAGCATACTTTTTTCAGAGTAGTGCTTTGTAAATTATGTGCATGGAAAATATTCTTCAGATACGTAGATATTCATGTGGACCTTGTATTGTTCTGTGTGCGCTTCAGGTCCTGCAACTTTGACAAAAGGTCAGTCTGGCTGATTAATTCAGGTGTTGTACATTTTTGGAATAACAGCAAGTCCAAATGTCCATGATCTGAGAATGCAATTATCAGGGTTGATGACCAGGGTTTTGCTGTGATCTCCAGGCTGTGCTTTTGGGAACTTTGCTTTGGGTTTCGAATATTGTCCCAGTTTGTGGAAATAGTCACAAGTCGGTATTTGGATGAGATGAGCACAAGAAACAAAGCTAGAAGCGGGTCAGATTCTGAGCTGTGCTTTTTAGCTCCTTTGCCTGGCCTTTCTTATAAGATTACTTATCAGTAGACCACCAAGTTCTTTTCTTCCTTGAATTTTTCCTCCCAAAGTCCATTTGCTAATGCTTAAAACTCTGCCTCATCCTTATGCTTAATGCCTTCTTTTTTGTGGGGTTTTCAAGTCACCTCTCCACAGAAGCAAATAAGTGGCTAGAGAGCCTATGGAATACCCGAAACACAGAAAGCTCTCCGGGGTGGGGGGTTCTCCTTCAGGGATACTGGCTCTGGATTGAAGGGGTTCATGGAAATCCCAGCTGCAAGGGCCGCTGTGTCCTGGCATGATGTGTTCTCTGAAAACGCGACAGAGGGGATTCACATTAGATACGGCATTTAATTATTACAGACTGATTTGCCTCTCCCGGGCAGAGTCTGTGGGAGTTTTCATCCCAAGTTTTACTATTTTTTTTCCTCCTAAATCTAGCTCGATCTCTGAAGAATCAAAGGGGCAAGTTGGTCTCTCATTAAAAAAAATGCAAGAAGTATAGAAAACCTGGTGGATTGAAGAAAAACTTTCTTTTTAAAGGAAAGTCTACAAGATTCTAAAAGCAAACACTCTACATATGCATCTTACAGAGAGAGAGAGAGAGAGAGAGAGAGAGAGAGAGAGAGAGAGAGAGAGAATTTCAGGAATTGAAAAAAAATAGTAATCATGAAAATATACAAAGCTTCTTAAAGCTTGATTTTTTGTATTGGGGCCAATTAAACTCAAACCAAAGCAGAGCCGGATTCTAGAAAAATCATAAAAAAAAACCCTTCATGTTTTCTGTACCCCCCCACCCCAAGCAGGCAACTAAATACTTTATATGAAACTTGACGGCTGGTTTGACTTGTTATATTCAGCAGGAATCTCTAAATTCACAATGGATTTTACAGCTTAACTGGCTTTAATGCAGTTGTTGATTAGAAATCGCAATCTTGCTCGCCAGTGTTGCTTGGTGCTGTGATTAGGAGCTGGGATGACCAGAATTAAATTAAAGAGGTGTTCCAAACTTGGCAATTTAAAACATTTCCCTGAACGGATGTGGAGACAATACCAATCTCTCTATTTATGAAATTCAGTCCTCTGCGTTTGAATAGCGAGAACAAAGGTGCTAATCTGCAGTACTGAGAAAGGCCAATTACGCCCCGTGCGTCAGACTGGGCCTAATATGATTCTAAATAATTGCCAAATCAGATGCACATGAATATAGTTTATTATTGGCCCCAAACCCATGAACACAGTGTTTATAGCATGTAGGACTGGCTGGGTGCATTTCTAATGAAGTTCACCTATATGGAAATGCTTTGCTTCACCTTGCGACACGATGGAAAAATTGGAGTCTTGTTTTGAAAGCATCAGCGCTGTTATTCTGATTTCAAATGAGCGGCTCAGACAAAGCAACTGAAGCTAGTGGCTTGGGGTTCCAACTCTTTGTACTCTCAAACCCAGGCACTTCTTAACCACTCTGCCACGTCTCAGCAGATTAGACTCCTTATCGCAGTTGGAGAATGGCACCACACACCCACATTTTTCTCTGGAGGAGGTCAAGGCCCAAGAAGTTAAAAGACTTTCACCACGTCAAATGGTCAGGTTGTGGCAGAAATTCATTATACTGCTGGTGGCATTCTGAAGCCCTCTACAGTGGACTTAAAAATAATTCTGGTTTAGCCCAGTATAATAATTAATTTAAAAAATGGATTAGCTGATGATATTAGCCATTGACAGAAACTTTCTTTTAATCAAGATGATTGATTTTTATGGAAGAATGAAGACTCTGACTACCCATCCTGGTTTCCAGCAGGGGCTGTGAGCAGTGATTGCAGCTTATACCTACCTGTCTGCCTTCTTTCTTACTTTCTCCTCTGGGCATTTTAACTTAAAAGCATCTACATGAAACCAATGATTAGCATGCTTTCTTGAATCAGAGGTTTAGTTTAAAACTGAAAATCAAAGCAAAACTGTGCTGACCTCTTGTATAGCTCTTTCTTCCCTGCCCAACAAAGAAAGAAATATCCAGTACTGCTTATCTTTGGAGCCTCACCGAACCACAGCAGAATGACTAGTGCACAGTGTGCCACCAGGAAATCCCTAGGGTTTGGGAGGGCATGATAGGCACTTTACCTCCATAGCCGTCCCGGTGATGATCGGCAGAAACGTTCTTTCAATGGACTTAATTTGCCTATCCTGTTAACTCCTATTTGAAAGGTGTTTTTTTAATTTGCATTTTTTTCTCGTTTGATGTTGCCGGCCAGATCAACAGAATTCCAAACAGATTCAGGTGTGCGTGTGTGTGTGTGTGTGTGTCTGTGTGTGCGTCTGTGTGTGTGTCTGTGTGTGCGCATTCCTAGTAGTACAAACCCAGCTTCCATGGACTGACTACTGGAACCCGGACAGATCACTGAAAGCTTGCAAACTCCATAAGGAGTTTGCTTTCTTGTGCTCATGACCTTCAAAGGCTTAGTTTTCAATGTTCCATGTTGTTGTTCTGAGAAATGCCCATCAGCACAAGGCCATGCCCACGTCCTGGAGAGTGTTGGGGAGAATATGTTAGCCTCCAGTGACCTCTTCCTTCTTCTGAACGGTTCAGCTTTTTTTTTTTCTATTTTTTCAAGATAGGGTTTCTCCGTGTAGCCTTGACTGTCCTGGAGTTCACTGTATTGAACAGACTGGCCTTGAATTCAGAGGCCGGCCTGCCTCTGCCTCCTGAGTATTGAGATAAAGGCGTGTGCCATCACTGCCCAGCTACGTTTTCAGCTCTTATGGGCCACATTGCTCTTAGAATATTCACATTCCCAGAACTGGAATACTGTTTAACTGAACTATTATCTTATGTCACACTGTGGGAGTAAAACAGAAGTCCTGAGAGACTTGCACATGGTGTCTGATCCACGGCTTGTAAGGTCCCTGCGTTGTTACTGAATGACAAGATCCTTTGGGACAAGACTGGGGTTTACTACTTTTTACTCAACCCAGCACCTAGTATAGTGAGTCTTGCATGTAGTAGGTGCTTAGCCATTTTGAGTACTAGAATCCACGTCAGTCCCACAGTGACTTGTGATACGTAATACAAAGGCCGTTATGATTACCTTGTTAGTCTATCATTCAAAACAAGAGCGTTCCAGCATGGCTGTACACTAGGCTTTTCAGAGGAATACAATTCAAATACTTGATGTCAGGTAAAATGGCTATGAAAAGGACTTCATCTTATTTTTAGAAGCTTTGGTGGAGATATAGGAAAGATGAAATATTATGGATGTTTTTCCCCTCTTATTTTTGAACCGATAGGTGTTTCTTAAAAAAATAAATAAATAAAACAAAACTACTCTGCACAGATTTGAAGGCTCCAAACTGATCTGACTCATTAGATTTAACAAAATCCAATGGAAAGTACTTTTCGAGCCCCTGGGCCTTTTGTATTATCCTTTACCTAATTCTTTAGTGATTTTTTTTTCAGCTACTAAGTGCCAGAAATAGGCACATCTCCAGAAAGTGAGCACATTTCCCTCCACAATATGACAATGCTGTCTGACAGCTATTAGAACTTGAAATTCAGGGCTTGCAATGTAATTCTTCAAGAGTAGCTCATTTCCAATAAAAGCATTTGCTGTTCTATTTTTTCTTTTTTTCTCTCCATTGAAATTCATTTCAAATGTCTATTACATAGGAACACTTTTATGTTTCTCTAACCATCAGAAATATACTTCCTGGTCTTATACTTAAAACAATTTGTTATTGGGAGGTATTTTTTAGAAATTTAGTACTAGGATAACATGAACAAGACATGTATACATGATATTAACAAGTATTTCAAAAAAAACATTTGTTTTTATTCTCCATCATATATAGTTTGGGAGTTTTCCTCGCCAGTATGTTTGCAATGGGAACTGTGAGGCATGCTGAAAATGACAGTTTGGTGCTATGGTACGCTCACAATTATCTAACGTCTAAAATGACGGCAATCATCAGGATCTAGAAAATTCTTGTTTTTTCCTTTCTGAAGGAAGCAACATCCTACTTTTAGTCCAAATAAATTGAGTTTTCATCTGTAGCTCTGCACTCTCAGTTAATGAGAACCCAGAAGTTACTCAACCTCTCAAGGCCTGTGTCCACATCTATTAACTGAGTGTTTGGAATAGGACCTGAACCTAGAGAGTTGTTGAACATTTAATGAACTAATGCAGTTGAAGTGCTTCAACCAAAGTACAGCACAATAAAAAGCATTTGAAGGTATTAGCAATAGTAATATTTGATTCCTAGTCCAGTCATAAGTGGTGTTTGCAGCTCTGACTCAAGAGAGCCAGGAGAGCAGGAAGTGGCTTCTCTGGTTGGTACAGTCAGTTCAGAACTCTGCCCTCTGTCCTGGGGAATGGCATGAGTTGAGCAGACCTTGGAATGCAGTCAAATAACCTTTATGGTTCCAATCCCCAGCTTCTGAAACTAACAACAGTAGTCAGCTGTGCAAGCCCCTGACCTGCCCATCTATCTCACTTCAGCTAGATAGTTGTCTGGCAAGCAACAGTAGGCATCCTGTACTATGAAGCCAGCAAGCATTCGGCATATTTTTTTTCATCTGGGAAAGAGATTATTGTGCACACCTAAAAGACAGTCCTTGGGCCAGTTTTATGTGTAATCGTTTATCATTCTGTTGAGCACTTTTGAAGACCCGAACAATAGTTTGCTCTTGGGATAGCAAAACACTTCAGCAGCTTTTTCGAGGTTCTTGATTTTTTTTTCTTCAAATCTTTGCTTTCTGACCAATCACTGTGAGAGTGAAAGTGCATATTGACTATCGGATGTGGTTTTGGGGCATGTGGCAGTGTGCCTTCCTGTCCACGCCAGAAGTAGCTCTAAAGCACCAGGTGTAGCTCATGCTTAGAAAGGGACTGAGGCAGGTGGCAAGGAGAACTACAGCCCCCACCAACAGCAATTGCCTGGGCATTCATTTTGGTCCAGGTTTAAATTGGATTAAGTTTCCTTCATTTAGGGATTTTAAAAATATTTTGCTTTTCTTTTGTTAATATATGGCCTCTTGTATTAGTTCAGGCTGGTCTGGAACTTACTATGCTATCAATGCTGGCCTCAAATACACAAGTCTCTACTGCTGAGGTAATAAGCCTGAGCTCAGATTTCATTCATTCCTTTTGTAGTCATATTTCCCCTCCCTCCCACCTGTCTCTTTTGAGACAGGGATTCCCATATCTCACGGTGGCCTGGAACTTATTCTGTATCCAAGGACAATCTTGAAATTCTGATCCTCATGCCTCTACCTCTGGCTTGGTTTATAGACATCCATTACACTTGACCCATGACTCCATGTCTGACTTCTGTAGTGCTGGGGAGGGGGTCAAGCCCCAGGATTCTCATAGCAAGCAGTCTACCAGTGAGCTGTACCTGCAGCCTTGACTTTCGCTGTTTTTCTCTCCTTCTATCTTTTTGTTCTTAATTCTCTAAGGCTTGTAAAAAAAACTGTACTTTGTAAACAAACAAATATGCAAAAAAATCTACTAGCTTCCTTTTACCATTAAGGAAACACAGGCTCGGAGAAGTTAAGAAACTTTTCTAAGGCATGCATGGCTGAGAAATAATCAAAATGGAAATTCAAGCCCAGGCTAGATATGCTCTTGTGCTCATGCGCTGAATCACTGTGCCATGGCCTTTCTTTTGATAACTTTAAAATAATGAGGCTCCCTTCCCAATCCCTTATGCAATCTATTAAGTTTCGATCTCTCATCTTTATCATGGAGGACTCTGACCCCACGTTTTGGATAGACTAAAGAAGGGAAAAGGTGGTGACTTACTCAGTTCAAGCCAAGCAACAATCCCTCCTAATCTCTGAATCCCTGAGTTATTATGTGAGTCATTCTATTGCTTTTATGAGATTTAGCTTCAATCTTTGCCTTACTTCCTACTGTTAATGGGAACCCAAGTTTATCTGACTCATAGCCTCATTGTGTAATAGAAGTTACTACCATCTCAAAAGATTGGTAAGAAAAAGTTTCAAATAAACACTGCAGAAGACTGTGTGTGGTATGCTACTAAGGGTTCAATCTATAGCACCTAGCAGCTTTGAATTGCAGCTTCTATAAACTGCCAGTTGTGTGAGTTGAAGTAATTTACCTCAACTACAAAATGAGAGGGAATGGCATCAATGCAGATTAATAATTAGTCACCTATTATAATCGAACTTGTAGTCACATTAGGTATGTTTTCAAGGTCAAACAAAGATATATTTTAGATAGACAGGTTATCTTCAAACACTTCAGAGACCTACAAAATATGGCATTTAAGGTGTTTTAATAATATAGGCTCTTACTGCTACCTCAGTCTGAAATGGCAATCCTGCCTCCAAGAATTCTCAGAATGAGACTGTCTGAGAGCTGTTCCTCCTGTTTTATATTCCTCTCCAGAATTGGGATTAAAGGCATGTACCACCACATCCTGGTTTCTATGGAAAGCTAGTGTGCCTACTGGGATTTAAGGTGTGTGTCACCACTGCCTGGTCTGTAAGGCTGATCGATGGGACTATTTGATCTCTGATCTTCAGACAAGCTTTATTTATTAAAATACAAGTGAAATATTGCTACATATCAGCTTCATATAGTTGCTTCTGGGAAGACTAAGTGAATTAATACAATTAGTATCTTTAGATAGAGCTTCTCCCACAGGAAGTGGTCCACTATTTTTCTTTTATGCAATGTATTCAGGACATATAAAATGGCAGTTCTTATTCCTCTTACCTTGGCACAAGTCCCACTTGCTTTCTGCCATACTTCCAGGCTACATTGCTTCTGAGAACTCCTCACACACAGGTCTAGCTTAGATCTGAAGTATAAAGAAACCAATATAGTACAGTAGTCAGGATTCTGCATTATGAAGTCCCAAGTAATATGCTGTAGCTTTTTCACTAAGATAGAGAGCCATGGTCTTAAGGCCCTGTTATAGCATTACTGGCAGGGAGAGGCAGGAGAGAGACTATGAATCCGGGGCCCCAAAATATGAGCGTATGAAGCAAAGTGATGGGAAAAGGTATTTAAAGTAACCCCTAGAAGAAGTAGCTCTCTCTCTCCCTCCCTCCCTTCCTATTTCCCCTCCTTCTCTCCCTCCTTCCCTCCCTCTCTCTTCTTCCTCCCTTCTTCCCCCCTTCTCTCTCTCCTTCCCTCTCTCTCTCTCTTTCTGTCTCTTTTCTCTCTCTCTCTCTGGAATGGAAGTAATTCCCCCAAAATAATCTACACACACACACAAGATTTCTAGAAATAGAGCGGGCCTAACTGTCCAGTACTGGTCTTGCAGGCCTTCTACAGGTCCTGAGACCTAGTCCCTTTTTTCTCTTTAGTCATGGCTTAGTCACAGGTAACACAGAAAGGTGGAAAGTATGGAGAATGTCCATCAAAGGATGAGAATTGATCTGCTTCACAGTGGAGTACAGATGGCAGGGGCAGCTTTGCATTTCAACGAAGGAATCTTCCTGAGGGATTCTGGGTGGTTCCTAGCTGAACATGATGATGTAGTGTTAGGTCTGACTGGCCATCTCTTCGCACAGAATGTGAGCTCCATGAAGACGGATTAGATTTGTTCAGAATATCCAGTGCTTGGCACAAACACAGGAAACATACAGTACTCCTGGCTCGGAAAAGAAAGGGAGTCTACTAGGAGGGCTTGTATATTTTTCATTCCCCCCAAAAGAGGTGGCGGGAATCATAAAGCCTCACCATTCATTATGGATTTCAGTGGCAACTTAGAAAAAGCTAAACAAACAATGCCAACGATGAAACCACAATCTTTTCTAGCATCTGTCTGCTATACTCAGTTTTCCTTCCAGACAAAGGCAATTTCAGGCCACCATTCAAGTTACAAGGTTTCTTTCGTCAATTTTCTTCTTCCTACAGGAACTTGATTGCGCCTGGGTATAGCATTTATGTAAATTTCAAGTGCCACTCCTATTTGTCTCTGGGCTAACTTAATGGATCATGTTAATCTCAATCAGGTCTCCACTCACTCCTCTTATCCCCTTCACCTTTCACCTAATTGCCAATTTTCCTTGAGGACCCGGCTGTAGAGGCGCTATTGATTCCTCCTTCCTCTTCCTTCACCAGTGGACATTTATTTCATTTGATTATTCCTAGAAACAGTAAGTGGATGATTTCATGTGTTCCTGATGTGCGGTAACTACATGCAGCCACCAAGAAACGGCAGCATTAGTCCCCAAATGGCCTATCTATACAGCTACACACAATAATGGTGGCAGAATCTCTCAAATATTTTGTTAAGGGAAAAGAGACTGTTTAAAAGGAGAAAGATGACATAATACCATAGTATAAATTCATTTGTGTGTAGTTCAAAACCGGCTAAAGTCAGTCTTATTAGACTTTAGGGGGCAGTTATTGGGAGGAGGAACTAGACAGATTTTGAGGGAGCTGGGAATATTTTCTTTTGTGGTATGTATTTAGATTATAAGAGCATGACTAAGTTTTGAAATTCCATAGACATGAACAGTTTTCTTTTGTTCTTATTTCTGTATGTTAAACAGAAATAAGATTTCACCCAAAGGAGTCTGTTAGACCTCACTATGTATAAACTCCATCCGAATTATATAATTGGGTGAAATTAGGAAATCTTAGTCCTTCTGAAGAGATCAAATAACAAAACTGGAAAGGGGCTTGTGTCTCCCCTGGACAGTTAGGGTGATTCTTCCATGGACTTTTCCAATTCTATGTCTGCTTAGGTACCTTCCAAGGTTCAAGTTCTATGTTTCCCAGTAAACGCTGACAAATAGTCTCTCTTCTCTTTGCCTTGGTATCTATCCATTTCAGGTACAATTTCTAGGACTGAAATGCAGAGATATAATTTAGATATGTGTTTGCGAATCTTCGTGGAGCTGGATAGAAACACTCAGTTCATACCTTCACACTAAACAGAATTCAACAATCAGAGTGAACAGAGGGAGAAGGTACCTCCATGATCAGGATGGGTTTGGTTGTCCTTATTCTGGTGTATTCTATACATTTACAGATAACACTTGAGCTAGTACTTTGCAAATTTTACACTGACATAATGTAGTACCTCCTTTGAATGAGGACCATTAACTCAAATACTTATACGGGCTTTGCAAGGTTGTTACTTTAAGAAACCAGTAGACCCAGGGCAGTTTTTGATAGAACATTTGTACCTTTAATGACTTATGAGTGAGTTTTAAAGGCCCACGACGCATAGTAATTTGTAATTTTACTGAGGCATAAATTTGAATTGCATGCACTTCAGAGCTAGTATGATAGGGAGATTGATTTCATAAGAACGTGATGGTTCTTAGGAGAAAAATAGAAGTTTTATGGAGGAAATTATATATGCCAATTATATAATAGTAGGATTTGCGAATTGGAGAGAGACTGGAGATTGTTTTCTGGATGCCCTTCCTGAATTTCAAGGGTCCATTGTACTTCAATTTCCTCGTCATAGATTTAGTTTTCAACTATTTGTTTTTAATTTCATTAAGACTTCCGTACCTGTAAGGCATGCCACTAAATACCATTGGGGGGATGGAATTAGAGTCAGCAGAAAATGACTGGAATTTGATGACAGGGGAACTAGAGGTGACACGAAGTGAAAAATCCAAAGACAATCTTGCCTTTCAGTCTGAGCGCTTCACTCATGTGTTTATTTATTTTGGCAGAGGGCAGGTGAACTAACCTTCCTTCTCTAGTCCTCTGTTTCCCTATTTGCCAAGTGAAGAGGTTGGACTAGGAGGGATTGGAATATGGTCTTATGACTTGCCAGAGATGAGCACTCTCTTCCAGCTTTAGTTTTTGGTGTGTGTGATGCCTGCAAAAATGTTATCACCGAGGACTCACTGAGCTGGAGCCACCGGAATACGAAGCTGCACCTGAAATAGCACTTTAGCCAGGAACGATGCAGAGTTGGCCTAATCATATTTAAATAACCAAGCACATGACTCATACACTTTGATTAATTTTGAAACTTTTAAGTGCTGAGAGCGGAACACAGGCACTGACGTGCAAAGAAAATGTCCTGGCAATGAACTGTACGCCCAGCCCTTGGGTAGTTTTTAATGCTTTGGATGTTTTTGACAGAAATAAAAAAGTTTTCACTCGGATGTTTTTTTTTTTCTGAATGCTAATATTCAGTGACCGGAACTAGAGAAGTGGATGGAAGTTCTGCCTTTCACTTTAGGAGCCTCAGTGAATGGAATGCAGTGGTCCAGAAAGGTTGCTGTCTTAGGAGACTGGGAGTGTAAGGTTGGGAATAACATCCCACCCAGAATCACAAACGACTCAGTAGTGAGAGGGAGGACAGCCTTCTCTCACTAGATAGATGGGCACACCAGAGATTTAAAAAGAGTTATCTAAAATACATATTCATAAACAGTAGAATGCTATTCAGCTATGGGATGAGGGAGCCTGTCATTTGAGGCAATTTAGATGAACCTGGAGACATTGTATAAAGTGAAAAATGCCATTCACAGAAAGAAAATCACTGTACCATCTCACTCCTGTGTGAAATCTTAACAAGTTGGTTCATAGGGTTCGGGAGATGGATCAGCTGTTAAAGGCCAACAACCCAAAGGACAAAAAGTTGATTGACAGTAGGAATGCAATTGTGGTTATCAGGTACTGGAATGTTTAAGGAGGGATTGGTAAATGTTTTCAGAATTCACAAACTTCCAATTAGAAAAGAGGAGAAAGTTCGAAATCCTATAGTTAATACTGGAAACAGGAAATACCACATTCCTTTCTTGAAAGATGCAGTTTTCTCACAATAAAATTGATGTCTGATCATCTATATGTTCAAATAGATAGATTTCATAATGTGTATATATACATCAAAATGCCATGATATGTACATGATAAATACATTTAATTTTGTCTATTAAAATAGTTTGATTTATGTATTATTTAAATGCATAAAGAATAAATACTATTGCAATATATTTATATTATGCATAAAAATATATCAATATGTATGTTGAATACCTACTATGTACCAAGGGCTGAGGCTACAATAGTGAATGAGGTGGGAAAGGCTTAGCCTTATAGATCTGACTCACAAAGACTAACATGGAGATGTCACAGAAGTATGTCTAAGACCCACAGTGGGTAGGGAATGATGCAAAGGGAGCATGATGTGCAAAGCAAGGCTTGACTAGGTCAGGAAAATCACCAAATGCCTCTCTGGTGCTGGGGTGAGAAACGAAGGACACGTGGAGCTAGCCAGATGAATGAAGGATGAAGGATCTGTGAGAAGACAGAACTTAGTCCAAGGAACAGAAAGCAGGTCACTGTGGTTAGAGAAGAGAGCTCTGGGTAAGGGGAGAGTAGACTATGGCTGCTGAGGTGTGAGATGTTTTCCACAGAGCAACAGAAACTTATGGGAGGGCTTTACACATGAGAAAGACGTGTTTACATTTGTGCATTAAGTCTGGTTGTTGGCAGGGCTAGCTGAGATGGCAAATGGAGGGAGAGATGAAGCTAGGGAGGGAGTTTAGGTTCCCCTGTGAAAAGACTCAAACAATGGGTCAAGGAAATGGATTCAGTTAGGCTGGTAAGAAGGAACCTACCTAAAGCAGAGACTGGCAAACTCAGGTAGACAGTAGTAAGAGATTCCAGAGAGAACTCGCCACACTTTGCCATCTAATGAACACAGGGAAGAGTTAATGGAGCCACAGAGGCCCTTCTTTTTACCCTTTGACCTGAATTGAACAGCTAGCTCAGATAATCACCTAAGGATCTGACCCTCATCTAAGAAGTGCAATTCTAGTTTTCCAAACATTTACGGCACGGGAGAATGATAGGGGAGTTCAGCCAATCACATTCTGTTCGTGGAGCGTGTTGCCCTAAGGCAAAAGTTTACCTATAAACCTGGCAGGTACAATTCCCTGCCACCCCCCCCCCCTGGCCTGGATCCAGCGTTCCGGACGGGTGGGATTCTGTGTAAGTTTTTCCTTCTGTTTTATTAAAGTTGTATCTTTTGTAAGATAGTCTGGGGACCTTTCATTACCGATTGCACTGCTTCTTCATCTGGCGCCCAATGTGGGGCTCAAACCCACAACCCTGGGATTAAGAGTCCCATGCTCTACTGACTGATGTAATTCTGTCTTGCAAAGGTCTGATTCCACAGTATTTATGAATTCTCTGCTAGGAATCTCATAACTAGACTCAGACTACTAGTAACCCAATATTGCATACCAATCTGCTATGAAGGTTAGTGTTGCATAAGGAGTGGCAGAAGACCCTTCTACATCAGGTTAGGATCAAATTTGAAGGATACAGTTGGGGAGAATATGCTTCCAAGCTTATGTGATCATAGGCAGAATTCAGTTCCTGGAGAGTTATTGGACCAAGGGGTCCCTGCTGGCTGGTGGCTGATGGGTACTATCAATTCCTTGCCCCATGTACTTGTCCATCACTCCACCTTCTTCATATAAGTGTGACAGCCAACGAAGCAATAGGAGACCCTTGATGTTTGTTCTCTGTAGTCTTTTTGTCAAAGTTTGATCTGTACATAGGAGGCAATTGACAAGCAATATATGAGAGAATATAAGTGAGAGCCCAACAGTATGGTACAAGCTATGAAGGCATCATAGAACTTTGATGGGGAGCATTGGTGAGACGAGGGAGAGAAAGGCATTCCAGATGAGGGCTATTGTGTATACTACGACATGGAGGTAGAAAACGTCCTGTCTATTGGCTGATAGTGCGGCCAGCTGTCTGGATGGCATAGGGTCTAAGTGTTGTATTGGTGTGACTGGAAGCTGCCGAACAGGACAGCAGAGCCACGACTAACTTAAGGATCTAAGAGAGAGTAGGTTTGTGAGGGAAACGAGCCATCATCTCCACATCCAGTGTTCCTGTCAGCGTCCAAGTGACTGATCCTTGAAGGGATACATGCTGACGAATATGTACTTTTTTTTGACAAGAATCGTGTTTTGTCTCAGCTGCGGTGTAATTTAAGTACTTATTATTAGTTTCAGGTTGTTATTTTCTGAATATTCTCCTTCCAGAACAAAATAATTGGGTGGCGACTCTTCTTTCCTTGTGTTACATTTCTTTTGTTCTTAAATAGAAGCAAGAGAGTTTTTTTTTTTTGATTGTTGTTTATGATTTCCTTTTTAGGTTAATATCAAATGCCTTTCTCTCCTGACTGGTCTCTTAAACCTACGCAGGCTTCCTCCACACTTTCAATGTACAAAGACTGTAAACAAAAAAAAATAGTTATCATCACTAAATAGTTCAAAATGACAGAGCTCGTGTGTTTTATTCCTAGTTCTCTATGGGGATTAAAAATGATTTGGGGGAAATGATTGGCTTTGTTCCAGTCCCGAGCACAGCAACACATAGCATCTGATAAATGTGCCCAGCGGATGAGTGACTGAGGGCAATGCCAGTGATTTTTAAATGTGGCAAGGAATTTCACTTGACCTAGCACAATTTTACCCAGTTCCTCGTGCAAAATGAGAAATCAATCCAGATACAAATTGCATTTGTATCATTTTAAACTGCTCTGGGGGATCGCCACCTCCCAGGTAGAGGCTCCATATAACAATAAGCCAGTTTATCAAAGATGGGATTTACTGCTCGTTGTTTTTCTATTAGGGAGGAATTACGCTAAGCCCAGCAGCAGACATTTTGTGTTACCATGGCAGCCCATATTTCCTGCAGGGTTGTGACCCCTAATGACTACAGTGGGAAGGCAGGAAAAATAGAGACTCTTTGAAGATTAGTAAATAAATGCATTACTTATGCAAACCGTCTCTGAGATGGCCCCACAGTACAGAGGAGAAACGAGGAAGCTCTTCAGACTGAGCAAATGGCTGTATGTAAATACCTGCACTGGAAAAAAAAAAAAAACCAAATCACCTTTCATTTGATTATTCCTTTAAAAGTCTGTCTGGCCCGATAATAAAAGTAGAGTAAACTGGACTTCATACTGAGAGCACAGTATTGCTGTTCGTGAAAATACAAACAGACACTGATGTTTCCCTTTCAGCCAAAGCAGCTAATTTTTCCCCACTGACCCTTCAGATGTGCTTTGGTTCCTGGAATGATTTTCCAGTTTTGCTCGGTGGATCACAGATGGATTGGAGGGGGAATGAGCATATGCAGCTTCGCAGGAGCAGAAAGTATACATTCCACTCCTTTCTTGTTAGAGTGGGTTGGTGTTATTTTCAACCAACTTGCTTTGTCTTAATTAACCTGCTACATTGTGTTGGACCTTCATTTTGTAAGGTGTCCTCTTAGAATAAATGTCCTTTGAAGTCACATCTGTGTTTGTTCATGCAAGACGTGTTTATTTGATGCCTAATGTATGACTAATGTTCAAGGAACTGCATTCAGATGAAATTGGACCTAAACTTATATTATTTGGGCAGATCAAGTATAAGAGGATTACATTTTTGTGCCATGTTTTCCATTGCTCTTCAAATATGTTATTTTACTGAGCAGAGAAAGAGGGAAATGCGGTATATCAAGAAATTAATCACATATCTATGTTATTTCTTGCCAATTTTTCACTATTTATATTAGAAGCATTTATTTATGGGAAAGATATGCTGTATCAGGCAGAGTTCTAGGCATTGACAATAAAGTTGTGCACAAACACTGACTTTGTTCTCAAGGACAGTATGGTCTAGCAGTGGTTCTAGCAGCTCTCTGTAGCTTGGATATTCCCCTTACTTGTGGTCTGCAATGAAAAAAACAGGGCCACGTCTGGGAGAACAGTCCTAGTGGAATGAACGGGTTTGGATTGACATCTCAGTATCACCATCCTGATTGTTGTGTCCAGGGCATCACTCTGGTCTCAGAAACGCTCCCTGTCTTTTCTTCTTCAGTCTTCCTATATATTATGTTCTACTGACCATTCTGTGCTTTCTTCATAATCAGGAAAGGTCTTCCAAGCTGGACATTTGACAGTTGACATTTTTAAGTGGTAGGAGTATTATTTCATTGCACAGATTACATCTGCCCCCTTATGTTTTTCTTTTTTGAGAGTTTAAGTATAGAATTTATTTGGTGGGTTATGGAAGGGAAAGGGAGGGTGAGATAGAGGGGGAGAGTGGGGAGAGAAGAGACAGTAACCACCTTTTTCAAAGAGGGACGGGACCTCTGCCCCCTTCTTTAGGAATTCAGATACTTTCACTATTCATGCCCCCATTCCCAGAAGAGGTTGCCAGTCTAAAGGAAACCTAGTCTAACATTAGGAAACAGTACCCTTAAGGGCCTATCCTTCAATTCAACTTTAATAACATTAAGTATGTTATACTGGGTCTGATGGGTGACTTGAGCAGTATTTTAAAGCTTTGAAGCTCTTCGGCAAAGGTGCTACAGAATTTCTTTCATTATTACTACACTAAGAGGTATCACTTAACATTAGGCACATGTTCAAGGCAGATGCCCTGTTTCATGGAAGAAATCAAAACTTCACCTCTGAATGCAAACCAAAGCATTGTTTGACTTTGGTTTAAAGTTATGAAGCTTTAGGGGAGAAAGAGAGAAGTCTAATGTGTGTAGGAAATAATCTTTGCACATCAATTTCTTTTGCATGTCCGCACTAAGGATTACTGGACAGAAGAGGGGATTTAGACCATGTAAAAGCACACAGTGAGAGGGCATACCTAGGAAAATAAGAGGGCTCAGCTGGTTTGAAGGCTACTGATGATGTGTCTCCCAGCTGACTTGCTGAAGGGGGTGTAAGCAGCAGTGCCCTGCCTGGTTTAGCTGTGGTTCGTTGTGCTTGTAGGATCACTCTGGGCTATCCATCTTGTGGCCTCTGATGCTGCATCCCACTGCCTAGCCAGAAGGCAAGGGAATAAACACCTCTATTCATCAAGCGAGGACCAAACAGACCGTAACTCTGTTCCTATCTCTCAGAGACAGTAAATTAACTTCATAAGTCAGGCTAAGAATATTTATGAAAGTCCTTTCCAAACTCAAAACTCTGATTCGGTGATAAACTTCCGGAAAGCTGCTTCTAAAAGAATCCACTTAATATTCTATCCGTTCTGGCCTCTGGTTTTCTGTCAAAAGATGCCATCCCCTCTTTCTACCATGGCCTGAGTAGGAGGAGAGAGTTGTTCGTTGTGCCCCTTTGCAAATTCTAGGAGATGATGAATTCTAATTGCTTGGCAGCTGCGCTGGGAAAGCACTGGGGACTGGCACCAAAGAGTGGGCATATGGAGAGAGGTGTGCCAGTGAAAGCGAGCTTGCTGCCTCCACCTCTCTGCTACCTACTCCCTCCAGGTTCCAGGCAACTTTCCCAGACACCCTGATGCCCTCAAAATCATAGAAATAGCATGGCTGGATGTGGGCTTTCCTGGCCTGCAAAAGGGACAGGAGGAGCGAGAGCCCACCATCTGTTTCTCCTGTGCTAGTCCACCAGACTTGGGGCTAGTTTTACTCCTGTCCAGAGCTGGGCATCCCACAGACTTAAGAGGAAGATTTCAAATGTGTTATTGCCTTGGAAGTGAGCTAGTAGGAGGAGGAGGTAACGAGGAGATGAGCAAATATTCTTAGTGTTCCATGGACTGGGAAGGAGAATCTTTGAAAATTATTTATGGATGGTCTTGAGAGCAGCATTCTTCCTCCAGGCTGGAAGTGCTCATGATGGAAAATAGACCTTAATAATGTTTGTGGCATTCAAGAATTACTTTGCAGGCAATCTCCATGACAAGCCTGCTGGTGGGATCTGATGGCAATTCTAGAGGGAGGGAAGAAAAATAGAGCTGTTGAAAGAAATTGGGGCTCAGAAAATGGAAGAAGACAGGACAGATGACAGGATGATGGATGCAGCATGTGGAGCTGCAGAGGGACTCCCAGGAGAGGATTCCATTAACCAGCCAGGGCAAGGCAGTCAGCAGCGACCTGAAATCAAGGAGCAGTCAAAGAAACCATCATTCCCAGGTTGGCCACCAACACCCAGGAAAGAGCTCATTGGAGGTAATTGCAAGAAAGACAGAACTATCAGACCACTGCCAGCATGGCCTAGACAGCAAACCAGTTTGCTCTGCATAGGATTAAATCTTCACTTCTACCTTCAGATATAAAATAGAAGGCATTTTTGGAAGCATGGCATACTATGCAGAAGCAAAACCGATCCCCAAACCTGGCAACTGGTGGTAATCACTGTAAATATTTCCAGCCCTGGTTTTCCACTGTAAGTCACACGTGCATATGCATGCTTTGCCTATGGTCTGCCGTAAGTATGAAAGTGAGGATGTTTCTTTGGCATGCTGACTTCAGTTCCTTCAGATATATATCAAGAAATGGGGTTCGTGGATCAATGAATCAACACTCGTTCTATTTTCAGCATGTTAGGAATCTCTCTACTGGTTCTCCTAATGGTGTTGCTATTTACTTTCCCACCAATAACATACAAGAATTTCCTTTTTCTGCACTCTGGGCTGATGAAAAGTTCCTGATGATGTTCCAAACAGAACCAAATATGTTATTTCCTGCCACCACCCCTCCTCCTCTAAACAGGCTTTTCCCACCATTAGAAGAGTTAAACAAACAAAAAGTAGTCACTCAAAAGGTTGAAAATGCCTCCGACGTTGGTGTCTCATTGAGTGCTCAGTCCGTTGGCCTTCCCTCTCCTTGACCAGGCAAGGTCTGTTCCTGCCTCCTGATCCTTGTACTCACTAGTCTTCTCTCTGCTGGCAAGTTCTTTCTTCTGTTATCTGAATGGCTCTTTCCCTTACATTGCTTAGCTCTCTTTGTCAAAGTTCTACTGTAGAGAGCCCTTCCCTATCTCTCTAGCTAAAGCAGTGTTCCTGGCTATTCAGACTCGGCCTTTGGATACTTCTTAATGTTTTCTCATCATAATCTGATTCTTCTAACTTACTCTTACAATATATATCTATTTTCTTACACAGTGTTTGCTCAGCTTATCCAGTAGATGCTAGTGACTCCTCAGAAATCACTAAAAAAAGAAGGACTTTTTATTCTGAGGGCCGACTTCCATGGTTAGCAACTAGTGACTGGGCATTATCAGGCACTCAATAAGTACCTGTTGTAGGAATGTCTGGTTGTCAACTTCCCTCCTATGTACTCCATCAACACTGCCTCCCATCAAGATCAGAACAATGATGTGTTATGTTTCACCTCAGTTCTGGAAGGGAAATAGTTGTTTTCTCTTCTCAGAGGCCTTTCATATTACGAGCAGGTACAAGCAGACAGCCTGTTAGTTGTCTACACTGTACCTATATTTAACTCTGCCTTTCATTTCTATCAATTGTAAGTACTTATAAATCAGGAATCACACTTCCCATAGCATGATGTTACCGTACTATTTTGAAATGTTGCCCCTGCCTAGAGGAAAAGATCTTTTCTGGCTTTTACTTTAAAAATAATTTTTCACATAATATATTTTGATCATATTCTTTTCCCTCCTGCAGCTCCTTCAAGGTCTCCCTCATCTCCCTATCCCTCCAACTTTATGTTCTCTTGTGTCAAAAAATAAATAAAAACAAAATAAAAATCAAAACAGTCAAACAAAGATCCAATAGGATAATATAAGAAAAACTAAAGTAGAACACACACACACACACACACACACACAAAAAAAACCCATGAAGTTTATTTTGTGTTGGCCAAATAGTCCTGAGCATGGGTCTGCCCTGGAGTGACTAATACACCCAGTATTACTCCATTGAAGAGAAGTGATTTTTTCCCCTTGTCTAGTAGGTGTCAATTGCAAATAACTTCTTGATTAGGGATGAGACTTTGTGTTCACTTCTGCTTCTTAGTCCTGGAATTTTGTCTGGCTTGAAATTGTGGAGTTCTAGAGCATGCTGTCAGTCTCGGTGAATTTAGATGTACATCAGCCCCCTGTTGTGTCACTAAAACACTGCTTACCATAGAGTCATCCAACACCTCTGTCTCTTACAATCTTTCCACCTTAGGGGAAGAGATCTTAAGGGAGGCAGAAAAAAGAGATGGTATGGAACACTTGTGACATGAAAGTAGAAAGGGACACTGTTTGAGAAGAAGAAATAAACAGAGGAGGGCAGTGAATTACAAAAAATGAATTAGTAAAAAGTATTTTCTCTCACACACATGCACATACACTCGCGTGCATGCACATCCATTTGAAAATGCCATAGCAAAACTCATTGTTTATACAATGACTTAAGAATTTAATTAAAAAGGAAAGAAGGAAGGAAGGAAGGAAGGAAGGAAGGAAGGAAGGAAGGAAGGAAGGAAAAAACAAGCATTCTGATTCTGAATTCTGGTCGGGCTAACCATCCCTATGGTCTTGGCTACCTCTTTCATTCACTTAGTAGTTCAATGAACTAAATAACTACAATTGTGTTACCTCCTATGTGTGAGAAGTGGATGTCACTGAAATGAGGAAATTAGATCTCTGTGATTGGTTAGAGGTGAAGCAAGGGGTAGAGAGGTACCAGAGTGGGAGGAGGTATACTAGCATGTGTGCATGCAAATTGCCTATAGGGGATCAAGATAAACATAACCTAACATTTGATAGAAGGAACAATGAGGAAGAGGAAATGAGAAAGATAAAAATCAGACGTTGAATAAACCCAAGAACAGAGCAAATAAACGAGAGCAATTTACAGCAAGTTCCGCAAACTCCGTGAGTCACCTTGCTCAGTGACATGCCATCCCAATAGCTGGACCACCCCTGAACATCCTAAATCAAATCAGCCTTTCCCATCAGCATGGCAGTTCCCCATAGCATGCCTGTTATTTACAGCAACACTACCCCCATCATTGTATACCTGTATGTTCTCAGCTTATTGTTCTGTCTCTGCCCATCCCAGCCTACCACTGGGATGTCCGAACATACTCTCTACCTATTGTTTCCTTAGTAAGTATTGACTGAATGAATGAAAGTTCCAAGGCATAACATAAGGCCTTCCAATGGGCCTCTGCTTGGTATGATGCCTGCAAGTGGGAAAACCTGAATCCCTCCACCATACTGTGTTATGGCATGATCCCAGGAGTCATTTGGAAATAGAAATATTTGGGGAAAATTGACTTCTGTTTCTAAATGCAAGGCTCTTTGATAGAAATATTAATGGTAACTTGTAATTTTTATTGGACATACTCCTATGTTTTCTTCCTTTTTCTCTATCATTCTATAATGCATTAAAACCCATAGATATAAAAACCCTGAAGTGTTGATTAAAGACCAGACCAAATTTTGCTTAATATCAATCTCCTGCTCTGTTAGGAAATCATAGAAATAACGGGGCAGCTTATCAATGAAAACAGATTTCCCCTCTGATTCCAGGATGATGCTAGCAATCCGACTATCCTAAAACTAAAAGTCTAAAACTAAATAAAACTAACTAAATCAGAGATACCTCATTTACTGGACAACTATTATAGACCATGACTATGCTGACTCTTCACAACCACTGCACTAAATATGTAATGCTTTGGTCCTCATTCCGTAGGAATAACTGAGGATTCAACAGGTTGCTTCATCAACTAATATCACAAAAACAGTGAATAGAAGAAACTATCGTTTTTCTATTGCACCTTGTTCATGTAGTAAGACTCAGGGTGAATAATAAGCAGTCCTACCCTCAAGCCCTCTGCAAGCCTGGGTACAAAGTAGAGAGAGATAGCAAAGTTGTCACCTCTATGGAGATGACTTCATAGTCTACCTTACAGAAAGGTCAACAAACTTTATATGTACCCTACCTTGGTAGGTGGCGTCAATGGACTAAGAAAGAAATGTCATGTTCCAAATGTCTCTCTGACCTGCCTTTTTATAATGAGAACACAGTGAGTCTGGAGTGCTTATTTCTCGATACAAATACTTTCTGAACAGCTCTTAGGTTTACTCTGTTCCCGAATTCTTCCATGAGATGAGTTCAAGTTGACTTTTAAAATGCGACTTTGTTATATCTTGCTATAATTGTGAATGTGTACTTACACGACCTTAGTATTGAAGCTTCTAAAAGATATTGGGTAAGTCATAGTCATCTTGTGTCACCCTAAGTAGCCTTTGGCTTTGAAACCAGTCTATTCAGACCTTTACTCTATAATATAACCACAAAGACAGTTCCCAGAGTTCCAGGTGGCACATGACCTGCGACAGACACTCAGTGTACACATGTTTGCTTCCTGGATTTTGGTTTTCTTAATCACAAAATTTTGGCATTTCTCTGGCTTTGACTTTTTCCTAACTTATGGATAAGTAAGGAAGTCCAATTGTTTTTTCATTCTTTTATACAATAATTCCCATCCCCTTAAGGATCAGAGAGAGCCAGACTTTCTTCTTTTTAAATTTCTTTGACCAGGAGTCCTGTAATCTGAACTCTGTGTATACACTGACACATTCCTTAGCAGACTCCTGTTCATGAATCATGAAGACCTGCCCCAAATGTTGAGAACCCTAGTAAAGACAGTAATGATTCTATTTCCTAAGTTCTTCTTTATGGCTCTTAACACAGCAGTGTTCCTATGAATTCAGCAAATATTTTAAAAATGCTCATTTTACAGATGAATGTACAATCTTGAGGAATTTCAATGCTTTTCCCAAAGTCATAGGATAAGTTAAGTAGCAGATCTGGAATTCAAACCTGGGATTTTGAATGTCTAGTCAGAAGATGCTCTTTCTGGGACACGTTGGTGGAACAAAAGATCCTGGGGACAAAATTGCTTCCACACCCAAATCCACTTGTCACACACAGTACCTCACAGGAATGGATCAACAGAGGTAAGCGTTACACCCTTCATTGAATCTTTGCGGGCCAACATCCAATTTTCTAACCTTTACAGCAATTAGGAAGTTTTCCACACCTTCCATGTAGAGCTGCATTGATGTTCTTACCATGGATCTTACCAGAGATGAACCTTACTGGACAAGACTGGGAGCCTTTGCAGTGACATCCACTGAATACCAAACTAAGTCTTTTGAGACTCCCTTCCCTTCCATTCTGGATTTCCTTTGCTCTGTCTAAAAATTGTGGGGTTTATCCACTCTTATTGGCAGCATGTGCTTAATTCAACCTGTGGTGACCCAAGATAGCACCTGCTTCAGAAGATTGCTTCGGCTTGTCTTGGTGCAGCCTCAAAATTCCTCCCCTCAATTTTTTTTAACACCTGAATATGCAGAGAGCTTTCCTGTGTTCAGAGACTGAAAGACTTAATATTGCGTAGTTGGAATACTACTCAAAGTGATCACCAGATTTGGTGCAATACCTGTGAAAATCACAATAGCCTTTTTTGAAGAAATGGAAAGGCTAGTCCTAAAATTAACATGAAATTTCTAGAATATCTGAGTAGCAAGAAGAACAAATGAATGAATAAATAATATCCTTGTAAAAACTGGAGAATCTGAGCTGCAAAAGACACTAAAAGATTGTACTACTCAAAGAAGTATGGACATGCATTTAACCCTAGAACTTAGAAGGCAGAGGCAGGTGGATTTCTGTGAGTCTGAGGCCTGACTCATTTACATAGTGTTACATAGTGAGTTTCAAAACAGCCAGGGCTATGTAGAGGGACCTTGTCTCAAAAGAAGGATGAGGAAGAAGAAGGAGAAGTAAGAGGAGAGAGAAAGAGAACGAGAAAAGAAGAAGAAGAAGAAGAAGAAGAAGAAGAAGAAGAAGAAGAAGAAGAGGAGGAGGAGGAGGAGGAGGAGGAGAAGGAGGAGGAGGAGGGAGGGAGGAAGGGAGGGAGAGAAGAGGGGGGCTGGCTTAAGCACAGACAAGTAAATCAATGAAATAAAATGGAAAGTCCAGAAATAAACCCATACTTTACACCTGTGATGGTTGTTTTTTAAATAGTATGTCAAGACTCTTCCATGGAGGAAAAGGAAGCTTAAACAACCAATGGTGAAATGTCACTCCAAAATTACTAACTTAACTAAAGTGTTTGTATTAACACACAAACTTGTGAAGATGTGGAGAAACTGGAATGCTTCTAATATTGCTGTTGGGAGTGTAGATGTAAAACAGCTTGCTATTTCCTCAAAATGTTAGATTTGCTACATTTCCACTAACTCCACTCTGAGGTATATATCTCAGGGCACTTAGAACAGACATTACACATGTTCACTGGGGCTGTAATCACAGTAACCAGAAGTTGAAAGCAATATAGATAGTCACTGACTGTTGAACAGATACAATGTATTGTATCCATGCAATGAACTATAGTTAGGTAGTACAAAAAAATGAAGTAATGAGATATGTTAGCTCATGGATGAACCTTAAGAATTATTCTAAAAAAGAAAACAAAGACAGGTACCCATGGGTCACAACTTATGTTATTGTATTTAAATGTGCTATCCAAATTATGTAGTTCTATAGTGTGGAAAACATACTAGTATTTACCAAAGACTGGGAGTAAAGATGAAAGGAGGCCATAGATTATTTGGTACATATAAGGTCTCCATTTAGGATGATGAAATGTTTGAGGGCTAGGTATAAATGATGATTGTACAAAACTTTGAATATGGGAAATACTAAACTGAGCAGTTTAAAATAATTAATTAATAATAATTAATTCTATGTTGCATGAATTTAAAATCACTAAGTAGTCCTTTTGCAAAGCACCAAAGACTCTGGTAGTCTATAGCAAGGACCACACACTTCTCTGGATTTTCATATTTGTTTAATAAACTTGGAAGATTTTGTTTTATGACCCGAGTTTCCTGCCAGGAGGTATCTTTGATCAAGGACCGAACTTACCGCTACTGCCCTATGCACAGGAAGGACAGTGCAGATTTCTCCAGACCAAAATAAGCTCCCCGCGAAGTGAACACGAAACTCCTCCAAACCCACCATCAAAGAAGCCTGTGAGGAGCAGAGCAAAAACTCCATCCCATTCTTGCATGAGCAACTTCCAGGGCCTGTGGATGTCCCTGCCAGAAAAGTCACTTTGCTACACAGAGTGGAGTTTATGGGCCTGAAGATATCCTCCCCTTACACCTTGGAACCAGAGTCCAGAATATTCTGTCCTCAATCACAAGGTCTCAGATGAGCCTTTTTATGTCAGTAGAATCAGGTTTGCAAATGATCGTAATATGTTGAAGATGAGAAATCAGATCTCAGCTTCGGTGAAGGATAATGTTTATTACATACTAAAGAGCACTCAAGGAGATGGCAGCTAATACAGAAGTTGTGTGAACATGTGCACCATTAAAATTTGTAATTAAGCTGACTCCCTGAGCATCAATAATGAAACCCAGTGCAGTTGCTTGCTAGAGAGCAAGGTTGCAATGGCATATTATCAAGAAATCTGTGGTATCATTTGCAGTGGCAGGCAAAGCACCAGTGTTTACCATGACCTTCAGAGCAGGAGGGACCAGGTGGCTCAGAGACAGTGGAATTCACCTGTTTCTGCCTCTGAGTTAGAGTATTCGCAATAGCAGATAAAAGCAATGATAGAAAGCCCCCAGGATGCTACTGAAAGGAAATGCAAATATGCTTGAAGATTCCTAAAACAATTTCCAAAGAGTATACAAGTAAATAACAATGCTTACTGTATGTCGGCGTTCCTGGGGTGTTTGCACACTCCAGCAGTCCACTGAGACCTCCAGAAGCCTTACCTTTTGAAGTCTCCCAACCATATGTGGTAACTGGTGGTAACCAGTCTGCATTTACAGAGGGGGAAGCTGGAACTCCCCAAGGTTAAGTCATCCACCTGTGTTATTCCGCTCACTGCTGATTCCAAGTAGGGACTTCCCTCAAGATCTTCCTAGAGAACGAGTTGGGAGAAATGTAGGAAATTCACCTGTTCTGAGAAAAGAGTGAATGCTTTCCTCATGCCCCTAGTGAGGTTGGTACTAACACCACCCCCTTTGACTAGAGACACTCTCGAGTCTATCAATGGCTGCTGTCCTAGGGGAGGTCTTCACTTTAGCTGTGAAAGTCTCTGGCCTTTGAAACAGAATTTTTGAGGTTGGAACGATGAATCAGTGGTTAAGGGCACTCTCTGCTCTTGCAGAGAACCTGGGTTTGGTTCTCAGCACCTGAATATAGCTTACAAAATCCTGGAACTTGAGTTCCAGGGAATCTGGCACCTTGTGGCCTTTGAAAGCTCCTGCACACATGTGATACAAGTAAATACACAGATTCATAAAAATAATAAATGAATAAATAAATCTTTAAAAAGAAGCAGAATTTGTCAGTCCTTCTTGGGAATACATAGACTGCCACAGACTGGTTTCCACTGATCTTTCCTAGGTTCAAGTTCTGAGGTTTGAGCATGTTGCTTCTAATACTTGGAATATGTTAACATGTCTGAAGCCCCATTTCCTAGACTCAGCACCTCTCCAAGTCTGCACTGGAGGTTACCAAAGGAGATGGAGAGGATGTTTCTTTGGCTATTTTGTCGCAACAAACTTTGATACTGTGGGATACAAACAAACAGCTTTTCGAAGGTTCTGGTCACTGAGAGGTCAGGGCTGATGTGTGTGTGTGTGTGTGTGTGTGTGTGAGAGAGAGAGAGAGAGAGAGAGAGAGAGAGAGAGAGAGAGAGAGAAAGAGAGAGAGAGAAGTTCTGAAACTGGAGATGAGGAATACAAGGGGCTTAAACTGACAGTTCATGTAAATCACCATGTCCATTTGTTCATGCCTTCTCTTTTTTGTCTCCTCCATCTCTCCTGCTTCCTTCTGTTCGGTTGGGCGATGAATGGGGAAAAGGAATCATATTTCTAACTACCTCATAGGCAGCAGCAGCTAAAGTCATTGAACAGCCCGATCTTCCATGTCCTGACTAGCTGAGGCGGACCTAATCCACTCCTCACAGCCCTATGCAGCAGTTGCTAATACACACCTGCATTTACTTTGCATTTACCTGCATTTAGTTTTCCTAAGGAGGCTTTTGAGGCCCGGAAAAGTCAAGTGACCTCTCGGAAGCCACAGACCTAGTAATCAGTACAGACAGGGTTATAATACATCCTGCCTCTTCAGAGCCAGTGCTCAGAAACCAATGCGCTCCCTCTTCCCGGGGCATGCAGGCTAGAACCAGATACCTTGCTGTCTCTTTGTTATTGCCCTTATCCTCTTGGAGATGGTTTTGAGAGTCAGAGCCCAAGATACTGCTCCAAGTGAGGTCAGTGGACAGGACCCAGTGATCCCAAGAGACTAAGCCTGACTTGAGTGAAGGCGGCTGGGGTGGGAACTGGGTGAATGAGGAGTGGTTAGACAGTTTAAGCTGAAAATTGCCAGCTTCATAACTGCTTCAGTAAGTGGAACTGGGGAGAACGGGCAGAGTGAATTATATACAATTGTTATTCATCTTCCCTATCTTTTTTTTTCACTTTTGCCCTAAGAGGGCAATTAAGGAAACAAATGGTTTGTGGAGATTAGCTGACTGGTAGCTTTGCATATTAATATAATGACACATGACTATACCAGGCTGACTTTCTATTTAAGGTAGCTTTGTCCTTTCAGGCTGAAGAGCTGATTTCAGAGAATGAGGTCCATGCAGTATAAAAAACAAAATAAAACCAGTCTGCCCTCCATCACCACCCCCCTTGTGGTCCCCACAATAGGGAGAAAAATGTAGGAAGAAAATGATGTGAATGGCTTTCACTGGCTTCTGCTCTGATTCTCCGAACTCCCCAAGCCCCAGAGCAGGGGCGGGCACCTTTTCTGCCCAGGATCATCTGCAACTGCATTTAACCCACATCTGCCAAGTCCTATGCTTACCAGACACTGGTAATCGGCGAGATCCCCGCTGGCTGTTTCCATTCACAGAATGTCGCACTTTGGAGGAGGCAATGACACTTGGTTGAGGCTATGCTTTCTGGAACAAAGACTGGATAAGAAATATAAGTTTAACGATTGAATAAGAATTAGACATTCAGGATGGAGACCTCTCTTTTCCGAAGAGCCACAGATCATGGTATGTAGAGAGCTCTTGGGTATCCAGCCATGATGTCCTTGTATAGAGAGCCCTGTGGTACCCACAATGTTCCCATAAGAAGCCTGGACATCCTGACACTGCTGTCTTCATGGGCTATCTAGGATCTGTAGCTTGGCCACCAAACAAAAATCTAAAAACAGAAACTAAATCTTGCCTCAAGCCCATTATCCCTCTACTGGCAATCCTTTGTAGGGGGCAGTTTGGACAGTATCTACAGACATGAATCTTTAAGTCAAACTGACCTTATCTGTAATCATAACCGTACCGTTGCTGAGGCTGAATGATAAGTTGGAGACTTTGGATAAGTCGCTTGACCTCTCTGAGCTTCTGTTGGCTCTGTTTTCTTAGATCTAAAGAAGGACATATAACATAGTACTACCCCATAAGCCTTTCAGCAGGATTTGGTGAGACCCTGCTTTACAATAGATGTTGCCAAGTGAAGTACTTTTTTTTTTTTTCAGAGTCTGTTGTTTCCCATCCTGGCCTTGAACACATCTGTGTAGCTGAGGATGGCCCTGAATTTCTGCCCCTCCTACTAATTCCTTCCAGGTTTTAGGATTATAGACATGCATACCATGTTTCATTTATGTGATACTGAGGATCGAGCCCAGGGCTTTGAGCATGCTAGGTGACCGCTCAAATGACTAAACTCTACCCCTAGCTCCGAAGAACTTTTAAGACACAGATTATATTTGTTAAACTTCTATTCATCCTCCACAAGACTGCTCTGAGTTTTGAGGTGAAAGTTTACAAGTTCCTGGCTTTTTCTATCCATATATTCCTGGGATTCATAATATAACCAGTTGGCACAAAACCTCTGAACACAAAATCTCCACCCTTTATTTCTACACCCTTCAGAGAGTAACTTGGGAAGCCGTAGTTCACAAAACCTGGCTGTGTAGAAAACCTTATTGACGGCTTCGAAGAGTTGTAGAAAAATGAACAGCTTACCACTGAGACTGTCACTCCGAGTCTCTTGGAAGCTCTCCCATGTCACTCACTATTTGCAGTGCTCCCTCGGTCTTACCAAGGAACCAGGTTTTCCAGGTTTCTGGTACATAGCAGACTGGCCCTCCCTAGCCCTTCTCCCTCGGCCTTGGCTTTATTTGGAGCTAAGCCTGGGTCTGACTGGGGCATGTAGCTGTCCTACTAGACCCACTTTATTAAGTTGTAGGCAAGTTGTCATCCCACAAAGGGAAGGTGAGGTGTCTTTTTACTGCTACACTTTGCACATGATCTGATCCACACTGACCACACAGTTACAGCCATGGCTGTTGTTGATGCAAATCTTTTGATGTTCTGGATTAAATTGAGCATACATCAGTGAATGTGTTATAGCTGCTTTAGTGTGGGTGTCAAAGAAAGCCATCTCTAGAAGAGACCTTAGAGATCTAGTGTTTCTCAAAGCATGTTTCTTGGAACACTGTGCTGCCCATCTGTCTTTAAAGCAGACAAGAAACAAAGGATCTTTGCTCAATCATAGTGGTATGCTGCATATAGCCCACTCTTTAGAACATGAAATTAACATCAGATCCTCAAAGGTTCTGAGAAGGCCTGCAAAAATACAATTATCTAACTTAGGTTAGTCATGTGATTTCTAATCATATGTCCCCACAAAATTCTTAGTGTTTATCAAACAAATGTTGCAATTAATATGCCATGACATTGACGCTGGATGATATTAACCTAGATCTAAGCCATCATTTCATAAATTATTAAAGAAACATGGATATGGACCAAAGACCTCCTGCTAACCAGTGCTCTCTGAGTCAGAAGCAGGAAGCAGAATAGGGACTTTGAAGATTGTCAGAGCTTTGAAGATCCCCAATGGTCTTCTTGTGCAATTCATCAACCCCAGTTCATATGGCTTAATGGTTTTTGTTGAAAAGGAGTAAATAAGAAGTCTATTCCACTCTATATTGCTCATGCGTGTTCCCTTCTTACTGTTATGGTTTCTGTGATTACTCCAGGTTATGTACTCACATCTGATAATTTGGAGATGGGAATCACAGATGAGAGAGAACATGTGGCATTTGTCTTTTTGAGTCTTGCTTGCATCACTCAATATAATATTTCTATTTCTATCCATTTACCTGCAAATTTCATAGTTTCATTTAAAGGGAGGGGAAAATGATGTGATTATATTTTAATTTTAAAAATCAAAAATTTTCTAACTTCAAATTACCTGTAAATAAAATAAGAATTAAATCAAGAAAGAAAAATAGATGATAGATAAATAAATAGATAAATAGAATCAGGAAGTCACTTTCTTTCTTTTTTTTTTTTAGTAAATTTTATTAAATTATAAAAGTTTCCATTTCCGCCCCCCCTCCCAACACCCTCCCAGGAAGTCACTTTCTATACATCCTACTTTTCTTTCAATCCATACTAATTAAGTTTCAGATCCCACGCTCAGACTAAAATAGCTCTTAGCAATGTCTCAAATTACCCTCATGGCTTAAAAATCCAAGGATTACGGCTCCATCGTCAGCTCCTATGATGTAATGGCAGCATGCAGCACAAGTGACTGTTGCCTTTTTGTGGAAATATTTTTATTTCCTCATTCCTCATAACACGGAGGCTTTCTAGATCCCCCCTCCCCTGGCCAGGATTTGCTGTGGCTGCTCTTCACTGCCGCTATTCGTCTAGTTCTTTTCCAATCAGACTGTGTAAAGACTTTGTTCTTTATCTTGGAGCCATTGAAATCTGATTTGGGTGATCAGTTTACAGATGGACAGAGAGTTTTTTAAATATCTCATAATGCAAGTCTCTCAGTCTTAGCTGATGGGCTATATATTCATGTTGGGGCTTTCCTTCAATACCCCAGCAAGCATGCATTCCCTCTGCTTTGGCTCTCACTTCCTGCTTGCTAAAGGTCCACAGGGAGGTAAAGGTAAGGGGGATAGGAGTGAGAGTGGGGTTGAGTGGGCAGGGACTTTCCTAAGTCTCTGCTGAACCTTTCACATGTATGTAGCCTTCTGCATTCCCACGTGTCTGTTGAGCCACTTAAAGGCCTCAGGTGGACATTTGATGTCTGATTAGCCTACTGTATGCCTTGAAACTTATATATTGCTTTAAGAAGCTATTTGATCAATCATTCACCGCTGGTGACCGTTTTTGTCAAATGCTTATGGGAACAAGACTGCTCTGAACTAACAGGCCACTGTCTTTCTCCCTGATTATTGTAATGACCTCCTGTTTTCCCTTGATTTCATTTTTGTTCTCCTAGAATTTATCCACACAGCATTAAAAAGACATCCAATTAATATTTCATTACTGGTTAAACTGTCTAGCAACTTTCTTTCGGAGAAAATTCACCTTTTCTCCTATGACTTCCCAGGTTCTACATGATGTGGCTCCTGCCTGACCTTTGACTTCAATTCATGTCCCCCCCACCGTTGGATCCTAAATTAATAATTTTATTGATTTCTTCTATGGTGACTACCTTCTGCCTAGGTTCTCAAATCTTTGCCACTGGTAGCATTAAAAGTCCCACATCTCTCATTGTTGGAGGAGGTGTGTTGCTGCAGGTGGGCTCTGAGATTTCAAAAGGCAATACCATTCCCAGGTAACATTCTCTTTCTCTCTCTGCCTCACGCTTGTAGACCAGATGTAAGCTCTCAGCAGCTGCGCCCATGCCATGCCTGCCTGCCTGCTGCCATGCTCCCTGCCATGATGCCCATGGACAAACCCTCTGAAACTGTAATCAAATTCTCAACAAACTCTTTCTTTCATAAGCTAGAAAAAATCCCCACATCTCAGCTATTCATCAGTTGCAGGTAGACCAGTCCAGCTGGCCACGCTACTCCACGCATACACTGCACCCACATGTACAGTATTGCCCTCTTCATTTTTCTTACATTTGCTTTTTTTTCCAGTTAATCAGATTTATAGATTTTTTTTTGAGAGGGGCTTCCCTGAACACACGATTGACAGTAGGGTATCCTTCTTTTATTCACCTATAATTCTCCACTTGTTACTTTTGTGCAATCTATACTAATTTGTACACTTTAATTTTTTATTTCATCGGATGTCTTCTCTACTATACTCTAAAGTTCATGGCATCCTTATTGATTCATGTGTTACTAATGCCCACATAATGCATGAGTCAAACCAGAAGCTTAGCTACATACTCGCTAAATGAGCAAATGAAATGATACATGCTAAAGTGCCATAGGTTAGCTCTCCACTCGTAAAACCTCTGAGAACTCACCAAATACAGGAACTAACTGTGCTCATGGCACAATCTTGAGCAAGAATTGGTCTCACTGATGCAGTCCTAGTCTAAATTATAACCTTATGCAGGTCCAGATTACATAGCTGGAAGTCATAGGCCTGATTTGGAGGGGAAAGTTTCATGAAAAGTATGAGTAAAGGTGACAAGAAAGAGCCCAGGTGTCCCACGGGATGGAGTGCCTGTATCTGCTGAACTGGGGTTCCTTTGTAAATAATTTTTAAAAATACACTGAAAAGCTGAATGTGGTAACACGCATCTGTAATCCCAGCATCAGAAGGTGGAAATAGGAAAATCAAGAGTTTAAAGTTATCTTTGGCTACGTAGCAAGTTTTAGACCATTCTGAGCTAATGAGATCCTGTCTCAAACATAAAATAAAGTAAAATAAAATAAAATAAAATTCACCGAACATACACATGCATGCACTGAAGAAGAGCAATCAGTGAAGGGCAATCGGCCCAGTTGTCTGTGTTAATGGCATCGAGAGAACACATCTGGAATTCCACGGGCCTGTTTTTGCATTCTAGCTCTGCCATTTGCTATCTTTGTGAACCTTTGAGAAGAGCTTCCACTTTCTCATCTGTAACAGGGAAAGAATCACTCGGTCAATGTGAGTATTAAATAAGGCAGCGTATACCATTCTCTTATTACACAGCAAATTTTAAGTAGTAATTACTACTATTGATGCATAATATAATTTGCTTTAATAAGTAGAAAATATTTGGTGAAAGAAAGACTAGCAGAAGTGAAAAAGAGGAGGGGGAGAAAGAGAAGAGTTCAAAGGTCATGTATGGTCAAAATATATGACACCATTGAAATAAATTCTCTATGAAACCTAACATTAGCTACAATATATTCATGCTAATAGCTCATTTATATATGTGTGTGTATCTATATATGTGCATATATACACATGTGTATCTATATATGTACACATCTATACATATACATGTGTACATATATAGATGCAAACACAAACACACACACATATAGTTAAATTTCTTAGGTGAACTTAAAACGAGTTTCAAACATAATTTTAAAAATGCAGTCCCTTTCCTGGCATCCACCTTTGAGTTTGCATCTTGGGTTTTTATCAAAAGATGAAATTGGAAAGGTTCCCAGCTAGTACAGTTGTCCAGGTCTCACGCCGGCCTGGTGAAGGTGTAGGGTGATGAGTAAGGTAATTCAATTGACCCAGTAGAGGCCTCATCTCCAATGAAACAGCAGGGGTGGGTGTTGAATAAAATATAAATAAAGTCCCTGAGAGTAGTGCTTCTGATAAAAAATGTAGAAGTCACTGTGGTGTGGGAGAATTGTCTGTATTCTGTCAATCATATTTTAATAAAATGCTGATTGGCCAGGCAGGCAGTATAGGCGGGAAAGCCAGACAGGAAGTAGAGGTGGAGCAAAGAGACTGGGAGTATTCTGGAAAGCAGGAAGCTCCCTCCGCAGTTCTGCCCAGACCACGGGAGAGGAAAGATGTAAGCTGCTTCGCTGGAAAAGGTACTGAGCCATGTGGCTAACGTAGATAAGGATAATGGGGTAACATAAGTTATAAGAGCTAATAAGTAGCCTGACCTAATGGGCCAATCAGTTTATAATCTTATGGAGTCTTGTGAATGATTTTCTTTGGGGTTTACCAGCTGTGGGGTGTCGGGCGGGACAGATACCCCAACAAACAGGCCCCCTACATGTTACATCACTGGCTACAGACCTGTCTTCAGGATGAAAGCCCTGAGGATTATGGTAACTGATCTCTCTGAACTAGGCATCCAAAGCAGGTCTTTGCTGGAGTAAAGTATTGCCAAGGACTCTGAAGCATCCTAGATAGTGTCTAGGTGGACTGAGTGGGCAGCAAGAGCATGTTGGGCCTGGAGGAGGCCGAGGCCAAGGACCAGAGAGACTCGGTATAGAACTGAAGCAGTTCTAGGTGTCACCACTTCCTTTCCTCCGTGAAAGACATCTGAACCTAGGGAAAGCAGCTTAAATAAATAGCTGTGTAAGCTACCTTGAAAAGGTATTGGCTTAGGTTATGTTCAGGTTATAGATGTCTGCAGGTACTACTTGGCTATGTAGTACCAATGGTGACAAGAGCAGTATTAGTTGATAAACCACATATGCTTGTGGGCCCTGTACTAAGTGCCTATGTCAGCCACCTCTCTTCAATATTCTAACACCTCAAGTAGGAGGGAACTGAGATCAAAAGATCTCGTAGTTAGCTGTCAACTTGATACAGCTCAGAGTTATCGGAGGGAGCCTTGTTTGGGTGTTGGAGGGATCAGAGTGCCCTGTGGGTACATCTGTGGGAGCTTTTTTATTGCTAATTAATACAGGAGGCTCTGCCTATTGTGGGCAGTAGTATATCACTAAGACGGTGGACCCGGGATGTGTGAAAAGAAAAGCTAGCTAAACAAGACAGATGGAGTAACCCAGGAAAAGGTGTTCCTCCATGGTTTCTGATTTGATTAGTGCGTCCAGATTCCTACCTGAAGTTCCTGCCCAGACCTCCCTCAATGATGAAGCTTAACTAAGATGAAACGAATGTTTTCCTCCCCAAGTTGTTTTTGGTCATTGTTTTATCACAGCAGCAGAAAGCAAGTTAGAACAAAATAGCTGAAGTAGTTTTTGTCAAACAATGAAACCTACACTCAAACTGATGTACTGTGGAATAATCCTTCTGTATGCCATAAAAGTGTGTTGTTCTCATTGTTAATAAAAAATGTAGGAAGTAGGCCGCTAGTTACTTCCCGACCACTTAGCCCCAAAATAATCACACAAAACTGTATTAATTAAATCACTGCTTGGTCTATTAGCTTTAGCTTCTTATTGGCTAACTCTTACATATTAATTTAACCCATTTCTATTAATCCGTGTATCACCACATGGCTGTGGCATACCAGCTAAAGTTCCATATGGCTCCAGTGGGGCTACATGGCTTCTCTCTCTGACTCCGCCTCCTTTCTCTCAGCATTCTATTTAGTTTTCCCCACCTAGCTCTATCCCCTATAGTTCTGCTGTAAGCCCAAAGCAGTTCTTTATTCATTAATGGTAATCACAGCATACAGAGGAAAATCCCGCATCGAAAAAGCTTATTGGTGGATAGCTAGGCAGGATTTTCAGGGCAGAGAGGATGCTGGGGAAGAAAAGGGTAGAGTCTCAGTTTCTGAGAGAGACACAAAGAGAAGCAAGATGAATGTGTCATGTTAAAGAAGGGAGCACCACATGGTGGAGGGTAGATGAGAAGTATGGGTTAATTTAAAATGTAAGGGTTAGGTAATATCAAGCCTGAGCTATGGGTTAAGCATTTGCAATTACTAAGTCTGATATTCGGGAGCTGCCAGGACACAGAGAGAGTAACTCCACCCAAAACCAGGCACATGGCTTGGCCTTCCCAAGCCTAGGGCTTTTTAGGTATTTTCAGGTAAAACACCCAGAGCCTTTGTTTCAAATGTGAACCAAAAGAAAACAGTTTAGAAGATCCATTTGACTTTCTTCTTTACCTCACAAAACTTGCTCGCTGTAGCACTGTATAAACTTGAACTAGGCTTAACAGAGCACCTGGCATGCAATACTGTCAGCTGAAGTTATGCTTATTAACCTTCTTGAGCCTGCTTCACTTGGATAAAAATTGGGTTAATGGAGCCAATGCTATCAATTTCACAGGCCTATTGAAAGTGCAAATAAAATAGTAAATATGGAGGACCTTCCATACTGAGGTTAGTAGAACATATTGTGCTATTATCATTAATTAATGTATTTGTTCCTACACGCATTTGTTTGTATGTTTATTATGGGCTGGGGCAGACAGAAAAGTGGGAAGACAGAGATGTTAACAATCTCTTTGGTGATCTTAATAATTTTCTTGTGTGCACCCAGAGGGTGGATATTCTCACTACTATGTCACAGATAAAGTTAAGTAATTTGTCTCAAATCATGTAGTAAGGCAGAATTAATAATAGGTTATGGTTTGAATCTAAAATGTCCCCCACAGTCTTATGTTTTGAGTGTTATTTTCAAGACTGTAGAACTTGTAGGAGGTGTTGTCTGATGGACAGACATGGGTTACCAGTGGCAGACCTTTGAAAATTATGTTATCATGTAAACAAGCGTCTACCTTACTTTCTCCTCATAGATTGATAGACTTCTTGCCTTCTTGCCGTGATGAACCAAAGTCCTTCTGAAAACACTAGTCAGAATGACCCTTTCCTCCCTTTAGTTCTTGCTGGTAGATATTTTGATCATCATAGCAAGTAAAGTACATAGTTTCTGTGTCGTCATGGATGAGGTATGTAATATGTACATGGTGGGTTCATTAATGGTCCCGAAATATTTAGGCCACTGCTAACCTGCTCAATGGCTGGTGAGGCTAAAGTTTTGTGGATCACAGGATATGTCAAAGATTTGTGTAGGGTGCCAGGGGACTCCAGGCATTTGCACTCAAGAGTAGTGAAAACAAAACCTTTTTATTCCTATTATTAAAGTTAGCAAAGCGTGAGGTGGCGTCTATAGTTTGCTTAGGGAAACACAAGTGTGGTGATAGAATACAGCTGCTGTTATGTCTTAAGTTTAGCCATGTGAAAAGAGATGAGGCTGGGTTTTAGGGCCTGTCTTTCACAGGGCATTTTAAAATGTTTTTGTTTTTAAGTATATTTACCATAGTTTATGTAATTGTTTTAGAAGGCCACCTTGTGGGAGGAACAAGTCTGAACTCTGTTCTATTCATAGTTTACATCTTTTTGTTTGTTTGTTTTGTTTTATTTTGCAAGACATAGTTTCTCTGTGTAGCCCTGGCTGTCCTGGAACTCACTCTGTGGACCAGGCTGGCCTCAAACTCACAGAGATCTGCCTGCCTCTGCCTCCCACGTGCTGGGATTAAGGCTGTGTGTCACCACCACTTGGCCTTTTACATCTTTTTTATATGGGCTCCCATAGACCATAGTCTACTAGCCTATAAGTTACTGCATGTGAAAAAGAGACTTTGTAGATGTGATTATATTAAGGATGTGGAAGTAGGGAAATTATTCTGAGTGTTCCAGACACGGACAGTAGAGGAGAAGGCAACAGCATCATGAAGTGATCACAGGTTGAAGGGTGTGACCTCAAGCTGAGTAATTCTGGGTACCATCAAACCTGAAAGTACCAAGCCAGGGATTTGCTTATAGAATTTTCCATTTAGTGGTACTGATTTTTAACTTTTAAAGTCCAGAAATGTGAGAGAATTTTTTTTGCTCATTTTTAGCCAATCAAACTGTGGTAATTTGTTGCAACAGCCATAGAAAATACATAACCTCCATGTCTAACTTTCCTCGACCAGAAAACAGCAGTAATGATAAAGCTCACTTCATAGGCTTGTTGTGAGTTAATTAGTGTATGCCAAGGCCTTTCATACCGTGCCTTTCATGTTATAATCCCCTTTTAAGTAGTAGCTATTGTTGTCGCAGCCACTACTGTTATCACTACCAGCGTATTCAGTATGTGCCAGACTGTGTATGCTGGTCTTTTGATACATTTCTCCACGTAAGCAGCTGGGCCTCAAGCTCAGGTTTTCTGGGTGTTTTTACATTTAACCATGGTTATAATTGTCACATAATTACCACAAGAGAAGCTTGTTTACAGCCTTCTCAGCCCCCACAGTCTACATCCTGCAGAGTACCTGCTAAGCCAGAAGCCAAGATCCTTGGGAAGGAAGCCTTCATTTGGAGGGCAGGTACTCCCTGGTGAGGCAGTCCAGCCTCCTCCATGTAGCTCTAACCTCCCTGCTAGATACAGCAGAGTAGAATGCCACCCTGTCCCCTCCTCTCCTCTTATTAATAGGACAATAAGACACCATTACCTTCTTATTTCTACTCTAGGCACCTGACATCTATAAGCATTCCAGAAATATTAGTTGAATTTCAGAATGCCCCAGGAAGAATGGAAAACAAAATATCATTTTCTAAGCAGAGATGTTGAGCCCCACAGAGGTTATACATCTATCTATCATGGCGTCAACAGGAAAGGGGCAATTGAAAGGGAGTGCATAGGAGGAATCCTTCGGGAAAAACTATTTGTTAATGGGTAAAGGAAATGGAATGTATAAGGGAATGATAAAATTCCTGGGACTAATTAGTGCAAGAAGCTGTTTGCTCCCCATCACCTGAATGAGAGATGGAAAGGTGTAGCTATGAGACCCACTGAAAGGGTAACTGTGGAAGGGTGACCAATGGCAAGTCGAGTGGCTTTTGGTAAAGGGATCCAGTCACTGGTAAGCGATGACCCAGTCCATGAGAGAGCCAGAAAAATCTAAACTCCAGCTTCTCAGTAATCTTTCTGACTGGAAAACCGAGTATTAAGGAGCCCAGGCGATGGATTCCTAGCATAGGTTAGCATCTCAGACATATAGGAAGAGGCAGAAGGAATGGAAAGGGAACCTGAGGGGCAGGTGGAGCACTTTCAGCCTGATGAGTGTCCCAAGGGCATCTGTTAGGGTCAGTGGAAAGCTGATAAATAGGACTTTTCAATGAATCTGCCCTTGTTCTTTTAGACCTTGATCCTCTAAGCCCCCTAGACTAGTGATGCATCTAGTCCTCTGCCAGCTGCTTGATACCCACTGTTCGTTCTTGGAACTTGTGACCATTTCCTTCCTTCCATTGTCAGTGGGTTTGAAAAGTAAAATCTCTCTAACATTGTTTAATTCTTTTAATTAATTTTTTGTGCCACTTCATTTTTAATTATACTTCCCACAGGCCATAAATGAGTTAATATGGGAGATAAATGAATAAAATCTCTGTGGTATTACTGCAGGCTATACTTATCCACTTATGCAAAATTAGAACCAAACTCTATAGAGTCTTCTGAAAGTTCGACTTGACTATAAATTAGAATTAGAAATAATTTCCCCCCCTTGGGAGACAGAATTTAATTGCCTGGAGAAAAGTTGGCAAGAGGCAGAAGGATCCTAATTGTCGGTCTCAGATAGTACCAGAAACAGATCCTGGCTTTGCAGGGTTGGAAAGATGGAGGTCATTTGGCCTTATGGCCTTCAAGTGACCACTCACCAGTGTTTCATATTTGTGAAATATTAATCAGGAAGTTTTACTCAGGAAAGTTTGGCCTCTGGAGAAAGCCAGATCTGGCCCGTTTTCCATAGCACTCCTTGACTGTGAGGCCTTGTCTGAGTCATTGAATCACTTGGAGCCTCAGCTTACCCTTAGAAAAAAGTGCAGGGTGATCTAATTGCCTTTTAGAGCTGCTGGTGGGCAAAAGGGGGTGATTCTGGGAAGCCACCGGGTTCTGCTTGGCAAAGTGGGAGCACCTTACAAGCAATGCCATAGGAACGCACCAGCAAGAGACTGGCCTTAAGAACCTTTCTCCCCCTATTTCTGTGAGCCCCCAGCTAATATGTGTGGGAACTTGTTTTCTGGCTCTGTAACCCAACTTTTCAAGCCACTTCTAGCTCCCCTGCAGAAATCCCTTCCTGATGTTTTGGTTTTCCCTCCCCTGCAAGCTTTTCTGCTCTGGGCATTCTTTTGGTCCCAGAGCCTTTCACAGTTCACCTTCGACCAGGTCAGTTACCCTCAGTGGAAATTTTACTGCACATAGTTTTAAAGACTGAAAACCTAATATAAAGATACTGTCAAACTCATTATCAGTTAAGAACTTACTATCTCCTTCATAAATGAAGAAGAAAGACTTCTTCTGTGTCTCTAAGTGACAAGAAGGCCAAAAGAGCGTCGTCACATTCCTTTTTTCTGAAGATGCGGATGCCATTTAAGACCCACTACCTCTAAAAGACTCCACCTCTTTTTTATGAAAATACATTGCATCCTTTACCTCTATTCCCTTTTATTTTTTCAATTTCTCCCACATCTCCCCACTCCTTCTCTTCCTCTGTAAGTGTTGTTGTTATATATACATGCATAGCTGTATAAATCCAGCCTGACGAGCAGACTCATCATTGCTTGTTAGGGGCCTTCTCCCCGAGGGAGGGCTAATTCTCCCTCTTGCAGCATTCTTTAGTTGCCTGTAATTCTTTGAGTAGGGATGGGCTCATGAGATTTTCCCCTTCCAGGTTGACATGTCTGATGGTATTGTCTTTGTTCAGGTTTTATTTAGGCAAGTCCTTACCTCTTAATGATGCATTATGGATTCAGTTTCAACATACAAATTTAGGAGAGCCATGACACCCAGCTTCTACGTCCCCAGAAGCCCAAGAACAGATGATGCCATTCCTATGGCAGCCATGCAGTCCATCCTAGACACTTGCAGACAAGAAGGAAGTTTCACTGAAATCAATGGGACCAGTTGTCAGTCAAACATGGCTTTGAGTCCTAGGTCTACCACCTACTGGCTGGAGGACTGTTTGGAAATCATTTAACACCATCCTGACTCTATCTGTAAAATGGGCAAATAACAACGGCACCCTGCCTTGCGTGGCTATTGTGGGAACTGAATAAGGCACCATTTGGAGATGCTTGGAGTTGGGCTTGCTTTGTGCTTTATCAACCTTCAGTTCTACTTAGCTGAGCAACCCAAAGGCATGAGATAGTCTGGCTGCAAATTCCACTGTGAGAATTGATTTTTGTGTCAACTTGACTGGATTACAGGATGCCCAAACATTTACTTAACACTTAACTCTCTCTCTCTCTCTCTCTCTCTCTCTCTCTCTCTCTCTCTCTCTCTCTCTCCCTCCCTCCCTCCCTCCCTCCCTCCCTCCCTCCTCCCCATAGGTGTGTGTGTAGGCTTCATCCAGTCCACTGTTAGCTGGTCACGTAAGGCTCCATCCAATTCACTGTTGGCTGGTCACATAGATTTAGAAACTCACAACATGATTTTCCAATATCTTTAAAAAAAAACTAGGAAAGTGAAATTGGTTAAAAAAATACACTTATTCATAATTTGACCAAACCAGGGGAGGAAAGACTCCTGTTCATTTCTCAACCTTCTTCATACTGGTATTATAATTTTATAGCAAAGATGAAAGAAAAGGCAGGAAATAAGCTTAGGGTGATCTAACTGACATAAGCTTTCAGAAGTGCATGCAGTCTCTTCCTGGAAGGCAAGGTCTCCCTCTGGCACCAGACTTCAGCCTTTCTCTTGTCTCAGCATGAAATTCTTGGTGAAATTTCAATTCTTTGGGAGTGATCCATTATTTCAGTAGTCTGAGGATGAAAGAAAAAAATTTAAAAAATAAAGAAGGAAAACAAATAATCTAATAAAATTGGGCTGAGAAGATGGACAAAGAGTTCTTAATCTAAATTTCTATGTGACAGCATTTTACCACGGTTTTCTGAAATTTCTTTCTCAGATGGATACAAGTTCATAGCAACATACTCAAGTATCATTTTTCATGGTCAGGCAATTTTTGATACAGTTAAACATATCTTTGAAACTGATAAAATACTATGTCTAATCAATTGAGAACATATGCCTTGCAAGAGAGGGTTGTATTTTAGCACCGTTTTTCAAGTTAGTAACTCCCACTTCATAATCTCTACTTCTCACTTAAATCTACTTTTGCCTCCTTATAGTCCACTTTCTATGAAAAGTAAAAACCTATTAAAAGCCTTGTTAAAGCATAAACTAGACCTGGGCTGTGAGCATGGAGGCCAGGCAGATGGAAACCATTTGGCTAGCCTGGGCAACTCATGTTTGCTTCTTGTTCTCAGTCTTCCAGGCTTCATATTATGCTACATATAAAATTCCAAGTCTTTCCCATTGCCTTCCCCTATAGGGCCTGGCATCTCTCCACTTCCATTGTCTTCCCTTTCTATTTTCCTGTCCTTTCGGTACAACAAGCCTTAGTCCAGGCTGTAAGTATCTCCCTGTGTCTGGCTGTAGTACCCTCCTAACGTTCCCGTGCCTCCTAGAGTCCATTTCAGCTCAGTGACCAGCCTGAGCTTTGTAAAACATAAATCTGATCATTGAAACTTTAAGCCCTCTAATAGCTTCCCTTTCTTACAAGAACAGAATCCAAGCTCTTTGGTATGCAAAGCCATCTGTGCCTTGATCTCTAACTGTCCTTCTATTTTCTTAAGCCATCCATCTTCCACTAGCGAGGAGGTTTTGAAAAGTACAGGAGCAGGATGTAGTTTAAGGGGCTTGGGTGACCAATGAACCCTTTATTTAATAAACTTGTCTTGAGTCCCCTCTACGTGTCATTGTGGGAGCCCAAAGAAGAAGTAAGCATATCTTCCCTCAAGGCCTTCCCAGTCTAGGACCAGTTGTTCTGGTGAGAATGATGAGAATGTATGTAATTGTAAAGGTAGAAGATTTTGCAGATGACCTTGGAGAGAACTTTGGTGTGCACTATGTAAACTCAAATTCCCATTGAAATGCAGCATCTTTCAACTTTGGTTAAATTAAAAGTAATTTTAATTTAAATAAATTTTATTTTTAATTTTAAGCTAAATCTTCTTTAGACCGACCATGAAAAAAGAATATCTATGGAGATTTCATGGAATCCATTCACTTGATTCTGTGGGAAAGTCTATGTTCAGTTTCCTATGGATAGTGTATTGCTGCTTTTCTAGGATGAATGGAAACTGTAATATTAAGGTAATTTTATCAACAACCCCTTTTACTCAATTTTTCTTCATAAGGTCAGGCCAACATTCAGTTTAATTTTCCCACCTAGCTCTATTCTTCACTATCACAGGCCAAAGAATTTTCTTTATTCACTAACCAACACATATATGGAAGGACTTCCCACACGTGAGCTACACTTTTTGATGACCAAATAACTCAGCCCTCATGATGGATATATAATGAGTGTACAATGAGTATACAGTAATGAAAAAATTAAAACTACAGGAAATAATTGAATCCCCAAAGTGAATAAATAATATATTATCTGAGCGATTAAAACTGATACCTCTGTACATTGATGGAATCGGTAACCCTCATACTACTTTGTACCATGGAATACTCTATCTGAGGACCGGCTGAGCTTGTGTGAAGTTCATCTAGTCATCAGGCATGCCAGGTTAAGCTAAGAGAACATGTAGCACTTCTATATAATAGAGTTGGTCCCTTACAAAAGCTGTGAGTATTTGGATCAGGTCATTGCCTCTGAATAGTAGGAGTTAGGGTGTTACAAGAGCTGATACAAGCCATGACTAAAGAAAATTGTCAGTGCCTAATGTGACATGCTGAAATACCATAAGTATCTAATGTGATATGCTAAAATCCAACTATGTATTGTATTATACAAAAATTACTTTTAAAATAATGATTCATCAGGTTTTGGCTTTAGTCAACCAAAAAATATTTGAAACTTCTGAGATTGTATTTTACTTAGTTAACATTTATGTAAGTAATAGAGATATGCTACTGGATTTCATACATTAACCCTCCACCAGAGTTTTGCTTTGTTTCTTCTATAGTTACAATGATTTAACACATCATACATACACATGCACCCAAGCAAACAAACCCTTCTTCTAAGATCACTTTTTGTTAGTTAAGACATTTACCTGCACGGATTTGTGCACACCTGCTTTGGGAAAGTCAATTACTGCAGGACTGGGATGTGATGATGTCCATACAAGAGAAGAAATGTTTAAAAAATGAAATAATAAAATGAAGAATATATAAGAATAAGTAAAGCCCTGAAGGTTATCCCATCACTCTTCAACACAGCACACACACACACACACACACACACACACACACACACACACTAACTTTAATTATGTAAGCAAATGAGACCTTATTATCTACCTTGATCACTTTTAAAGAGTATAAACTTGTGACTAAGAAACAAAAACATGCATTTTAACCTTCAAATACTGTAGTAGAATGAACTGACATGCCTTACACCTTGTCTTCAATGAGATGACATATTATTTTCTACTTATCTTTTATTGTTTTTCAGTAAAGTTTTAGAGCTTTTGCTATTCATTCTCAAATGGCCCATGAACTCACCCTACACAGTTCTTGTAGAGTATTCCAGTGAAACTTCCTGGGAGATGGAGACTTGTGTGGAGGATCTTCCCAGAGGCTGAGTAGATCTCTAGCCACCCCCAGGAGGGACTCTCTTCTCTTCCTTTTCATGGCTACTGTTCATTCAAAATCTACTTTATGTGTGGTACTATGTCTCCACATATCCTATCAAATTCAATATTTTAAAACAACATCCAGTTTGTACATATTACAGGATCTGCTGTGATATTGTAACACGTGTATGCCTTAAAGAATGAGCCAAATGGAGTAATTAGTACTTCCTTCTCTTCAACATTTCTTTATAGTTAGAACCTTTAAGCTCTTTGCTTCCAGTTCTTTGTAAAATACATAATAGGTTATTGTGGGATTCATTAACCCTCCGTGCTACAGAACACAAATATTTACTAACTTGTATGTCCTAACATAATCCTCTAAACAACCCTGCAAGGCAGGTAGGATTTCTGTCAGAACTTCTTTCTGTAACTTGGTGTCCTAAAGTGCTAAAAGGTAACAAAACTAAATCATTGTTTTAGTGCTTGTTAATTTTTTCACAATAATATGGAAAACTTCCATTGGTGTAACATGGGAGCCTGCTTGTTGGGGTTTCTGTCCTACCCAGTTCCCACATTCGGTAAAGCCCAAAGAAAATCACACAGAGGTCTATTTAGGTTATAAACTGATTGGCCCATTAGTTCAATCTTCTTATTAACTCTTATAACTTATATTAGCCCATTATTCTGGTATATGTTAGCCACATGGCTTGGTACCTTTTCCAGCAGGGCAGGTCACATCTTGCTTCTTCGGTGTCTGAACAGGACTGCAGAAAGAGCGTCCTTCTTCCCAGAATACTCCTGTTCTCATTGCCCAGCCACTACTTCCTGTCTGGTTATCCCACCTATACTTCCTGCTTGGCTACTAGCCAATCATCGTTTATTTAAAACATAATTTACAGAATTGCCCCGCACCACATTGAAAAGCTAGATACAACTTCATGACAGGGAACATTTCTGTGAGCCTTGAAGGGGACACTGTCGTGAGTTCCACTGCCACAGGACATTGAATCCTGCTTACAACCAAGTGCTCTTGTTCCCAACCTGAAGCCATTTTAGCCAAATTTTCCACTCAGGGGTTTACAAGGCTTCAGTGAAGGTACCATTTAGGGTTAGGCCCCGAAGGAGTTATAATTAGCAACTGTTTTAGGCTACTAAATTATGGCTATTTTGATAAATCAATAACACTCAAATCTACAACTCATGAGCCACAATTTTTTTAAATGGGAATGCAGTTACAGAGAGAAGGCTGACCTTCTCAATTTTGTTTAGAATAGTAAGTGAGTGAGAACTCTGACTTTGGGTTTTAGAAGCAGCCTTGACACTTGCCAGCCATTTGAGTTTAAAGAGGTCATCGAATCCCCCTGGGCTCTCCTTACCCACCTGCAATACTGTCTCTCAGACCCACATTTCAGTGGCCATTTACTAACTGAAGATATGGTACTGTGAAGAGTTTGACATGGCTATCCAGACAAAAAGGTTTGAACTGGGAGCAATCTGCATCCTGGTTTCTCTGGGTTGGGGTTTCAGTGAAGAATTCATAGTATGACTTGCTTGGTTCCAATTATTTTAGTGAAGGTAGCAGTGGTGAGCATTGGGACTGCTGGAATTTCACCTCAGGGCCTATTTCATTTCTCAGTTCTTAGGAACTGGAATCTAGCCCGGTGTTTACTGGCCACAGTTTGTCTCTATTTTGTCATCCAAATGCAAATAAATAAATCATTAAGCGTTAACAAAAAAAAAATGTGGCTCTGAGATCACAGCCTCCATAAATGTCAGAGAAGAGAGAAGCCTTTGAGTTCCCTGGGCCTTTGAGCCATGCTCTTTCAACTGTGTCCTCCTCCTCCTCCTCCTCCTCCTCCTCCTCTTCAACTTTCTTCTGATTTCTTGTGAGGCCCCTAGAAAATAATTTTCACACATGGGTTCATCCTCTGTTATTTTGCCCAAGGCCCATATTCTTTAATTTGATTACATCTTGTCTCACTGATAGAAAGTAATTTCAGCAAGTGCTTGGCTCTAATAGTTGCCTCCCCATCGTGGCTTGTCAGAGCCCACTCAATACGTATTTCCTAGTGCAGCTCTACTCCGTGATCGTTCCCCTCCCTCTTTGCGCTGAGATGTAGGGGCAGTTCACACACACTTGGAGTAGAAAAGAAAAGGGGGGCAAAGAATGTATAGTGAAAAACACCTTCACATTGAATACTTGTTTAAAGGTGGTAGCTGGATTTAGCAGGCTCCATAGAAGGACTGTATCTTTTATCCTTACAAAACTCTATTCATCTTTGAAGATTCATCTTAGTTGACACCCCCTCTAGGACTCGTTCTCTGCCCCACCCCAGGCAGATCTTTATCTCTTCCTTTATCCCCTGTTCTCCATTGCGCTTTTGTCTGGAACTCATCTTCGATGTTTATCATGAATTGCCTTATATTAAAGTTATTCTGTGAAATGCAAAGGCAGAACACTGTCAGGGAACAGACACCAATTTTTACTTATCTCTGCATCATCCCGCCTTAGTGTAATTCCTGGCAAAGAGGAGGCACTCAATCACTGCTTGCTGGCTTGAATCTAAAATCAACTGCGTTAGAACTTTGAAATTTGCTGCTGCATGCTTTTTGACAAAGTCCCTTAGGTGATTAATGAAACTGCTTACATTTTGGAGTTAAATAAGGGTGGGGGATGATACGTCTGCATCTTCTAGTTACAAACTTTTACCCGAATTTTATGTATCAGGCTTGGTTGATGAGTGTACTTTGGGCTTGTGTTTCCTCTACTAACTATTCTGTATGCTGATATATCCCTCACCGTTTGGGGTAAGAAACAAACACTATTGAAGTCTCCTTGAAATTATACTTAAAATTATTTAAAAGGATAATTGAGTGGACCCTATGCTGGACCTTGACATATGACCTCTAGAATATAATTGAAATGATCCATCTGGAGAACTGCAGTTTCTAAAGTCACCAATTTGACTACCAAATCTAAGACTATACTATGTTTCAGTGGTTCTGGATTCAGGAAGCTAGCATTCCCATTGCTCCTACCCTGTTTGCCTCTTAGCCACTAAAGAGAAGATGTCTCGTTAGCTGGCTAGTTTTATATCAATTGACACAAACTAAAGTTATCACAAAAGGAAAATCTCAATAAGATCCAGCTGTAGGGCATTTTCTTAATTAGTTATTGATGAGAATAGGCCCAGATCATTGTGGGGAGACACAACTCTGGGCACCAGCTCCTGAGCTCTATTTTTTAAAAAGTGGGTTGGGTAAGCCATAATGAGCAAGACAATAAGCAACACCCTTCCATGGCCTCAGCATCAGCTCCTGGCCTCAGCATCAGCTCCTGCCTCGAGGTTCTTGCCTTGTTTGAGTTCTTGTCCTGATTTCCTTTTGTGATGGACTACAGTGTGGAAGTGTAAGCCCAATAAACCCTTTCCTCCCCAAGTTGCTCTTAGTGCTTCTTGGCAGCAATAGAAACCCTAACTAAGACATGTGGAAAATGGAACATGGATTCTGATTGCCTTCAGGAAATAATTAAAAGGGTAAAGAATTGTTCTACATTTTGCTTCTACCTCCAAAAATATGATTAATGCATCTGATTGCAGGAATATATTTTATGTCAAGAACTTAGCAACAGGGAGACTGGAAAATGTAGTTTCTAGCCTTGTAAGTTCTGGAATATAGAAAGAGATAACCAAAGGAGACTTAATTAAAGACTGAGTGGCATGCTATACAATATTCTCACAAAATAATTCCGGGTTAGTCTGTTGGCCTTGAGTGGTTGTGATACAGAAGATAATCCTGCCCTATGGTCAGATAGACAAACTCTCTTAGACTCATCATTATGTTAGCCGTTGTTTGCCATTACCACAGCAAAAGAAGCTTCAAAAGAACCTGTCCCACATCTTTGCTCAATGATCAGTGAATTATATGACCTGCCCTCTTGGATGTATGTTATGTGATCAGGGATGGACCCAGCACTGGTTCCCATAAACGCTTGTCAAGGACCTATGTAATATGGATAGCCCAATTTGAAAATAAAACACACATAAACAAATAGACTTATGTCATCAGAAACTTCATATAGGGAACAGAAACTGTTCTACTGAAGTAGACTTGGAAAGTCATCAGGGAGATTCAGGACCAGGGAGGCCATTATAGGCCATGTATAAGAATAGTTATGAAACCAAATCTCTAGAAAGGTGAATGAAGCAAATATGCGAAGTTAAACAGATACTTCCAATGAAAGGAGTTAATGAATGGCAGCCTCTGAGAGAGCTTGGGGAAAGTAGATATCTGTGTTCTTGTCGTTGGTTCAAAGTTAGTTCTACTCCAGTTTGCTATATTCTCTTCATTTTTCTTTTTTCATAAACATTGAAGAGCCAGTCTTACAGAGATGGTCAAGCTCATCCTTCCCGAAGATTTCATCTAAGTTTGAGGATTTGGAAGAAGAAAGCAATTATCCATTATCAAATATTGTTTACACCTTAAAAATTGTCATGATGAAATTAATACTGCCTTTGGAAAGGAGAACCATATAGAGACCTAGAAGAAAGAGAAATTATTTGCCCTCACTGAGCATACAATTTAAATGAAGAGATAAATCAATTCACCATCCCTACCATTTATAAACGTTGGTGGGTTTTCTATTACATGCCAAACACTGTGCAAGGAAATATGAGCGATGTGGCCATCCAATTCTCAATAAGAACTGGGGACATATCTGCTGATGGTTTATAAAAATACCAGGGTAAAACACATGCACATGACTAGAAGCAGAATGAATAGTGTGTGTGTGTGTGTGTGTGTGTGTGTGTGTGTGTGTGTGTGTGAGAGAGAGAGAGAGACAGAGAGAGAGAGAGAGAGAGAGAGAGAGAGAGAGAGAGAGAGAGAGGCTGGGGGGTGGTTAACAGAGGATTTGCTATAGAAATTGACTCATATTATTATGGAGACCAAGAGGTCCCACCATACCCCCATGTAGTTTCCAGAGGCCAAAAGTCTGAGAACCAGGGGTCCTATTAGCTGAGGACCAAAGGACAGGGATGTTTCAGTTCAGGATGTAAGTACAAATTCTCATTCCCCCTCTGTCTTATTTTTCTTCTTTTCGGACTCTCAAAATATTGGATGACGCCCACATACACTGATGAGGCCAGTCTTTTCTGCTTACACTATTGATTGAAACAATAATCTCTTGTGAAAGTACCCTCACAGTCAGACCAGGAACTAATGTTTTAGCAGCTATCTGGGATTCTTTAACTTAGTCATATTGACAAAAAATTCACCATCACAAGGAGTAATCCTGTTATTTGAATCCAGCTCAAAATAAATGAACTAGTGGGAGTGGCAGGCAGATTAGAGTGACTAGAAATTAATTCATAAACACAGAAACAGAGAAGGGGATCATAAATGAATCTTTTCCAAATCTAGGGATTTGAGGGAGTAATATGTCAGAAACCTATAAGTCTGGGGAAGTTCATTGTCTTGCTTGCTTTGTTTGAGAATGGGCGTGATGAAGCAAAGCGCAGTGCTTGCCATCTAAAAATTACAGAACAGAGAACTACTTCAAATATAATTCCTTGGCTATATATTGTTTGAGATCCGTAGATTAAATATAGATATGACATGCTCTAATTGACCTTCTTTGGTATTCAGTGATTCATAATGATCCTTAAGCAAGGAAGCAGGACCCAGACACCAGCAGCACGGAAACTGCCTGACATTTTGCCATTTATCTCATAAACTCCGACGCTCTAATATTACTGCAAGAAACCATTTTTTTTTTCAAGTTGTCAACAAGAAACACGACAATTTTTCTCCTTGGAAGATTTTCGTTCCTTTCACCCCCTGCCTTGCCCTGCTTTTACTGACCAGCTTGTACACAAGCTCAAGGTTCAGCACTAATCTCACCATTTTCTGAATGTTCTTCACAAATTTTACATGATTTATGAATAATTGGAGTAAAGTGATTCTACAATCTTCTCCCAATAACTTGTGCTAAGTTATATTAAGTAGAAGGATAAAGGGTTTATTAAAAGCCCACATATTCTGGGAATTTATTGTTAAGTGCTAATGGAGTACCTAGGAAATCAACAACTTCCTTCCTCCTTCTGGCGTGTGTGTGTGTGTGTGTGTGTGTGTGTGTGTTCATGTTCACTCAGCAGAAGAATTCAAAACAGGTTGTTTTTCTTTTCCATGGTAGGAAAGGAAAATGGTCTTTTTCAGATAATTTATATCAAAGATCCCTACAACAAAGTGGTCAGATGCTACAAACCCCAGCTCCACTGTGTGATTTGAGCAACAAGTTCTTAAGCTGTTTCGAGCCCCACTTTCTTAATCTGGCAAGTAGAGCTAAAGACAGACCTCATTCAAGAGTCAAGATCAAGAATTAGCAGAAGAGTTTACATAAAGCTCTCAGCACAGTTTGCAAGTATAGTAGTAATAGCTGGCTATTTATATAAGTAGAATTCTCCTTTACCAAGAGTGGTACAGTATCTCACTTGCTGTAATACCATAATACCCTCATGATTAATTCACATAAGAAAGCTTTACTGATGAAAAGGCATATTCCCAGCAGAACTGCACTCCTAAGACCCACCGTATTTATCTATTTATTCTTTTGTCGGGGTACAGCTATCATTTCTGTGCAGCTCAGTGCTAGTCTCTGAAAAGGGTTCATTTAGATACGATTTCCAGGCACTGTACTCAATGCTTTTAGTTAGAGAGATGGATCAGACAGTGATTTTGTCTTATCTGGGAGACTGGATGAAGGATATGTAAAAGTAACTGCCACCTTAGGGACAAATTCAGTAAAAGACTGCAAGAGGCACAGGGAAGGTATAAGAGAGTTCAGAAAAAGATGTCACTTTTGGATCTGCCTGTGATGTGGCCCTGTCTGTCTTTAAGTCACAAAATGTCAGAGAACATTAGAAGTTCGCTCCTGAATACCTCTTTCCTTCAAGTCTTGACCTCTGTCTGTCTCCTGCTATGTAAAACGGAGATGGTACTCAAACCTGCCCCATACCGTGGTGGGAAGGATTGATTGCCTCACACGGTGTGTCCTTGATCCACAGAAAGCATTATGGAGCTCTCTGCTGACACTCCTCAGGCTCATCTTACTGGTGAGTCCATTCACAAGGTAGACATAGCCAAGGTACTATTGTGCAGGTTTCAGATCTTGACTGTTAAAAGCTAATCACTGACCCGGCAAGCCTATCGTCTTCTACTCTTTATGTGGCTTTTTTTCTGGGAAATTAACAAAGACATCAATACTCTACTTTATCCTGATCATTTGCCAGTGTAACTGCCCCAAAATTTCTGATGTAGATCTCACTTGCACATATATCGCTATAAAATTTCATGTGTAAAATGTACTAAGAACCTCAAATGATGCTTTCAGCTGTGCCTACAAAACAAAACTGTAATTGCATGACCACACAAGATACTAGTTCATATTTGTGGTCAATAAAGCAACTCCTGTGTGGATGGCATGCTAATTATCTCCCACCCCTATAAAACCAGACAGCACACCTAATATGTGCCCATGTTTCAACTAGGTTACAGAAAAAGTCATAATTTGAATTTTTTGATATTGCCTCAAGCATCTTGAAATTAAATTGATTTATGTGCACATATTGATAATTGTTTATGAGGCACAGCTAAGCTAACTGACAGATAATTATTAGCTCAATTATCCATCTAACATTCACCAATATTGTGAATATAACTAAGATAGTTATTTTCTCTGCCTTACATTATTGTGTTGCAACCATCCTTGTCTTTAGTACTAAGAAGTCATACTCTGAATACTGTCACAACTTATATCTGAAATACAATATAGGTGTAGATGGAAATTGTGGTGGTTTGAAAGGGAATGGATCCCATAGGCTCATATGTTTGGATATTTCAGTAGAACTGTTTGGAAAGGACTAGGCGTGACCTTGTTGGAGGAGGTTTGGCACTGGGGAGGTGGACTTTGAGGTTTCAAAAGCCCATGCCAAACCTGGTGTCCTTCTCTTTGTTTCATGGTTGTATCTCAAACTGTGAACTCTCAGCTACTGTTCCAGCACCATGCCTGCCTGCCTGCCTGCCTGTTGTCAGGCTCCATGCTATGAGTTACAAAGGTGATGGGCTCTAACCCTCTGAAACTGTAAGCCCCAAATAAATTCTTTCTTCTATAGGGTGTCTTGTCATGGTGTTTTATCTGAACAATAGAAAGGGAACTGAGACAGGAGTTTTTCTGCAACTGTGAAAGAAATTCAGCCTTGAAAGGAAAATAACCCTGGAGGAAATGAAAAACTCATTAGTTCCAAAGGTCAAAAGTTAAGCATTTCTTGTTGAGAACCTGAAAAACATGGTTTCTTGTAGTAATATTAGAATACCAGAGTTCATGCAACAAATGGCAAAATGTCAGAAGCTCTGACAAGCTCCTGGTGATGTCCAGCCCAATAACAATGCTCCTTCTCATCATCCCTTTCTAGCTTGCCCTTTCCCTCCCTACCTCTCTCCCTCCCTTGTTCCTTCTTCCCTCTTTCTCTCTATTACACACACACACATCCAGGGGATGAGGGGAAGGAGAAGGAAAGAGAATGCTGTTTGAATAGCTCCCCTATTTACATCACTACGAAAGAGGTGCCAGAATTGTTTGTAGAACGCTAATAAACATCATGAAGAATCCAGAAGCCATGGAGGTAGCCTGCCTAGTTATGTGAGAGCAAAAAAATGGATTTTGAAAAACTAAACAGCAAAAACAAGAGAGTTTTCTTATGAACTGTTTTACAAGTGGGTTATTGGTTTACTGATTTATGCTTCAATCACTTCTAGCATGTACACACACACACACAAACATACACACACACACAAATAAGCCTTAACCACTTTCTCCTTAAGTTCTGTGATCTTTTTTCCTCTCAAATTTGTGTGTATTTATGACAGTACTATCTTATGTCTGTGCAGCCACACTTTAAATTTTTATCTCATTGTATCCTCCTCACAACTCTGTGACACCAAGACTCCTTGGGTTTCAGATAAGGAAATGGAGGCTTTACAAGATGGAGTTGCCAGCTGAAATTATAGCTATAGGTTGCTAAGGCCTGGATGATTCTCATGCAATGACTATTAATGGAATGTTCCTATACTCAGAATATGTGTCTGAACTATTGGATAAGTGGGACTCCTCCACTAGCCATGCAAACCTACTCTGAGGGACCTGTGCTTTTATCTCTCCCCTGGAATAAAACCAGGTCTTCTGACTGGCTTTTCTGGCCACTCAAATCATATAATACATACCTTTTTCAGTGAAGTAGTTCGATCCTACTTTGAAATCAAAACCCTGTGTCTTCATTTGAAGCCAACACTTCTCCATTCCCCCAAGTTGGACCTGGGGGAATGTGGTGTTCCCCCACAGAGGAAAAGTGAGGTGTTGCTCATCCAGTTGTCGGGTTCTACACTTTTCACTTCCACTGTTTTCTTATGCCTAGCTTACCATGACCCTTGACTTCTTCAATGGTCAAAAAAATAATAGCGAACACAGGTAAGGGGGCAAGATGACCTTACTCTACTGATGGAACCATGATAATCCAGCAGCAGAGCTTTCAAGTTTGCATGGGTGTTTAAAGCTGTATTTTTACTCGTTGGGTTGGTTCATGTATTTCTTATTTATACCCTTAATGTTGGAGAAGGAATCATTGTGAATGCTCAAGTTTTAAGCCTCCTTAACATCTGCAGTTGGGATCAATTTTTTCACTGTACCCTGCTCCATATAACTGATGTATTCATGTATAGTGTGACTAGGACCTCCATATTGGGCTTAATGAGTCTTAACCTTGAATTCAGATTATACTCCTCTTCAAACTTACAGTATTGGAGATGCTTTCCTATCTCCCTAAGTCTCATGGTAATTTTATCTGTGTAGAATTAAATATAATGCTAATTGCAAGGCATTGTAAGAGAAATTGAGATAATATATACCCTTAGTTTGATATAAAATAGGAATTCATTATAATTGTTGATAATAGTAGCTATTTTTGTTATGTAGGCAAATCTGGCCCCTGTAAACACTCCAGGTTGGAGAACATTTGTTTTCAATGTCTTTACTGTCTCCTACTATCTGGTATCCTAAGTCCTGCAGAATTGCTTTTATTTTATTGCTGGTTTGAAATTCATCAGCATATTATCCAACCTAAGCCTGGAAGCTCTATAGAAAGGTTCTTGCCAGATTGTAATGAAGCAATGGGATTTAAGATGATTATTTTCTGTATCAGTTACTTGTCTTGTTGATGTGGCAAAATGCCTTGACAAAGGCAAGCTGAGAAAGGAAGGAGCTACTTACTTCGCTTCTACCGTCTCAGGGCTGCAGCCCGTCATGACAGGAAAGTCCTGCAGCTGGATCTTAAGACAGCTTGTCATATCCACTATCGGGAAGCAAAGGGAATGAATGCTTGCATTTTCCTCCTCTTGGGGTATTATGGGACCACAAACAGTGCAGCCCACATTCGGGGTAGGTCTTCTCATGTCAAATAGCATAATCTAGGTAATGGTCCATAGACATTTCCATAAACTAATCTAACTTAAATAATACCTCAAGACAGGCTCAGAGACTTTTATCCTAGGCGATTCTAGATCTTGTCAAATCTGCAATCCATAGCAACACCCATCACACCTGCCATCTTGCACTCAGATGCTCAAGAAATGAAACATGCTATCATTGCTTCTTGTGTATATTGCTAAAATCTTCTCATGTCCCTGACTTTTAAAAATATTCCACTTGCATAGAATAACAACTCTCAACCACCAGGTAATGTCTTCCCTAAAAATTTGCTGGCCTCTCTCAAAGTGACACAGTAGATGGCATGATTAAGAATGCAGGTTCTGAACCTATAGTCCATGGCCCCAGAAAAGCTAGGGAACACGGAGAACCCTAAAAGAGACATACATGGATCCACCTGGGAAGGGAAAATAGACAAGATCTCCTGAGAAAGTTGGAATGGAGGTGGGGAGAAGGGAGGGAAGAAGGAGAGGGGGAGAGAAGGGGAGGGGAGAGGAGAACATGAGAGAATTGGTTGGCTGAGATGGGGGAAGGACAGAGAGTGAGAACAAGGAAAGAGATATCTTGATCAAGGGAGCCATTATAGAGCTAGTAAGAAACCTGGCATTAGGGAAATTCCCAGGAATCCACAAGGATGATCCCAGCTAAGACCCTAAGCAATAGTGGTGAAGGTGCCTGAACTGACCTTCTCCTATAATTAGATTGATTACTACCTTAATTGTCATCATAATACCTTCATTCAGCTGATGGAAGCAGATAAAGAGATCCATAGCTACGCAATGGGCTGAGCTCCCAGAGTCCAGTCAAAGAGAGGGAAGAGTGATACTATGAGCAAAGGGATTCAAGACCATGATGGGGAACCTATGAAAACAGCTGACCTGAGCTACTGGGAGCTCACTGACTCCAGACTGACAGCGGGGGGGGGGGGGGCTGCATAGGTCCAAACTAGACCCTTTGAATGTGGGAGACAGTTGTGTGGCTGGGACAGTCTGTGACACCACTGGCAATGGGACCAGGATTTATCCCTAGTGCTTTTTGGAGCCCATTCCCTATGGAAGGATACCTTGCTCAGCCTAGATACATGGGGGAGGGCCTTGGTTCTGCCACAAAGTGATAGGTCAGACTTTTTTGACTCTACATGGGAAGGCTTACCCTCCCTGAGTAGTGGGTGGGAGTAGGGGGAGAAAGGGGAAGCGGGAGGAGAGGAGGGAGGGGCAACTAGGATTGGTGTGTAAAATGAGAAAAGGTTGTTTTAAAATAAGAAAGAATGTAGGTTCTGGGGCTGGTGAGATGGCTCAGCATGGAAGCATGCATGTCACTAAGACTGAAGATTTGAGTTCAATTGCTGGGACCCACATGGTAGGAGGAGAGAATTGATTCCTACAAGTTTTCCTCTGACCTCCACCTGCACTTTAAGAATAAATAAAATGCAGTCTCTTTTTACAAATAAATGCAGGTTCTGGGCTGGGGGTGTAGATCAGTGGTAGAACTCTCACTTAGCATAGATAATTAATTAACATAGATAATGCTATGGGCACCATAGCATAAGAGGAAAAATAAAAAGACAGGTTCTGACTTTCTGTTCCCTAGTAGCTGTTTGATCTTGAATAAGTGACTCAAACTCTTTGAATATCAATTTTTTCATACATAAAATTGGGATAATAATATTTTGGAAATTTATACCAAAACAGAGTATGTAGTGTATATAGGTTAAGTAAATACTTAGGAACTACTCTCTTGTATTATTTACTGTCACTCACATAGCCTTCACTTATTAACCACCTACCAAGAGGTCTGTTTTTGCTAGAACCAAGAGATCAAAAGATGAAATGCAAAGTCACAGTTGTAGGACTGACAGAATTTATAGTCCACAGCAGTGGCTGTCAAGTTTATGTACCCAAGTCACCTAAGAGACTTTTAAAGCTCTCAATACTGCATCTATAGCAATAAAATCAGAATCTGTTGGTGGGAGATATGCCAACCTAGATATCAGAATATTTCTGAGTAGTTTAACTATGAAGCCAGAGTTTGAAACCCCTGATTGAGAGCAGGGATTGAGAAACACTCCCTGTAAGGAGCCAGAGAGAAAATATTTTAGACTTTCTAGGCCATACATATTCTGTTACAGCTGCCAATGTTGGTTGAAATTCAAAAGCAACAGGGAACATATAGGGAAGGGGAAGTGGCTGTACTGCACCACAAATTTATTTAAAAAAAAAGAAAGGAAGGAAGAGAGAAAGAAAGAAAGAAAGAAAGAAAGAAAGAAAGAAAGAAAGAAAAAAGAAAGAAAGAAAGAAAAAGAAAAAAAGAAAAGCAGAAGGTAGGCTATAGCTTCCTAACTCCTAAACAGAGTTTAGGAAAGCACATTCGAGATTACAGTTCAGTTTAGTAAATGTAAAATTGTGTAAAGAAGAACATTCAGAAAACGGTGAGATTAGTGCTGAACCTTGAAGCATGTGTACAAGCTGGTCAGTAAAAATAAGGCAAGGTAGGGGGTGAATGGAAAGAAAATCTTTCAAGGAGAAAAACAGTGGCATCAGTAGCTATTAAGTGAATATGGAGAGTTTATGGACCTAAAAATAGTTGGTGTGGCTCAAATACGCAGCAGGTATTAGGAGAGAAGTAATAGAGTAACCTGGACAGATAAGAACAAAAATGCAGGAGCCAGACCATAGCAAACTTGATGTGTTGTGTTTATGGGTTCTAAGTTTTATCTTGAAGACCATGGGGAGCCGTGGCATCACTAAATCCCATTTTCCAAAGGAGCACTCAGACAGAGGAAGATGGGTTTTGGGAGGGTGATGTAGTAGACTAGTAACCGTTAAGAAATGATTACAGTAGTGAAATGAAAAGTAATGAGACTATGAACATTGATAAGGAGATATTTAGGCCTGGAAAATATGCAAAGAAATAAAACAAGAAGCCAGAGAGGTGCCCTGTGTTTAAGAGCACTTTCTGCTCCTCAAGAAGACCCAGGTTTGACTCCCAGCTACCACATAACAGCTCAAAACTCTCCCTACTCTAGTATCAGGGGATCTGATGCCTTCTTCTGATCTCCATGGGAACCAGGCATACATGTGGTACACAGACATACAGATAGTCAAAGCACTCATATAAATAATTCTGCCAAAAATTAAAGAAATAGTACAGGCAGCAGGAGCTGGACTGGTGGCATCGAGAGGGGGGCAGTCCAGAAGAACAGTGCATAGGCCATAGGAGCTCCTAATTCGGGGGAGGGGGCAGCTGAGAGTTTTTGGTGCTATTCTTTGAGATAAGGAACAAGGGAAAAGGAACATCAATGAACAGTTGAAAAAGAAGACACTGGAACCAGGTGGTGGTGGCACACACCTTTAATCTCAGTACTAGAGAGGCGGAGGCAGGTAGATCTCTGCATATGAGGCCAGCCTGGTCTACAGACTGAGTTCCAGGCCAACCAAGGACATACATAGAAACCCTGTCTCAAAAAAATGAAGGAAGAGGAGAAGAAAGCAGAGGAGGAGAAGGAAAAAAGGAAGGAAGGGTGAGGGAGGGAGGAGGAGGGAGAGAGAAGAATCTGAGTGTGATTTTAGACTTGGAGTTTGCCATGCCAATGGGACATTACGTCAATTTAGCAGTTTTAGCATAGGAAAGAGGACTAGATGGATTGTAGAAAGTAGAAGTTAACAGCATAGGAATGATAGTTAAAACAGCTGTTTTTGCTGAGTTTACCACACAGTATGGACAAATGACAGAAAATAGTTTTTTTAAAACATGATTCTTGGAACACAGAGAGCTTCGTGGCTCTTACCATCACCTTCCTAGCCAGCCATGAGGGTTGGTAATATTTCTACTTCAGTTTCAATCTTAAGGAAAGTGATAATCCAAAAGTTGAAGTAATCTTCTGCACATCACAGCTTTGGGCTGACTCTGTTCCCACTCTAAAAGACAAACTAGTACCTAGTACTAGAACCTAGAACCATCCTCCCTTCTGTTGGAAGCCAAGGCTTAGCAGAAGGAGAAATTAACTATAATTAGATGGTTCAGGGTCTACATAGAGAGAAGACAAATATGCGTGTCTTTAGATTTGTCAGGAGCTAGTACTCAACTGATGAGTGAGTGCCTGGCAGTGAGGAGGGAAGAGGTTTTCAGGGGTCGTTGTCTTTATCAGGACCTTGTCTGTGAAGAGGAGGGCAAGGACAATGGCAGAGTCCTTGAAACTATGAGAAAATGCATTCTATTTTTGTTTTGTTGCTTATTTTCAATATGAGAGATGCCTATACAAGTTGATAAATAAATCGTAAGGAACCTGCACTGCTTGGGTTTTGGTCAAGTTGATATCAGCTGGAGTCTTTTGAGAGAAGAAACATTACCTAAGAAGATGCTTCCCACAATGCCTATAGGCAAGCCTTAGGGCATTTTCTTGGTTAATGATTAATGTTAGAGGGTCCAGCCCACTGTGGGTGATGCCACCCCTGGGCAGGTGGTCCTGGATTGTATAAGAGAGATAGCTGAACATGCAGGAGCAAGCAAGTAAGCAGAGTTTCTCTGTGGTTTCTGTTTCAGTTCCTGGCTCCAGGTTCCTGCTTTGAGTTTCTGCCCTGATTTCCCTTTGTGATAGACTATAAGCTGGAGAGTAGCATAAACCCTTTCCTTCCCAAGTTGTTTTTTTGTCATAGTGTTCTATTGCAGCACTATGAGCCCTGAGACAGAACCTGGAAAGAAAGAATACTTAAAGATAAGACAGATATGAGTGACAGTCGCAGGAAAGTCAGGATACTTGATGACCTAGCATGTAATTTAGAGAATGAGAGTCAGCACTTCCACTGATGTGGAAAAGAAATCAAGAACACTGTAGAAGGATCCAGAAAGAATTGCAGAAATGGAGGCAATCCTTCCCAATGGCCCCTTCCCTGCATTAGCATGTCGTTGCCTTACTTCAGATCTGCCATAGCCTTTTTCCACCCTGCTCAGTACATGATACATACGATGCTGATCTACATGGAGCTTCAAACTGGATAGACAATGAGAAGTGTCAACAGGAAGTAGACAACGGTGAAGCAAGGGAGGCCTAGGTAATTACCCCATACCTCCTCATTTCCTGGGTAATTTTAGAGTGATTTCTTTCCATGAAAAACCACAACCTTCTAAGGCAGCAGTTTCTCATGACCACTTGCTTTTCTGGAACTGCCAAGATGATGAAGTTAGAATGCTCCTGTTGCTGGTGCAACAGGGTCAACACTCACGCTAGTTTCCTGCAATTCTGCCTTCACCTTTATAATCCTTCCATTAACTCCATTTCAATGATCCATTGTGGATGGAGCATTTGATTCCTGACAAGACCCAGGTGGGTAAGGCAGGCAAGATCATTAACTGAGAAGGAGGGAAATTGCCGTGGGACAATGGTCTTGTCCTTTGTAAAGATTTGTCACATGTATTTTCATAAAACGCTGATTGGCCAGTAGCCAGGCAGGAAGTATAGGCGAAGCAACCAGGACAGGAGAATTCTGAGAAGAGCAGAGGCTCAGTCTGCAGTCGTCATCCAGATTCAGAGGAAGTAAGATGAGAATACCTCACTGATAAAGGTACCAAGCCATATGGCTAATATAGACAAGAATAATGGGCCAATTTAAGATGTAAGAATTAGTTAATAAGAAGCTTGAACTAATAGGCTGACCAGTTTATAATTAATGTAGTAGACCTCTGTATTTCTTTGGGATGAACAGCTGTGGGACCAGGCAGGACAGAAACATCTGTCAATAGGAAATGATATAATGGAATAGATTAAGGACAGTAGGAAGGGTTTGAAATCATGTCTATGGACAAAGGAACATGGAACTCACAAAGGATGTGCAAGATTGTTTGGAACACTTAAAACAAGTTCTCACCTGATGTTAAAAGTTGTCTTTATAGAGGATTAGAAAAAGCAGTTTGTTGACTTACTCCATATCGGAACTACAAAAGGCCAAATGCATTCAGAGTATTGGTAAAAGAAGATTTGAAAGTGAGCAGACTTGGGAACCTGACTTACTGAGATGCCACAAAGCAAGTTAACTGTTGATAGGCTCGGAGGAAATGGTGATACACTGAATTTTTTCTTTAACAAGTAAACAATCAAATAGTCCTTCAAAAACAGGTTGGTGGAGACCAGAAAGCTGGCTGGGCAGGTAGTGGTGCATGCTGTGCAAGCCTGGCTACCTGAGTTCAATTCCTTGAACCCTCATTAATGTGGAAAAGAATCAAGAATATAAAGCTGCATGATCTCTTCTCATTCACTGTGCCACATAATACCCTCATACATACACATCACAGACACACACACAGAGGGGGGTTCACTCTCACAAGCCTGCCCTGTGCTTGCATGACTCTGATAATGTGGGCCTCATGAACAGGGTCTCTTGTAGCCAAGGCTGACCTTGAACTTGCTATGTAGCAGAGAATAACCTTGAACTCACGATCCTCCTCTGCATGTACCACCAGGCCTCAAAAGTCTATGTAGCCTTTCATCTGCAGCTCCTACTTCATTTTCTGAAGTGCTTGGGATCAAATCTAGGGCTTTATGCTTGTTAGACAAGTGCTTTGCCACTGAGATGCAGTTTACATTGTGAGCACTTAGTGGCTTGCCTCCCTTTCTCACCCTTAGCCTGAACCCTACATGCAGAGTCCTTATTCCCTAGGCAACTAGGAATATTTTGACATATTTCCTTCATACATCCTTCAGGTCAGCTCGACTAATAAGTTCTTTGTTTCACCAGGCAAAGACCTTGCTGTTCCTACACTTTTCTATCCAGGCTTATTTACTTTGACATTAAAATGAAATTGAATTTTCTTTTAGACTGCTTTGATTATGGCTCCATTCACTGGCAATATATATTCACTGCAGCAAATCCAGAAAGTCCAGATAAGCACGAAGAAGAGAATAAGGAATCATCTGTAATCTCCCCATCCAGAGACAATGACTGCCATCATTTCCTGCCTTCTGACATTGCTTCAAAATGCAAAATCTATTTCTGAAGTAGAAATATACTGCCAGCTTGTGGAAGGCTGTGCAAAGAATATCTGAACCTAACCAAGCACATTGAAGCTGAGTGAAGGAGCTGGAGAAGGGAAGAAAGGCATCTGGGTCACAATGTTGAGTAGGAAGCAAGCACACGCTGTCTAAGGACTACCGTGTACCCTTCCCATCTAGTCCATCATCCCAAGCGCAAAACCTCCAGCTATGGGGAGATCATGTAAGTAACTTATATTAATCCATTATCATTATCTATGTTAGCCACACGGCTCAGTGCCTTTCTCAGTGTGACAGCTCACATGTTGCCTCTTCGGTGATCTGGGCAGGAATGGAGGAGGGAGCTTCCTCCTCCCTAGCCTTCTCCTATTCTCATTGCCCCGCCTCTACTTCCTGTCTGGTTGACCCACCTATACTTCATGCCTGGCCAATCAGCGTTTATTTAAAATATGATTGACAGAATACAGACAATTCTCCTGCACTATTCAACCACAGCTCTTTCCTTGCCAACTCGTTCTAGGTGCCCCACCACACCTCCCTCCCAACTTCATGCACTCTTTTTCATTACCATGAGTCTATTTGGTGTTGCCACTTTTACGTGTGCATGCAGGAAGATCATTGGGGTATGGGCAGCATACCAGGGATCACATCTCTGAAGTAAACTGGCACATCTCCCCCAGCTAACCATCAACTGCCAATAGCTCTACAGCTTTGGGGAGAGACTAAGCCCCTCCCTCATCTGTTTTGAAGTTGTAGCTTGTTTGATCACTATGTGCAGTCAGCCTTGAAGAGGCTTAACACGAGATGAACTTGGTTTTCTGTAGTTCCCTAAGTGAAAGATACATGCTGTGCTCCCAGGTAAAAATAAAGATATGTGGTGATTGGGGTACACTAGAGATGAGTGTGATAATCTCTATCACCAATAATATAATCACTATATAGAAGTATTTTTAGAAAACTGATGAACCTTGATAGCTCACTTACCCGCAAAAACAAGAAGGAAGCCTTTCTTTAGCATTGCTGTAGGCTAGATTTCCAAAAGTCTCCTTTTCTCCCAATGCCTTCCGGACCTTTACCACCACCAGTATTGACACGTCCAGCTCCAGTGCCCCCTCTTTTTCTTGCCCACCTATAATTATGGACAAATAAGATCACTTTCCATGCCAAAAATTCTGCTTTGCTTCCCAACTTCCTTGATCTGTTCAGCTCCATTCTCAGTCCTACCTGTTCAACACTGCCTTCCCAAGGCCCGAACCCAACAATAATTCAAGCATGAATCATTCCCACATCCAACTAACCACAAGTGATTTATCTGTATTTTTGTTCCTGTTAATATTCTTGTCAAAATGAAGGATGTTGTTTTGAGTAGAAATGTTGAGTATTTTTCTGTTAGAAAAATTGATATCAGCTATCAGAATCAAATAGGAAGTTCCAACCACAAGATAAAGTTTTCAAATACTCTGATAAGTGGTAGTGGCTATATACAACCTAACCAGAGCTTTTTTTTTTTGAAGATTTGAGGGTGCCTATGAAGCAAAGGTCTTATATCTCATTGGTGTATATGGGGTTTGGACCAGTTAAATAAAAGATGAGTTGGACATTGTGGCCCATGCCCATAAAACTCAGTGCTCTAGGCTACTGAGACTAGGAAATATCACAAGTTCCAGGCAGCCTAGATGACACAGTCAAGATTCCATCTCAATAAAATAAGAAAAATCAAAGATGAGAGTTGGAAACCAGTTCAGGACTAAGAGCGATGAGACAAGCATAGGATAATGAGTTCTCTCCACTTTCTCTATTAAAAGGGAGGCATTGTAGATAAAGCATGAGTTTGGAAGAAAGAAACCTGAGAGTCAGGGCTGAACCAGACCCTGTGCTATGCACTTAGTGAACACTGTCCCATTTAGTTTCCAACATGCTTCAATGGAATTGTCACCGTAAACGTGAGTTGCGGCTGCAACACTGACTAGTTCTTTTCATTTCGTCAAGGAATTTTAGGTCATTCAAATCTTAGATTGCATCTGTAAAACTGGACAATCAGTTGTTTCCCTGGAAGGTTCTTCCAACAATCAAATGAAATATGTGTGAGAAAAGAGTTCTCCAACTTTGTGTGCGTCTCCGAAACAATAAATGGGATATAGCAAAGAACAAGGGAAAGGGGCACCTTTATCCTTGACTTCATTTATGTGTGTGCCAGGCCCTAGGGTGTATCAGAAGCTTCTTCCACCAAGTAGAATTTAAGAATGAAGGGACCTGAGACTCACCATTAAAGGGAATCTGAGCTCTAGAGTGATTATTGGGAAATACCGGAGGGCATGTGCTTCCATGATGGGTCAAAGCGACTACGAATAAACATTCCCCAAGCACACTCTTCAGAAAGAACTTGTTTTCCAGAATAGTTAACTCTGAAAACACAGTAATACGAGAAAGGAGGGAGACAGTTCCTGGCTCAACAACCTGAAAGAGTTTGCTGGAATGAATCTTTGAAGGGCAAGACCAGAGGACTCCAACCCTCACGTTTCTGTACTAGTGGGGGAGGCTGTAACCTGAGTGTGCATCCCATGGACAGACAAGACTGGTAGCCCAAGTTGCTTTCACCCTGAGATTTCAGTCGCAAATCTATAAAAATGCATTCGTCCAGCCAGCTTTGGTGTAAGGAAAACTTACAGACTTGCCTCTGTTTTCCCCCAAAGCAGTTCCCTGCAAAAGGTCTCTAATCCCCATGGGTATAAGTGAAGGAGAAAGTAAACAAGGCTTGGCAAAAGGGTGCAACTGGAATCTGCTCGTAAACTGAGTGGGAAATAAATTTCCAGTGTGACCCTAAACCTAGCCAAGTCTGTGCCTGTACTTTCAAGATGAAGGGATCTCTCTGTCTCCCTTCCTTTACTGATATTCACTAAACTGAATTTATTTACAAGCATATACTTTAATAATGTTGATATATATACATATATATGTGTATATGTATGTATGTATATATATATATATATATATATATATATATATATATATATATATATATATATGAAACCACCAATGTAATCAAGATAATGAATACACTGTGACTGCAGAAGTTTCCTTCTAAATCTTTCCTCCCCACTTTGGTTCTCCCTCTTCCCAAGCAGTAAACCATTGCTATGTTTCTGTCATTCGAGGCTAATTTGTACTTTATATATTTTAGAAACAGAATCATACAGTATGTGCTCTTTATTTTCTAGCTTCTTCATGTCAGAAAAATATTCTAAGTTTTATTGATGCAGCTCCATGTATCAAGAGTTCACTATTTTTATGGCTGATCTATAATTTATTAATCCATATATTATAATTTATTTCTGTATGCCATTGTGGTTAGGCATTTGGGTTGTTTCTAGCTTGTAGCTCTTTCAAACAAAGCTGCTATTTATATTCATGTGCCAGCCATTATACAGATATATTCTTCCTTTTTCGTGGGTAAACTCCTAGGAATAGATCATATGGCAGGCATGTCTCTAAATTTTTAAGAAACTCCAACGTAGTTTTTTATTCCTTCAGGGATCATAGAAAGTCCCCGTTTTTCCACACTGTGGTCAACATATGGAATGGTCGGCCATTGCAATTTTAGCTTTTCAAATTCTTGTGGTTTAATTTGCATTTCACTGTGGATTAATGATGTTGAGCATCTTTTCATAGAATTAATTGCTATCTTTATATCTAGCTTGGTAAATCACCTATTGAGGCAATATTGTGCCCGTTATTAAAGGAACTTTCCATATTATCGTGTTGTCAGGGTTAATTATTCAGGACCCAAGTTCTTTACCAAGAATGTACTTGAAAATATTTGCCCATAGTCTGTGAGTTGCATTCCTATTTTCATATGCATGTATTTTGAAGAGCTGAAGGGTTGAGCCACAATTCAGCAAAACTTATTAATTATTGTCGTTAAAAGATAATGCTTTGGTGACATATCTATAATTCTTCATTAACCCAAGGTTAGAATACCTTTTTTCTTACATTCTTTTGAAGTTTTACATTAAGGTCTATGATCTATTTTGGGTTGATTTATGTGGGTGGTACAAGACATTGTTGGAGGTGACTTTGTCTGTGGAGATCCAATTATTCTTATATTATCTGTTGATAGAGTTTTCATCTCTAAGTGAATTTAATTTGTACCCTTTTCAAAATCTATTGTTAATCTTTGTATGGGTCTATGTCTAACTCTCTGTTTACCCCTTTTTGATGCTAATACTGCAGCGTTCCTTACTGATGCCTTTGTTTTTTTTTAAAATATTTATTTATTTATTTAAAATGTATACAATATTCTGTCTGCATGTATGCCTGCAGGTCAGAGGAGAGCACCAAACCTTAGTACAGATGGTTGTGAGCCACCATGTGGTTGCTGGGAATTGAACTCAGGAACTTTGGAAGAGCAGGCAATACTCTTAACCGCTGAGCCATCTCTCCAGCCCTACTGATGCCTTTAAATCCTTCATTTTGTCATTTTTTTTCCAAAGTTTATTTTTGGCAATTCTGGGATTTTTGTACTTCTATGTTAAACATAGATTCTAATTGTCCGCATAAAATTTTAAAACGCTGCTGGAGCGTTCACTGGGGTTGCACTGAATCTGGAAAATCAGGTCATTTGGGAAGAAGTTACATATTAGGAGTGTTGTCCTTCAATCATTGAACAAAATAATTATCTCCATTTCTTTAGATTTTCCTCATTTTCTCTCAGAATGTGTTAGTGTCTGGTATATACATAATCTGCACTTATTTTGCAAAACATGTTGCTAAGTATGTGATTCTTTTGATAATGTCAAAAGATAATTGTTTTTCTTTAAGAGTGGGATTCCTGATAGATTGATCATACACCAGTAGATGGCCCAATACCAATAAGTCTATGGACAACACAAATTGGAATTGAAAGGTTAAATAAATTATGTGGGTTTTCTTAATTTTATGTTGGATTATTTTCTATCAAAAATAATTTTACACAATATATTTTGATTATGTTTTTCCTCTCCCTCAATTCCTCCCAGATTGTCCACACCTTCAGACTCACCCAATTGTACTTTCTTTCTCTCTCTCTTTCTCTCTTTAAAAAAAATGACAGATAAAAACAAAGATAAAACAGCATCAAAGTCTAAGAAACATGCATTAAAACCAGCACAAAAACACATAAAATGAAAATAAAAATAAGCAAGCAAAATATCAATAAGATAAAAATGCCCAGACAAACCAAAATGAGACAAAAGTCTAAAAATTACCATTTAATTCCTTTTGTGTTGCCTGACTATCCCTGGAGAATTGACCCTAACTGAAATGTGATTAATAAACCCAGTAAGATCCTATTTAAAAACCTGGATTTTTTTTCTTTCCAGCAGGTATCAATTACACATAGTTTCTTGACTAGAGGTAGGAACCCAAGTCATTTTCCCACTTCCAGCCCTGGGACCCCATCTGGTTTGAACCTGTGCAGGCCCTGTGCATTCTACCATCAGTTCTGTTGTTTCTAGAAGACACTGTTTCCTTGGAGTCAATCACCACCTCCAGCTTTTACAACCTTTCTGCTTTCTCTTTTGCATAAATGCCTGAACCCTGATGGGAGGGCTTCGATTAAGATATCCCATTTAGAACTCAGTGATCCAAAGTCTCTCACTCTCTGCACATTGTCTCTGTGTTACTTCCCATCTACTGCAAGAAACTTCTCTGCTGTGGGCTGAGCGATTTAGTTGCTGTGTTCCTTCAGCAGAATAATAATATTAGATTTATCCCTACGCCTACCTAGTCTCAGACTCTTGGCCACTTTAGTGATGTCAGTCATGGACTCCATCTCATGGAGTGGTCCTTAAATACAAGAAAGTGATTGGTTACTAACATAACATTTGTGGCACTATTCACCAGTACATCTTGCAGGCATATCATTATTGTAAGTCTCAGGGTGTTGTCTGAGTTTTCTGTCCTGCCCAGCTCCCACAGTCATTAAGTCCCAAAGAAATCACACAGAGGTCTACATTAGTTATAAACTGATTGACCCATTAGCTCAGGCTTTTTATTAATTCTTATAACTTATATTAGCTCATTATTCTTGTCTATGCTAGCCATGTGGCTTGGTACCTTGTTCAGCGAGGCAGTCACATCTTGCTTATTCTGCAGCTGGGCCAGGACTCCAGAAGAATATAGGCTTTCCTCTTCCCAGAATTCTCCTGTTCTCCTTGACTTGCCTCTACTTCCTGTCTGGTTGTCCTGTTTATACTTCCTGCCTGGCTACTGGCCAATCAGTGTTTATTTAAAATATAATTGACAGAATACAGACCACTGTCCCACACCATCAGAGTTTCAAGATGAAAGATATTGGTGATTACCTTTCTCCTCTAGTCGGATACAGAGTACATTAGAGAAACATGAGTTCTAGTCAGGGGTGAAGTTTCTAGTTAGTCATCAGATCAACTTCCCCATGTTTGATGACATATGTAAGTGTTGTCTTCAACAATAGAGGCTTATTATCAGGATGTGGAGAGCATCAAAGAGACATGGCATTAGCCTGTGATGTTTGGTAGTTTCCAAGGGACCCCTTAGGCCAATGACTCAACAAGACATACCCCATTCCTGGCACTGGAGGTTTTACTTGGTGGCATCAGTTGTCTAATGAGAGCATTGTCTTCCCTCTTATTTGATGAATCCATTTAGATTGCTTTTGTATGTGTATATATTTTAAGAAGTATCTACAGAAGTAGGTTTTTACATAGTTTTTCAAATGTCTTTAGTGTTAGTTTCCTCCTCATATTTCCTATTTAACCCTTCTCTTTGTTCTTCTTCCCTATTTAATCTTCCAATTCTAGTTTCCCCTTTTTTCTCCATAACAAAAAATTCTATTTTCCCTTCCTTGGAAGTTCCTCTTCTCCACCCACCACCCTAGTCCCTTACTAGATACCTAACTTCTGGGGTTATTCAGATTGTTTGACTCATACCAAAGGCTTGAAAGACAATATCCACTTAATAGAGAAAACCCACAATATTTATCTTTTCACATCTGGGATAATTCAGAATGACTTTTCCCAACTCCATATATTTACCTACAAATTCCCTAATTTAATTTTTCTTAACAGCTTAATAATATGCCCTTATGTAAATATAGCACATTTTCATTATCCATTCATCAGCTATGTCCAATCTAAGCTGTTTCCAATTTCTGACTATTTTGAATAAAATAGCAATGAGCATGGTTGAGAAAGTATCTCTGTAGTTAAGCACAGTGGCTGTACAAGTTTGTACTCCCACCAGCAGTAGGTAAGTGCTCCCCTTTCTCCAAGTACTCACCAGCATGTGTTGTCATTTCTTTTATTTATCTTGACCATTCTGACTGGGGTAAGATAAAAATCTTAAGGTATTTTCATTTAAATTTGCACTTCCCTGGTTGTGAACAATGTTGTAATTTTCTTTGTTTCTCAGCCATTTGTGCGTCACCGTTTGAGAACTCTCTGTATAATGTGTAACCCATTTTTATTTGAGTTATTTATTGTCTTGATGTCTAAGGTTTTGTTTAGAACTTTTGACAAGATGACCATTTTCACAATATTAATCCAACTGATCTATGACCATGAGAGATCTTTCCCTCTTCTGGTGTATTCTTAAATTTTTTCCTCAGTGATTTAAAGTTTTATTATACAAGGCTTTAACTTGCTTGATTAGAGTTATTCCAAGATATTTTTGAGACTATTATGAAGGGTACTGTTTCCCTAATTTTTTTCTTAGTCTATCATTTATATATAGGAAGGCTACTGATTTTTTTCTGTGCTAATTTTGTATCCTGATAACTTGCTGAAAATATTGACCAGCTCTCTTGATTACTATTCTATTGCTGTAAAGAGACACCATGACCAAGACAACTTATCGAAGGAAACATTTAATTGGGGGGATTTTCTTATAGTTTCAGGTTAGTTCATAACCATCATGACAGGTAGTATGACAGCAGATAGGCAGGCGTGTGCTGGAGCAGTAGCTGAGAGCTCACATCTAGATGGACCATAAGCATATGGCAGAAAAGGAGAGACTGAGCCTGGCATGGGATTTTGAAAACTCAAAGACACCCCCACTGACACACTTCCTTCAAAAAGGCCATACCTCCTAATCCTACTCAAATACTTCCACTAACTGCTAATCAAGCATTAAAATATATGAACCAATGGGAGTCACTCAGATTCAAACCACCACGTCATCTGTAGAGGTTTTTTGATGGAGTTTTTGCTGTCTTTTATATATAAAATTATATCATCTACAAATAAAGATGCTTTGGCTTCTCCCTTTCCTATTGGTATCCCTTTGATCTCCTTCAACTGTCTCATTGCTCTAGCTATGAGTTCAAGCTTGAATATTGAATAAGAATAGAAAGAATGGATGTCTTTTTCTTTTTTCTGATTTTAGTAGGTTTTATCAACAGCCATTTTTTATACTAATGAGATGGCCATGTGGTTGCTGTCTTTCATTCTGCTTAAATGGTGGATTACATTTGTTGATTTCCATATGTTGAAGTATCCCTGCATCTCCAGGATAAAGCCCACTTGAACATAGTTGACTGCCTTCAGATGTACTTCTACCAGGGGCTCTACACATATTTGCTTACTTGAAGTTGGCCCATAGTTTACTGGTTCTCTTCTCAGTAATATTTTTTCTCTCCATATTTTGCTTGGGATTATTTTCTATGGTTGAGCTACAAGTTTATGAATCCTCTCTTTGGTGAGAACCATTCTGGCATTAATGCTGCTCAGTGTATTTTTCATCTCACACGAAGTATTTTAGCTTTACAGAAATTTCATTTGGGTCCTTTTAAAGAATACCTTTCATGTTTTAATTGTTTTCTGAGAGACTGGGTCATGAAGATGATGATTAGTGTCCTCGTCACCACTGGACAATGATGTTGGCTGCCATATGAACATGAACGTCAAATTTCTCCACATGGCTTTTACCTTCATGATGGTCTAACTGAATTTTTGTGCTTTCCAGGTGTAGAATGTAGAGTGGTTATTACCCTAAAAATGTCTTCTGCCTTGCTAGCTTGTCTTTTTCTAGAACTTTGATTTGTGTTAGTTCTTCTTGGAACACTTATTACCCATGTTTGCTGTCATGTTGAGGTTGCCAGCAGATCTATCATGCAGTTTTGGTCGCCAGCAGATCTATCATGCAGTTTTAGTCATTCTAACAAAAGGAAAACTAATGACCATCCCGCTGTGCTGTTTCTTGGTTCAGAGTTCATTGCTAAGGGGTTTTTTTTTCGGTTTTTAATCCTTGCTTTATATATAATGTACAAAGTGTTAACTATTCTTGGCAGAAGTCATAGGGAAAAAATATCAAAAGGGCCCCAAACCTTCTACTCTGAATGTCCAATAATGAACTTAGAGTTGTAATACTGCCGATCTGATGCTCAGTATACATGAAACTAGAATTTTCAATCATTAGGTTCCTTTGTGCTCTGAAAGATAGGAGAAACTGGGGATAAAGGAAAGACTCTTCCAATATCCCCAATTAGAAGGTGACAAAGACACAAGCAAGGTTCTGGCAGTAGTAACTACTGGAATGAGAGAATAGAATGAACAAAACTTGAAATAAAAGCTTTGGGGGAATGGGATTGAAATATAGTTAGATGAAAAGTTTGCAAAACTTTGAGTGCCCTACTGAGCAGGTTTGATCTTAGGAAAGCCACAGAGGCCTTCTACAGCTTGACATCCTAGCACCAATGTTCTTTAGGCTCTCAAACGGTCTTCACAGAATATCGTAGACCGAGTAGCTTGAACAGTATTTACTTTCTCACCGTCTGGAGGCAGAAGTCTAAGGTGCAAATGCCAGTATGATCCGCGTCGGGTGACAGCTCTCTTTCTGGTTTGCAGAGAGCCTTCTCTGCTCTCCGGTTTCTCCTCTGGCCTTTCCTTTGGGTGTGCCTTCCTGGAGAGAAAGTGAGCTCTCTGGTGTCACTGCATGTGTGTACAACAACAGACCTACTGAATTACAGGTATGCCCTTTTGACTGAATTACTCTTAACTCCCCCTTAAAGAGAGGATGTCCAATATAGTCATGTTTACAATGAAAACATATGTTTTAAGAAAATAAACAATTATTCTTTGGCGTGGCACTTTCTGGAAATGTTACTCTGCTAGCATGCATTACCTTTTTACAGAAATTTTTTATGGTTTTTGAGAAGTGTACTAAATGAAGATAATATGCTTATATACACACATTAAGGTATTATATACACACATTAAAGTATCATACTGCATCCCATATATACATACATACAAGTTAAATGATAATGAATTTCAAATTAATAATATATAAAGAAATTTAAGGATTAGTTGAACACAGCTGTCTTCCTTCAGTCCCTAAAACAGTAAATAATAGAGATTCTATCAGTTGCCTTCCTTTCTTGGCTTTTGTCTATTGGAGATAAAAGAACTAGCGGGCCTTTATGAGTAATGCAGTCAGTGACATGCTCATGACTGCCAAAATCATCTGAGTTATCTTTAAAATAAATCCCTTCACAGATGCAGCGAAGCTTTAGGCATCAAATTTATTGAGTGTGGACATTATCTGTTGGTTGACCTCCTTGATATAGTAACTGACTCTTACTGTACATTGAGATAACCCGGGTTTTAGCTTGAGCCGTTATTCTATAACATCAGCTTCATTGAGAATCGGGGATTATGAGACAGCTGCGCTAATACGTTGTGAGTAGATGATGAAAAAGAAGGCTGGTAATCAGAAAACGCCCTCAGACAGCCTGCTCCCTTTCAGTCTCCTCAGCCACCTTTCTCTTCTTCTAGCACTTTCAGAAGGTTGCTTCCCTTACTTCCTGTCACCCCGGATACTTGACCTTACCAGGGTATTCAAATTGTTCTACTAGGTGTTTCTGGGGCTACACAGTCCCAACTGAAACCAAATTCTCTTGAGGACCTTTGGGCCAAGTCATTTTTTTTTCATTAATCACTTCTTCTTAACCTCTTGATCCAGCAGGAAGCTGAACCCAAGTCTCCCTCTCAACCCAGGCTCACTGCAAAGAACAATGCCAAACACTGGCTCCTCAGCTCATAGCCCAACAGCTAAGAAACTAGCTGAAGGTCCAAGTCGGCTGTGCTTCATATATTTTTCTTGGGTCTTGAAAAGGGCACAGACTGAAACAAACCAGGATTACAAAGATAAGGCAGGTGTTGCTCCTCACAAGATAAAGAGAATATAGGAAGTGGTCAGTAGATGAGTAATTTAAAATTGACCGCACAAATTTGACTGTTTACTGTTAAGATAACTTTGGCAGCCTTCCTATGATAAGGCCAAATCCGGTAAAGACCATGTGAAGATTTGTTGAGTGACCCTTGACTTCACCATCTTGCTTCTTTCTTCAACTCTTCTCATCTTGTAACACATTGGAGGACTTTATAGCACGCTGTGCAAGTCAGATAGTAAGTTCTTCTAGTTCACATTCTTTTGGGGAACTTCTTTCTCTCTCTTTTTCTAATTGAAAATTTTTATGCAATATATTCTGAGAATACAGTCATTTTGTAGAAAATATCATGGGTTACCAAAAAGAAGGAATATTCTTCTGTGTTTGGGTGAAATGTCCTGTGTATATCAAATTATCATTTGGTTTATGACTCCAGTTAACTCCAGTAATTCTCCATTTGATTTTTGTCTGTCTGACTTGTCTGTTGGCAAGAGTCGGGTATTGAAGTCATCACTATCACTGTGCAATGGTCGTAATATAATGTAAGCTATAGTGGTGTTTCTTTTATGAACTTAGGGCCCTTGTGCTTCATGCATAGTTGTTAAGACTTACAATATCTTCTTGGTGGATTTTTGCTTTATTGAGTATGTTGTGACCTTCCCTATCTCTTTCAATTAGTTTTGGCTTGAAGTCTATTTTGTCAGATATTAAAACGACTGTACCAGCTTGCTTCTTAAGTTCATTTCCTTAGAATATCTTTTCCCATCCTTTTACTCTGAAGTCATGCACATCCTTGATATTAAGGTGTTTTCCTTTGATGCAGAAGAATGGATATACCCATTCTGCTAGTCTGTGACTTTTTTATTCGATAATTTGTTGGGACCAATTGGGTTCCTGGCCTTCAGCTGCTCTTCCCAACTAGAGCCTTCTAACTGAAGTTACTAAAAGCTGTGTCTTGCCTAGAAGAACAGAGGATGGGATTTTCACCTGTTTGCCATTGACTGCTGGGTATTTAAGCCTCCAGGGTGCCATTAAAGAGGGCCTTTGTACCAGTGATTGGTGGTCCATGTGTCTGTCTGTCTCTGCATGTGTTTCCTCAATCTCCCAGCCCCTTGCCCGAAGCTCGCAAAATGGAATCTAGCACATAGAGCGCAGACGGGGGCTGCGCGGGTGCGCGGCAATAATTGAAACTGTTCATGTTGAAAGTTACAGTGTTTGTTGATCCCTGTTATTTTGTTATTATGGTATGACGGTTCTCCCCCTTCTTTTGATTTGCTGGTCTGATATTATATGGGTTTTTGTGTGTGTGTGTGTGTGTGTGTGTGTTTTCTTGGCTGTGGTTAGCCTCTTTAGGTTGAAGATTTCCTTCTAACACCTTCTATAGGGCTGAATTTGTAGATTATGTTTTAATTTGCTTTAATCATGTAATGTCTTTCTTTCTGAATCTATTGTGATTGAAAGTTTTGCTGGGTATATTGTGTGATCTGGCATCTGCAGCCTCTTAGCTTGTAGAACATTTGTCCAGGCCCTTCTGGCTTTTAGAGTCTCCATTGAGAAGTCATGATTATTCTAATAGGTTTGAGTTTATATCTTTTTTTCTGACTTTTAGCTTATTTGGTATTTTTTCCTTTGCAGTTTTTAATATTATTTCCTTGTGCTATAGTTTTAGTGTTTTGATTATTATATGATGTGGGGAATTTCTTTTCTGGTCCATTCTATTTGGTGTTCTATGCTTCTTGTGCCTTGATAGGCATCTCCTTCTTTAGGTTTGGGAAATTTTTCTCTATGATTTTGTTGAGAATATTTTCTGTCTTTGACCTGCATTTCATTTCCATTCTCTATTCCTATTATTCATAAATTCGGCCTTTTTACAGTATCTCTGATTTTCTCAATGTTTTATGTCAGGAGATTTGGGGATTTAATATTTTCTTTGATCAATATATCCATTTCTTCTGTAGTATCTTCAATGTCTGAGAGCATGTCTTCAGTCTCTTGTGTTCTGTTGGTGAAACAGATACTTAGGGATACACATGGCCTAGAAGCGGGAGCTGAGGGGTCCAAAGGAAGGAGGAAAGCAGAATGTTCTACCCAGATCTTCTTAGTCACCTCCCTCACAGAGAGGGAGGTGAGGCTACAGCCAGTAGTCTGCTGCAGACTTGGGATGAGGCTGGCATTGGGTTTGGAATAGACAGAGAGTGAAGATCTGAAAATCGCTTATCTGCTTCCCTGACTGGTGTGGCCAGTGGGTTCCTAGAGAATACCTGTGCGAGTTGGCAGCTGAGGCCAAAGGAAAAAATGGAACCGGTGAAGGGGACTGTAGGAGATCTGCGTAATCAATTAGAAATGGGGACAGAAAGGAAGGGGTGGTGAGGCCACTAGTCTGATGCAGAGCTGAGGATGAAACTGGAAGATTGACTTAGGAGCAAAGGTGGGAGAAAGAAGGTCTGAAGATTACCTACCTGATTCCCTCTTCACTTGGGGCCAGTAAGTTGCATACAGAAAGAAGTCTCTGGACCTCCAAGCATCTCTCCAGGTGGTAATATACAGACAGCACAAAAGAAACTTTTGGCATTGAGGAATTTCTGTTAGTATAAGATGTATATGACAAGCTATGTGTGTATTTGCTGTTCTTGAAGTTAAAAAGAGACATTTTAAAATCGTATTTTTAGTGGATTCTTGTGTTGGGTACTTTTTACTAAGTTGAACGTAGTAACTGGGAAATGTTCAGACTTTGCATGTCCTGAACTTGTCTTTATATAGGCAGGCAGGCTCATTTTACATGGTAAAGAATCATAGAAATCAGGAACACTGCTTCCATATAAAGAAAAAATGTATATAAGGAGAGTCATTGAAGACAAACCTTAGGGGAATAAATCTAACATCTTTTTCAGTAATTATTTATTACCTGCTTGGCATCGAACGCATCTTATTCTGTGCTCTCACCAACTCTGGGAGTCAGGGGCTGCCGTTTCTTACATTTTATAATAATGCAGCATATGCTTTATAATAATGAGACATGAAGAAGCTTAACCAATATCCTGGAGATCACACTCTAAGCAAATGTCCATGTAGTAACTCGGAGGTTTGGAAAATTCCAAAATTAATATGCCATGCAGTTTCTAAACATCCTATTTTTACCACAAATTATTTTATTTGCCTGTGAATATCCTTACTTATTGAGAAAACCATTTTGACTTTTTAGTCTCTGCCATAGTAGAGACAAAGTTATGATGAGCTACTGAGACAATAGTATTGTAAACATCAGACCTTAAGGAAGGGTCTGGTTCCGCACTTTAACTGCCAGAGGATGACTGAGTCTGCTGGAAAACAGGAAAAGAGAAGCTGAACCAAAGCAGTTCACAGAGCAGGACGTCAACCTCCAAGGAACGTGGGGGAGGAGAGGGAGATCGCAGAAGGTGAGGGTAGCTAGGAACCCAAGACTCAAGAATAGAAGTAGACAGGTGAGTGGGATAATAACTTCTCTATGCCAAGGTCTCTGCCACTGAAGTATAAATGTCTCTAAGTGACAGTGAAACCAAGTGACAGTGAAAACCAAAACTGTGTGTGTGTGTAATATGGTCATATAATATATGTGTATATATAGCGAAGACAATAATATATATATATGTAATATATTCATTCACATACACACATATACATTTGGAGAGACTTTGGGAGATATATAATATGTTCATATAATATGTATATATAGAGAGGACAAAGACATTAAAATACATATGTAATATATTTACTCACATACACACATACAACACACACATACACACAAACATATTTGGAGACTGGGGAGGACATATCCAAGTACCACTTTTGTTGTGATATTTGGAGCAGCAGAATTGTGACAGAATATATCAGCCATCACCAGAATACCACAGTCCTCATTCCAAAGTCTGCTTCCTCATTGTGCACATAACTCTAAAGAGTTTGCCTATTGCTCTAACCATAAAAGCTTACACAGGAGTGACTGTGAGCTTCCAAATTGCAGATGCTTAGATCAGACATGAAATTTTGTCTCACCACAAAATTGTCTTTGTCGAGCTCATGTTTCCCCCAACTATCTAATTTTGCCACCATCCAAAATAACTTTGCACAGCACCTGGCGTGAAAGCACAGCACACACACATGTGTATGTGTATATGTGTGCGTATCTGCATGATAGTGATAAGAGACAATAAGAAGGGGCAGGAGGTGGAGAGATGCACATTTGCACAGTTGAACCCCCTCCAGGCTTTGTAATTTCCCTGCATTGTCTGCACAGAGCCCTAGCAGTCAGAGGAGGGAAGAAGAACATGCAATTTACTTCACTTTGTTTTCCTTCTCTGGGTCTCGGCAAGCCAGCAGGTATTCCTGGAGATGACATGAACAAGAGACAGGATGTTGCCAAAAGAGGAAACAGGCACCATGGCACACAAGAGGCAGCTAGTGCTAAGCCCAATTCAATCCCACAGATGGCTCTCCACCCCTCTAGGATCTGGCTGGGCAGCATCTTCCCCTGTCCCAAAGCTGAATTACACTTGGGCCTCTTCTGGTCCTGCTGGTCAGTTTGCAGAATGAACGCTGTGCACACATTCTGAAGTGATGTAGTTTCTCAGCTTCTACTTCCCGACTTACTCTTTCAAAACACACCCCAATCATCAGACAATGATTCTGCATCAAATGAAGGATTTTTACTTTTCCAGGTCTGAGAGTGAAGGCATGAAGTCTTAAACTCCCCCTCAAACATGAGCTTTCAGGAAGTTCAATTTTTTCACCACCTACCCTGCCCTTTATCCTTCAAAAATATGAGTTTAATCCAGGCACAGGATTGTCTTGTTTATCAGATTCAGTGTTCCTTTGTAACCAGTGCTGGAACAGAATTCCTCTACCCTCCCCAGGGGTCAGTAATTGTAATTTGCCAACTCATAAGTGAACAAATTCCACGCAGTCAATTTTTTTCCAAAGACCCAGAACTCAGCAAGGTTCTGTCCTTGTCACAATGTATGCCTGTGTTTGCTCTAAAAAAGGTGTGAGGGTGTCAGGGGACATTTTTGGACTCAGCTCCTCGACCTACAATTATCTTTAATAATAATAATGGTTGAATGGAAACAAAATGGATTAGCTTGGAACACTGGAGTAGGTGTTTAATTGGCCCTGCCATTCTCAAATTCTAAGACAAAAATAAGACTCCTTAAGAAGGCCTTTCCCAGCTGGGCACTTAGGGAATTTAGTGTGTCACCAACTCTTGAGTGGCATTGTGTACCTACCTGCCAGTCCTTAAATTATGCTTCGGTTCATAGAGAGCTTTTCTTTCAGCCCAAGGCTAGCTCTGAGATGCTCTGCCAGTTCAGCAATGGTTTACTTCTGACAAGCCCTGGCAGCTTTTTAGGATGTGTGTTTCTTTGGCATAGGTATAGTCTTAATAGAAGTTTTTGCAGATATCAAGGAAATCTTAGGGCAGTGGCTCTCAAAGGGTGGCTTCTCAGAGTGGAAACCACTGTGTCCTGAGCCTCCTTAAAGGGCTTTTTCCTCCCATTCCAACTCAGGGTTTGAGTGCAGCTACTTTCCTTCATAGCCTAGGTTTCAAACACCCAAGTTGTCCAATTGCAGAAGCAGATATGAGCACTCTACCAGTTTGCTTCCTGCTGCCACAATAAATATCACGGCCACAAAGTATTTGAAGAGGAAAAGATTTAATTCATCTTAGAGATTAAAGACTATTATCATTAATGGAAGCCAAGGCAGCAGCTAAAGAAAGAAAGTGGAAGCAGGAGGTGAGACCAAGACCACAGAGGAATTCTTCTTATTGGCTTGCTCTACATTCTTGCTTTCTTTTTTTTTTCCTTATTTATTTATTTAAAGAATTTCCACTTCCTCCCCTCCTCCCAATACCCTCCCGCTCCCCCCACTCCCTCTCCTCCTCCCTCACCATTCCCAAGAGCAGTCAGGGTTTCCTGCCCTGTGGGAAATCCAAGTTCCTCCCCGCTCCCTCCAGGTCCAGGAAGGTGAGCATCCAAACAGGCCAGGATCCCAAAAAGCCGGTCCATGCAGACGAAACAAGACCCAGTGCCATTGTCAATGGCTTCTCAGTCTGCCCCCATGTCAGCCACATTCAGAGAATCCGGTTTGATCACATGCTCGTTCAGTCCCAGTCCAGCTGGCCTTGGTGAGCTCTCATTCGATCAGTCCCCATGTATCAGTGGGTGAACGCACCCTTCGCGGTCCTGACTTCCTTTTTCATGTTCTCCTTCCTTCTGCTCTTCATTTGGACCTTGGGGGCTCAGTCCAGTGCTCCAATATGGGTCTCCGTCTCTATCTCCATCCATCGTAGTATGAAGGCCCCCTCTGATTTTGCTTTCCTTGCTCACGATCTCCCTCCCTTTGCTTCTCATTTGGACCTAGGGAGTTAAGTCCAGTGTTCCAATATGTGTCTCTGTCTCTATCTCCATCCATCGCCATATTAAGGTTCTGTGGTGACATGCAAAATATTCATCAGTATGGTTATGGGCCAAGGCCAGTTCAGGCACCCTCTCTTCTGCTGCCCAGAGTACAATCTGGGGACCTATCCTTGGGCCTGGGAACCCCTCCAGAATCAAGTCTCTTGCAAACCCTAAAATGGCTCCCTTAATTGATATATAAACTTCCCTGCCCCCATAACCATCCTTCCTCCCTCCCCCCTCCCATTCCCCCAAGCCATCCCCAATCCTCCCCCTCTCCCCTCTCCCTAACCATCTCCCCTTACTTCCACCCCCCCACCCCCCCACCCACACCCCCCGTGCACCCAAGTTTGCCTGGCAATCTTGTCTACTTCTAATATCCAGGAGGATAACTATATGATTTTCTTCAGGTTCACCTTCTTATTTAGCTTCTCTAGGATCACAAATTATAGACTCAAAGACCTTTAACTATGGCTAGAATCCACTTATGAGTGAGTACATACCATATTCCTCTTTTTGGGTCTGGGTTACCTCACTCAGTAAAACGTTTTCTATTTCCATCCATTTGCATGCAAAATTCAAGATGTCATTGTTTTTTACCGCTGAGTAAAACTCTAATGTGTTTGTGTTCCACACCTTTTTTAACCATTCTTCTATTGAGGGGCACCTAAGTTGTTTCCAGGTTCTGGCTGTTACAAAGAGTGCAGCTATGAACATAGTTGAACAAATACTTTTGTAGTATGATAGGGCATCTCTTGGGTATATTCCCAAAAGTGGAATTGCTGGGTCCTGAGGGAGGTTGACTCCCAGTTTCCTGAGGAACCGCCACACTGATTTCCAAAGTGGCTGCACAAGTTTGCATTCCCACCAACAATGGATGAGTGTTCCCCTCACTCCACATCCTCTCCAGCATAGGCTATCATTGGTGTTTTTGAGTTTAGCTATTCTGACTGGTGTAAGATGGTATCTCAAAGTGGTTTTGATTTGCATTTCCCTGATCGCTAAGGAGGTTGAGCATGACCTTAAGTGTCTTTTGGCCATTCGAAGTTCATCTGTTGTGAATTCTCTGTTCAGTTCAGTACCCCATTTTAATTGGGTTAATTAAAATGGCAATTCTACCAAAAGCAATCTATAGATTCAATGCAATCCCCATCAAAATCCCATCAAATTTCTTCACAGACCTTGAGAGAACAATAATCAAGTTTGTATGGCAAAACAAAAAAAAAAACCCAGAATAACCAAAACAATCTTATACAATAAAGGAACTTCTGGAGGCATTACCATTCCTGACTTCAAACTCTATTACAGAGCTACAGTATTGAAAACAGCTTGGTATTGGCATAAGAACAGAGAAGTCGACCTATGGAATCGAATAGAAGACCCGGATATTAACTCACAAACCTATGAACACCTAATTTTCGACAAGGGAGCTAAAGGTATACAATGGAAGAAGGAAAGCATCTTTAACAAATGGTGCTGGCATAACTGGATGTCAACCTGTAGAAGAATGAAAGTAGATCCATATATATCACCATGCAAAAAACTCAAGTTCAAATAGATTAAAGACATCAACATTAATCCGTCCACTTTGAACCTGATAGAAGAGAAAGTGGGAAGTAGTCTGTAAGATATAGGCACAGGAGGTCACTTCCTAAGTAGAACCCCAGTAGCTCAGACAATAAGAGAAACAATGAATAAATGGGACCTCCTGAAACTGAGAAGCTTCTGTAAAGCAAAGGACACTGTCAGTAAGATCCGAAGATTGGGAGAAGATCTTCACCAATCCCTCATCAGACAAAGGTCTGATCTCCAAAATATGCAAAGAACTCAAGAAACTAGACACTAAAACATTCTTGCTTTCTTATATAAGACAAGACCACCTTCCTGGAGCTGGTACCGTGCTCATTGGACTGAGTCCATCCTCTAGCGTCCATCAATTGCCCCACAGACATGTCCACCAGCCAGTCTGATAGAGGTATTTTTTCAGCTGAGGTTCTTTTACCAGGTGGTTCTACTTTGCCTCAAGTTGACAAAAACTCACCAGAACACCTGCCTACTCTTAATGCATGGGGGAATTTGGAGACAAGTCTTATCAAGTGTTAAACATGATAAAAGTCTGAACAAGACGGGACTGACGTGTATGTGCTGAAGCCATTCCTCTGCCTCTAGTGACAATCATGGTGAAGCATCCTGTCCTTCATCACTTGTAATTCTGTGGCACAATGGGAAGGTCTTCTGCTCTTTTGAGGGTGGGGAGCACTGGCGGCTTTATGTAACTTGTATTCCTTCTAACCCTGCTGACCTGTCTTGGCCCTGACATCTGCTCCAGGTGGGTTTAGGTGTTTTATCCTAGCTTTCCAAGCTGCTAGTCTTCTCTCTGTCCCAGTACCATAGTCTTCTCTGTTTTTTCCTCTAGCCTCCAAGTTGGTCTGAAAGTAGCATGAAGAGATGACGGAGTGCGTCTGCCATGGCCCTGTTTATGTCTCAATCCCAAGAATCTTTTACTCATGCTTTTACTCATACTCACGCTTAGTAAACATTTAAAAAAGGAAAGAACAAAAAGATAAGGGTGGTAGCTCATTTGGTAAAGCGCACGCCGGTACTGGTGTGGAAAGTCTGACATAGTGGCATGCTATTGTAATCCTAGTCCTGGGGAGGCAGACACAGAAGAAGAATTCCTGGGACTTACTGATCAGTGAGTCTCGCTAAACTGGCAAACTTCAGGCTCAGTGAGAGACCTTTTTTCAAAAACTAATCTGGGAAATGGGCACCTGTACCACACCCTCACCATGGAGGTTCAAGAATCATCGCGGAAGGGGGCAGAAAGATTGTAAGAGCCAGAGACCAAGGAGCACTGGAGCAAAACACTATGTCATGGATGTGCCAGGACCATTGTACTCATGAGTGCACAGCACCTGTGACTATGTACACAAGACCTGCACAGATGTGGGCACTCGCCTCCGTGACATGCCCCTCGCAAGTGGTTTTTTACAGTTAATAGCTTTTGTGGAACAGATATCAATTTTCTCTGAGGGTGAACCTCCTCTTCTATTAACCTGCTCCAGTCAGGTGGATGGTTCCACACTCATGAGTATATGGGAAGTACAAATTGAACTCTTTGAAATGTAAGGAGGTTGGCAGAGTATCTGGGAGAGGTTAGGGATAGAAGTGGAGGTAAATATGATCAAAGTACATGTATATGTTGTATATATATATATATCATAAAATAAAAATACATCAATTTTTATAATAAAAGGAATACTCAGACAGAAACATGTAAAGATTTATGGTAAATAATAAAGACTTAAAAGAATCCAAGGGAATGTTGTTGGTAGAAATCAATGCTAGTAACATATTTATGATTTTCTTTTCAGTAGTGGTCCACGACAGTAAAAATGATCCACAAAATATTTTGTGTTTTTAAAAGATCCCATATTTTTCAAAACAGAAAAAAAAAAACAGTAAAGAAAGTGAGACAGATGCACATACTTTTGGCTACATAAAAGAAAGTTGGGTGCTTGTACTGGTCAGCTTCGGTCAACTTGATATAAACTTAAATCACTTGGGAAGAAGGGATCCCAATTGAGAAAATTTTTCCATTAGATTGGCTGGTGGGCAAATCTGTGTGGCGTTTTATTAATGATTTAAGTTATTAAATGATCACATTAAAAATCTAGCCCACTGTGGGTGGTACCGCATCTGGACAAATGGTACTGGGTTGTATGGGAAAGCAAGCTGAGCACACTATAGAGAACAAGGAGGCCAGCCTCCTTTGTGGTCTCTGCTCTATTTTCAGCCTCCAGGTTCCTTCGGGAGCTCCTTCCCCGAATTCCCTGGATGACAGAGTGTGTGTTTAAGCCAAAATGAACCTCCCCAATTTGCTCTGTGTCGGTGTTTTATCACAGCAACAGAAAGCAAACTGCAAACCAGAGAAACAGCCGATTCAAAACTGAATAAAGTACTTGAAACAGACTCCCCCCCTCTCTCACGCACACACACACACACACACACACACACACACACATACACACGTGGCTGGTGCACACATTAAAAAGATGCTTAGCATCATTAGTTTTTAAGGAAATACAGATCAAAAACATGATGAGATACAACAATGCATCCTCTATTATGGATATAATAAAAATCACAGAAAATAACACATCAACAAAAAATTGGTTAAGCTGCAGCCTTTGTGCATTGCTGGTAGAAAGGTCAGATGATATAGCCATTATATGAAGAGGTTGGATGGGTTCTCGAATGGTTAACTCTAAAAATACTGCATGACTCATCAGTCTACTCTTTGAAACTTATTTCAAATCCGGCAGTTGAATGGGTACTTGTATACTAATATTCACAGCAATATTACACACAGTGGCTAAAAGATGGTACATGACCCAGTGTCTACCAACAAACAAATGTGTAGGCAAAGTTGGTATGTATGTCCATACAACATGATATTATTCAGCCATAAAAAGAATAAAATTGTGCATAACTTTAACCCTAGCACTTGGGAGACGGAGGCAGGAAGATCTCTAAGTTCAAGGCCAGCCTGGTCTACATAGTGAGTTCCAGTATAGCCATGGATACACAGTGAAACCCTGTATCAACACTAACAACAAAAATAATAAAATGATAAATGCTAGACTTGCATGGACCCTTAAAATAATACATGGGGGTTCTGGGGAGATTGCTCAGTGGGTAAAGTACTTATCATAACAGCATGGGGACTTTTGGATCTCCAGTTTCCATGTGAGTGTTGGGTGGGAACAACAGTAGGATTATAATCGCAGTGCTCAGGAGATGGGGTCAGCAGGTTCTGAGAAGTTGACTCAGCCTGCTGATTCAAATTGCTAAGCTCTAGGTTCACGTGAGAGGCCCTCCCTCAGAATATAAGGTAGAAGATGATGGAGAACACGAGAAAACAACCTCTGATCTCATTACACATGCATACACATATAATACCCACATACAGGAAAATGCACAGTGTTTATACTGACCACAAAATGAAAATAACAATATTCTAAGTGAATATTATACAATTCCATATTTACGAGGTACCTGTAGCAAAAAATGGACACTAGCTGGGATTGTGAGAAGACAAAGTGTGAGTCCTTGTTTTATAGGTATAGAACTATAGAAGATAGTGATTTATACAACATAGTGAATACATTTAATACTGCTGAATTGGCAGAACAGGGCCAAGCCAAAGACTTCTGCAGAAGCAGGTGCAAAGGAACAAGTGATCACCAAAGGAGCAGGCCGAAGCCAGAGACCTCTGTGGGGTTGGTCCAAGCCAGGGACCTCCATAGGAGCAGACCCAAGCCAGCAAACTCCACACGCAGAGGCTGGAGCCAGCAACCTTTGTGAAACCAGGTCTGAGCCAGCAACCTCAGCAGAAGCAGGCTCAAGCAAGTGATCTCCCTGGGATCAGGCCAAAACGACCTCCAGGATTGGATAATAACCCCTGGGAGCACCAAGAGACCTCCAGGAACACCGAATGACTTCCTGGGTTGCTGGGACCATGGCCCTGACAACACCACAAGGAGCAGCCATCTGAACTTTGGATCCACTGGCAATGGGAAAATTGATCACCAGTGACACAGCACAAACAACACCAATCAGAGAAAAAGATGGGTAGACAAGGTAAGAACACACTCAACACCACAAAGAGCAACATAACATCAACCAAAACTAGTGTCTCTACAACATCAAGACTTGAACAACCCAATATAGATGAAGCAGAAGAAAATGATGTAAAAATAACTTTGGGAGAATGTTTGAGACCCTTAAAAGGAAATGAAAAATTCTCTCAAAAAAATGGAGGAAAAGACAAACAAAAAATTGAAATCAACAAAACCCTTATAGAAAACCAAGCAAAAAAACAATCAAACAGATGAAAAAATGATTCAATACTTGAATACTGAAATAGACACAATAAAGAAAACAAAATCAAGGGAATTCTGAAAATGGAAAATATGATAAAATCATCAGGAACCACAAACACAAGCATAAACAGCAGAATGCAAGAGATGGAAGACAGAATCTCAAGCACTGAAGATACAATAGAGGAAATAGACTCATCGGTCAAATAAAACATTACATCTAACAAAAGCTTAGCACAAAATATCCAGGAAATATGGAATACCATGGAAAGACCAAACTTAAGAATAATAGGGATAGAAAGAGAAGTCCAACTCAAAAGTACAGAAAATATATTCAACAAAATCATAGAAGAAAACTTTCCCAACCTAAAGAAAGATATGCCTATGAAGATACAAGAAGCATGCAGAACACCAAATAGACTGGATAAAAAAGTCCCCTTGTCACATAATAATCAAAACATAAAATATATAGAATAAAAATAATATTAAGAGCTGCAAAGGAAAAAGGCCAAGTAACATACAAAGGCAGACCTTTAAGAATCACACCTGGCTTCTCAATGGAAACAGTAAAATCCAGAAGGTCCTGGTCAAGCACTATGCAGACATTAAGAGACCACAGATGTTAGCCAAGACTATTATACCCAGAAAGCTTTGAATCACCATAGACAGATGAAATAAGGTTTTCCATGACAAAATCAGATTTAACCAATACCTACTCACAAACCCAGCCCTACACAAAGTACTAGAAGTAAAACTCCAACCCAAGGAAGTTAGTTATATCCACAAAAACACAGATAATAGATGATCTCACAGCAACAAATCCCAAAGAAGGGAAAAAACACACACAATAACTCCACCAACAATGAGAACTAAAATAACAGGAACTAGCAAAAACTGGTCAGTAATATCCCTTAATATAAATGAACTCAACTCACCTATAAAAAGACACAGCTACAGATTGGATACAAAAACAGAATCCATCCTTCTGGGACTCAAACTCAAAGACAGACATCACCTCAGAGTAAAGGGCTGAGAAAAAAATTTCCAGTCAAATGGATCTAAAAAGCAAGCTGGTATAGCTATCCTAATATCTAACAAAATAGACCTCAAACTAAAATCAATCAAGAGAGACATTTCATATTTGTCACAGAAAAAAAATCCATCAAGAGAGAAATCTCAATCCTGAACATCTAGGAGCCAATAAAAGAAATACTACTAAAGGTTAATAAATCACACATTAACCCCACACACTAATCATGGGAGACTTCAACACTCGACTCTCACCACTGGACAGGTCTGCGAGACAGAAACTTGACAGAGAAATAAGGGAACTAACAGATGTTATGACTCAAATGGACTTAGCAGACATTTATAGAGCATTCCATCCAAACATAAAAGAATGTACCTTCTTCTCTGCACCTCATGGAGCTTTCTCAAAAATTGACCACATACTAGATAATAAAGCAAACCTCAAAAGACACAAAGAAATGGAATAACCCCATGTATCTTGTCAGATCACCAAGGCTTAAAATTAGAATTCAACAGCAACACTAATTTCAGAAAGCCCACAAACACATGGAAATTAAATAATGCTCACCTGAATCACCAATGGGTCAAAAAAGAAATAAAGGAAGAAATTAAAGACTTCCTAAAACTCAATGAAAATGACCACACAACATACCCAAATTTATGGGACACGATGAAAGCAGTGTTAAGAGAAAAGTTCACAGCACTAAATGACTACATGAAGAAGCTGGAAAAATCTCACACTAATGAGTTAATGGAACACCTGAAAACTCTAGAAAAAAAGAAACAAACTGACCCAGGAGGAGTAGATGGCAGAAAATAATCAAATTGAGAGCTGAAATCAATAAAATAGAAACAAACAAACAAACAAAAACCAATGAGACAAGGAGTTGGTTCTTCGAGAAAATCAGCAAAATTGACATGCCTTTACCCAAACTACCCAAAAAGCAGAGAGAATATCCAAATTGACAAAGTCAGAAATGAAAAAGGGGATATGACAACAGACATGGAGGAAATCCAGAGAAACATCAAGTCATACTTCAAAAACCTGTACTCCACAAAATTGAAAAACTTAAAGGAAATGGACAAATTTTTGGATAAATATTACTTACCAAAATTAAATAAAGACCATGTAAGCAAATTAAATAGACCTATAAGTACTAAAAAAAATACAAACATTCATCCCAACCAAACAAAGTTCAGGACAGATGGTTTCAGCGCAAAATTCTACAAGAATTTCAAAGAAGAATTAATACCAATACTGCTCAAATTGTTCCACACAATAGAAACAGAATGATCATTGCCAAATTCTTTTTACAAGGTTACAATTACCCTAATACCCAAACAACACAAAGACATTACTAAGATAGAGAATTACAGACCAATCTCACTCGTGAATATTGATGCAAAAATACTCAATAAAATACTGACAAACCAAATCCAAGAACACATCAGAAAAATCACCCACCATGACCAAGTAGGCTTCACCTTAGAGATTCAGGGATGGTTCAACATACAAAAATCTATCAATGTAATTCACCATCTAAACAAATTAAAAAAAAAACCATGATCATCTCAATAGATGCTGAAAAGCCTTTGACAAAGAACAACAACCTTTCATGATAAAGGTCTTAGAGAGAGCAGTGATACAAGGAACATACTTAAACATAATAAAGGCAATATACAGCATGCCAACAGCCAACATCAAACTATATGGTGAGAAATTCAAAGTTATCTCACTGAAATCAGGAACAAGACAATGTTGTCCACTCTCTCCATATATAGTCAATATAGTACTTGAGATTTTAGCTAGAGCAATAAGACACCAATAGGAGATCAATGGGATACAAATCAGAAAAGAAGTCAAACTCTCACTATTTGCTGATGGTATGATAGTTTACATAAGGGACCCCCAAAATTCTACAAAAGAACTTCTGCAACTCATAAAAACCTTCAGTAATGTAGGAAGGTATAAGATTAACTAAAAAAATCAGTAGCCTTCCTTTATACAGATGATAAATAGATTGAGAAAGAAATCAGGGAAACATCACTCTTCACAATAGCCACAAATAACACAAAATATCTTGGAAATTGAAGAAGGCACCAGAAGATGGAAAGATTTCCCATGCTCTTGAGTAGATAGAATTAACATAGTAAAGCTGGCAATCTCACCGAAAACAATCTACGGATTCAATGCAATGCCCAGCAAAATTCTTCACAGACCTTGAAAGAACGGTACTCAACTTCATATGAAAAAGCAAAAAACCAAGGACAGCCAAACAATCCTGTACAATAAAGGAACTTCTGGAGTCAACACACTCCCTGACTTCAAACTCTACTACAGAGCTACAGTAATGAAAACAGCCTGATATTGGCATAAAAACAGAAGTTCCGATTGAATTGAATTGAAGACCTGGATACCAATCCACACAGCTACGAACACCTGATTTTTTACAAAGAAGCAAAAAAGTTAAAAAAAAAAAAAACAAAGGAAAAAAGACATATTCAACAAATGGTGCTGGCATAACTTGTCATCAACATGGAGAAGAATGAAAATAGAGCCATATCTGTCACCATGCACAAAACTCAAGTACAAATGGATTAAAGATCTCAACATAAAACCAACTGTGCTCAACCTCAGAGAAGAGAAAGTGGGAAGTACACTTGAACGCATTGGCACAGGGAACCACTTCCTAAATGTAACACCAGTAGCACCGACATTGAGAGAAACAATTAATAAATGGGACCTCCTGAAACTGAGAAGCTTCTGTAAAGCAAAGGACACAGTCAACAAGAAATGGCAGCCTGAAGAATGGGAAAAGATCTTCACTAACCCCACATCAGACTAAGGGCTCATCTCTAAATAATACAAAAAAACTCAAGAAATTTGACATCAAAAGAACAAATAATTCAATAAAAAATGGAGTACTGACCTAAACAGAAAACTCTTAACAGGGGAAAGGCATTTAAGAAAATGTTCAACATCCTTAGTCATCAGAGAAATATAAATCAAGGGGGCTGGAGAGGTGGCTCAGAGGTTAAGATCACTGACTGATCTTCCAGAGGTCCTGAGTTCAATTTCCAGCAACCACATGGTGGCTTACAACCATCTGTAATAAGATCTGGTTCCCTCTTCTGGTCTATAGAATATATGTAGGCAGAATACTGTCTACATAGTAAATAAATAAATCTTTAAAAAAATAAAAAAGAAATATAAATCAAAATATTTCTGAGATTCCATCTTACAACTGTAAGAATGGCCAAGCTCAAAAACACCGATGACAACCTATGCTGAAGAGGATGTGGGGTAAAGGGAATACCCCTGCATTGCTGGTGGGAATGCAAACTGGTACAGCCTCCTTTGGATATCAGAATGGTGATTTCTCAGAAAATTAGAAAACAACCTGACTCAAGACCCAGAAATACCACTTTTGAGTACATACCCAAATGATAATCAACAATACCACAAGAATATGAACTCAACTATGTTCATAGCAGTATAATTTGTCATAGCCAGAACCAAGAAATAACCCACATCCCCCTAGACTGAAGAATAGATAAAGAAGATGTGGTACATTTTTACAATGAAGTACTACAACAGAAAAAATAATGACATCTTGAAATTTGTGGGCAAATGGATGGATCTAGAAAACATCATATTGAGTAAGGTAACCCAGACCCAGAAAGACAAATATCATATGTATTCATTCATAAGTGGTGTTTAGACATAAAACAAAAACCAGCCTACAATTCACAATCCCAGAGAACCTAGACAATAAAGAGGACCCTAACAGAGACATACATGTATCTAATCTACATGGGAAGTAGAAAAAGACAAGATATCCTGAGTAAATTGGGAAGATGGAAATCATGGGAGAGAGTAGAAGGGGAGGAGGGAGAAAGGGAAGGGAGAAGAGAACAATATCTAGCTTAATAGAAACAATAAAAAAAGAAGAGTGCAAAGACCACTCAATAGGGAAAGAATCATTTCAATTAATGTTGATGGGAAAACTGGAAAAAAATACTGCTGAATTGGAGACTTATGGATGGATGTATTTTACCATGATGAGTGATAAGAAAGGTAGGCAGAGAATAAGGTCATTATGAACACAAATGAAACAAAAGCATGAAATAGAATTAAGGCTCCCCATGACCAACTATTTGACACAATGCTGTTATCTACGAAGTTCATGCTGTAGACCCATCCAATTGAGTTATTAAAAATATTGCAAATAATAATAATGTTTTATATAAGTTTGTCATTCTTGTTGGAGGCTACATGTTCTTTTCCCAGCTGCCCAGACCTGAAATAATCACTCAGAAACTATATCAATTAAGTTACTGCTTGGTTAATCACTTAAGTGTGTTGCTAGCTAGCTGTTACATCTTAAATTAACCCATTTCTATTCATCTGTGTATGGCCACTTAGCCGTGGCTTACAGGGAAAATTCTGGCATCTGTCACCAGTGGGGAGCTACATGGCACCTCACTGACTCCACCTACTTTCTCCCAGCACTCAGTTTAGTTTTCCCACCTAGCTCTATTCTGCCCTATCACAGGCCAAAGCAGCTTCTTTATTCATTAACCAATAAAAGCAACACATATACACAAGAACTTCCCACATCAAATTCTGTGTTGGATCACATTCATATTTATCTTGGCAAAATCTCAGGTTCCTGTTTTGTGGCCTTTGACAACAGGTGTTGCTCAATGACTTCAAGGACAGCTGGAAATATAATTATGCTTCCATCTAGGCTAATTTTCCCAGTGAACTATGGACACTTTAGGAGATAATGAGAATTTCTGCTCAGTGTTCACAGATGCCATACCTAAGGAATTTACTCAATTCTGCAATGTTCTCGTGTCTAACACTGAAAATATAGAGATCAATGGGTAATGTTTGCGTATCCTCTTCTCTGCTGCTCTGGCTCCCACCTCTCCAAATTCATCTTGTATCTCTCTTGTAGTTGCTCTGCACTATTGGTCTCTCATTCTTCAAATGCACTGGGCTCTCTCTGACCACAGAGCCCTTGTACAGGATCCCTTAGTCTTAAATGCCCTTCACCTCTCCAGTTGCAAGCTTGTAGCCTCTTTGTTCTCAGAACTCAACTCAAGCATCACTGTTAGAGAAGGCCTCTTTCCCTGAGCTCCTGGCCTCAATGAGTCCTCGCGAAATCACGTGTTCCCTTCGGTTGGAGCACCTGTCCCTGTCCGTTACAGCATAGGTGTGACTGCTTGACGAAAATTTGTCTTCCTTTTCGGACCAGAAGCTTCCTAGTCAGGACCGCGAGGGGTGCGTCCACCCACTGAGATGGTGGGACTGATCTAATGGGAGCTCATCAAGGCCAGCTGGACTGGGACTGAACGAGCATGTGATCAAACCGGACTCTCTGAATGTGGCTGACAATGGGGGCTGACTGAGAAACCAATGATAATGGCACTGGGTTTTGATTCTACTGCATGTACTGGCTTTTTGGGAGCCTAGTCCGTTTGGATGCATACTTTCCTAAGCCTGGATGGAGGGGGAGGGCTTTGGACTTCCCACAGGACAGAGTACCCTGACTTCTCTTAGGATTGGAGCGGGAGGGGCAGGGGGAGGGGGGGAGGGGGAAGGAAATTGGAGGAGGGGAGGAGGTGGAAATTTTTAATAAATAAATTTTTAAAAGATACTGTACACAGTTTTGCTCATCTCTGCCACGGCTGCCTCAATTATGCTCCCGAGAAACACTTGTTCATATTATTATTCTATCTGAAATGTCTGTTCCCTTCTCTCTGCCTAGTAGCATTAGACCTCCAGAGCCTGGTTCACTAAACAAGTTCCTATCCAAGGAGTAAACAGAGGCATCCCAGGGTTCTAGACTCTTCCACACCAGCACTTCTCTCCTCATGGAGACTGATAGGTTACTGTGTACTTTCAAAAGTTTCTTTCCTAAACAGGTCTTGGTTCCTCTTAGAAGCATCCACCTTTGAACCTGGCCTGACCTAGGCTCAAATTCTAGCTTTGTTCTATAGTAACTGTTCAGCTTTGGAAAATATTTCCAGTTATGATCATAGTCACCACGATCTTTCCGGCTATTTCCTACTGAAGATTAAAGAAGCTCTAGAAGGTACTGTTCAACTGCTATTTTTCCTTTTTTAAATTTTTTTTAAATTTCCACCTCCTCCCATTTCCCTCCCCATCCCCTCACCCCTCCTCCCCCTCCCTCTCCAGTCCAAAGAGCAGTCAGGTTTCCCTGCCCTGTGGGAAGTCCAAGGTCCTCCCTCTTCCATCCAGATCTAGGAAGGTGAGCTTCCAAACAGACCAGGCTCACACAAAGCAGTACACGCAGTAGAATCAAAACCCAGTGCCATTGTCCCTGGCTTCTCAGTCAGCCCTCCTTGTCAGCCACGTTCAGAGAGTCCGGTTTGATCACATGCTTCATCAGTTCCAGTGCAGCTGGCCTTGGTGAGCTCCCATTAAATCAGCCCTGTCGTCTCAGTGGGTGGGCACACCCCTAGTGTCTTGACTTCCTTGCTCATGTTCTCCCTCATTCTGCTCCTCATTTGGACCTTGGGAGCTGAGCCCAGTGCTTCTATACACAAAAGATAGAGGAGCAGAGAGGGAATTCAGAGAAACTTCACCTTTTACAATAGCCACAAATAGCATAAAGTATCTTGGGGTAACTCTAACCAAGGAAGTGAAAGATCTATTTGACAAGAATTTTAAGGCATTGAAGAAAAAAATTGAAGAGGACACCAGAAAATGGAAAGACCTCCCATGCTCTTGGATGGGTAGGATCAACATAGTAAAAGTGGCAATTCTACCAAAGGCAAACTATAAATTCAACGCAATCCCCATTAAAATCCCAACAAAATTATTCACAGAACTTGACAGAACAATAATCAACTTTATATGGAAAAACAAAAATCCCAGGATAGCCAAAACAATCTTATACAATAAAGGAACTTCTGGAGGCATTACCATTCCTGACTTCAAACTCTATTACAGAGCTATAGTAATGAAAACAGCTTGGTACTGGCATAAAAACAGAGAAGTTGACCAATGGAATCGAATAGAAGACCCGGATATTAACCCACAAACCTATGAACACCTGATTTTCGACAAAGGAGCTAAAGGTATACAATGGAAGAAAGAAAGCATCTTTAAAAAATGGTGCTGGCATAACTGGATGTCAACCTGTAAAAGAATGAAAATTGATCCATATCTATCACCGTGCACAAAACTCAAGTCCAAATGGATTAAAGACCTCAATATTAATCTGAACACATTGAACCTGATAGAAGAGAAAGTGGGAAGTAGTCTACAACACATGGGCACAGGAGACCACTTTCTACGTATAACCCCAGTAGTACAGACAATAAGGGCAACATTGAATAAATGGGACCTCCTGAAACTGAGAAGCTTCTGTAAAGCAAAGGACACTGTCAGTAAGACAAAAAGTCTACCTTCTGACTGGGAGAAGATCTTCACCAATCCCTCATTAGACAAAGGTCTGATCTCCAAAATATACAAAGAACTCAAGAAACTAGACTTTAAAATGCTAATTAACCCAATTAAAAAATGGGGCTTTGAACTGAACAGAATTCTCAACTGAAGAAGTTCAAATGGCCAAAAGACACTTAAGGTCATGCTCAACCTCCTAAGCAATCAGGGAAATGCAAATCAAAACAACTTTGAGATACCATCTTACACCTTTTAGAATGGCTAAAATCAAAAACACCAATGATAGCCTTTACTAGAGAGGATGTGGATTAAGGGGAACACTCATCCATTGTTGGTGGGAATGCAAACTTGTGCAACCACTTTGGAAATCAGTGTGGTGGTTTCTCAGGAAACTGGGAGTCAACCTCCCTCAGGACCCAGCAATTCCACTCCTGGGAATATACCCAAGAGATGCCCTATCATACTACAAAAGCATTTGTTCAACTATGTTCATAAAAGCATTATTTATAATAGCCAGAACCTGGAAACAACCTAGATGCCCCTCAATGGAAGAATGGATAAAGAAAGTGTGGAATATATACACATTAGAGTACTACTCAGCGGTAAAAAACAATGACATCTTGAATTTTGCATGCAAATGGATGGAAATAGAAAACACTATTCTGAGTGAGGTAACCCAGACCCAAAAAAAAAACGAATATGGTATGTACTCACTCATAAGTGAATTCTAGCCATAATTAAAGGATATTGAGCCTATAGTTCGTGATCCTAGAGAAGCTAAATAGGAAGGTGAACCCAAAGAAAAACATATAGTTATCCTCCTGGATATTGGAAGTAGACAAGATTGCCAGGCAAAAATTGGGAGATTGGGGGTAGGGGTAGAGTGGGGGTAAGGGGAGAGGAGGAGAGAGAAATGAGAAGGGGAGGATGGGGAGAGCTTAGGTGAATGGGACGGTTGAGATGGAGAAAAGGTGGATATGGGAGCAGGGAAGTATATATATTAATTAAGGAAGCCATTTTAGGGTTGGCAAGAGACTGGACTCTAGAGGGGTTCCCAGGTGTCCAAGGAGATGTCCCCAGTTTGTTCCTTGGGCAGATGAGGAGAGGGCGCCTGAACTGGCCCTATCCTATAGCCACACTGTTATCTTGCATATCACCATAGAACTTTCATCTGGCGATGGATGGAGATAGAGACAGAGACCCACTTTGGAGCTATTTTTTTAAAAAAACAGCTTGAAATATCATCGATATTTGAGACTCATATATACTTAGTGTACAAGTTTGGTATTTTGATACACATTGTGAAATGTTTGCCACGATCAAAGTAATTACCATATCCATTGCCTCAAAATAGCTAGCATTGGATGTGTGTTGGGATATTTAAGATGTATTCACGTAGCATATTTTAAATATTCAATACAGAATTATTGTTAGCACCCTGGTACTTATTCATCCTACAAATCTGAAATTTTGTATGCTTTGACCAATGCCTTATTCCCCAGCTTCTTGCTTCTGGTGATCAACAACCTGCTCTCTGACTCACTAGAAAGAGACAGGTGGGGAAAGATAGAGTTGATAGACTATCAGAAGTGGAGGTGTAGTCTAATATAAAGGAGATGAAAGAATAGCTACTCAAACAAAAAACAAACAAACAAACTGGACAGTAGTGGAACATGCCCTTAAATCCAAGCACTTAGGAAGGAGAGGCAGGTGAATCTCTGTGAGTTTGAGGTCAGCCTGGTCTACAGAGTAAGTTCCAGGAGAACCAGGGCTATGCAGAGAAGACCTGTCTTGAACAACAAAACAGATAGATAGATAGATAGACAGACAGACAGACAGACAGACAGACAGACAGACAGATAGATAGATTGCTGGTGACTTTTGTGTAAGGTTGCCGTTCCACATGAGGATATCTATCTAGCCTCTCCTTCCTACTCTACTAAAACCAGAGACCAAACCCAACACTGTTGCCTGTTTTTAGATTTTGCACACATTTTGGAACTGCTTACAGTGGGAAGAGACATTATAGACACGAGTTCCCTCGGATCCCTCTTCCTGCTAGGCCCTATGAGAGTCAGAGGCCTGAACTGTTACATCCAGGTAAAGATTTGACACTTGTTCTGAAATGTGTCCCAGGGCACAGTCATAATTGCTAAATGAACATTCATCTACACAGCAACTCAGCAGTCACTTGGTTTTAAACAGGTACAGGCTCCCACCCCCCATTTCAACCAGGTACTCCCCTGCTCTGTTCTTCCATGTAGTCAACTCCCTGCTCCACCCTCCGATCTACCTCTCTCTGTAATGGGCTTATTTCTTTTCCTTTTTTTTCCCCTTTCTTCTTTCATTGTTCGGACCTAACAAAGCAAACAGCAACCAAAAGGAAGAATTTCACCGTGGTTTTATAGATCTGGCCTGGTCCCAATAATGTTGTTCCCCACTGCTGAAGAACTGGGAGCCTGAAGTGAACTTGAGCTACTATATTATGCTACTCACTTTCCATGAAGTGTTATGAATAACAAGAAGCTGCTAGTGTTGAGATGAACCAGCTTCCAGCATACCGTGGGTGCTCATTAAGTGTTAAATAATAATAATATGTTTGCTGATGCAGTAAGCTTGATTTATACTCATTATTATTATTTTTGCTTTCTTCCTAATCTGTGAACTTGGATCGTGTGGGTTGGGCCACCCCATTGTTAGGAGAAATTAGTGAGGGAAATTGGTGACGGGCTGCACACATTTCTCTCCACCTAGCACACCACAATGACAATTTACCTGTCAGCCTTCCTGACACTAATCTTTGCCTGTGGATCTTTCGGGTCTGACTTTCTAAATCCCCTTGTGGTTATTTAAATCTTTGAAGGCTCGTTCTTTACGGAGACTGAGAAATGATGGTCATGCGCAATATATTATTTCTAGGGTGGAAAAAAGAAACAGCCTTTCCAGAGCTTTCTCTCATTTCCACCAGAGCCGGAACTATATTGTGCTTCACCCAGGTATTGGCAAATATGTGGGTGGTTGCAGGGAGGCTGCTTTATAGAGTGTGGGGAATTGCTTGGTCACGCCTATCAATCAGCAAGGCTGTACTTGAATTTCTCTGATTAACTAGAGACATTTTGTAGCAACATTTGACTTGCAACCAAGTTTTAAAGGTAGACATTTTTCTTAGCAGCAGCCTTTCTCCATATTTAAACTATTACAATTAGTTAGTGAAAGATCTATTTTGCAACTTTTCTAGGAAGTTTCAACAGCCTAATTGTGAAGACCAGGAGAATGCAAGATCTTATATCCAAAACAGTCTGGGAGTGATCTGTTGGATGCAGGGAGTGACCCTGCACTCTCCTTGGGATTCTCAGTCCACAGTCACGTCTGTTTCTAACTGCTTTCCCCATACCCTGCCTCTGCAGACTGTAAGACAATGCTGGTGGCTGCACATAATCCGTTGCGCTTTCGTTGAATACTGACCAGACCGAACATGAACTCTTCAAAACACTGGAGCCTCTTCTCCCTTTCTTCTGTCCACAGTGCTCCAGAAGCTAAACTGTCCTATTCATAATGACAGAAAAGCTCAGGACTGACAAATTGAGTTTTCCATATTCTAAATTATATGTGTATGTGTATATGTGTGTGTGTGCATACATATATATACATACATATCATAGCCCACAGGAGAAGGATATATAGATAAAGACAATAAACAAGGATCAACACAGATGTTTAGGTTCACTTTATGTTCAGTCCAGTAACCCTGGATCTCAAGAGCTGATCTATCAATGCCACACTTTACAATTTTAACTCTTTATCTTAAATTAATGTAATATTTCAAGTGTTTATAGGGTAAGGTATGACACACACACACTTATATATATATAATATATATATATAAGTAACTTATATATAAGTTATATAATATATAATATATAAGTAACATATATATGTTATATGTTACTTCACCTGACACCATTTAGAGAAATTAATGTTTGTAAACTGATGATGTAATGTCCTGAAAATACCTATAGATGAAGGGCATCCTCAGGGTGTGATGAGTACTAATTTACCATCAATAGAAGCTTATGACTAAATGACAATCCATGGGGAAAAATACTAAGGTGTAGTGGCATGCACCTTTAATTCCAGCCCTAGTGAGGAGGAGTCAGGTGGATCTCTGTGAGTTTGAGGCCAGCTAGGATTATAGAGAGAGACCCTGTCTCAAAAGCAAACACAAAACAAATATAGGGATTGTTAGCCTCATATTCCGATTACATCTCAATGAATATACAATTCACTTTTGCTAGTATCATCTGAAGGCTATTGTCTAAAACACAAGAACTGTCCAGAAGAAGGTGCTTATAGCAAGGGTCATTCCCATTGATGTCACTTTTGAGTTACTGAGCTTAATCTCTCTCTGTCTCTGTCTCTCTCTGTCTCTCTCTGTCTCTCTCTGTCTCTCTCTCTCTCTCTCTCTCTCACACACACACACACACACGCACACACACACACACACACACACACACACACACACACACACACACACACACACACTGCTTCCTAATCTTAAACCCAAAATTAGGCTGCCATTCTGCTTGAGAATTTCTGCCTTCTCACACTGTGGGCCACATGCTGTCATCTTCATCCTCCCTCGTTTTAGTCTTACCCTTTTGTGTCCAACTTCAAAGCAGCATTGTCCATGCCTCCATCTCTATGCTGACGTGTTTCTCGCCCAGTATGAGGTCTTTGGGTTAGGAGGAATCCCAGAAGACCACTCAGGGCTGACACTTAGATATACAAACTGACAAGAACTTACTAAGGACTATGTGTTTTGCTGTTGAGAAAGATGTTCTCTCTTTAGCCCTGGCTGGTCTTGAACACTACCGCTCCCCATGCACATATGCCCCTCTACCTCCTGAGTGGCTGCATTACAGATGTAAGCTACTGCATTGGACACACATTTGTTTTGTTTGGCCTTCAGTAGATAAAAAGGAAAACGGCCTATGCCTAGTTGCTGCAGTCTGGTAGCTGGATGCCAAAGGTGTCGGAGGGGGGGAGGGATAAAAAAAGAAGCCTAAATGTCTACAGTTTGAGCTCTGTCAGCTCTGCTGTTTGAAAGTCCACTGCAGTCATGATAGAATGTGTTAACTTCTAAGATGTGCACCTAACCTTTTAGGTCTTTGTCATAAGAGCATTTAATCCAAGTTCATATCTCTGTTGTGTAAACAGACTCCATTTCTCAGACATTTCTGGCCCAAGTCAAACATTTGCAGCAGTAGATGAGGGCTTTGGCTTTGCCGGATGACTGGATTTAAGGAGATCTTCATTAAAATCAATGGAGAAGAAAATTAAGTCATTTAAATTGCTATTTCTGGAGTGGTGGAACTTGAAAGTGTCCAAACAAGAAATATTCCATTATTTATTATGGGGACTTGATCCGTGGCCATTTTGGTACTTCGGCTTACTTACTCTTCCATCTTTCCAGATTGTCTGTGCTCCTGGTAAGGCTGACAGAGAAGGCACTAGTCCATTAAGTACATAGTCGCTCTGACCAACACTATCTTAGTGCAGAGTGTTGAGGTATGTGAAAAGGTTGGTAACATTGTATGCAGAAGTTTTGAGTTAGTGTCTTGCTCACCAGGGCAGAAGATGTTTGTCGAATTTCATTCATTCTTTGTTTTTCTTAATAGACCAGCCTTGTGGAGTCAGAAGGAATTCATTCATGGTGGAACCAAGAGCTTGCTTGGGGTTTACTTTGGTGGGCACTAGGGATTGTTGGTTTATGAATAGTTGCCTGTAAACGGCAGATCCCATGTAAAAAACTTTCTCATTTACTAGCTTCTTTGTATCTCGCTCAGTATTTACTAATAATACCTCAAACGCTCTGAAATAAGCCGTGCCGCTCTTGGATTATCTCCTGTGCTTTACTGCTTCCTGCTCGTGTTGTTTGTTGTTGTTGTTTGGCTGTTTGGTTGGGGTTTTTTGTATCAATTCCAATATAACCTCCACCAAGGATAGCGTAGGTTTGTAAAGTAAGTTTGAGGGGATTCACAAATCCATTACCTTTTGTGAGGAGGTCTATATCTGCTTTCCCCAGAGAGCATGTTGCTTTCACTGTCTTTTTAGAAGCAGTCACAGCCCCAGAGACTCACAGGAATGTCCCTGTCTACAAAAACTTGATGTAAGCATTTGTGTTTCCTTGTTTCAATTATATTGCCTTCATCAGAAAGGACCACTACATAAACCATTCCACAGTTCCTCCCAGCCCCTGTCTGAGAGCATCATTTCTTTCTCTTTCTGTTTGCATTCTTCTGACAGAGGCCTTGCTCATTACGTCTGCCTGACTTGAGTCAGCGTGAGTCTTCTTTTTTCCCTGCCTAGATGCCCTCTGGTCTTCTGCTGCTCCAGGGATGCTGGAGTTGTAGAACCAAGGTCCACCTCTGGAAGCTGGAGGTGATATAGGGAGATCAGTCATGTCTACTAGCTTCTTTGTGATCCACTACCTAATAATGGAAAATGCGTCTTTCTGAATGCTACAGCAGGCCATTCTGATTAAATTCCTTCCAATCATATGTTCCTTTTCCAGGTAAAGGAAAAGAATGTGATTTTCCTCTCTCTCTCCCCCTCCCCCTCCCCCTTTCCCTCTCCCCCTCCCCCTCCCCCTCCCCCTCCCCCTCTCCCTCTCCCTCCCCCTCCCCTCCCCTTCCCCCTCCCCCTCTCCCTCCCCCTCCCCCTCTTCCTCTCCCTCTCCCTCTCCCTGCCCTTGTACATTGAATATGCTTCCCAGAGCAACTATATCCTACTGCAGTCACCTTGTTTCGAATAGCTGCCTCTAGTCCAGGAGTATGCGTGAGAGACTTGAAGGATGAAAAGGCAATCTATAGCAGTATTTAGCTACCATATATTGAATGCTGAACATGTGCCAGGCACTGTGTCAAGAGTTTTATGCATATGCTTGGGAGTTGTCAGAATGCTCATCTCTGAAATTCCATCCCAATCGCCAACACTAGTGCTTACATTACATTGTCCATAGTCCTCTTACTGCCTTTCCAATGCAGGCAAAGTATAAATGTGCTTCCAGAAACAACATGACCACTGGTATATAACACTCTTCCCATTGGCGGACTTACTGCCCTCAGCCTCCACTTTGAGAGGTGCTGCTGAAGCCTTCTTTGTGGTTGCTTTGTTTGTTTCCATTTCAATTTGTTTTCCACTATATCAATACTGATAGTCCCAAAGATTTCTTCAATTACCAGATATGGAGTGAGTGACTTGTTCAAACACAGTTATTACACCATCGTATTTGGCCATCATAATTAGCAAAGCATTTTAAACCTTCAAAATACCTGTTTCAGTGGTTAATAGCAATGGGAAATAAATTCAGGCATATATGCTGGTGTGTTCGTGTGTATGTGCGTGTGCATGTGCATGGAGTGTGTGTCTGTGTGCCTGTCTGTGTGTGTATGTGTGTGTCTGTGTGATCATCACCGATATATTTTGTGCATCAGTTCTATTGTCCACCCCAGAGCTGTAATCGCAGACAAGCTCCCTCTGCTCCTCAACACACTCCAGCAGCCGCCTGCTCCTGCTGTTCAGCCAGTGTGTGCTTAGTGAATTCAAATTAATATTAATATCAATCAGCCTAAGCCAAATCAGCCTCTCTGGAGTAGGGAAGTGAATCTGCATAAAATCAAAATGAGATAATATATGAGAAAGGACTCTGAAAATTAGAAAGTGCTATACAAATCAAGGTATTTTTATAATAAAATCATAATTTATTACAAAGCCAAGTATGAATTATTTTTAAGATGGTCTGCTAGTTTAGATTAGCTGCACCATTAGCAAGTGCTCAATAAATATTTGTTCAATTGCACTGTTGAATTGTGATAATCAAGAACTGACTGTACGTGAAAACAAAGAATTCTATGAAAGATTTAATTAATGCAATAGGTTAGAGAACATGTAAAAATAAAGATTAAAAGAATCAGGATGGCTTCAAATACAAAAGGAAATAATTTATGTTTTCATTTGAGAATTATAATATATCCTTGAAATCTCTTGCTTCTCAAAATGAGGCAATTGCCATTTACCGTATTATAAAAATCTTTTAGAAGTTACCACACAACATCGTCAATTAATTTACATTTGAATCAAAATTGTACAGCCTTAATTAACTATTTTATTACACATAATTAATGTGTGGGTGTGTGTGCACATGCACGTGCATGAGTGCAATGGTGTTCCTGTGGAAGGCGGGGGAGAACTTATGGGAATACTTAGGCTATGAGGTTTGGCAGCAAGTATCTTTACCTGCTGAACCATCTATCTGGCCTTTAATGAAATATTTTAAACTACAACCCATGATGGAAAAGATGTTGCCTCGTGTCAAAACACTTCAGATACAGAGTATGATTACATTTCTTAGTATCACACCAATCTTTTAGCCCTGGTCACTTACTACTTTATTAGTAAATGTAGAGCTTGCTTAAAGAGAATTTTGGTTTCTCCCAATACACATTGTTTGTAACAATGCCCCTCTTTATTTGCTTAAATATGGAAAATATAATGCTTTCACAGTTAAAGCCATATTTATAAGAAATACAGTATAAGGGCATTGAATATTAAGGTACACGGCTTTGTTGCCTTGTGTGTATCTAGCAGGAAAACTGAAGATACCTGAATGGTAGAACTGAAACCCATTGGTGAGCAGACAGAGCTTTGTGGCTGACACTTGGAAAATTTGAATAGCTTGGTTTGTGTGTGAGTCTTTACAGCTAGATTCTTTACTTAGATTTCAAACATTTTAGAGCTCCTGTTACCTGAGAGCTATAATTGAAAACCTTTGGGCTGAGAGTATGTCTCAGCTGGTAGAGTATTTATCTACTATATTTTAAACCCTGATTTCTAGTACAGTATCATCTTCTGAACTGTGTGTGTTGGTATATGCCTGTCATTCCAGCAGTTGAGATGCAGAAACAGGAAGCTCAGGAGTTGTAGAGAAGTCTCTGTCATATAGCACGTTTAAGGCTAGCCTGGGATACATGAGACCCCTGCCTCAAAACCTACTCAAAAAAGGAAAGAAATCCAACTTGTAACATTTGGAGCATTTAAGTTCTACTTAAAATGTGAGCTGGGCAATCCATTGGAAAATGGTCACAATGGGAACATATAAACCTTTGAAACCCCTTCATGTGGCTTTATTTTCCAAGTGCTCAAACCAATAGCCTATGCAATTTATGAGCAAAGGAATCTCTAAGAACAAGTTCAAGAGATTCTGAAAATAAAATTCACATGGAAGACAACTCAGTAGGTTTTAACTCTTCCTTTGAAAGCATTCTCTATCCTGAGTTCTGTACCTGATACATAATCTGTATGCAGTGGCAATTTCTATAAGCCCTGCGCTCATAGGACAGAAGCAGGAAGGTCAGAAATGCAAGGTCATCCTTGGTTGCATAGTGAATTTAATGTCAGCCTTGGATACATGAAGCTGTGGATAAAAAAACACAACTCATGCCTGTCGAAATCATAAATGAAACAAACATAGGCAGGAAAATAAATGTAATGGCTGACATAACTAAGTCATAATAAGATCTTGATATGTTCTAATCATAGGTAAAAACCAAATAGATGAAAGTTGACATAAAATAATGTTAAAGAACTAAATTTAGATATTGAAAATGTCAATCGCCAAAGTATGTAATGAGGAATATTTGTCCTGATGGCATGCAAAGTGACAAATCTCTCAAGGACAGTGTGAGTCACCAGGATTCTGATGAGAACAACTAATAGAGCAAAGGAAATCTAATAGCACAGTCACCGCTCACATTAGTATAAATGTGCAAGAACATAGCTCTGACCTAATACATGGCTTAAAGGCATGAGTCTTAGAACTTTCTCATTTTGCCTATTAGGCCTCCAACCAGATACTTAGAGTATGTGGTTGGCTATATAAAATGGACAGATAAATTTAGGATGTCTCAGAAAATAGATGGCATTTCAAGCCAAAGAACTAGATAAAAATCAGAATGACCACGGTTATCACCACTGAAAACAGACGTAAGCTCTGTAGTAGTGTACAGAGGTAGCCACAACAGAACATCACAGGCTTAAGAACATAAACAAAAGAAATATATTTTCACACAGTTCCAAAGGGAGGAAGTACAAGATCAAGATGTTGGCAGGGTCTGATTCATTTTTCGGCCCCTCTCCTTACCTTGCAGACATCTGCGTTCTTCCCACGCTTGTAGACATGACCCATGCATCTACTGTGTCCACATTTTCTCATAGAAGAACACCATCCGGTTAGGTGGGAATCCACCCTAAGAGTTCTGCGAAGTAGCTTATTGTATCTAGTTAGGCCGTGCTAGGTAGATACCCCTGGGAAGCCTGCTCTTTTATGTTTACAGGGAACAGAAGAGGAAGAGTTGATCTGGAGAAGAGAAGAAGGTGAGGATGGGGACTGGGAGGAATGGAGGGAAGGGAAGCTGTGGTTGGGATGCAATATATGAGAAAGGAATGAATGAACGCTAAAAAGAAAAAAAGAACTGAGTGTCCATGGAAACCTATGGATAGGAGCAAAGTGATGATGAAATGTGGGAAATAGGAAAATTGTAAGGGCAAAGTCCTTAGAAAGATAAGATGAGTTAGCCTAGGTTTTGTGTGTGTGTGTGTGTGTGTGTGTGTGTGTGTGTGTGTGTGGATGGGGAGGGTGTTCAAGGAAAACAGTTTGACCACAGCAACAAGTCCTTATATCTGGTTGAGTAGAAGACACTGAAAAAAATGAGTCTGTTCTCTGGTGTCTGATCTGTCCACACCAGTGTCCCTTCCGGCCTGCCACACCTCCTGCCTCATCCCTTACCCATCCCTTACCCACCCAGACTCAGCCTGTCCGTTTTGAAAACTAGACCCTGAACACCTGCGTCCAAGATCCTGTTAGAATCTTACCCTGCGTGACCCTAAGGAAGTCACTTCTCTACTCTGGGCTTATTTCCTCGGCTCTGCTTTCAGCACTTGCAGTTCAGGTTTGATTGAAGTTCCCAAAAGAACTGAGCAACTGCCCTAATCAACTGCTTCCTTTCCTAGTTTAGATGTGGACTCTCCGGAAACAGCTTTCTGAAATGCCAAGCCGAAGGGACATTTTGATGCAAACTGGGTGATACAAAACTCTCAGTGGCTGTTTCCTTCTGTCTCAGCTATGCTTCTCCTGGCCTTTCTCTGTCCTTGTCTGTGGTGCGTGCGTGCGTGCGTGCGTGCGTGTGTGTGTGTGTGTGTGTGTGTGTGTGTGTGTTAAGATACAAACATGCATGTATGGTCTTCCTATACAAAATTTCTGTGACTATACATGCCTATTTTACAGCACTTTGGGTCTTTACCTGATGGGTAACACAGTTGCTTGCTTTTGTACTCTTGCTGGTTTGAGTCACTAGATTATACATTACTTACGAAAAGAGACTGAATTTTCTGAGTATTACCTTGGCAGGGTGGCCACGAAGGGGAAAGGAAATAATTTATTGATCATCTGCTACTTACTGGGGAGTTGAGATAAATTACACATATTAATTTTGGCCAAAAAGAAAAAAATCTGAAGAAACGGGCAGTAGCCCACATATAAATAAGTGGAGGCCACGCTGGGTGTGGGAACACATGACCCCAACCCCAGTGCTAGGGAAAAGGAAATGAGGCAGGAAAGTTTGTGGCCAGACTGGGCTACATAGCGAGAACCGACCTTAAAAAAAGAAAAAGAAGGAAGGAGAGACCAAGAATGGAGGGTGGAAAAGTAGGAAGCTTAGAGAGAGAGAGAGAAGAAACACCTTCCCCAAAGCCGCAGAGTTAATCAGAGGTTGAGGCATAATTTGCATTCTGGACTCCAAACTGTAACCTAGCTCTTCCCACTACTTCGTTTCACACACATTAATGCCAAGAAATGTTGGCTGCATTTGAATTTCTTGCTGGGGCTGTAATTACTGAGAGGAAATGACATTTTGATTAGCCCATGCTTTTGCAGTTCTAAAGCCAAACAAACAGCGTCTGCTTTTCTCTGAGAAATTTATGATAGTCCTGGTTCATAGCCAGCTCTCTGGAAATTGGTTATCTTGATACAAATGAAACTATTTTTATTTGCTTTTCCTGTACCATCGTCAGAGAAGATTACAAATGGTGATGAGTCAGGAGCTGATGACACACCGAAGGGTCGCTGAGAGGAGGGATCTCTCTCAAGGCCCTTCCTCTAAAGGTGAAGACACCGGGACCCAGACGGGGCAGCTGACCCTCCAGAAGGGCAGACAAATGGAAAGGGCCAGAGTCAGGGTGGATTCTCGCTTGCTAGCTCGCTAGCAGTCCCTTCATCTCTAGAACATCCCCGGATGCCCTGGATTCCCTCAATCCCGATACCATGTTGGAACGGAAGAGCCTGAAAGCATGCCTCGCTAAGTTAATGCTGGAACAGGTTGGGAGGGGAGTGCCACGAAGAGGTGCCTGCTTGCAACATCTGCCAGTCTTGGGTTTGTTGTTACCATTTTTTTTCTGTCTAAGAACGTTTTAATGCTCCTAAGCTGTCAAATTTGAGGCATTCTATCTGTGAACTCTTTGGGGGCAGTGTAATCATTAATCAGTCTTTAGTTGTCGTCGGTGACATTTCTTCTCTAAGGAATGGACAGTGGCAGGTAGAGATTTTGGTGTGATTGACTGTGTCTCCTCTGCCCTCAACAACTGCTTCCTCTTCTAATTTAGACATGAACTGTCAGAACAGAGCTTCTGAAAAGCCAAGCCAAGGGGACCCGTAGGTGAAGACTGGGCGGTGCCAGAAAGTTCAGGGGCTGTTGCCTTCTGGGCTTTGCCCACCTTTCTCTGTCCTTTGGTGCAAGCAGACTGGCTATGCTTGGAACAGGCTTCCTTCTTTTCCTAAGCCTTCCTCTGGTCTCATTGCCTCTGCAGAGGGTTGTGTGTGTTAACCTGTGCTATTGTCAGATGGCAAACCACACACCTACCATGGCATAGGGCAAATGATCATCCCACATGCGTTAGCAATGACATCCAGATTTCACGTCTGGAGCCAAGGCCAGAATACTCTCTACAGGTCTACATGGAACAGTAAATGCCCCGTGTGAAGGGGAATACTAGCAACAGCAAATACCTAATCCTTAGAGACATTTTGCTTCATTCACAAAAGCCTCATAAATTGCTCTTTTATGTCCTCTTTTATGCTTCCTAAGTCCTTCCAAAAGGCAGGGTTCACTGCTTTGAGCCTTGGTGATCTGAGCCAAATCAACCCATCAGTTACTGACTGAGCTAACAATTATGTAGCACCTACCATATGCTGTGCTTGGCACACCGGGAGACTACAAAGCAGCATTCAGGGGACACATAGGACGGCATTCTGAGACCAAATGCAACCATGGGTTATTGCAGCTCCAACCAAACTCATTGAGTTTCATCTGCGACTTGTGCCCACCTTGGACCAGGCCAGCAACTGATCTGCTGCCTTCAGACACAGAGGAAGCAGGCACTGATATCTATGCCAAAGAGTGTCACCCCCCTCACTTTACCCATGTATCAACCAAGACAAAGAACAGGAACCAAAACATATTTTCTTGCTTTTGAAAGATAGCTTTCTTTGTTATTGAGAAGTATTTTCACGCCGTCCTTAGCTTTTCCCTGGTAATGGATGTACCTCACAACCAGTGCCTAAAGCAGCCAGCTAGCTCAAATCTATTGAACCATTTTGGTGTAGCGAAGACTGTTCTGTGCCTCCCTATCGATCCAAGTCCATTTGCCTGAGAACGCTATTATGCGACAACGCATCCAAAAAGGGCTGGTTTAAAGGACAGAAGATTTTCTTTCTTTCTTTTCTGTTTAATGAATAAGCTTTGCAAGACAAAAACCAGGATGACTTCCTGCTTGGCTTTTGTTTCTAGGTCTTGTTGAAGAGGGAACATTGATTTCCTTGTCCAGAACATACTCCATTTCCCTGAAAAACTTAGATGCTGGAAGTCGTAAAAGGAACATTGAATTAGGAGTCAAAGTTGGGACTATAGCCTTGACTCACCATTAACAGAGGCACGACTTTTTTTAAAAAAGTAACTTATTTTCTCTGACCTTCAGTTTTCCCCTGTCTGCAATGAGGGAGAAAAAGACAGAACTTAAGAAAAACCTCTTACAGTTAGCCCTTGAGAAAATTTATGAAAGCCAATTCACTTCCTTGGCTCTCAGTTGATAACTAAAAGCTGAGGACGGCAGCAGTATCCATCCCCTCCTGTTTTGATGAGGTTTAAATAAAAGAGCACAGATGAATACTGCACAGTGGCAGGGCTGCCACACTGTAATCAAGAACTCACACTGTTTCTCAGTCTTCTACCTCAAGGATTTGATTCATCTTTAGGATCTGTAAATATATATCATTTAAGTTATTTAAATAAATAACTTAAATATTTAAATTAAATAAATTTTTCATCACTAACTACTACATTTATGACCTTACAAAAGCATATTAAATAACTGGCCCAAACTAATCAACAAGAAAGCTTGGATAATGTAATTCCTTTCATGTTGTAGAATTGTTTCGGAAAATGCTGTTTCTTGAAGCTCAGAGGATAAGGAAGTGACTATGTGATGCTGTATGTCTACAGAAGAAAGGCCAGAAGGCAGAGATAGCTGATTTTCCCATTAGCTTGTGCTTTGGCCCATATGAAAGAAAATGGTAAAAGATTTGCTACATTTGTTGGGAACCCAATGACTTTTCTGTTATGTCCCTAAATGTAAGAATGTAAAAATTCCCTTTGAAGTATAGCTCTGCTGTATCAGTGAACAATGTGTGATTTGGGAGGCATTTACATGCACATACCCACACGAGAAGAGAAGATTAGCAGACAGGGGAAGCCTGGGGAACTTTCTAACACCCAAATGGTTAAAAACCCTCAGCACACACTCAGTACGGTTTCCTTTAAATACTCAGCCTGGATGCATGTGCCTTATACAAGGGAGCTTTCCCACATAGAGCTTTACAAATCAGCGCATGTAGAGATGTAATAAGTACTGCTTCATCCCAATGACCACTTAGTGCATTATAAGTATATAAAACAGCAATCTCAATCTTCCTCTGCACAAAATTTTTAATATCCTTTTCTTGTCAGCAGAACGAGAGAACAAATAGTCACATAAAACTATGTAAGTGTCTGACATGAAAAGATAGGAATCTAAAGCTGGTGCCAGGAGATTCGCTCTGCCCACGTAGGTGGGTGCTATTTAATCAGTGACTCCTGAGCGAGCAAGCCGTGAGATAATTGTCATCTCATCTGTTGACAAAGAGTCTTTAGCTCCTGTCAATGCTCCCTAGGACAGGAAAGCCGTATTCAGTTTTAATATACCTGCTTCTTGGCTGTCGTGGGAGCTCTATAGCAGGATTGTGTCATCTGGCAGCACACTCTGGCAAAAGTGACTGCAATGGTCATTCTGTATGTCAGTATGTGGAGGTGTGCGAGGTGAGACTGCGTCCTTAGACTGAGTGTGCATGTAACAACATTGCTAAAAGCTTTGCCTTGTTATCCCATCTCCATTTTCTATTATGCGCACCAAACTAGCGACAGTACGGGAGGTAATTGCCGGCCTCCCTTAGAAGATCCAATTTGTGCATTAAAGTAATGCTGTCCTGATCTTCCAGCATTGGTTTGTTTATTGTTTCTTTTGTGATACATCTTTGCTCACGAACCTATATGTCCATATTCGCCATGCCGAGCTTCTAATAGTGGTAGAATACCTCTCAATATGAAAGAAAAATTCCAGCTCCTTTCAAGAGTATTAGTGAAGTGCAGAAATGGGAATGAGTGGTAGGAGTAATGGGAGAAGATAGTCTGGGTGGTATCATCGGCGTTGGTGTCCCAAGATGAAAGCGCATAAGCAGTAAGTAATAACCTTACTGGACAGGGCTCAGAACATATCTAGAACATCATGTTAAAATATAGATATTACATTTAGGAATGAGAGGAGGGAAATGTATCAAGAGGTAACCAGGTTGAGGAGAGATGTTGGGACTGTGTAACAAAAATAAAAATGGTAAAGTAACGACATGTTTGGCCAGGGAAGAAGAAAACTAAGCTCCAAAGTGTTGACTCTTTACAAGTTGGGAAATGGAAGAGAGATTGAAAACAAATGGGTGGCCATTGTAAGAAACCACATCTCAGATGAGCAGAACAAATAAACTTTAGAGGAATAAAATCTGCCCAGTAATAAAGTTTATTCAAGGGCAGAAACATTCTTCTGGAGTCCTTGGGATGTTAGAGTTGGCTGTGTTGCTGTCAATGTTTCCAGCCTCTGGTGCTACAATCCCAAAGGCTTCCTTTTGATAGTTTTAACTATGTTTTCTATAATGTTAGCCAAGAACAGGAACATAAAATCCTCGTGTTTCATTTGTCTTGGCTTTTTAATACTCATCTTCATTAACTTTATTCTGAATGTACAGGAGGTGTTCTGGATCAAAGAGAGGTTATTGTTATTCAGTTATAAAGCAAATAATGGCCTCAGTTCCCCACACCTTCATTCTTGCTTCTGAGGTGACACCATGAAGGCAGTCAGATATCTTCCACATACTGTACGACAGGTAAGGAACAGAGAAAAGTAGAATCTTCTCTGTATGTAGGAGAGAGAGGCAGCCATGGCATTGTTTTCTCTCTAAAGACAGGTTCTTACTCTAGCATATATATATGAATCTTTCTAAGGATCAAATGAGTCTTCAATTTCCTCAACTTTGAAACATCTATAGACTCCCTAGCTTCATTTGCCTTGGAATGTAAACATATACCTCCAAAGTCAGAGAAATGTCCCTGGAGTTTTATTGGGAGCTAGCTTTGTAAATCGCCTTACCAAACTGTAGAATGTGGGCTGGCTTGTTGGGGTATCTGTGCCTGCCTGGTACCCCACAGCTGGCAAGTCCCAGAGAAAATCAATCACACAGAGATCTCTGTAAGATTATAAACTGATTGGCCCATTAGGTCAGGCTACTTATTAGCTCTTATAACATGTTACCCCATTATCCTTATCTACGTTAGCCACATGGCTCAGTACCTTTTCCAGTGAAGCAGCTTACATCTTTCCTCTCCGGTGGTCTGGGCAGAACTGTGGAGGGAGCTTCCTGCTTTCCAGAATACTCCCAGTCTCTTAGCTCCACCTCTACTTCCTTTCTGGCTTTCCCGCCTATATTGCCTGCCTGGCCAATCAGCGTTTTATTAAAATATGATTGACAGAATACAGACAATTCTCCCACACCACCAAACCACCTTATTGAAGCTAGCTCTTACTCTAAGATCCCAAGGTTTCTGCAAAATTTATTCCTACATACCCAAATTCTGTAGATACACACACATACTTACTTTATGCCCAGACCCACTTTATATACTCAATACAGTTAGCAACTCTTTGTATTAAGAATGAATGCTTACTTAGTAAAATCCCTTTCCTCGTGTGCAATCAAAAACCAGCTACGTATGTTCTTCTCGTAATACATTTCAGTGTGATCCATGCAATCAATAAAGCAAGTGCTTAGTATGTGCCTACTTTGCGCCATGTCCTGTTCTAATGAGGTGTTTAATATAGGGATAGTTGCTTTTTTTCCTATTCCCTCCCTACACACCTTTCTCTTCAGTAAGAGACTCCTCTCTGGTGAAACAAATTCTTGTTCTATAGGCCATTTCAACTGGCAAAATGCAGTTTGGAAAATTTGTGAGTAAGATGTGGAACATCGATCTTTAAGGACTACTAAGTTCAGTAATCCTTCCTTTGTACTTCATCACTTTTCCTTGTCACACGATCCCAACTGCTGATCTCTCAGACACATCTTTACTAATTTTTGGCCTAAGCTAACTCAGTGACTTCTCAGGTTTGAGCCATGGAAGCTTTTACTGCAAAAATGTTTTTAACTATCAAACTGTTTTGCTTGCCTCATAAAATTTCCTTCTTTATTACTAAATCCAGTAGAAATTAAAAGTAGACAGGTTTTTCAGAATTTGCTTCATATTTAATAAAAGAAAATGAAAGAATTTATAAATCAAAAGGTAAGTAAAATATGGGTCTCCATCTGTATCGCCATCCAACGTCGGATGAAGGTTTCCTGTGCCCTTGCCTTCATTGCTCACGATCTCTTTCCTTCTGCCTCTCAACTGGACCTAGGGAGCTAGGTCCAGTGTTCCAACGTGGTTCTCCGCCTCCATCTCCATCCATCGCCAGATGAGGGTTCTATGGTGACATGCAAAATATTCATCAGTATGGTTGTGGGCCAAGGCCGGTTCAGGCACCCTCTCCTCTGTCCAGAGAACAATCTGGGGATCTCTCCTTGGACCTGGGATCCCATATATAATCAAGTTTCCTATAAACCCTAAAATGACTCCCTTAGTTGAAATATATTCTTCCCTGATCCCTTATTCATCCTTCCTCCCTTCCCCCCATCCCGGTCAACCGAGCTTTCTCCATTCCTCCCCTACTCCCTTCTCTCTAACCCTCTCCCCTTCCAACAACCCTCCCACCCCCCCATGCACCCAAGGTTACCTGGGACTCTTGACTATTTCCTACCTCCTGGCGGATAGCTAAATAATCTTCATCAGGATCGTCTTCTTATTTAGCTTCTCTAGGATCACGAAAAATAGGCTCAAATACCTTTAAATTATGGTTAGAATCCACTTATGAGTGAATACATACCGTGTTCCTCTTTTTGGGTCTGGCTTACCTCACTCAGTAAAGCGTTTTCTATGTCCATCCATTTGCATGCAAAATTCAAGATGTCATTATTTTTACAGTCCAAATGAGGAACAGAATGATGAAGAAAATAAAAAAAGTAATCAGGACTGCGAGGGATGCGAGCACCCACTGATACAAGGGGACTGATAAAATGAGAGTTCACCAAGGCCGGTTGGACTGGGACTGAACGAGGACATGATCCAACCAGATTCTCTGAATGTGGCTGGCCCGGAGCCTTTTTGAAAAGCCATTGACAATGACACTGGGACTTGCTTCCTCTGCATATACTGGATTTTGGCGCTCCAGTCTGTTTGGACTCTCACCTTCCCTGGACCTGGAGGGAGGGGGGAGGAACTCGAACTTCCCACAGGGCAGGAAACCCTGACTGCTCTAGGGGATGGAGAGGGAGGAGGAGAGGGAGTGGGGGGAGTGGGAGGGTGGTGGGAGGAGGGGCTGAAATGGAAACTTTTATAATTTAATAATAAAAAAATTTAAAAAAAAAGAAAAAAGAAAAAACAAAAAAAAAACAAAAGGTAAGTAAAAATGAAAGTGACCTTTTGCTATTTTACATTTCTAAGCCATTTCATAAAGTTATGTCAGGGCTTATGTCAGGGCTTATGTCAGTTATGTGTTATAGTATGGCACAATAAGTACAATATGTATTGTACAGCAATAGAATATATGCTTAGCATGTGGAAGACCCCAGATCCATCTCCAGCTGCAGTAAAAAAAAGAATTTTATAATTAATCATAGTTTAATGGACAACAAGTTGGTTTTGACATGGTTTGCATTACTTTCCATTTCATAAAATGCATGAGAACTCTGTTGTAAGTGGACTTTTCTGTCCTGCCAGTCAATTCCCAAATAACTACATAGAGACTTATTATTAATTATAAATGCTCAGCTGATAGTTCAGGCTTGTTACTGACTAGATCTTACATTTTAAATTAAACCAATTTCTTACCTAAGCTCTACCTTGTGGCAGTACTTTTGATAACACACCAAGTTCTTGCTTCTCTCCGCATCTCTTCACACCCTGAGACTCCTTTTCCCTTCTTCTTCACACTCTCTTTTTATTTTTATGCAAGTCGCACGTAACCTCTACCTGTCAACTCTTGGCCAGTCAGTTCTTTTATTAACCAATTACAGTAATACGTATTTACAGTGAACAAAGATTGTTCCATGGTACTCTATTATGTTTCAATATTTTAGACATCTAGTGAATCCATTTGTACCTTTTGTTGTGTTTCAGATCAAGGAAATAAGCCAAATGAGAAAATAATAATAACACATATATTGCTCTTTTTCTCTTGTGTTTCTGAGATTTTGTGCTTGAGCCAGGCTTCTCAGCCAGGTTATCTACATCGGCCTGGAACTGTTGAAGACTTACCTTTATGTACACATTGAGTACTATGTCAAGGTAGGATCTTAATCATATCTAGCTGTCAGTTAACTTCTATAGTAAAAAAAAACTGTAGTGACTTCAGAGGACACACAAAATACACAGGCTTTAAAAAAATGATCCAGAAACGTGACTAAAAACAGCCAAGATGGAGTACTATACAGTAGAGAAAAATAATGACATCTTGAAATTTGCAGGCAAATAGGTAGATCTAGAAAACATCATACTGAGTGAGGTAACCCAGACTCAGAAAGACAAATATCATATCTGTTCACTCAAAAGTGGTTTTGAGACATAAATCAAAGAAAACCAGCCTACAAACCACAATCCCAGAGAACCTAGACAACAATGAGGACCCTAAGAGAGATATACATGGATCTAATCTACATGGGACATAGAAAAAGACAAGATCTCCTGAATAGATTGGGAGCATGGGAACCACAGGAGAGAATTAAAGGGGAGGGGAAAAAAGGGAGGGAAGCAGAGAAAAATGTAGAGCTTAATACAATCAATAAAAAAACAACAGATGAGAACAACAATAAGAAATCTTGACAGGGAAATAATCAGACACCCAGGCTTAGACTACACTAGACGATGCCTAAAAAAAAAATGTCCACTTTTTAACAAAAAGTAAAAAACATAGAAAGTATCATACATCTGGGAAGGATTAGTTAACAAAAAATGTCCTGAGGAAGATAAGACTTGTGATTTCCTTAACATCCTTAATCAAATAAAAACATCAATAATGATATTGGCCTTAAGAAAAGGAAACAAATCAGAAATCTCGGCATTGAAACAAAATATTCCGTTAGAGGAGTCTTAAGCATATCTAAACAACAGAAGAATCAGTAGACATGAAGACACACAACTAAGATTATCAAATGTAAAGAACAGGTGGGAAAAGATCCATGAATAAAAATAAGTAGAACCTGAGAAACTTGGGAGGCAACACTAGGTATTTTATATGGAAGCTCCACATTGAAATGAATGAGAAAAGCACAAAGATTTACAGAAAGAATGGATAAAAAAATCTCAAATAGAAAAAAACAATAATTCGCATATCCAAGGATTTCACTCAGCCTAAAGAACAGCAGATAGAGACCCATGATAACCAAATGTCAAACTAGAAAGAATCTTGAGAGCAGTAAAACAAAGAACTACTTACTTATCACGTAAAAGGAATCCCAATAATAGCATGAGCTGAGTTTTTTTTTTTTTAAGAAACCATAGAATCAGATTCAGATGACATAGCTAAAGTTGTAAGATTCCTATGAAAATTCTATATCAAGAAAACTATTCAGCGGCTGGAGAGGTGACTCAGAGGTTAAGAGCACATGTTCTGGGTGGTGGTGGTGCCCTAGCACTCAGGAAACAGAGGCAGGTGCATTTCTGAGTTCAAGGCCAACCTAGCCTAAACAGTCAGTTCCAGAATAGCCAGGGTTACACAGGGAAACTCTGTCTCAAAAACCAAAGGGTAAAAAAAGGATCACTTGTTGCCCTTATGTAGTACCAAGGTTTGATTCCCAGTACCCACCCAGGACAGCCCACAACTGTCTGTAACTCCAGTTCTGGGGAATCTGACACTCTTTTCTGGCCTCCAAAGGAACCAGACATACATGTGATGCACAGACAATACATGCAGACAAAACATCCATACGCCTAAAATAAATTTTCAAAACAAGAAAACAAAAGAAAAACACTCCCTCAGAAATGAGAGCCAAATTAAGACACTTCCAAGTAAATAAAAATTATCAGAAAGCAAGCCTGTACTATAAGCAATACTGTAGCCAGGGGTGTTATGTGCCTGTGATCCCAGCTCGTGTTTAAGGCTAGGCTGTTTACATAGTGAGAGTCTATCTCAAAAGAAAAAGACAAGGAAAGAAAGAAAGGAAAGAGAGTTCTTTGGGCTAAAATGAAAGAACAATAACTTGACTCTCTTTGAATAAGCAAATTCAATGGCATAGGTAACTGCACCACTAAATATAAAACAAATTATAAATGTATTTCTGTCACTTCTCTACCCTGTCTTATTTAAAAGAATCTTGCACATGCCAGAAATTATATATGATATATGCATATATAATATGCCCAATAAAATGGTGTCAATTAGTGTTTATAGCAATAAAAATAGAGTCGATCTGAACTGTTAAGATTTTAATGATAATTACTGAATAAACCTCTAAGAAATAAATAAAGTGTGAAGGTTACTCAGAACTAGGTATTTTCTTATAGTGGCACAAATGGAATAAGATTATATTTAACCCAAACTAGATTTACAGCCTAAACGCTATCAGAGATAATTGAAATATATAATATTTAAAAAAGTGAGAAGATAATCCATGTTCATTAGTTAGAATTAATATTGTTAATGACAAGTGTCCAAATTAGTTTATAGATCCAAGCAGCCCTATCAATTAGAATAACTATTGACTTATTTTGAAAATTTAATAACCTACTCCTAAAATTCATATGGAAGCTGAACTGTGGTGAAACACACCTTTAATCCCAGCACTCAGGAGGCAGAGGCAGGCGCATCTTTGAGCTCAAGGCCAGCCAGGTCTACAAAGTGAGTCCCAGGACAGCAAGAACTACACCAAGAAACCCTGACTTGAAGCAAACCAAAGATTTATATGGAAATTCAAGTCACCCCCAAAAGGAGAAAATGTATCTTGGGAAAGGATGCTGGAAGATTCGCACTTACCGATTAGAGCACAGCAACAATCAGGCAGTGGAGCTAGTGTGAACATAGGTTTGTAGATTAAGAGAATAGGCCTGGGAGTCCCAGAGAAACACACACATCCACTCAACTGATTTCAGCACTGCCCTTCGGCGAGGGAAGAATAGTCTTCCCAGGGATGGTCCTAGGATGGCTGCATGGGCTCGTGCGAAAAGGGAAGCTGCCTTTTACCTCCACATCACGTTACAATCAGCTCAGAAGAGGAGTGCTCTTCGCCTATAAAAATCATACCAAAAACAGCAGGACTAAATCCTCCTGGTCATGAATTTGACAAAGAAAAGGAAAGATATATGAATGAGACTTTATTTAAACTAAAAAGATTATACTTCAAAGGATACTTTTTAAAAAACTAAAGGCCAATTGAAAATTGCATAGGCATTCAGAAAGAATGTACCTCTCATAAGACTTGCAGCAAGAATATTGGTAAAATAAAAATTGCTCGGACTCAATAAGAGGGCTGGAAATGTAGCTCAGTTGGTAAAGTACTTGCCTGATAGGCATGAGGCTCTGGCTTCAATCTCTCACACCACATGGCTCAGACAAGGCCTTGAATGCCTGTAATTCCAGCGACTGGAACGTGAAGGAAGGAGGATCACACGTTTATGACAATCCTTGAGTTTCAAGTCAGTCTAGGTTACAGTAAAGTTAAGTTTATGACTATCCTTGAGTTTCAAGCCAGCCTAGGTTACAGTAAAGCCTCCCTTTAAAAAGAAAACCCCCACCATACTATAATAGCAACAACAACAAAAACAAGCTAATTAATGACTAGGCAAAGGATTCAAAGAGAAATTTCTACAAAGATGAAATACAACCATGAGAGAACTGAAAATTAAAATAGGATTAAATTCTGCTTTATGCCTACTAGAATACATATTATCAAAAAGGAAGATACGGGCTGGAGAGTCTAGATCAGTGCCGTAGTGTTCGGCTAGCATACAGTTCATCCCTAGCCCTGAAAAAGGGAGAGATGATAATATCAAAAGCAGCAGAAATTCAAACGCTCATGCCCTGCTGATGGGAATATAAAATAGGACAGTTACTTTGGAAAAAAATGTCAGGAACCGAGAAAAGAAAACACAGCTTCACTTAAAAATATGTACACAGATGTGTATGATGGTGCCATTTATAATAATTCTGACATGGAAATGAACCAAAGGCCCATCAGCCTATGACTAAATGAACACGGCATACCCGTACGGTGTAATAGTATTTGACTCTTCATGAGTCAAATGAGTAATGAGTAATCGATGGTACAGCTTACATGAAGCACGAAAACATGCTAAGTGAAATACACCAGATACAAAAGACCACATTTCACAGGGAAGGAAATGGGGAAGTGACTTCCAGAGCCTGGGGTAAAGGAATATTCCAATTAGGATTGTTGCAAAAAAAAAAAAAAAAAAAAAAAAAAAAAAAAAAAAAAAAAACAGTTTTTTTTTTCCTTAGGGTTATGAAAATATTGTCAAATCAGGTAGCTGTGATGGAATATACTAAAACCCCTGAAATTTTTACCTAGTGTTTTGTGTGTTCGTGTGTATGTATGTGTGCGGATGTGTATGTTTGTTGGTATGTATATGAGTAGGCATACAGATGTGTGCATGTGCATGTAGAGACCAGAGAACAACTTGAAGGGCTGCTTCTTAGGAGCCATCAACTCTGATTTTTGAAACAGGGTCTCTCTCTGGCCTGCAGCTCTCCATGTAACCTAGACCAGATGGCCTGCAAACTCAAGGAATCTGCCCGCCTCTGCCTCCCCAGAACTGAGATCACAAGTCCATACCACACTGCTCTGCTTTTATGCAAGCACTGGGCACTGAACTCAGGTCCCCAGTGCTTGCACAGTGAGCAATTTCACGAGTGAGCTAGCCCTCCTTATATTTTTGAGGCATTGTTCCACTATGCAGCCCAGGCTGGTCTTGAACTTATGATCTTGCTTCACCATCCCAAATTAGGACTCTAAGAATGTGATACTACAATTGGCCCACTTTACTTTTTAAAATAATTCAATCTCAATAACATTTCATTGTCTCCCATATTTTTATCGAAGTCAAAACTTTACCAAATTGTAAACCAAGAAAATAAAAGGGCCAGTCTGAGTTCTAGTTCTGGAAGGGACAGTGTGTTTCCAGAAAGTGGCATGAAATGACACATACTAAAGATGAACGTCACTGCCACCTCAATCACAGGTGGAACCAATAGCTTTGTGTCACAGAAGCACGCACAAGATGAAAGGTCCCAAGAGATCTGTCTAGGCAAGTGCAAGCCAGTGACAAACAGACTGACCAACTTTCTTAGTCTGCCCAGAACTGAGGAGTTTGGGGGTGGGGGTGGGTAGGGATCCAGGACTTTCTGTTCTGAACCTGGGAATATCTTGGGCTACACGAAGATACTACCACGTTCTGAATAACACAGTTTCACCAACTGGGCCTATTGACCTGGATCCAGATGAGCCATGCACAGGTAGGTGACTTGGTGTGTGCAGCAGGTCCCTGCGTGTCTGAAAACACCACAAACAACAAGGGGACTTGCTTGGGCTCTGGTGGTCAATAGCTCTTTTATTTAATCCTATACACAAGACAAATGGTTAGGAAAAAGGACATGGATGTGTCTATTTGTGGAAAAATAAAGAAAATGGCTGGACTATGGTGGTAGGTGATATCTTGTCTCTCTGAAGTTATTCTCATTCTATCTACATAAAAAAATACTCAGTGAAAGAAAGGTAAAACAAATTATTTTGCATGCTCCACTTTTTAATTGAAGGCTTACATTTAAAATGGAAATAAGCAAATATAAATTAGTAGCATACTTTTCAGTGCCCAGCCTTGCTGCAAGCAGTGCAGATATAAGCTCCATGTGTTCTGTTCTAACTGTAAGGTAGGTAATATCATTATGCTAATTTTATGTATGAGGAAACCGATACACAGTCAGGTTAAGTAGCTTACCCAAGGTTACACAGCTAATAGCTGCCAAAGGGTTCAAGTCCTGTCAGTTTGGCTTTGGAGTCCAGGGTCTTAACTATTTGGGTAAGCTGCATCCTCAAATGAAATTAATATGACTGAGAAAAGAGGTGCAAACTTATTTGGTCAAGGCAAGTGAGGAAGGGCTTGGTACTCAGCAATCATAATAAACCAGGAGAATTACCTTCTCTGGACTCTATTGTGAATAGGCGCAAGGCCCACAGTCATGACTCGCTTGATATGGGGACTTAGAAGATTTTTGTAGAGATAATCTCCTTCCCACAAGTCTCATTTCAGGTGCCTACAGCGTACACCAGAGCCTTCTTTTGTAGAGAGGCATGTACTATTTGGAAATAAGTGGATTTTAATGGTCGGCTCAAAAGCATTCAGTGCCTTCCAGAAGGCTTCCCATGTGATATCCACGGTTTTCCTTGACTACAGTAAGTAGACACCTAGTTGTGAAGATGACATAGTCAGGGTTGTGGGAGGTAGAGCTCAGAGAATGGAACACAGTGAGGATAAGCCAGTAAGTACATTGGCAGAAAACATAAAGCTATTTCCGGTAGAAATTCTCAAGAACACTATAGGAAATTAATACAAGGAACTGCTTATAATCTCACCTAATAAAGCCAAGGGCAGGTGTCAGTTGGTCCTGCAGCCAAAACAACTTAATAAGATTAGTCTCTAGCACACAGAGAGCTTGGGGATCTCATGGCTTAAGCTAAGTAGGATTCCATTTTCATTAAGGGGATAGCAAATAAGAAACTTTCTGTTACAGCTGAAAATCTCCCATTCGCTAAGTTTTTGTTTTAAGTGCCTACAAGGTGACAAGATCTGTGCCATTCAGGATTCTGATATGGAAGAGACATATCGTCTCTGCTTTCCTGATCTTATGGTCCGTTGAGTAACATAGGCATTTTTCATGTCACAAGAAAGGCATGGTCATAAACCCTGCTAAGTGCTTGAATGGAAAGAGGATTCTGTGAAAAAGACTAACTCTAGTGGGTAACTGAGCTTGGGACCGCAGAGCCTTTCTGCTTCAGTGGGGTGGGAGCCGATACCTGGAAGAAGAGTAGGTCGACAAAGACTTGGAGGTGGGGTTGAAAGCAGACATAAGGGTCTGCAAGTGGGAAAGAGTTCGAGAACATTCTAAGAATGGTCTGGTTATGTGTCTACTGAGAAAAGGCAGAGTGGCTCAGAATAAGGACTGAGCAACAGGATGTTCATATCTTTTAGGTCTTTGAAGACCATGGGAAGAGTCTGTTTTTTACTCTGAGCACAACAGGAAATCACTATTAATGACTTCAACTATTTGTGGCATGGATAGTGACATTCGCCAGTGTATGATTTAAATATGCCCCCCCAAATGTAAATCAAATTCTGATTAAGAAGAACAGATTAGGGCCTGGAAAGCTCAGCGCTTAAGAGCACCTGTTGCTCTTGCCCAGGATCCCCGCTGTATTCCCAGCACCCTACTGCCTGTAACTCTTGCTCCAGTCTCCTCTAGCACTGCCCTCACACACAGAGCTCATGCACACATAGACACAAATGCACACAAGGAAAGTACCAAGTCCCTTCTAAAAAGAAGAGGAGATTAGAGCCAGCAAAATGGCTCAGCAGGTAAATATTTTTGTTCAAGCCTGAGAAGCTGATTTTGACCCACAGAACTCAAAGTGGAAGAAGAGAGCCGACTCCTAAAGAAGCTTATCTTCTGACCTCCACATGAGTGCCCTGTCACACACAATAATAATAATTTTAAAAAACAAATTATTTCTTAGTAGAGACAGTATGAGCTGTTGTCAGGAAAAATAATAGCAGTGACTGACAATAATCACTGGGAGGATTAGAAGAGGCAAAGATAGTTTGAGTCAGAATAGTGGCATATAGCTAAATAGATTTTCTTTTGGACCATAAGAGATGAAACGGGGTTTGGAGAATATTTGGAATTTGAATATGGATATGCAATAATGAGTGAATATGAATGAATATGGATATGCAATAATAAGGAGTCAAAGTTCAGAGTCATTGGACCTGGATATGTGATGGCAAGCCAAACAGAGTTAAAAGATTTAAATTATCTCATTTCAAAACTTAGTGTAAGGATACTTAAGTCAATGGTTGGCAAATAGAGATTTCGTTCAGAGGTAGAGTACTTGACTACAATGTTCTAAGCTCTAGGCTTTAAGAAAAACTAGCCATATAGATGAATGTAGTAGAAGAGTCAAGAAATAAACCCACATACACAAAGTTAACTGGTTTCCAGCAAAACTGTCTTAGAAATTTAGATAAGGTAAAGATGATAATTTAGAAAAAATTAAATTAGAATATAATTATATCATTTCCCCTTTTCTCCCTCCAACCCTTTCCATATACCTCCCCTTTGCTCTGTCTCAAAATCATGGTCTCTAGCCTCTTTATCTTTAATTGTTGTTGAATAATTAATAATAAATATAATCTGTTAAGTCTCTATAATGTTACTTGTGTATGTATATATGATTAAATGTTTTCCTTTATAAGAGTTGCCATGATTGTGCCATCTCTCCACAGTAATAGAAACCCCAAGAGAGTATTAAACAACCAGTTTGGGGGGGACTCTTCCTTGAAGAAAACTATTTCTCCTGCTCTCAGCATTTCTTAGTTGCCTATGTCTTTTATCTAGAATTGAGGCCTCACGGGATTTCCCCTGCTGTGTTAGCATGTCCATTGGTATTATCCTTCTTCGGTTCTTGTTTAGGCAGCCATGTTTAGACTTCATGCATGTTTCTTCCCTGATGTGTCTAAAAGAAAGAAATAATTTTGGAACGGGTAGATATCTATATTTAGAAAGAATTGACATCAATGCATATCTCAAATCATATATAACAAATCACATCTCTAAACATAATATCCAAAATGACAAAAATTCCAGAAGAAAACATCAAAATATATGACCTTGAGCTGTGTATTAATCCCATTAATCCATTTAAGAGGCTGAGGCAAGAAGATGACCATGAGTTTGAGGCCAGACTAAGCTACATAATGAGTTACAGGCTAGCCTTGGCTACAATGTGAGAACTTGCCCCTTTGACTTAAACAAAATAAGTAAATATAAAATAAAATTTGGGGAAAGAGATTGTTATGGGAGAAGGTGGGGAAGGAGAAATTGTAATCAGAATATATTGTATGAAAAATCTACTTTAAATAAAAAAGAAAATATGATAGAATGCAAACTTTATAACAATCATTTAAAAATGAAAAAAAAAACTACAGAGATGACTCAGCAGTTAGGAGTACTTGGTACTCTTCCTTAGGACCAAAGTTGGCTCATGGTGACCCCATCAATTTACCAACAATCACTTGCCACTCTAATTGCACATGCCCAGATTCATGTACTCATAAATAAAACAAAGCCAAGCCACTGGCTAGAGGAAAATACTAGAAATGTACTAGAAGTACGATATGAAATATAGATCAAGAACATGTGAAGAAGAGCCTGCAAGATAGTTCATCAGATAAGGCATTTGCTGTGCAAGTCTGGTCACCTCAGTTTGATCTCCACAAAGCTACAGAAAGGTAGAAACAGAGAACGGGCTCTGAAAAGTTGCCCTCTGCCCTCCACACATGTGCCATGATGTGCATATGCCTCCCTCATCCAGGAGTAACAAATAAAAAATTTTAAATGGAAAGGAATGTATAAAGAAAACTCACCATTCAATAAGAAGAAAACAAATACTCTTCCACCACCAAATGGTCAAAAGCATGAATAGAAGCTCAGTGTTGAAATTAGCATGGGTGTAGCCAGATACTTTTCTTTGTGCCATCCAGTCCCACTGGGCCGGTTTCTCTCCCGTCTGCTGGTGCCCACAGCTGCTTATAAAGCAATCATTCAGAGGCTTAATATCAATTACAGTTGCTTGGCTGATGTCACAGACTTATTACTGACTAGCTCTGACATATAAATTAACCCATTTCTAATAATCTGTGTATCACCATGTGGATTCATGGTGTTACCTGCAATGCTCTGACATCTTACTCCTCCCATGGCTGTTTTCAACCCTGCCTTTTTTCTTCCTGTATCTCTGTTTGGATTTCCCACCTAGCTATATTCTGTCATAGGCCAAAACAGCTTTATTCATCAGCCAATAAAGGCAACACATATTTACAGCCTACAGTAGGACATCCCACGTCATTTCCACTTTTCTGTGTAATTAAAAAGGAAGGTTTTAACTTCAATACTTTAAAATTACATATAACAAACTAAGTATCAAGCAAGAATTACAGTTACAATATTTAGTCTATTTTTATTTGTAAAAATTAAAGAAAATACTCCATAATCTATTTTGTCTTTGTGAGTCTTTGTACTGTGGCCATGAGAGACCGTGGGAGTCCGTCATGCTGTGGCCAGGGGACGTGGTTCTGTACTGAGGACTGCAATGAAAGACATGAGCTATGAAACTGGGCTCTATTTATGTGTTTTATAACCCTTTTTAAGGTTTCTCAGGCCCTATGGAAATTTGAGAGCCTCACCTTGGTACACCATCTATAGCCAGATAGTTTTTTCTGTGCTGCCCAGTCCAGCTGAACCAGTTTCTCTCCTACCCGCTGGGCCCCACAGCCACTTATAAAATAACAATCCAGAGGCTTAATGTTAATTATTGGCTAATGGCTCAGGCTTATTACTAGGTAGTTCTTACATATAAATTAACCCATTTCTAATAATCTGTGTATCGTCACATGGCTTTGTGCCATTACCTGTAATGCTCTGGCATCCACTCCTCCAGCGGTTGCTGGTGTCTCTCTCAACCTTGCCTTCTTTCTCCCTGTATCTCTGCTTGAGTTTCCTGCCTTGCTTTATCCTGCTTTGCCACAGGCCAAAGCAGATTTATTTATCAGCTAATGAGAGCAACAAATATTCACAGTGTACAGAAAGACATTCCACATCATATGGGGATTGCCAATAAGCACATGAAAAAAGTATCATCTTGTTCATCACAGCAAGGCAAATTAAAACTATACCAAGATATTACTACACTGCCACTAGAATGCTTAAAACTAAAAGATGACATAATGGAGTTGTAGAGACAGCTTAACAGTTAAGGGTGGTACTGCTCTTGCAGAGGGTCAATTCCCAGCGCCCACATTAGCCAGCTCCAGGAGCTCTGACACCTTCTTCTGGCCTCAGTTAACACCTGTGTTCACATGCACATAGCACACACAGAAACAAACACATACACACACAATATATATATTGTGTGTGTGTACTATATATGTGTGTGTATTATATTATATGCATGTCTGTGTGTATATATCACAAAAATGATATGCATTTGCTAGAAATCACATTTGGAAGTTTATAGATTCATGTTGTCCCAAAATATTACCATGTGATATGATATGATTCTTTCTTTTAATACTAGACAGTGGCAGATATTGACACCTCGTAGTCAGTCATATTTTAGTGCCAGGAAAAGAAACTAATATGCTCTAGTAAACGACTATGGAGTTAGGATGTTTAGTAAAGCATATCAAATGCATTGTCGGTTTATGGCATCTTCAACTTACAATACCATCATCTGCAAATGTCATGGTAAACTGAGGATAATCTCTGTAGAATTCTATTATAGAGGATGCAAAACTAAACAAGTGAAAAAAAGTTCAGTTTTGATGGTGGTTACCCTAGTGAATAACAATTAAAACTCATAAAATGGTATCTTGAAATTCAATTTGTGTATTGTGTGCAAATTATACTACCATGAAGTTATTTTTTTCATTTCATTTTTTAGCTTTTGTAAACTAACCAGTAAAATCTTTCTGTTGTCTATGTTCATCAATTTGACACTAAAAATAATTTTAAAACATTTGCCAAAACAAAATCTTAAGTATCTAATCTTTCTTTGAGATAAGCTGAGCGGTAGGGATACACATCTTTAATCCCAGTACTTGGGAGGCAGAGGCAGGTAGATCTCAGTGAGTTCAAGTACGGCCTGGTCTACAAAGTATGTTCCAGGACAGCCAGGAATGTTACACAGAGAAATCCTGTCTCAAGGGGGAAAAAATACCACTAAGAATCAGTCTAGCACCCTGAACATCCCATTGTTAACATCTGTTGAAATAAAAATGTCCCCTTTAGTCCTTTCTCTTCCTGTGCTGCCTAAATAGTCCCCCATAACATAAAACCCCTGAGACTTGGGAGCAAATTAGTTTTCTAACCCACAGAACGTCAGCAAAATAATGGAGAAGAGACAGTACTTACTGCATAGCTGTTCTGTGAGCTTCCCGTGAAGTTGGTCCATTTAGTCCTCTTAGTAACTCTATTAAGTACTCACAGCATCAATATCCCCATTTTCTTAGTGAGGAGGCTGAAGCTCAGAGTGATTAAGTATCTTGTCCAAGAACACCCAGTGGGCAAGTGTGAAAGGTTGAAAATGAAATGTCATCACCTACAGAGAATTTTTTCCAAGGATGGCACTTTTACAAGAAATATTGTAAGTGATGCGGCAAAGGCAGGCTGGAAAACAGCAGCGGTTTTTTTCCCACTGAGGCCTTAACTACAGTACAACCTCAATTTTTTGACTGCATATTGAAGGCACACATGATTGATGATCAATAGAGACAAACAGATTATCTCTACTTGGGTGAAATTATGTATGATCTCTTTTCCTTCCTCTTACATTTATGTATTTGCCAAAAGCCATCCAGCAGGTATGTGCTGTGCTATATTTATCATTGAAAATTTTGACATTTTAAGGCTATATGTGAGTTTTAAATATTTTAAGTAATCTTTGGCATAATGTAAAATTGAAGACGTTTTGCAGTTAAGTCAAAGTCCGTTTATTACACAGTATATATCACAGTAAAGAATAGAAAGCATTGAGTTATTCCCAGTGTGTTGCCTATTTTATAGAATATTTTCATATACTGCTTGATACTACTCATAATGTCTTGGCAATAGGAATTTTAACAAGGTTGGCTTTTAAGCAAGTGCTGCAAACAACATTATGACAATCAACTTGTTTTGCCATGCATTTTAGAAAAGAGATAGATTAATTGAAAATTTATATGCAATAGCATGGGAGTAATTATATGTAGTAAGCCAAATTTACTTATGATAATAGACTTAATTGGAAAATTCTTTAATGTACCATTTTAATAAGGGTATTAAAGAAATTGGAAAATTTGAAGAACACCCAATCATTTCTGAATTATAATTGTAAATGAGTGCAGATGACCTAATCTGCTTACGTAAATGATAATTATTAATTTAGCAATTGCACAAATGAGCTCAAAACATGGACTGCAATAATTACAATATGAACCAATAACTTCCTTGTCTGCCATTTGCACAAATGATTAAATTATATGAGGAATGTTTTCTCTATACTTTAAGAGCTAATGTAAATTTAAGAACCCAGGGAAATTATTAGTGTAATTAAAACTAATAAGTATACACAAATATGGAAAACAAACAGCTGGATTTATAAAGCTTGAAGTCCTAATATCATGCATCTTTCATTGTAGCTGTAATGAATAATGAATCACTAAAAAAGATAATACCGCTTCCTGTAGTAAGTTACCATGTACAGTATTGATTTTTCAAGTGCATTTTACACTTCAGGCTTTTCTTCAAGAACAGTATTTTCTCATTACCCTCTCATCACCGATTAAGTTTACATTTTAAAAATACAACTATATATTGTCAGTTAACCAAGGGCATTAAGTAGAAGCCCGAGGTGATATTCAAAACGTCATTAAAAGCCAAAGACGTTTATTTACAAGGAGCCGTGACTTACATTGAATTTGCGCAGAACGATGTTGGGGGAAGGGAATATCAGAAAATCACAGCTATTTATGGGCGGTGAGGGAAAATTAAGCACAAAATTCGCTGTCAATTAAGGAGTAATGGAGCCCAGGAAGTTCCCCAAATGAGGTGACAGCAAAGCGGGGGCACTGGAAGCGATGAGCCTGGGCTCTGTGATGAGTGTAGCCCCCCAAGGGGCTCTCGGCCTGTGCCCAGCTGCCCTGCAGAGGCCCATGCCTGTCACCAGCTCCTTCATTGTCCCTTTTAAAGCAAGGGCCCTCGAGCAGATTGTTCCCTGGGCAGGACCGTGGACAAGGCTAGGAACTTTAAGCAACAACACTAGACCTTTTACCCCTTTGTCTGGCTTTGTGTCCCGGATGCTTTGGAAGGGCAGGATGGAGTGGCAGGCCAAGTCCTAAGTACATCAGAAATAGCAAGAGTCACTCCCAAGCCTTGCAGCCCAAAGAGGGCAGTGGACTGGGCCTGCAAAGTGATAAGGATGATGGTGTGGCTTAGAAGACCCATTTGAGTGGCAGGTTCAACAGCGCCATCGTGGCTGTGACACTCAGAGCCCCTGTGACAAGCACAGCTACCCACAGCCCCACATCCTGCTCTAGTAACTCCATGCCTCCCTCATCCTCATTTGAAGCTTCCGCGTGTGGGTTTTGTAGTTTAATAGAACTGTCGCACATCCCGGATACGTCAGTTGACCTTGTTTAGCATCTCAATTGCCTTAGTCGTGATATGGTGACAATACTGGTTGTTGCTTTGGGGGTTGCTGAAACATCATCTCCGGCGCCTAGAGCTATCCTTAGCCTGTGTACTTATCGCTGTACCTGGAACTCATGGAACCCTGATATCCCAATAGAAACTAAAGCAAACTTAACATAATTTTAACTCCAATGCATATGTCGTTTTCAGAAAAAAAAATGTGTAATATACATGTCGGGTTTACAAACTATAAAATATATGCACAAGTATCACCTGAGGATCCTTGGAACTCAAGTTTTTGATAAAGCTTGACACTGCCCATCTAACAAACTTCCGAGTGGTGTCAACACCTCTAGCGTTAAGGATTAAAACAAGTAAGTGTACATCAAATGCATACTGACTATCCACATCAAGAGGAGAGCTGCCAGCAGGCACTAAGACCCCCAGCAGCACATTCCTGCAGCTAGCCACTCCCCTAAGTTTCTGCACTAACCACGGCCTTGCTTTCTTTTAGAGTTTTGAACCAATACCTACATTCTTAATGTGAATGACATTTGCCTGTGTTTAACATTCAAGGAAATGAGCCGATAATATGCACATTCTTTTGCCATTTCCTTGTCTATCAATCTTTTGTTATGTCACTTTGATAAAGAGAAATGTGATTTGTTTGTCTTCATGGGTGCATAATACTCACTTTCATTCTTCATGGTTTTAAATTTTGATATAATGTTATTAATAATTTGCCATTTTAACCATTCTAAAAAATCTAATTGGCATGTAACAATTATATAATCCCTGTGGGGAACAGTGCGCTATTTTGACACATGCGTACAATGTGCTATTGATAGAATCAGGTTTATTACAATATATATTGTTTGAAGCACTTGTCATTTCCTTTTGTTGGCAAAATTTTTAATTCTATACAATAAATCTTTGCCATCTCTCTACTGTGCCGCAGAACATGAAACCTTGATTCTCCTCTCTAACTATGTTTTTGTATCTGATTAGCATCCTTTTTCTATACCATCTGCCCCATACCACTGGCGGCCTCTGGTGCCCCCTATTTTCTCTCTATTTCTACGATATCAACATTGTACAACATTGAAAATACAATTAGTTCTTTAGAGCTGCAATGTTCAGATGGCCAAGATGCAGGCTCATAAAACAAACACTGCATGTTGTCACTCATAATTGGAAAATCAGAAGATGCTGGTATCTCATCACTTCTGACAGAGACTCTGTTAGCCTCGAGTGATGGCTCCCCGTTCCCTTCCCAAGCCTCTTACCACTTTGAAGCTATTTTCAATCTTTAAAAGTTTATTTACTGCTATATATGTAGCATCATAGAATAATTTATCTTCTTCTGGCTGGCTTATATCACATAAATAAGAGTTTGAGGTTCATCTTTGCTATACCACAACTTTGCTCCCTGTTATTTGGGCTGAAGAATATTATACTATATGTATATAACATATTGTTTCATCCTTCTATATGTCAATGGGCACTTATGCTCTTCCTGTTGACTAGCATGAAAAGTACTCTGGTGGATATGTGCATAGCAATACCTCCTTGAGTCCTGTCCTCAGTTTGGGTTTCTATCAAGAATTGGAATTACCAAGTCATGTGGTACTCCATGTTTAGATTTTTGAGAAACTAACAAGCCATTTTCCATAATGACTCTATTTTATATTCCCACCAGCAATGCACAAGGGTTCCAATGTCCCTAATCCTTAGCAGGATCTCTTTCTTTTCTTAATTTTTTGGTTTGTTGGAGGATTTAAAACAAGACCTCATTGTGTAGCCCAAGCTTGTTTGGAACTCACTGTGTATCCCATGACGGCCTATAGCTTATGAGAGTCCACTCCTGCCCCAATGCGTTTCCCTCCCGTCCCATTATGCACTGCTGGGAATTGAACCCAGGACCTCATGCATGCTAGGCAAGTGTATTAACACTGAGACACACATATACTCAGACATTTTTATCTTTTATTCTGAGACAGACTCACATAGAGTTCAATCAAATGGCTTTGAATTCACTCTGTAAGTCAGGCAGATCTTCACCTTATGATCCTCCTGCTTCAGTCTCCTCAGTAGCTGGGAATACAGGCATGAGCCACAAGCCCTGGCCCTCCCTCTTTTGCTTCCAATTTTTAGTGTTTGTGTGTTATATCATTTTTGTCTTTGTCATATCTCACAGTTTGTCAAGTACGTTAAGCCTTCCATAGAACCACCTTCCTTTTCTACACAAAGGGTGGTATTAATTATTCCTTCCCTTCTGCTATTTTTGTGTTTTATGTGCACTTCTTTTTCAAGGTATAAAATCAGGTGGCTCCCCTGACATTCTGTGTTGTACATGCTGCTATTTGTTCCTAGAGCTCCCATAGGGTTTCATTTGTCACTCAGCCCTTTCTGATCTTTTGTGATTCCTTCTTTGCCCATTTGCTTGTGAAGAGTATGCTGTTTTGTTCAACATACTGATGGAGGCTCTAGATTTCCTCTGTTATTGGTTTATGACCTCCTTCTGCCGTGGTTGGAAAGGATGCTTTGTATGACTTCAGTCTCTTCAAATGACTTGAGGCTTCTTTTACAGCCTAACTCATGATGTACCTTGGACAGTGCCCCGACATGGCCTTAAGAATATGTATTCTACTATTTATTGGGTGGGAGGTTTGTCATTCTAGTAGATCCCATTGAAGTATAGTGTTCTGTTTCTTTATTTCCCATGACATATTTCATTTAACTATTTATTCTGCTGCTGCGTAATTTTTATCAGGTATGGTTTTGTGTTATTACAAACAAAGCTACATTTCGTAAAACTAAAATGATTCTACACAGACTTTAAAAATCAGGTAGAGAGGAACCTCAGAAATTGGGAGTGAATCTTTACCAGCTGTGTATATGACAGGGGATTAATATCCAGAATATACAAAGAACTCAAAAAACAAAGAATCAAAAGAATAAACAAAAAATTGCTCATCCGAAAAATGGGCTGGAGACCTGAACAGAGAATTCTCAAAAGAAGAAAAAAATAGCTAAGAAATATCTCAAAAAAATGTTCAATGTCTCTAGCAATTAGGAAAATGCACACCAAAAATAACTTTAAAATTTCATGGGACCCCAGTCAGAAAAGCAAAGACTAGTAAAATAACCAATGGACAACAAATGCTAGCAGGGATGTGGGAAAAGTGGAAGTCATCCACTGTTGGTGGGGTTGCACACTGATCCAGGCATCACAATGACCCAGGAAATCATTGGAAAGAATGATCAAAAAGCTAAAAATGCATCTGCCACATGTCCCATATACCCAAAGAACTCAATATCCTGCTCATAGATACTAGTTCAGCCATGCTCATTATGCTCTGTATACAGTGGCAAGGAAATGGAAGCACCCTGAATGTCCTTTAGCTGACAAAGAGAAAAAGGAAATGTGTACATCTACAGTGTGGAATGTTAGTCAGCTAAAGAGAGAGAGAGAGAGAGAGAGAGAGAGAGAGAGAGAGAGAGAGAGAGAGAGAGAGAGAAATAAAACGGAATCAGGAAATCTGGGGGGAAATGGATGGAACCAGAAAAGATCAGATTGAGTGAGGTAGCCTAGCCCTGGAAAGACAAACATCCCATGTTCTCTTTCATCAGAGACTCCCGCTCCACATTTTCAGATTGAGTATGCATCCTGGAGCAAATGCAGAAGCCAGAAATGTAAAAAGGGCTCATTGTCAGAGTGGAAGTTGTGGGGGTGGTGTGGGGGCAGTAGGGGGAGGAATAGCAGGCTATAAGTGATGGGGAAATGAAAAAAACAGGGGGGCTCTAATTAGCGAGTGAGATAACTACACAAGAGGTAAAATAACAGTAAGGATGTCTTAAGAAGTCATTAGGAATCGCACCATTAACTCTCTGCCTATAATATACCTAAGTCAGTATATACATAAACATCTAGCATTTAAATACAATTTTTCAGTTTGGGTTTACAATGCTTCCTCAAAGAGCCAAAGACCACCTAACAAAAACCCTAACACTGGGCATGAGAAGCCCGCTTTTGAGTTGTTGGTCAGGGTTGCTCATGAGACTCCCGAAACATTACAGTTGCTGTTGCACTTGATTGCCTCCCAAACGTGGAAATCCTATTGCTAAAGACACCACGTCCTTCAGACACTCAGACACAGGGCCCTGAAGCCTTTGAGCTGGAAATGACCTGAATTCCTCCTCCCTGAAGACTGGCCTTCATGGTATCAGAAGCACCATGCAAGCTTCCAAAGGAGGGAAAATCCGACAGTCCTACCCAGCTGTGATGCCTGTGAACCACAACAACTATCAGCCTGGCCCAAGAGCCCTAAGAGTACAGTAGTGGCATGCAGGTCTTGGTGATAACCAACAGCTCTGTAATTGGACTTAAAATACACTCAACAAGAGGGAAATTATGCCTGGTACCAGAAACCTAGCAAACTACCCAAAGATGCTGAAGTCATGGATCTTGGAGGAGAACCTAAAACTGCCACTTTACAAAACCAGCAGAATTCCTGTGTTCTCAATATTTGTCCTTATACCCATGGATAAGTGTGGTCCTCATTCCTCATCAAGAAGACTTCTTTATGCAACAGATGGAGACCTCTACAAAAGACCACAACCAATCAAAATACAGACCTGTAGAGCCCAGTTCTAACTGATGCATCTACAATACAATTCCAGCACCAAAGGCTCAGGGATCGTTGAAGATGAGGAGACAGAAATACTGTAAAAAGCCTCAGGAACAAGGAGTTTGCAGTGAGACTGTGTCTCCTAATATTTTCAGAAGCTACACTCAAAAAGTCTCAACATGACTGCCTAAACATTACCTGAACAACGACGACAACAACAGAGATGCTGACGTGGGCAGGGGATAATCCGAAGGGCCTAAACCCTAGTCAATGAACTCCAGGCAACTAAGGAATGTTAAGAATGGGAGAAATGGTCTTCACCAGAGAAGAGCACACCAATTGATTATCCAATACCAAATGATCAGCCCCAGAAACATGCATACAAGTAACATTATACAGACTGAGCAGGTTGTACTTACATTTTTAGGAGTATATACATATGTATATTGATATATACATATATGTATATAGGATAAATTAATGAAAAAAGAGGTCATGAATTTGAAATAAAGAAAGAAGAAGTGTATGGACTAGTTTAGAGGGAAGGAGAAAGAGAAAATGATCTAATTATATTATAATCTCAAATCCTATCTCATTGGACTATATATAGTGAGCCTTGAGTCCAATTAGACTGTTGTTCATAACCCCTTGCGAATATCTTGCCTTGTTGGTCATTGTGGTTCATAGACTTACAGCTAGTTAAAACTATTGATTGTTCTCTCTTGGCAGCTTGCATACACCTGTAGATACTCTGAGAGCTAGTCCTCAGGTAGGGAGCTTCCAAGTCAGTTCCAGCTCAATTCCTCCAAGTCTGTGTTGTGTCTAAAGCAGTGGCTCCCAACCTTCCTAATGCTGTAACCCTTTAACACAGTTCCTCATGTTGTGCTGAACCCCAGCCATAAAATTCTTTTTCATTACTATTTTAGAACTGTAACTTTGCTGCTGCTATGAATTGTAAATTTCTGTGTTTTGCGAAGATCTTAGAAGACCCCTATGAAAGGATTGTTTGTTCCCCTCAAAGAGTTCATGACACACAGATTAAGAACCACTGGTTAAAATTGTCCTGTATCTTCAGCAATAGGGTCTTATCTTTAAGTTCTGGGGGCAACAGCAATAGCCTATCTTATTTGAGGGGTCTTTTCAACACCCCTGACCAACAAACTCAAAGCGAAGTCTCACATGCATGGTGCTGTTAGATAGTCTATAGTTCTTGGGGTACAATTTTATTCAAACTGTGTTTGTGCATTTTCAAGTAATCATAAAACAATGTTTCCCTGTAGTTTTCCCAAACAGTCTTAGTATCATTTATGCCTTCTTCTCCCTCTGTATTGTCCTCCCCACACCCACCCTACCCAATGGTCCCTTTTTACTTTTCTAGTTTTGTGTTCTCCAGATTACAGGCTGGCATTTGAGAATTTGGAGCTAGTAACCACAAATGAGAGGACAGTTGGTGTCTGCCTTTTTGGGTCTGGGTTACCTCACTCAGTATAATATTTCCTAGTTCTGTCAAGCTCCCTGCAAATTTTATTTCCTTACATTATATGATTTCATTTTTCCTTACGTCTAAATAGTGTTCCATGAATGACTCATGAGGGATATTTAATTTGTCTCCATTTCCTAGTGGTTGTAAACAGAGTGAACTTGAATGAGCAAGGATCTGTGGAGTAAGATGTTGGGACCTTTGGATATATACCGAAAAGTGGGTAGCTGGGTCATGTGGTAGGTTTAATTTTAGCGTTTGCAGACTTTCCCATGCTGATTTCCAGAGTGCTGTACAAATCTGCAATTCACCCATGGTGATAGAGTGTTCCCCTTTTTTCTAAATCTTTGCCAAAATTTATTGTCAGCTATTTTCTTGATCATAGCCTGTCTGAATGAGGTTAGATGAAATATTAAACTGTTTTAATTTGCATTTTTCTGTTTTCATATCATAATTTTCTTTTCTTTTTTTTTTCTTTTGGCTTTTTGAGACACAGTTTCCCTGTGTAGCCCTTTGTCTTAGAACTCAGAGAGCTGCCTCCCTTTGCCTCCTGAGCGTTGGGATTAAAGGCATGAGCCATTGCTTCCCGGCTTCATAATCTTCGTATCAAGTCCAAAATTGTTCACCTGGCTCTAGGACCTAATTATGTTCTCCTACTTTTTGAGATAAATGTTATAGTTCTGTATCTTATTTGTGCTAACTAGTTTTATGTTAACTTGAAACAAACTATAGTCATCTGAGGTGGAAACACCAGTTGAGAAAATGCCTCCATAAGATCTGGCACCAGACTGTAGGACGCTTTCTTAATTAGTAATTGATGGGGGAGGACCAAGTCTACTGTGGATAGTGTCTTCCCTGAACTGGTGGTCCTGGATTCTATAAGAGAGCAGGGTGAGCAAGTCATGAGAAACAAGCCTATAAACAGCACTCCTCCATGGATTCTGCATCAACTCCTGCCTCCAGGTTCCTGCCCTGTCTGAGTTCCTGTCCTGACTTCCTTCAGTGATGAACAGTCATTTGGAAGTGTAAGCCAAATAAGCCCTTTCCTTTTCAAGTTGCTTTGGATCATAGTGTTTCATCACAGCAATAGTAACCATAACTAAAACAGTTTTGTTTGTTTGTTTGTTTTACACAAGGTCTCCTAGGTAGCCTTGGCTGTCTTGGAACAGAATATGTAGACCGGGAGGACCTTGAGTTCACAGAGGTCCACCTGCCTCTGCCTCCCAAGTGCTGGTATCAAGGCATGTGCCACTATGCCTGACCCATAGTTTTGTATTTCACATTTAAGCCTATAGTCTACTTGAAGATGCTGTTTGGATTTAGATTGAGATAAGTAAAGGTTCCTCTTTTGTCCATGGACTTCCAATTGCCTTAGCACATTTCCATTAAAGTTCAATGATGTCAAAGTTAAAAACACGAAGTCTTATTTCCAAATCCACTTAATAACCCTTGTATTCTAAGTTTGAAACTTTTATGTTCTCTTTCAGGGATTCCATGTCTTTCTTTTATTTATGTAGGGTGTGTGTGTGTGTGTGTGTGTGTGTGTGTGTGTATGATGTTATGAATCTAATGATCCTGCTGGTGGTAGGCGAGCCCTCTACCACCCAGCCATATCTTCATTTGCGAAATGAAGGTGATGCATAGATAACTCTAATCATAAAGTTAGGTCAAATAGTATGTATGCTTAGCATATAGCAAAAGTGAATGCCATCCATAGTAGTTATTAAAGCCTTGCTGTCAACTTTGAAAACTGGCAAGGCCAATAGCCTCCACAGCAGGTAAATCAGATCTGCAGACATTTTTGGGAATATGTTAAGTAATTTATAAAACGGCTCTGTTCTTTGTAATGCAAGACTGTACATACACACAGATGCTTAAAGACATCTAACAACCAATTCCCACAATGAGACATTATAGAATGTTTACATCTGGTACAGAATCTCCAGAGCGGGAAGGCACATTAAAGATCTTAAGGTGTGCATCGTCAAGATGGAACTCATGGCAAAAACAACATCACAGGCATTGATTCAGCTTACTTTGTACAGGGCATGGCTTATAAGAAAACAATCAGATGTCTTTCTTCTCCTTCTTCACACAGCAACAACCTTGGAAGGTACCAGAAGAGGTGATGAGCCAGCTGGGTTTGTGTATACTTACAATTTTTTTCTTATGTGTTTTCAAGTGAGAATCAATTGTTGCCCCTTTAAACTCAAAAGGAGAAGCAATTGAGTGAGGTGAGGGGAGACCTTCGGCACTTGTATAAATCCCAAGCGGATGCTGAATGCTGCCCGAGGCGTTAACAAACCTGCTGAGTGAGGAGAGTATTTGTGAAAATACACAACTAGGCAGTTAGACTACATCATGGGGGGAGAAAGAGGCACAGTACAGCTAAAACTCTGTGTTCGTGTGGCAGTGGCGGCAGCTCGGACACCAGCTCCCACACCTGGGTTCCTGATTGCGTCACTGCTATGAGCAGCTTTGCCGAGCCCTCAGCTGCCGCGCTTGCCCAGCCGCGAAGCTTCACTTGTGTTTTCTACTACCACCACCTGCTGTCCTGTTCCTACCACACAGAGACTTCTTCCCTTCTCCACAGAGAAATGACCAGACTGCAAGCCCACGGCACGGTGTCTTTGAAGGGGTTTAAGCAATCATCCAACCTTTGAAGGTTTGATTTTTTAAATCACACAGACTTTAAAAAACAGAATTGTTTTGTTTTGATGCCTTTAAATAAGGTATCTTTTCTTTCGACCTTGGCAAAAGGAAGCGCTCGTGTACTGGGTGCACATTTATTGTGTAGCAGTCATTATGGGCAAGGCACTATTGTAAATATGCCAGCTATCGTCTTTTATTTTATTTCTCATAATAACTTTATGAGACAGATTCTATTGTTATTCCTGTCTTAGAGATGAGAAAAGCGAGGCACAGAGAGCTCAGGTAGCACCAAGTTCCCTGAAATGTATCATGTTTTGGCTTTTAAAAGCATATGTCCGGGGGAGTCGCACATATGAGGTTACAGCGAGTGTGCCTAAGACCTCTGCAACCTCCAGCCAGACAAAATTCATACATAGAAGAGGGGAAAGTGGGCAGGAAACCCCACCACTAACTGAGCTGCTTTTACCATTTGATAGCTGCTAGAAGAGGGAGAGTCCACTTCCTTCTGATGCACCTGCCCCCGATAGGTCAACCACACTCCAGGGAAGCCCCCACTTTCAAGACTAGTTAGTTGGGCAATGCAAAGTGAATTCAATGAGGAAAAAAGAAAACTCAAAGTTGGGTGGGAACGGATGAATAAAATATCATTTTAAAAATGCTATCTGTTGGGGCTGGAGAGATGGCTTAGTGGTTTAGAGCACTGATTGCTCTTCCAGAGGACCTGGGTTCAATTCCCAGCACCCATATGGCAGCACACAACTGTCTGTAACTCCTAAATCTAACATCCTCACATGGACAATCAAGTAGCAAAACACCAATGCAAATAAAATAAAAATAAATTATATTTTAAAAATGCTATCTGTTCCTTCCTGTGTAAAGATCATTTATTCCTGTTGTGTTGATATTATATTAGCCTTCGCTTTGTGACTGGTGATGCCTTATCCCGTGAATAGAGTCCTCTTTTTCTCTCACCTTAGCCTCGTGGTTGATTTTGTCCTGTGACATATGAACAGAAAGAAAATGCTCTGAATAAAAGTCCAGATAACTGTCTGAGGTTTCACTGTGTTCTTTTCCCCTTCGCCTACAAGGCCAGCAGTGTTAGAGAGGGGAGTGTTTCTTCAAATAAAATCCTAGAATGTGTATTGATAAAATGAGCTGAAGTCAACCCAGAGAAGATGGCTAGCATGATGGAGCGCTAAACTTTTGTCCCGTAAACCACAGAAATGCTTGGGTTATTTGATCATGCATCTGTCATTATTGGCAGTGTTACAAACAGCCTCCAGATCTCAGTGGCGTGTGGCAATAAACATTTATTTCTTGCTTTCAAGTTGGCAGGTCTGTAGGGGAACTAAGCCCCACACATGCCATCATACGGTCCAGGATGGAAAGCCAGCAATGACAGCATCAGTGTCGTGGTCTCATAACACAACATGCAATGACAGGATTGCAAGAGGGCCTACCCAATTGTCCAAGTGTATTCTAAAGAACGTTGATATCATAGCTTCTATGTCTGAAGTCCAGAAGGAGGAAAACATAAGCCATTCATCATAGTGCAACAACAAAGGTGTGAACACATACTTAAAGTATTGAAATAGTGAGGAATTGGAGCTCATTATTGAATATGCCACAATAACTAGCTATGTGATTGTCACTATCAATAAGCAAATGTAAATCCAGGCAGTTTGGTTTCATTTGTCATTGCATATATGATTTCTCTCATTCATTTTTTTAAAAATTTTCATTTCAATATGTAACAACCATACTCATTTATTGGATCCATTGTGCTAATTCTTTTGCCATGTTTTGGATCAGTGTATATTAGTTAGACAAAATATTAGATCTCATTATGAGCTTTTCTTTTGTATATGTATAATATACCCTTTATTGTATCCATTTATTATTACTTTCTCTTGCCCTGCTTCTCCCTTTGGTACCCATCCTCTTTCCATATAGGCCCATTTATACTTTCATAAGTTTTTTTTAACGAAGTCTAGATTCTACATATGAAAGAAAACATATGGTACATTTCTGCCTGATCCTGGCTTACTTTAACATGACAATCTGCAGTTCCATCTATTTCCTGCACGTGACATCATTTGCATTTGGTTCTTCTTTATAAAACTCTATTGTGTGTGTGTGTGTGTGTGTGTGTGTGTGCACGTGCACACGTGCACTCACACACACATGGTATTTCATTTATGCATTCATGTGTTGATAGGCATCTAGACTGACTCTATAACTTGGCTTTTGTGAATAGGGCCTCAATAAGTGTGAGTGTGTAGGTATCTTTTCTGTGCAGGCAGATTTCTTTAGACAGGCAGATGGGCAAATATAATGTATGGATTGTAGCTTCTGTACATTTGCCATGTATAATTCAGTGAGTTTGGGTATATTTACAGACTTTTGCCAGCGTCTCCACTAGTTTCAAAACATTTAATACCCTCTCAAAGAAACACCACTTCTATCAGCTGTCGCGTTGCACTGTGCCCTACCGCCCAATGCGTCAATGACTAATCTGTTTTCTGGCTATCCATTTGCCCTTCCTGGACAGTTCATGTAGAGGAAATCATGCATTATCTGACCGTTTATACCTGGCGTCTTTCCTAGTATAATGTTTTCAGGATTCACTCATGTTGTGGAATATATCAGCACTTCAATTCTGTGAACAAATATCAATTCATTGAATGTAGATACCATGATCCATTTTCTACTCATCAGTAACATGGATTTTGTGATGTAGCCACTTCTAATTCAGCTCTCTTGAGTATCTACATGACCCTAACATTTCTCGGGTCATGTGGTAAGTTATCGAATGTGTTACCTATAAACCAATCACAGTATTTCTTTAGAAGATTTCTTTTGTAAGGAGCTACTGTATCTGTTCCCCTCCCTCTAGAAACTTTAGTCTACCCTACCTGGGTTCATGTAGTTTAAGGTTTATTCATTTTTCTCTTTTCAAGTAAACAGTTTTACTTCCATTGAGTTTTCTGAATATTCTCCTTTTTCTTTTTTATAGCTCTACTCTCTATTTCTTCTGTTCATTTCACTTCTGCCTTGTTTTCTTCTTTGGTCATAAGGTTGACAATTTGGTTAGCGCTTCTACATCTGCTTAGTGATTAGGTTATTGGTTAAGTTTTAAAGTTCTTATTTATATTTTCTTTCTAAAATTTTTGTGGTGGTAAGGATCGACCTCAAAGTTTTGTGCAAGCTAAATAGGTACTCTATAAGTAAGCTACATCTGTAGCCTGAAGATTCTTTTCTTCAAATATATGTGTAAAGGCTATAAGTTCCCACTCTTCACATGGCTATTACTGCAGCTAATAAAATTTGATACGTTAGGGGTTTTTTGTACGCAAGCATTTTATAAGTTTTGTTTGGATTTGTTGATTTAGAAACGTGTTCTTTAAACACATACAAATATATACAATGAAAGACATTACTTTGTATAACAACATTTTTAAAGATTGTATTCTTTGATTTCTACGTATGTTTGAATTTTGCAGTAGCTCATTTTTTTTAATTTTATCACGTTGTGGGCAGACAATATGTTTTATGATTTTATGGACAAATAGTAATCTATTTGCTGATTCTGAAATTGGTTTATCTAACATTATTTAACCTAATAATGTTCAATATTACAGAACCTTTTATGTACACTTTAGAAGGCTGCGTGTTCACTATTCTCACTGAAAGTATCCTATAGGTATATGATAATTCTAATTTATGATTTTAAGTTCCCAGTTTCTGGTTCACCTTCTATTGCCTTACTCAAACCATTATTGAAAGTGGGTCCAGACAATCTCCAAATAGAGTAACTAAGTTGTATCTTTGTACACAACTCATTTTACCTCTATCTTCTTTGAAAGACAATAATGCATTAATTATGACTGTGTTTTGATGGATATACAACGAATGAAGTTGTAATTTGTGTGACAGTAACATTGCAGATGTGGGACAGCAAGGAAGCATTTAAGAGTATTTTTATGTGCAATTGGAATTTTGTTGCTATTAATATGAACTAAATTATTAGGACAAGGTGTTATTTTCAATTCCAGAACAACCACTAAGAAAATAAGTTTTTTAAAAATACCATAAAGGAATTTGCATGTGTGTTAAAATAGTGCAAAAGAAAGCACATAGCATAAAAATCATAAAAGAGTAAGAAATGCAAAACATACGGAACGCTAATAGCAAATGGGAGATGGAAATCTGACCTTACCACTAATTATACTAATCAACACATTGTTGTTTGCTCATATGCTCCTATTATAAAGAGTTTACAAATTGATTCTGAAGATTATATGTTATGATTATGTTCTGTTTACAGAAATACATTTTAAATTCAACAACACTAAAAGGTTGAACGGAAGAAGATGCAAGCATAAATACCATAAAAATAATGACAACAATTAGACAACAGCTGTAAACATCTGTACTAGTTATCAGACATAATATATTTGAAGAAAAATATCAGACTGGGAAAGGATGGCACACATGCTTTTGATTACCACACTCACTCAGAAGGCAGAGGCAGGCTGGTCTCTGTAAGTCTGAGGCCTGCCTAGTCTATATAGTGAGTTCCTAGTCAGTCAAGCCATAATGAGACACTACTTTATGTGAAAAATAAGAATAATGAAAGGCTAATTATTTTAAGTTTTCATTTTCAAAATATGCATATGACAACTACAATTAATCCTTCTGTCTCATTGGTTCTTCACCTGAGGGTCGTGACTCCTTTGGTGGGGTCACATATCAGATATCCTGCATGTCACAAGAGTGCCAAATTATGATTCACAAGAGTAGCAAATTTACAGTTATGAAATAGCAACAAAATAATGTTATGGTTGGGGGTCATCACAACATGAGGAACTGTATTACAGGGTCACAGCATTAGGAAGGTTGAGACCCACTTTTCTCTCTTTTCTACCATTAAAAGACATAAAACAATAAATGATATAAATATCAAACGATGCTATCAAGCATTTTAAACATGTGAATGAAAATGCAACGTTGTAAACAATGAAGGAAAGGGAAGTAATGAGAAAGGGGAAACCAGAAGACAACCGCAAGACAGTCCGTGGCATTGGGCACAAGACCACTATTTGTCTCTGCTTTAAAGAGGGAGTCGATGCAGAATGAGAGGTGGTGATATTGCAAACGGCCTTCTGGAGTAGATTTACTGGCTTTCTTTTATAAGCTTATAGTTTCTGTTTACACAGTCAAAGAATTCTTTTTGAAGAATATGATACTGCTTCTCGTTGTAAATTCCTTGAGGGCACAGGCCGTGTCTTATAGATCCTTGTATCTCACATAGCATCTAAATAATTGCTAGCTGTGGTAGCAGTGCTCAATAAATATCTGTAGAAGGGCTGACTACAGAAATGGGAGGATATTAAGCATTTTCAAAAGCAAAAAAGGTAGTTTAATAAAAATCAAAATCTACTTTTCTGGATATTATTTTAGGTCAATCATGAATCCATATGTTTTAAACTAAACTTAATTTACCAATTTTTTTGCCAATTCACATTTATTTATATATGAAATTTTATTGTTTTAATAGGCACTAAAATTTTTATAACTCCTTTGTCCTTTAATTTATAATTATTTTACATTTCTCTAGCACTTTTTAAAGCTACAAAGAATTTAAACATAAATGGCGTTTATCTAGGTTTACCCATTGTTAATACTTAGCCTCATGGATCTTACACAGTTATTAACTAATTTAAAATGGGGGACCTCAGTGATATAGTGCTCATGAAGCGTATGCCAGGCTCTAGATATGATCCTCAGCGTCTGAAAACCAGTTCCCTTAGGCCTCTGCCAACAATACAAACCATGTTGAAGCTCGGAGTAGACAGCAGCAAGGGCGTTTTCTCAGTTCTGAGGAAGTCAAGCATCATGCATTTCTGAGACTTCCGGATCCTTTATTAGAGACTGGTACACTTCCTCCAATTTATAATTTTAAGTAGTCTGCAAAAAGTGTAATTGATGAGCTCTGGCACATCTGAATGGTCTGACCATTGATGCAAAATGTAATTGAAACAGCATTTCAACATTTGCAAATAGTGTAGATAATTTTTTACAGAGCAACACTTTTTGTTGTTGCTGCAACTTTATTAATAAATTATATTCATAAGGATAACATACAAATAACATTATTTTATTCATGATTCATATTTATTTTCCATTTTTAAAAATGAATATGTAATTTATCTCAGACACCAGCACAAAAGCTTCTCAGTTGCTTTTCTATTTTTTTCTGTATTATAGGGGGGACTTACGTTTGCAAATCTTGAATTGCCTATGACATTTCTACTCTGCATGTCAAGGTTGAAGTGCAGGTTAGTTAGTAAACATTTGAAACCACAGCACATGCAACCTGGCAACTAGCCTCACATTTGAGCTGGTTTCCTGCAACACCATTGCCTTTCCTCACAATGAATTTCTAGGTTCTTAATGAGACTAAATGGCAGACTTTAGAGTTTTTAAAACTTCTTTAGAAGTTTCTGTCACTTGAACTTTATCAATCATTCATGTGCAAATTAGACTACTAATCACACTGTGTCATAATTGTATTTTCCAGTTTTGAGGAAGGAAAGATACGTTTCAATCTTCCCATTTTTCTGAGTGTTTCTATGTTGGTACTCACACTTGGCAACGTTCTTGTGGAATTAGTGGTAGCAGGTACAACATTTTATACACAAGGAAACTGGATCAGAATTTTAGTGACTTTCCCTGGGACATCCTCCCATGATATCTGGGACACTAGTTTCTCACTCTAAGATTAGTGATTTCATGCCTAATTGCTGAGTTAGAAAAGTCTATGCAGCAGCTTATAAATCAAATAATCTTTTTTTAAATGCTCAACTGACACTAGCCCTATGCCCTGGGTCAGCAGCACAGTGGGTAAGGAAACATTCCTAAGAAGGTAAAAATGAAGAGAAACCCCAGCTCTAAACAACCCAGATCTAAAAACATAGCCATTTTTCAGTATGTTTAATGCCGCTTTGAGAAAGAGGCTTATTTTATTGCCCAACAGCAAGAACTAAACAACAGGTGAAAATGATGATCAACTTCACAGATTTGGTGAACTAGGCATTTAATGAGTCCTCTACACGTGTCCTTTTATTTGACAATGAGAACACTTATAGCCATCCTGCAGGTAAGAAAAGGGAAGCTTTCAGAGGTGAGGGCTTTGTTGTTTTCATCATTGTTTTGGTTTGGGATTTTGCTTTAAGGGGTGTAAACAATAATGGTGGGTGAGGGATTTAAATGCGTCTTATTACTGATTCTAAGGCCTTTCTTTCTTTGTGCCTTACTGCATATCCATGGGAAGGGGTATTTTCTAAAGTTTCCTAGGATGCTTTAAGCATGAACTGAACACCACCTTAGGGGTTATTTTTACCGTTGATATTCGCCGTGCAAACTAGCTCTCAAACAGGTGTTTGATCAAATTGAACATTGGAAGTGAGTGGGTGGAATTTAGGTATTCTGAAAATTCTAGGAGATGGCAGAAATAGGGTTGGCATTTATCTTGGGAAAGGAGCAAAGATTCAGTGAATGAGCAGTCTCCAGAGGTCAAGAAAGCAAGATGGCTTCTACTGTCTACATGCTTAAAGAAGAAAGATGTTTAGGACCACCATCTACTTACCTTGCTGCTCAAATTCAAACCCATCATTAGTCATCACCTAACCTTCCTCATCTGCCTTACCAGGAGGCCGAATCAGCTCTATGTCCAGAGTATTTGCCGAGTCCCTCCATTTCTCTCCATTGTGATTGATTGTCCTGTTCAGGGTCCTCTTCATCCCCCATCTGTATAAAGGTAACACCACTGAGTGATCTTGCTTTCTTCGTTCTTGGCCCCAACAGTCTGTTCTCAGAAAGAAAAGAGAGCGTATTGTGGAGGGTGCACACCAGATCATATCACTCCTTGACTCAACAGGCAAAGACCAATCCCTCTCAAACACATTTCCCACATGGATGGTGAAATGGCTGTGACTCCCCGGTCTCTCCCCAAACCAGACTTCCTGCCTATACCACGCCACAATGAACGGGATGGTGTGGTTGTATCTACAGAATTCTGTACTCAGATTGCTTGGTCTTGACCATGTAGCAACTCGGTAAATTGGGCAACTGACTTGAGATTTTTGTGTCTCAATAATCCACATCAGTAAAATTCAACAATGGTATCCACTTCGTGGGTATTAACTTTCCTAACTGAAAAAAACTGGAGGAGTTTTTGGATGACTGTAGTGGGGAGACTTACTGGAATGTGAGGCTGCTCAAGCCGTGCTTCCAGGACTTAAACTTGTTGCTCCTTTTGTCTAGAATGCTCTTACATCAGATCATCATTAGGCAGCACCTTCTCAGCCTCAAAACCACAGTACAACTGCCAACATCACAAAAGCACCCAGAAGCCAGGTGGCGGTGGTGCTCACCTTTAATCCCAGCACTCAGGAGGCAGAAGCAGGTGGATCTCTGAGTTTGGGGCCAGCCTGGTCTACAGAGTGAGTTCTAGGACAGCCAGGGCTACACAGAGAAACCCTATCTTTAAAAAAAAAAAGCACCTGAGAACTTCCCCACCCCATCCAGTAATCTTTATTAGAACACCTGATTTTATTGCCTTCATGACAGAGTCCAGAGTGCTAACCTTTACACTATGAAACCTCGTATGACAATCATCACAATTTGTAAACTGAATAACTATTGTTTTCTTAGGAACTAGTTACCACACTAGATTTCAGTTAAAATGAGACATGGAACCTGAAAGGCCCTTTATGACGTTTACTAGGATAGGACTCAGAAGCCTATATTTTAGAACTCTATTTTTATGCTCCTCCCCTTTTTGTTTCAATTACTAAAGTTCTCTTTGGGAAATGTCAGGTTTCCCAGTTGTGCTAAGGGCAAGGCTAAGGGGTTTTTTATACTTAGCTGGCCTGTGTCACAGGGACTGGAAGAGAATATGAGTGTGGCATTGGGAACCTAAGGGAATGGCCCCCAGTAACAACTATTAAGCTCTGAGGGTCAAGGACACAGCCATAGCCTTGCAGAGCTCCTGAAAAGAATTGTCATGGCTCACTGGTGACTGTTTTGATATGGAAGGTTGGGCCCTAACAGGACCTACCGTAAGTCACATCTGTGGAGAAGTTCAGTGAACACGATGACTCGTTATATAACGGGTGCTCAGTAATCAGCTGTAGGGTATGTGTGTTCCTTTCCTACTGTGTGTCGTGTGCTGGCCTAAGCCCCGAGTGCCCGTCCTCTTATGGAGCCGTCACAGGGACTGTTTCGGTTTTCATTTGCACTGTTGGACATGGAACCCAAGTGGCCTCGTACATACTAAAGAAGTGCTATATGATTAAACTTTTCCTCCAGCCCCAACTCTCATGGATCTTTGGATAGTCTCTTCTCAGGAGGAGAACCTGCGGTTCAGAGGGGCCCAATGGCTTGCCTGAAGTCACAGAGCTAGTGTGTAGGGTTTATGTTCATGTCTGGGATCTTAACAACCTCCTTATGTGATAATTGATGAAACTTTATGAACTTTTCTGACTTAACATTGTGTTTTGCCAAGTTCATCCAACAAGAGAACAGTTTGGGGTCAGGAACGTGACTCTGGGGTAGAGTGCTTACCTAGCATATATGAAACCCCCAGCTCTGCCACACAGAGATGTTTACCTCGAAATTAAATATAACTCTGTTCTGTAAAAATCATTCCTTAATGTGGAGCATTCTTTGTTTTGAGAAAATATCTGACAGTTTCTGGGTCTAATTTTGCCACAAATAATTGGAGACCTGATGTCACTCTTATCTTGTGAGTAAAGGATGCTGATAAATGGCCTGGAATTTAAAGGACAGTTTTCTCACACACAAAAAGAAGAGCCCTAAATATCACTAGTGAAAAATCTGTAAACTTCTGATGTAGAAAAAAATGTTTAAGGCAAAAGGAAATATGTTTCACTGAAGGAATGTGCCAAAGGAATGGGTGACTTGCGGTATCGCTTTATGTTTCCCTCTCATGGTGAACCATTCTAAATTTTCAAGGCAAAGTATGGCTTTTGTAGTGTTCAGTGTGGGTCAATATCAGGTAGCTCTTCTGAAAATTATCATCCTCTAAATAGAATGAAGCAAAACGTTAAACTACAGGACTGGCCACCCATGATTTTGCCCACTAATCTATTCTTTGCCCCCCTTAATTCCACATTCATGCAGAGTGGTAAATAGAGTTCAAAAATCTGCCTGGACTCCTGACCCTGGGCCAATCTTGAGCTCTCATTGCTCTCTTACAGAAATTGTTTCTCCAAATTCCGTGGATATTGGGGTTCCAATTACATAAATAGCAGCTTCAGTGTTAATTAAAATTCTCAAGCCACAATCATATTTCCTTTCGCCTTTGTGGAGAGCCTGTGGGAAACAAATGAATGCATTATCACAGACAAGAGTAAGGAGATGTGCCTGGCTCTTCTAAGCTAAGTCACACTGTTTCCCCATTATTATGAATTCAGGGCACAGTTTGTATGACCAGAAACAAATGGTTTGTTCCAACTCATCTTCGCACCCTTTTTATTTTTCCAAAAGGTTAACTATAACTATTGCTTTGCTAAACTTTATGAATTGCATTTGAAAAGAGAAATTGCCACTCTAATTCACTTTCTATTGATGACAGCAAGATTAACTGTTGCCTCAAACTCATGTCCCTCCCACAATGACTAGTGCAGTGTTTGTAAGTGTTGCCCAGGGATCCGGCACTCATTAAAAAGACTCATGGTGCAAATACAAATCTAGAAACCTATTGGCTTCTAGAACAAATACAAATCAGAAGATTGTGTCGTTTATCCCCTCTCTTTGTATCTGTAGCTAAACAAGTATGAAATAGGATGTGACAAAATAGGTTTTAAGGAAACACTAACAGAGAAATTTGGCCGGAGAAATACTTGTTTTTAAGAAATAAAAGTGCCAATCAAAGGCTTGCCTGAAGTTGACAGAAGCAAAGAAGGAACCACCTAAGTAGAAAGATCTACTTTTCATGGATAAATACGTTTTGTAACTAGAAGGTTGTGGAATATGGTGAGTGTACTAAATAGCACCATATTATTCATTTTTAAATCATTAATTTTTTGTTATGCCAATTACATTTTTTAAAAAAAGACAAGAAACACTCTATAAATGGGGCTAAGTCCTTGTTAAACCATGTACATTTGACTCGGTGCTCATGGGCACAGCATGCATCTTTAGCATCTCAATGTGTCTGATATGTGCTTGCACACTTGGAAGTGTGTACACGTTTTATTTTCCTTTCCTATTGATAAAAGCAGAATTTAAACCAATAAGAGTAAATAAGTTATAAAAACTAGAACCTCCAAATGATAAAAATGTCATTGGGATTTTAGTTGTTGGGAACCCTAACTACTATAAATAGAAGGTATGTCCTAAATGCTTTGTTGAGCTCCCATCCTTCAACTTGGTAATAAAGGACCATAGGAATTTTATCACTGGGACCTGCAGGACTGTTTTAGCCCGCCTTGCTCCCCTATTTCAGCTCAGAGACAAAATAGAAAACAAATTAAGAAATAAGTGCCTTTTCGAATTTGTGCATCTTTTAAATTTGCTTTTAGACAACTGACCTTTTGTCCTAGTATCTTTGTTACATCTCCCTGTGTTGGAGGGGGTGTTAACCCAACCAAATCTCCCTGTGCAAAACCAGGTGTGAAACTCACACTCCTTTGCTACATTCCTCCAGAGCCCTTTCAAAAAATAAAAAAATAAATAAACTTCTACACAAGTCACGCCCCTCTTCTAAGTCCAGAATAACTCAAAGCAGTGAGTTCAGATGAAAATTTCATTTAAGGTTCAGTTGTGCAACACCCTCTAACTCCCCTAAAGGCCAGTATGTTTCTTGGTTTGTTTGATGTTTCCACTTAGGTCCCAACGTGGAGAGACACAAATCAATTGCTTTATAACACACAACGTGCACACAGTCAGAAAAAAAATAGAAAGATCTCAACTGGCGACCACTAATATCTTGAGGAGGGCAGAAGATTGTGGCTCACAAGCACACACACACACACACGCGCGCGCGCGCGCGCGCGCGCGCGCACGTGCCTGTAACAAGTCCACCTCCCTGCCCCCGCCGCCGCACGCGGGGGTAGGGTGAGAGAGAGAGAGAGAGAGAGAGAGAGAGAGAGAGAGAGAGAGGTGGGGGGGACTAATCTATAAAGCCTGGTGCCTTCCCTCAGGCTGGTTTTTTTTTCTCCTCTTTTCTGCCTGGTTACAAGGTTGGGGGAAGGGACGGGCAAAGTTTGGAGCTTTCTTTCTTGGCTCAGCAGCCAGAACTAGGAGCTCAGGGCTCCCTTCCATGCCCCCTCCCCTCATCCCGGGAAGGGCCTCACACATTTTCTTCTACCTAAATACCAGACTCTCCCCCCAAATCTGTTTGATGCCGCTGTGGACTTAGTTCCTTAAAAGAAGTCATTCTGCTAGTAAGTGGCACACTGTCCCTAACAGGGGTGAGGGTGAGAGAGCTAGCAGGGGAATAAGTAAGCCGGGCCGGCAATGACAACTCACAACAAAAACGACGCTTAGATTACATTTAATTTTTAATGATTCATAAAGAGAAATAACGAGGTTTTCGTTTCCAAAGAATCCATTCCTTTTCGTGGGCGTCTTGCCCTCGCGATCGTCCCCACTTTCCCCGGAGCCTGGCAGCTCCAAACCGAGCAAGGAGTCCCCAGATAACTATTTAGTATAAACAAACCGTGCGGCTTTAATGGAATTACCTCAGTCTGCTAGTAAATAATTTATAGTAGGCAGTAAATAAAATATGGTTCTGTGTCTTTAAAAGAGTTGTCAAGTAGAAAACACCCACCAGAGGGACGTAAACCCCAAAGATTACCATGCTCAAAGTCGCGGGTTGGGACCGAGAGCCGGGTCAAAAGGCATGTTTTATAACCCAAAGGAAGGCGTGGGTGCTGCCAACTCCGACGCTGAGGACTCTCAAGGAAGATTCCCGCCGGGAGAAGGGGAGAGGCAGGATGTCTTTTTCATTTATCAGAGGGGCAAACAACTAAAAAGCATAGGAAGGGGCTGCAACTTCATAATAATGCCGTCCATTTGGAAGCCTAGGCACTTTCAAATTCGTTATCACCTTAATCCTAGGAGCCACCCTCCCAGAAGAGCAGGCCAGAATTTGATTCCCATTTCGAAGATGAGTTAAGAAAAGGCTCTGAGGCGGAGTCACGATGCCTGAGGATTCAGTAGGATCCTGGGGTCCAGTTCTCTCCCGCTGGGATCAATGTAGTTTTTCCAGGCAGCCCCCGGGAGTGGGCTGTCGCTCTCTGCCAGTACATGAGCCCTGTCCAGCCCAGCACACTTGCTCAACTTTATAACACTTTGGCATGTCTTCTTTTTTTTTTCCAGTGACCTTCTTTTTTCTTTTAAACCCCCTCTAAATAAATTTTCTTGCCCCCTCCTGCCCATCCAGCCCCTACAAGGCTCATCCCCAGTTCAGAGAGGACAGATTTATGAAGGTCTCGTCAAGGCTTCCCCCAAGACAGCCTTGACCATGAAACCAGAATCTTGAACACTTGACCTAAATTTCCAAGGGCATCTGTTTCCGTCTGTAATTGTCACCAGGCTTCATTTGAAATTCGATCCTGTGTCACTAATGGTATTAACAGGAGCTGAGGTCCAACCTTCCAAAGGGAGGCTGCAGCATATGAATTTACATCCAAAGGGAAGTAACTCAGTTTCTGTAACCCACAGCCACCCCCTCCCCTAGTACAATAAAACTGTTGTCGCAATCAATAAATCTCTGGTTTGCGGCAATAAAAATTAGATAACTGTCTCTCTTTCTCTCTTCTCACCCCCACCCCATTAAGACAAAGCCACTATTCAAAGAAGGAGGCGTCTTGTTAACCATTTCTGAAGTCCCTCGCTGTAGCCGGCGCCTTTCAGACACGCACCTCTCAGTCATCGGAGAAAACCAGACGTTTAATTACGGTGACTTTTGTTCGATCATTATGGATAATAAAGGCAACCTTTTCGCTAGATACAATTATAACGCAAGGGCCTCCAACACCTGCACGGATCGCATTTGTCCCCAGCGTGGTTTTTCACCCTTCCTCTAAACTGCCTATGAATTTCTCCTTCTCTTCTGACCAGAAGATTTAATATGTTGCAAGAGATAGATTTCACGAAAACGCGTTGTCCCTTCTGTAGCTACATCTGCTCCGATCTATTAAGAAAAGTAAGACATTTTGATACTAATTGCAAATAAATTGTGATGTGTTCACCGAGTAATTGATTTAATGAAGTTCATATGAAACTCCTGAGATTGGCCAAGTGAAAGGCCCCCCGGTGTGTCTATTGTGGAGGGAAAGGAAGGTTGGTTTTTTTTTTTTCATTTTCTTTCTTTTTTTAAAAAGGGGGGGTGGGGAAAGAGAGGTGGTGTGGAGGGTGGAAGCGGGTGTGGGGGTGTGGTGTGGGCACAGATGTTACCTCCGCAGCGGAAGCTGTAGCGAGCCGGAGCCTCTAGGGTAGCTCCACCAAGCCAAGGGCTGCTAGCCTCCCTGCTGGGTCAAACGAACCACAATCGACCGCTCCTAACTCGGCCCCCTCCATCTGAAGCGCGCAGCCCCGGGTAGACGGGTAGAACAGAACGAGTGGCCTGCGGAGAGGGACCTTGCGTTGGAGAGGGACCGTGTGCCGCTGCCTGCCTACAGAGTTGCAAACCGCTGCCCCAGGGTCTTGTTCAGCTGGGATACTCCCCTAAACCCATTCTCCTGTCTTAACGCCAGAGGCTGGGAGGCTAAACGGGGAGGAGTGGCCCCGGACGACTGTCCCTTGAGTTCTGACTCCTAGACTGAGGTAGCTAAACTAGCGCCACACTAACTAGGGATTCTATGTGGAGCCCTAACTCATTCTGCTTGCAAGCATTTGGACAATGGAGCTACCTTCGTCACGCACGCTGGTTTTTTGTTTTCTTTTGTTTTTGTTTTTACACTTTTTGAATAACCAAGTGTGTGTTAAGGGCCCAGGGCCTACAGGATGCAGAGAGAGAAAAAGAATTTGGGGGGGGGGGAGAAATTTTTTGAACACCTACTGTGTGCTGCAAATCCTTACTTCATAAACACGAATTTCCTTTCACTAAGCAGTAAGTAGGAAGTTGTTGCGCTTAGTCCCTAACAGATGCGGAAACTGAGGCAGGAATGACAGGCAGCGACGTCTTAGCTACCCTGACTCATTGACCAAGCTGGCTCTTATGGAGGGAAAACTATGCCCGCACAAACCTTCGCTAATTTGCTCGAAAGCCCTCCAAACAGTCTACAGGATAACTTTGTTTAGGGGACATAAAAAGCGTAGAAGCAGCTGCAGGGCCCAGCTCGTTTCCCCAAGTTAGCTGTGCAAGTCTTCCGATCGAGTTTTGAATCTTTGTTTCGTTTTGTTTCCAAGAAAGAAGGACTCGATTGCATAACCAAAACCCAAGCTAAGCTGAAGACCCTCTCCAAGTTCGTTGGAGTTGCTCAGCTGGTGAACTTTCTCCAACTTGCTTCTCCTGGCATCCTGAGGATCCACCTAAATTGGATCCTCCGCGTTGGCAAGGCACAGCGGGCAAAAGCGGTTGTTGCTGACTCGGCCCGGCAGTGGGACGCCACCTAGACCGCGAGTGGGCGGGGGTGTCGAGGGATGGTCCTCCCATTCCGGCTCGCTTACTTTAGGGAGGCTGCACCGACTGCGTATATTAAGAGATCTCCCGCCACGAGCAAACGGGCTCTGACCCCCACCCCCACCGGTACAGAGAAGAGCTTAAATCCCAAGCGAATACAAAAGGTACACGTTAGGACCCAGACCAGGGTCATGTTCTTTTCCGCAGACGCAAGACGCTCTGCAAAGGGAATAAATGCGCCCTTAGGAATCCGCCCTTAGAAATCCCCTTCGACATTTTTTTTTTTTCAGGGCAGAGCGTTAGAGTCGGCAAAGGGATTGAAGTCAGCTTGGGCTAGGTAGGCCTCCAGGAATCCCACCCTGTCCCTGATTGAGGCTGGGAACCAAGTGCCCAGTCGGTTTCTTTCTTTGGGAGAAACTCCCGGGACCGTCCAGCGCAGGCCTATCCTTGTCACTGTTCAGGGCCAGTTACGTTCGTTGCTCTGAATCACCTCACTTTTCCTCGTATTTCTTTTTTGTTGTTGTTGTTGTTTGAGTTTTTTTTTTTGGGGGGGGGGGTGATAAGAATGAAGACTACCCACGGGGAAGCCAGCTATCCACCGGAATCCTTTAGGGCCCACGAGGGGACACTTGGCCCTCTTGAGCACTCTCCCGCCATCTCCGCGCCTCTGAGTAGTTCGTGAACTAGAAGCAACTTTCTTCCTATCCTAGTCACAAGTACACTTTCTTAGGCTATGAAATTCAGCCCGCCCCTCCTTTTGGGAGCAAACAAACTGTGGCCTTGAGATCCCAGGACGTTGAAGAAGGGGTGGGCTGCAAGGCCTGGAGGCGAGGAGGCCAGGGGTGTGGGCCGCAACGGTTTTCGGGATTGTTGAAGCAGGCCCCAGTTGGGAAAGAAAAGTTAAGATCTGAAAGGCTTGATTGGACCGGATTGTTTTGGAGTGACCTTTTCTCCCCCAGTAAGTAGGCACCGAGGGCTTTATGATAAGCGCGGGTTTGGGGAACGCAGCTTTTGTGCATGTTTTCACATTCCCGTGGCTAGAAGAAGATTGACAAGGGACTTAGAAGGTGTGAGGGTCTCCATTATCTATCCTACTAGTATGAAATTGCAGTCTGGGCGTCTCAGAACTTTGCCCCATTCAGCGGGCAGCTGCAAGCGGAGTCTGGCTGGTCCACTCTCCCCTGGCCGCAGCGCCCCCTACGGTCGGGAGGTGGACCGTGGTGGGCTTCAAGTGCCCGGACCGATGGGGGTTGGCGGGAGGCTAGTGGACGCGAAACTGGGGCACTCGAGCCTCTCCTGAGAAGCGGTCACCCGCGGGGGCTTGGCTTCTGAAAGTGCGGTTTGGGTAGCTGGGAGTGGAGATTTACGATCCTGGAGGACAGAGCGTGAAAGGGGTATCATCATCGGTTTTGACTGAAAGAAAGAAAACATATCTTTAACAAAAAGAAGGGCCCTTGCCATTCACCCGCGTTGTTAGGACAACGTGAACTATCTTGAAATGATTAGTTCCACTTCGAAGGAATTTACATTCAACAGTGAAAACTCAGCCTCTTATTTATTCCAAAAGGCTTCACTACCGAGAGTCATGTGTCCGGTCCTTCTATTTATTTTTCCGCGTTCACGGTGCCATTGTATTAAATCAACATTGAGATCAGCACAACACATTTATAGCGGCCAGCCTAGGATTCTGGGGACTCAAAAATACAGGTAGTGAGGGCGCGGGGGGGATGGGGTTTTGGTTCAGGTTGAGGGCTGGGGCCACTCTGGCTTCTGCCAGGCCAGGAGGATGGAGTGGGAAGGGCGGGGAGCGGATCTGGTGCAGGTGGAGAGCCAGCAACAGAATAAACCTGTCGCAAACCCAACCAAGCTCAGGAAGGAAGAGGGGTGTGATGCGGATCTCAGCTCTAGACATTTCAGGATTCTTGTGAAGCAAGTCCGTTAAAAACTGAGGGGGACGACACAAAATACTTGGGCACAATTCATGCCTAGAGCCACAGACTAAGAAGACAACATCCACGCCTTAGTTTTGCACACCCCCAGGGGGCACACATTGGCGCTCCGCCTCTCTCTCCCGGCCTACCCCTTCCTCCCCTCTCCCCTCCCCCACGGGTTGCCAATTTGTAGTCACCAAACCCATGAAACCTCTAACCAAGGAACAACTGCACTAACTTTATTAGGGCTGTCCTTGGAATTGCAAGAGGGGTCGGGTTTCTCCTCTGCCCTTGCAATGCCCCTGGGATGGAAGGAGGTCCTAGTTTGTAACTAAGCACCAGCCACCAACACCCACCGGCCCAACCCTCCTCCCACCTCCCTGTTCTCTACTGCCATTTTCTGTAATCTACCATAAGGTTTCCTCACTAGAGCAAATGATGCTATCCTTTTCCTAGATGACCTTTTCCTACCTTCTAATTAAGTATAAAACAGAATCAACCTCTAGCATGGAGTCAAGAATTTATTCAACAAATTCTCGTGTCACTACAAGTCCTTAAGGTGGGTCCATGCTCAGAATTTCTGACATGACCTCTGGCGTTATCTTTGCTAACCAGGCTCTAAGGTCTCCTTTCTTAGGTTTAGAAGCAGTGACCTCCTAACCACATAGCCAGTAGTTCAAAGAGGTGGCCACTTGCCAAATAGTAGTTGGTACAGTGACAGAGGGAGCCCTGCTTTACCTGTTTTAGGGTTCAAAGCGTGTTCAGGTTCTGTTGAGCCTTCTGGGGCTGACCCTTCTATGTGGCTCCTCCTGAATTTATTTCCTCTTCTTGGATACGTCTGATGATTATTCTGGTCCTTGTCCTGTCTGATTCTGGAGCTTTGACAGAGGCATCTGCTACCCTCTGAGCCCCCATGCTGTCCAGGATGGCTTTCCTGATGTCTCATCGCCTGAATTTGGAGGGAGAGTTCAGCTACCACAGAGTCAGAACCTCAAGGTAAACTGGTTCTGTTACCTCCCACAAGATGGTTTGAGAACATGTGAAAACAGCCCTGGTATCCCAGCCCCTTCCCCCCTCATCTCACACCCAAGCCGGCCTCCCTCCGAAGTGAAGGCTTCCAAATGGGTTGGTGTTTGTTCCTCCGTGGTGGCTGCATATCTCTGCAGGAGGCAAACATACTCCAGTAAACCCGGCCAAGGTCTGTTCCTGAAGGGTTGCATGTAACTTTGGAGGTGCCTCTCTTCCTCTCAGGCTACAGGAAAGAAAGAAAGACAGAAAGAAAAGGAGTGGGGAATGAGAGGCCCTGGTAGAAAGAGATGCTGGGAAGGCAAAGGCGCAGGAGGCCTCCAGCTGAAAAGGCTTGAGAATGAGGCTGAAGTCTCCCAAGGCAGCTCTGGTGGGGGGAGGGCAGGAGGAGGCGCGTGAGAAAAGTGGCACATCCTAAAGCAAACCCCAGGAGAGCTGAGGATCTAGGAAGGACTCAAAATGTATTTCTAATTACTTCTCATGCTCTCAGAAAAGGGGTTCTTTTTCAGCCGTGTTAAGAGCTTGTTATTGTACCAAGTTATAGCGCACCCTGGAAAGTGCTGTTTATACATTATAACTTGGTGCGCCGGGTGGGAGAGTGGTAAGTACTAGGAATGTACTTTTGTGGCAAAACTGATAGAAATTCAGCCCTTGGAAACTTCTGGAAAGAAAATAATGGCGTTTTCTCATTATAAGGATTGATCAGGGGTTCAGAGCTGACGCTTTGCTCTGCAGTTGGTAGATTATTTCCGAGAGGGAAAGGAGCTGGTGTCCATGTCTCCTCTCTGTTTAATGTGTCTCTCAGGTGACAGAAGCAGCAGCTGAGCCAGTTGGAGTGGATTTTGTGAACACAGATGCAAAGGAGACATCCGGTCAGCAGAGGGCACACTCGTCACTGTCAAACCCTATTTCCAGATTTGGAGGTGACAAGGGTAGGTAGGATTGGAATAGTGGACAAAATCACATTGGAATGGGGACCCAATGCGACCTGATTAATGGAATAATTTATTGGACAGTAAGTGAACATTAAAAGAGAAAGTAGAGACACGTTATGTTTTATGCTCATGGGTTTCCCCATCCCCAAAAGTATGTTTGATTTAATCAAGGACTTAAGATTTGCTGTCTATTCATAACACCTCGAAACACTTGGAGCCTTTCAAAGTCAGGAAGGAGCTGGGGGTGCTGCGGGGCGTGCTGTACTTGTCATCGGAAGCTCTTCATTGTCGTCAGCAAGTAGGCAAATCGCTTCCTCCTCCATATGGCAAAGGAAGAAAAATAGAGCTAAGATTATCTTTAACTTTGGGAACAAAATGAAATGTGAGCTCATTATTAGAATGTATTCTCCTCATTTTAAATCTCAAAATGATGGGTTCTTAAAGAACGCCATTATTGTACAAGAAGGGGTGGAGGTAGCAGGCCACTTTGTGATGTTGTTCTGTGTTATCTCTTCTGATAGCTTGTCTTCAAATGATGTTGATCTCGCATGGAAGGAATGACAGAAGCCAAGATCCTCTCGCAGTGAACACTGGGAGCAAGTAAGTTGTAAGTAGGAACAGTTGAGGGAAATAAAGCCAGCTACCAAGTCATTCTTCACAGCAAAAAGGGATTGACGGCCTGAGGTCAGACCAGAACACTAACGTTGGTATACCAGGAGCATTCTCCCAGGCTAGAACTGAAGACCTGGAGAACCTTCAGATTCACAAATCCCACTGCTTCTTTCATTGTTGACGCATTTGTGTTCCTGGGTGATTTCCAACCTACATTACAATCCTGGTTTTCCTCTGATGAGCTAATTTCAACTACTTTGGTCTCCTCAAGCAGATCCTTCAATTGGGCTTTCTTGCCTTTCGTCTAGACTTGTTTACCAGGAAGAACAGAGCCACCACTGTCTCTGTTATTCCCTTCTTTAATGACACGGAACTTCTAGCCCTGACAATGACAAAGCCTTATGGATGCTAGCCTTCCTCACTGAGGAAGTGACTTGGGACATGTTACAAATAATGAAATTCCTCATGACGTCCCTGAAGACTTAGGATAGCCTGTATTCTGGGGTGGCAAGATGGCTCAGCACATAAAGTCTGAGCTGTGATACAAGTCTGACAAACCGAGCTTGATCCGTGGAAGCAAAGTAAAGGTGGAAGGAGAACTGATGTCACAGAGTTGCCCCTTGGTCTCTACACAGGTGTCGTGGAATGCACACAGCCACATGCATGCCTCTCACATGCAACACTAACAATTAATTAAAGATTTTAAAACATATCCTGTACTCTGGGACCAACCTATGTCTGTCCTCCTCAACTCATTTCACAGCTGCAAAGGTTTAAATAAGGGCAGGTGGAGGCGGGGGCTGCTTGCATGCATGCATCTTTGTATGCGTGCATGTGTGTGTGCATGCGTGCGTGCATGTGTGCATCTGTGCGTGCGTGTGCGTGTCCGTGTCCGTGTGTGTGTGTGTGTGTGTGTGTGTGTGTGTGTGTGTGTAAGGCAGAGAAAAGGGCCTAATTTGGGGAACCTATTCTCTATGTTGGGTTGCCTTGCCCAGCCTTAATGAAAGGGGAGAAGCTTGGTCCTGCCTCAACCTGTGCCATGCTTTGTTGACTTGCAAGGGAAGCCTGGCCTTTTCTGAATGGAGAGGGAAGAGGAATGGATAGGGGGTAGGTGGGAGGTGGGGGACAGAGTGGGAGGAGAGGGGGGAAACTGTAGTCAGTATGTAAAATAAATGAAAACTTATAATAAAAAATAATAGAGTAGATGGGCAGTGGTGGGGTACATCATTCGTCTCAGCACTCAGGTGGTAGAGGCAGGAGGATCTTTATGGGTTTGAAGACAGAATGGTCTATATGGTAAGTTCCGGGACAGCCAGGACTAGACAGAGAAACCCTCTCTCAAAAAACAAACAAACAAACACACACACACAATAAATAAAAATAATGAAGTATAAAAACCTCCCTAAAAATATTTTTGCTGGTTCCTGGACAATTTCAGAGAATAAAAAAAAAAAACTTTAAGTTAAAAAGAAGAAAAAGAGGCCTATAAGAAGGGAGGAAGAAGCCTAAATGGTTGAAGGGTAATGGAATGTTTGCGAAATGAAAGCAGAAGGGGGGCCTACTTGAGGTGAGGGAGACCATTAAAAAGAGAAGATGTAGGAAGACTGGAGAGGGGATAATACAAAGCACAATGATAATGTATGAGTGAAAATGTCACAAGGAAGCCTTCGTCTTCATACACCAAGGAAAAAGTATCTCAACTGTTTGCAAGGGGCCGGAGAGCTGGCTAAATGGTAAAGAGCACCGGCCACTGGGTTAACTTCCCACCACCCACACAGCCGGTCGCTCACAGCCATCTGTAACTCTAGTTCCAAGGGGCTCTAACACCTTCTGGCCTCAGTGGACACCACACACACACACTGAGCATACACCCAGGCACACAGCCATACACACAAATAAAAATAAATCAATCTAAAATAAAGTTGACTGAAACCTTCTTCCCACTGCAATGATTTGTGAGATGTGAGGACTTCTGAGAAGTGGAGTGAATTAGTGCTGCCCTACACGGCCTTTTAGGAGTCAGTCTAGCCTTTTCTGCTTCAGCTCCCACCTCCCTAGATGTTTCTCCTTTTCAGAACAGGCCGAATTCAAGGCTTCATCTTGGAAGCTGAGGCACCTGGCTCCCACTGCTTGAACTTTGCCTCCAGAACTGAGAGGGAATACATTTTTAGTTTTTATGAATGACTGAGTCTCGGGTATTTTCTCATAGCAGCCCAAAGTGACTTGAGATATCAGGATTATGTGTGTAAACTCTGAGACTGTAGATAAGGAGAATGTGGAGAGATTAGCCTAGCATTTGACCAAGTTAGACGTTTGTGGGCAACTAGTGTCATTTACCTTGGACTTATAGTATTTGGTATAAAAGTTGTTGACGACATGTGACTATTAGACACTTAAAACGTGGCTTGCTGATGCCAACGGGGGGGGTACTGTAATTGGAAAATGCATGCTGTACATCCAACACTTTTGACCAAAAAAGAGTTCTAAATATCTTATTAACTATTTTTTATATTGGTTACATGTGGAAATGATGTTTTAGTTCTACTCAATTAATTCAATGTATTTGTGGTAGTATGAATGTAATTGACCTCATAATCTCACAGGGAGTGGCACTATTAGCAGGTGTGGCTTTGTTGGACTGGGTATGGCCTTGTCGGAGGAAGTGTGTCACTATGGGGGTGACCTTTGAGGTTTCCTATGCTCAGGATTTTGTCCAGTATTTCAGTCGGCTTCCTGTTGCCTGCAAGATGTAGGGCTCTCAGCGACTTTTCCAACATCGTGTGTGCCTGCCCACTACTATGCTTTCTGCCATGATGATAATGGACTGAACCTCTGAACTGTAAGCTGCCACCCCAATTGCATGTTTTCCTTTATAAGAGTTGCTGTGGTCATGGTGTCTCTTCACAGCAGTAGAAACCCTAAGACATTATTATTAAAATTAATTTCAGATTATTCTCTTTACTCTTTTGAAATTGGAGCTACCAAAAAATAAATAAAAATTATACAGGCAATTCAAGTTTGTTACTCAAATTCTATTTTTACTGGGAAGCCCTGCATTGGACAACTGATAAAGATTTGCTATTATATATTCTGTGCCTAGCCTTAGAACAGACCCAAACTTAGAAAAACCAAAGTTTCCTTGGACTTTGGGTCTCTAGAATTAAGCATAGTGTTTGATACAAAATAGTAGCTTACTATTTCAGAAAAAAAAACCTTTCTTCTGCCTGCATTAATTTATTTGTGTGCGCATGGACATGTTCATGCCATGGTGTATGTATAGAGGTCAGAAGACAATTTGCTAGAGTTGGTTTGTTTCTTACACCATGTAGACTCTGGAGATCAAACTCAGGTCCTCAGACTCAGTAACAAGCACCTTTATCCACTGTGTTAATTCCGTTGAATGAATGAATGAATGAACGAATGCCTCTCAAACCCTGACTCTGGAAGACAGCCATAGTGAAATGGCCCTTCTCTGAAGAGGGCCACCTGCCATAGCATGGTTTAAAAAAAAAAGAACTTGAGAGATTTAAGGTCTTAATTTAAAAAATAACTTAGCAAATGCCTCCCTGTGTGACCTTGAGCAAGCTGTTTCTGAATGGTATCCTTTCCTTCTGTAGAGCAACAGGGTTGGGCCAAATCATTACTCTAGGCATCTGTGTAATGTATTAAGTAAAATGCTGCAAGTCCCCGAGTTCCTGCAGCAGGCAGCAGGTCCTGAGATTACCCTACAGGTCCCCAGGCTTCAGGTCCCCTGGCTGCAGGTCTCCTGGTGGGACCACACTGCAGGTCTCAGAAGATGGATAGGCACACCAAGCAGAGTGAGGTTGGATATTTATTTAGTGGGTTATGGGAGGGAAGGGGAGAGGGGGTAAGGAACGAAGGGAGAATAGCAGAGGGGTGGGGGAGAGAAACAGAAGGGGGAAGGGGAGAAATGGGGAGAGACAGAAAAGAGAAGGAACTCAGGCTAGAAGCTGAAGATCAGTTTGCCACGGTGGATGGGGAGGGAGTGGGCGTGGCTTGTCTCTTAAAGGGACAGAGCAGACCATTACCATCTGCCCATATTCCAAACCCGTGATCAGGAAGGGACAGAGCTAACATTGCTAGCTAGAAACATTAGCATGCCCTGCTTAAGTGTCTTTGGGTTGTCTCTTTCCTTTTCCTCTTTACCATTATCCATTATACTCTGAGCATATTTTTATTTTCAGTAGTGGCTTTGGAACCCAGAACCTTTCTTATGCTAAGCAAGAACTCTGCCATTGAGCCTCATCTTCCCACCCTGTGCTTCTTATTTTGCTCCAGCTTCCTGCCCTTCCACAGCACTAGTATATTCATTCATCCATGTTTGCGTTTGTCTGTTTTCCAGTTTCTAGGGACAAAAAAATGAGGTAGGAATAAATAGCTGAATGAGTGGATGAATGAATGAATAGCCTTCCCAGTCCTTAAAATGACTGTAATGTAAGTTTTGGTGTGAGTAGGGACTGACTTCTTCTTTACTTTGAGCATGCTGGTGTCGGAGATGCAGCTGAGTCATAGAGTATGTGTCCGACACACCTGAGGAGCTGATGGCCATCACCAGCACCAGAAAACATAAGAAGACAACACAGAACAGTGACCCGCTTCAAGCAGTCTGGTAGTGAGGAGGAAGTCAGCTTTCAGAAGACTGTGGGGAACTAGGGCAGCATCCTAACCTGTACATCCATTGCAGCCACCACAGCCACCTCAGACACCACAGCCATCACAGCCACTGCCACAGCCATCACAGCAGCACAGTTGGTACAGCATCACAGTCATTACAGTCACCACAGCTGCCACAGCCAGCCTAACTATCATGACTGGTATGTACCTATAATCCTAACACTTAGGAGGCAGAAGTAAGGGGATCACCACAACCTTAGTACTGCTTTCTCTATAGTTTCAGACCAGTCAAGGCTCCATAGTTTAAATAACACTGTTCAAGCAATCCCCATGAAAAGAATTGAAGACTCTAGGTAAGGACAAGAATGTTTTTAGGTATTGAAGCCGATAATTGCTCTGTTTGTTCTTTGTATCATGTTAAGACAGTCTTTTCAGTCTTTTGTCCCCCCTCTTTGGATGGGGTATATAAGCATATGGAAAACAAATGTGGACAAATTCAGTATTCACTGGATTGCCCTCCCGGTTCTATTCTGTGACTCTAAATACTAGTAGTCTGAAAACAGCATAGCCTGTGCCTGCGGTTTTTTGGTGTTTTTTAGATTAAAACATTTTCAATTTTCCTCCTTTTTAAGGTATTTTTAGTTAGCATACAAAACAATGGCTTTCATTACTTCTCATTTATATAAGGTACAATTATATACACACGTGTACATTTATACTCTAAAGGTAAATTTTGATGCATAAAGCTTTATTTTCCAGTTGTAAAATATGAACTGGCAACTCAATTTAGAGCCTTATAGAGGTGATATTTCCTTTTCCTAGCTGCTTTTGTGGCTTCTTTCCCGACTGTTTTCTTATCTGTTGTACAGAGGAATTTTCTAGACTAGCACTCTCCAATCTTTCCAATCCAAAACCCCACATGCCTTCAGAAGCATCACTTGGAAAGTGAACAGCTCCTTTTCCACCTTCGCATTTCTAGAAGGAGTTTAAAGCTAGATAGTCTCTGCCTTTATACCTTTCCATATCTCGATGCTTTCCTTTCCCATCTCATATACTTCCTTGTGCTAGGCAGAGCATTTTGTGGAATACTTCATTTTCTTTCCTGTATGTCTCTCTGAGTTCTGTTTTCCCAGAGTCCCCAACTTTGACCTTAAGTAGATTGCAATCAGCACCTGTACCTCCTAAAACACTCCGGTGTTTAAGTCACACAGCTCTGGTACCGGGTAATCATGGCACCCATGAACCTCATCTGGTTCTGTGCATGTCGTTGACCCTCAAGCATAGACCCCCTACTCCCCCCCTCACTGACAGAGTCAGAGTCCTGTGTGGAAAAGGAAGCTTTTGGAGTTGAGGTTTGGGGCCTTTGTGGGAAAGCGCCCTTTCTTCTCTGTGATCCTAACTGAGCTCATTAAGCAATTCTTTTCCTGCCCCATTTTCTCCAGAGAAGAGGCTTGGGGCTGTCATGTTGAAAGGCTGCTGAAAATAGTAGAGTTTCTTTCTGGACCTATCCCTTAGTTCTTCTATACTCTCAACCCAGGTTTGCATTTGTTTTCAGCTCACTAACTTCCTGTCATCTGAAGAACCAGTTTAAAGGAGATACAGTTTGCAATCTAGGGACTGGTTTGAGGCTTGTTCTGTTTTTTCTCCCATTTGTTTAATTGTTTGGGGTTTTTTCTATTGCCCCCCGCCCAGTGTTGAGGAATCAAACCCAGGGCCTTTAGTACAAGTAGAGCTGTTCCTCTTTACTAGCATTCTTCTTCTTTCCTCCCTATTACTGTAATTTTCTGAGCTCTGAAGAATAGAAATGTGATCATTTTAATGATGGGCATGAACTAAGGAAGATATATAAAAGAGTATCAATTTTGCTAGGCGATATGAGATGTGTGTTGGTGCTGGGGGGGAGTATGTGGTATGCGGTAAGAAGAGGTAAGGAGGAGACAATGTAAATTATTATTTTCAGACTTTGTATTTTCTTTTTCTCAATTCCTATAAAGTAGTTTAATATCCATATTCTTTAAATGCAAATTGAAAAACATTTACCTGTATATACAAAAGTCAACAACACCCAAAAAACAAGCTGTACTGTCTCAGGTTGAGACAGACGCTGAGACTGAGTTAGGGTGCCAGTTCCTTGGGATTTACATCTTTCAGAACAAGATTAGGCAAAGGAGAAGATGAGTTGTGGTGCAGGTTCAAAGGTTGCTGGCTCAGCTTCATGGGACTCTGAAGAAGAGGAATATCAAATAATTGAAATACATAAGACTACCTAAACATCTTTTACCCATTTGTAGACTGTCACATTGGCTTTCTAACTTTTCTCCTTACTTTAAGTATTTAAATTCCAAACAATCATGTGGATTCCAATGCCTCCCTGGTGTTGTGAAATAATCTTTTTGTATGCTGTGAAGATGTGTCTTGGCCAAGGCATCTTTTGATTGGTTTAATAAAGAGCTGAATGGCCAGTTCCTAGGCAGGAAGAGGTTAGTCGGACTTCTGGGCAGAAAGAGAAGAAGGGGAGAAGAATCTAGGCACTGGAGAGTCACCAGAGAAGAAGAGAGGAAGCAGAACATGCCAGAGGAGAGGTAACAGCCAAGAGATACAGCGCAAATTCTAATTGGTCTTAATAATAAAAACCCAGAATCGGATATCGGGGTAAATGCTGAAGATCAGAGAAGTAAAGGAGACAGTCACTAGAGAGACTTCTTAACTCTACTGAATCCTCAGACCGAAGGGGGCAAGATCCTGTCTCCATGAATCCTCAGACTGAATGGAATGTCCTGTCTCTACAAGTGCTCAGACTGAAGGCCTTGAACTCCTGTCTTCTCCAGCCTTATATTCGTCTCTCTGAGCAGCCATCTCCCTAGTGTTGGGATTAAAGGCATGTAAATTCCAAGTACTGGAATTAAAAGTGTGAGTCACCACTGCCTGGCTCTGTTTCTCTTTTAGACTGGATCCATCTCGTGTAGCCCAGAGTGGCCTTAAGCTCCTAGAACTGCCTCTGGCTCCTGAGTGCTGTGATTAGAGGCGTGTGCCACCACTGCCTGGCCTCTATGGCTAACTAGTGGTTAGCTCTGCACTTTGATCCTCAGACAAGCTTTATTTGTTATAGCACAAATGAAATATAACCACAATGAGCCATGTGGCAACACATAGATTAATAGAAATAGATTAATTTAAGTCATAAGAACTAGCCTAAGGTATAATCCTAGCTTTCATAATTAACAAGTCTCCATGTTGCTTTTTTGTAAGCTAGAGGCCCAGAGGAAAAAAATCTGACTACACCCTGGAACTTGCAGAATAAAGCTAGATGATCCTGACTCTAACCATTCAAAACTCTCCACTATTTTCCTAGGCACTTATACACTTTTTTGAAAATTTAAATGAAAATATCATGTAATTTTTGTTCTATCGCCTCCCTTCCAACAGTCACACATTTTCATGCTGCTGGCCGTGCCTTTGATCATATGTTTGATGTCTCTGTCTGAAACTCCTGTGGCAAATTGCTCCAAATTGTTCACCTTCCCCGTATCTGCACCTTTGGCCAGGTTGACTTTGTGGTTCCACTAGAGGCTGAATGTACTTATACAGTCTTCAGCTTTGGTCTCGGCTCTGTGATTTACTCTGGACCTTAGCATATTAGCAGTTGGGAAGCTCTCAGTGTTTAACTTGCCCCCTTACACCTCTGTTACATCTGGGAGTGGTGCTTTGTTTGGGCAGTGGTTCTCATGACTGGAGCTTTCTCGGAGCATGGGAAATTGAGCTGGCTGCACAGCTCAGTGCTCGAGGACTGCCAAAATAACAAGCATGAGAAAAATTGACACTTTTGTGTGTTCTCTCTGTCTCCTTCTCCCTCCCTCCCTCCCTCCCTCCCTCCCTCCCACATCCAGCTCCTCCACATACCTTGCAAAATTGGCACCAAGCCCAGAAGTACTCAGGCTAGACCAGTGGTTCCCTAAACAACGTGTAGTTTGCTAAGTAAGAAAAACCATTTGCTGTTTAAAGGCATTTTACAGTGTGATAATGGCAATACAATAGCTGGCTGATTTGCTTTTGTTCCCTGCTTTCTCAGTTTGCCAGAATATTCCATTTCAACTTCAAACTTCAGCTCACATGATCTTTCTGAAGTCTCTCTCATTCTCTTTTGGAGGGTTTATTTTTCTTTTAAATTCTGTGTGTGTGTGTGTGTGTGTGCTTGTGTGTGCGCACTTGTGAGTACAAGTACCCACAGAGTCCAGAGAGGGCTTTGGAGCTAGAGCTGAATTTACAGGTGGATGTAAGCTACCCTATGTAGGTGTTGGGAGCCAAATTCAGATCTGGTGGAAGAGGAGTAAGTGCTCTTAACCCCTGAGCTATCTATCTTTCCAGCTTTATATTCTCCACTCTTTACAGTAAAACTCAATGCTCCCTCGCTTGAAATCCCTCCTCGTGTCCATTTTGCTACCCTAAGAATTTGGAGGAGGAGAAGCCTTAACTTTAGATTTTCCTAATAGATGTATAAGATTGTTGGAGCAGGAGTCGTAAACTGACCTTCAGATATCTTCTGAACTGTGTGCACATAACAGGCAACCAGAACGAAGTGAGTGAATGCACACAGTCAGCAAATGACTTCTAGATTGGACAAGTTTTCAGTGAGCCAGTCAGAGTGGATCAGAAGAATACTCCAGGGTTAGTAAGGTGTTTGGTGCCTGGTGGAGTCTCAATTAATGTTTAATTAATTTTCATCACCATACATTTCTGGTTGTAAGAAAGAGACAGCCACTCGCCCCAGCACAATTAAAGTGAGTTTACTGAAATAAATGATGCTAGGGATTGCCCTACAACACAAGAACAGTGCGCAAAGTAACCCCGCTCTCACAGGGGCTGCAAAGCCATCATTTGACACTATATGGGGTCTGTTCAGTCACTGTTCTATTGCTGTGAAGAGGCATGGCCAAGGCAGGTCCTATGAGAGAAAGCATTTCACTGGGGTTTGCTTGCGGTTTCAGAGTCTGAGTTCATTATCATCATGGTAGAACATATGGTGAAATGCATGTAGGCACTGAGACAGTCAGTTAGAACTATGTCCTGATCCACAGGCAGAAAGAGGTGGTGGGCCCGATGTGGGCTTTTGAAACTTCAAAGCCCATAAACCACCCCCAGTGACACACTTCCTCCAGCGAGGTCACACCTACTCCAACAGGGCCACCCTTCTTAATCCTTCTAATTCTTCTCAAGTAGTGGTACTTCCTGGTGACTGAGCATCCAAACATATGAGCCCATGGGGGCCATTCTTATTCAAATCACCACAGAGTCACACAGTATCTCTCCATGACAGCATTAATCTACCCATGTCTCACTACAGAACTGTATTCTCAGTCTACCCAACCCCTTACACAAGAAGCATCAAGACTATTTTCAAAGGGTTTTTTTCCCCCTAGGGCTGTTGTTGTGGGTTCTTGCGACCTTGCTTCCATCTTCTCGGGAACAGAACCATTGGACCAACTTGAGTTAGGCAAGCTCAGTCAGCTGAGAACAGGATGGTAGCTTCACCCAAGCAGTGTGGGATCGTCTCCTCTCTAAGAACTCGAAGGGAGAAGCAGCTATCAGAAAGCATAAGGGTAGGGAGCACCTTCAACTTGGCTGTTCAATTATTCACTAGATCCGAGTTGAGACATTCCTTACTGCAGAGCAATGAATAACGCTTTATTTTATGGTCATACTCAGTATCCTTAAAGCCCCGAATGACTAAAGTTTTCATGGCCTTAAAATGGGAGCATTTTATGAGCCTATGACTATTACTCTTGTGTAACAGTGGCACTTTAAATAGGCTGAGGTGTTTGTCTTTGTGTGTGTGTGTGTTTCTGTGTGTACATTCATGTGTTTGTGTGAACATAGGTGTGTCAGTACTGTGGCATTGTGTGTAGCAGTCAGTGGGAAAGCAGCTGGCCCTCAGGTTCTACCTTGTTTAAGGGAGGGCGGTTGGTTTTATTCTGATGGATACGTCAGGCTAGCTGGTACTTCTGCTTCCGCGTAATCTCACTTGTCTGCCTCTCATCTCCCCGTGGGAGTGCTGGCATTGAGGACATGCATATACCCGAATCAGGGCTTTGTGGAGTTTCTGGGGAGTCAAACTCAAGTCATCACACGTGTCAAGCATGTGCTTTTCTCCCTGAGCCATCTCTCCAGCCCTCACTGTGAGAAGGAACTGACCCACAGTCCCTAACATGTAACAGCGCCCAGTAAACATTAGTTACTGTAATTTGTAATTGTTTTTTTAAAGGCTCGTGGCTGATTATTTGGTTGTGCTGGCTTCCTGCTAAGAGGTCTTCTTAGAGAATCTTCAGGCACTAATGATTCAGGATAGGACAGACGACTACTAAAAGAAGCTGACTAGGATGCTTTATGATGTTACGGGCATTTTTATGGTGATTGTTTTAAAAGGGAATATTACTATGTAGGAGAAAGGGCATTTGGGGGTGTTTCTGTTTTGAGCATAGTGTGGTTTTCTTTTATTATTATTTTTTACTGGTGTATATTCATTACACATAGTGCTTTTAGATTTCATAGAGATAATTTCTTTCAAATATGCCATGCTCTTTGGCCATACTCATTCCCCATGCTTTCTTCCTTCTCTCCCTCCCCTTCTCCCCTTCCCTCTATTTCCTCTCAATAGTGTCTTTCCTTTCCCCAGTCTCCCTTCTGCTTTCACACCGTATGTATGTGTTTTTCTGTATCTGTAAGAAAAAATTTAGAATCCACACATGAGTGAAAACGTGATATTTGCACACTTGTTTATTACTGACAGAACTACTCCTAAAAGCCAAGTTATTAAGCTAGCCTAGGAATCCCGCAACAGATAAATGGATAAGAAAAATGTGCTGCATATACGCAATGGACTTTTATCTGGCCATAAAGAAAAACGAAACTACGCCATTGATGGGAAAATGGATGCAACTGGAGATCACCGTATTAGGACAAAATAAGCGAGATTAAGTGAGTATAGGTTTTTTATAACCCAGAGATCTAGTTATGAAGGAAGCTGTGTATTCTGTATATTACTTCTTAGGAGACACTGGAGACTCAGAGCCTAGGCCCGAAATCCTCACCCTGGCTGTGTCTGCTCAGCTGGCTGATGGTAATCAGGGATGGAATGCAACTGCTCCGGAGTCATGCTGTTAAACCGTGTGCTGTTTGACAGGAGAGGAAATGCTATGGAAAAGAGAGGCTGAAGGTCACTACCTGAGTTAAAATGATTCAGCTTAGGACATGGAAGTCCTTAACCCAAGCTAGCACTCGAAAGGCAAAACGAATGTAGATCTGAATAAAAGAGAAGTGTTGGTTTTTGTTCTTGTTTTTCAAGACAGGATTTCTCTGTGTATCCCTGGCTGTCCTGGACTAGCTTTGTTTACCAGGCTGGCCACAAACTCACAAAGATCTGCCTGCCTCTGTCTCCCCAGTGCTGGGATTAAAGGCGTGCTCCACCACTTCCTGTCTGCCAGTACTACTTCTGCAAATAAATCTTTGTCCTGTAATCAAGAGTTGCACTGTTAGGGTACCAGAGGAGAGAAAGTCATCTATTACTACTCTTATTGTCATCTTGACTCGTGGGATTTTCCCTTCCTTGCCTTTTACCAAATGAGCCTTTCCAAAGGGGAATTAAATCTTTCTTCTCTATTACCCACTGTCGGTACCTGGTGCCTATTGAACTAAATACTGAGATCTTTTGCCTATGAAAAGTTTTACCTCATACATCTATTTGTATTTGCAGCAGGATAATGTGAACATAGGTCACCTGAAGATCACAACATGTATTGTTTATCTGTTAAGCAAAATTTAGACGTAATCAAGGAGAACATAGCAGAAATCAAGTTCTAAGGTATCATCCAAGTCTTCTCTTAAACCTCAAACAATAACAGTGACAACTGAATCCAACTTCCTTCTCTGACCAGCAGGAGAAAAGAAATCTTTAATCCAGCCCCTTAGGAAAACATGAATGCAGCCAGCAGTCACCCAACTGAGCATGGAAACAAATCCTTCCTCAACCAAACTTAAGGAGGACAGGAACCCCAGTCCACATTTTTGAAAATAATACATTTCCTCTTTGGCATCGCCATGATGGGGTGATGCAGAATGAAGAAACAACAGGTCTGTATAACAGAAAAGCTGGGATCAGAAGAGCTGTGAGCTCCAATGGCTATGAGCTAACAGCTGAGGTGGATTAGCCAACATTGGTGGGGGGTCACTGTTAGGGGAGCAGTCTCAGGCTGCGGTCAACTTCCACATACACAGTTGACATCTATCCTCAGGCCAGAGGAAGGCCTTGACATTCCCACTGAACCTCATTTGGGGAAAGCCTTAGCATTTCCAAGGATCTGAGGGCGTTGCGGTTCCTGACAGGCTGTGTTGGTGTCAATAATACTCATTCATCCCAGTCCGCATTCACGGAAGCCTCTGAGCCAGAGCATCCAGTAATGCCACACCTACTTTCTCGTCATGGAGACATTTGGAGACAGTAAATGTATACTGTCTTAAGTTACTTGGTGTTGGGGTACTTTGTTACACAGCAGTAGATAACTGCCACATTTTACCACATTAGAAGGTTGAGGGACTCTGGGCAGTGGTGGCGCAGGCCTTTAATCCCAGCATTCAGGAGGCAGAGGCTGCCCATCTCTGTGAGTTTGAGTCCAGCCTGGTCTCCAGAGCAAGTTCCAGAACAGTTAAGATTACACAAAGAAACCATGTCTTGAAAAAAATAAACAAAAAGAAAAAAGAAAAAGAATGATGAGGGCAAGAAACAAATTACAGTGAGTATGTATACAGAATGGCTCGCAGGAAATCTCGGTGATGTCTAAGAATGGTGGTAGCAAAGGGAAGAACAGAAATCTACATTTACTACCCCAAGTTGTGTTTCAGATGACCAAAAATCAATTAAATGTTATTTAAAACTATAAAGATTCTACAGACTTATTGTAGCCTCAGAAGTGACTTTCATTTTATGTGCCTTGGAGCTTTGCGTGCATGTATATCTGAGGGAGTCAGACTCCCTGGAACTGAAGTTCCACACAGTTGTGAACTGCTGGGAATTGAACCAGATCCTTCAGAAGAGCATCTAGTGCTCTTACCTGCTGAGCCATCTCTCCAACCCCTGAAAGCACACTTCTTCCGTATTTGGGAATTTGGATCTCCATTAGGTTGTTTCTTGTTAAGAATCTGCTAAGGAACAATAATCTTAACCTTTCATGCTTGGCTACCAGTTTAAACCTTGTGCATGGTTTGGATAAGTATGTCCCCCAAAGCACGTGTGTCCCCTGATTCGACTACTGGGGGGGTAGTGGAACCTTTAAGAGATGGAACCTAATGAAAGGAAGTTGAGAGATTAGCAGCTTGTTCTAGAAGGCGACTTTTCAGATCTAGATTCTCCCTGCTTTTTGTTTCCTGGCTTCCAGGAATTGAACAGCTTTGCTCTACCAAATATTCCCAGCATGCTATGCTGTCTCATCACAGGCCCCAAAGCAACAGGGCCAATGAACTATGCACAGTCTCTGAAGCCATAGGATGAGTCTTTCCTCATTTAGGGTAAGTACCCCAGGTGTTCTATCAGAGTGGCAGAAAGCTGACTGATGTGCTTAGCAGACTTATGACAGGCTAAGGGATCAAGGTGCAGTGACCCAACTCTCTTTCGGCCTTCCTGATTCGGTGGTCGTAATGCAACAGGGCACTTTCTTGCTAGCACGGTAGTGAACAGCTAGACAGATTTCACTATAATCTACAAGACTGGGCCCACAAGTCTTACTGGGCAATGACATGTGGTTTTCAGGGCGGGTGGAACAGAGTCGGTATTCCAGAGCGGCACAGCTAAAGCCTTACAAGCAAATGCATGTGGAGCTGCATATTGCCAGGCTTGTGAGACTCTAAGCTTTGCTTCCTTATACAATTCACCCCCCTCTGCCAGCAGTGAGTCCCCAGCTGTTGCTCTTAGCAAAGGGCTGACATTAACGGATCCTTTCTCTCTTTTATGGGTACAACACTTGATTCTAATGAAAGCTCTGTAAGCTTTGAAGAGAAAACTCTCGCAAGATTTTTGTTTTGCATTTGTGTGACATCTGCGAGGGGCTTCAAGGAAGCTTACCTGTTTGTGGGTGTATTCTGGCGCGTTGCCTTTGAAGCTTGCCTTCTGGAGTCTGCCTAATTACTCTAGTACCATTGCTGGACACATAATTCTTCAGGAAACAAGTATTCTAGAAAAGCTCAGCCATCCATCCTGACCCCTCATGCTGCACTTCAAAGGGCGACCTCTTGTCTGACTCAACTTAGGAAGTTCGCAAACAAAACGTTAGTAGCTTCAGGAGGCAAGCACAACACTCATCTACGTGTAGAATTCATAGCATCCCAACTTGGTTGGGTTGTTTTCAGAGCATATAAGCAAATAAGGCAAGGCTTCCTTTCAGTCCATGCAATTACTGACAAACATTTGTCTTCCCCTTTAAAGTAACGAAGACTAGACAGTTCCGTATTCTAGTATTGAGCATTGTCATTATGTGTTTCTTATTTCCCAGATAACTATATAGCACATACTCTATACTGTAACTATCTACACAGTTTCCATAGCGTTAGCTCATAACTCATTTGAGGCATGAGGAAACTGAGGCAAAGCAGTTCAGGATCTTGGTGAAGGTTACAAACTCAGGGACTGTGAAGCTTGAATTAGTGCCCAAGCCATCCATGCTGGGCCTCATGAGTTGATATTTTTGTTTTCAAATGCTGCTTTAGTCACAGCAGACTTTTAATTTGAATGGTTTGATGGCAAAAGCTGTTTGTCATTTCAATATAACAAAAACTATGAGGAAGAATTCTGGGAAAGGAGATCGTTGGACACTGCTGATGAGAACACAAAGCAGTTCATCCCGATATGGAAATCAGTATGAATCGACATGGAGGTTCAAAGAGCCGAAACCAAAATCAGAACGGCCGTGTAACCCAGCTATCCTTGAGTGTGTAATCAACAGACTCTAAAGAAACAAACCACAATTATTTATACATCCATGTTCATTGCAGCCTTATTTATAACCGCCAAATTATGGATTCTCCCTAGACACCCATCAAGAGATGGATGGATAAAGACAATGTGCTATACGCACACAATAGGGTTTTACTGAGGTGTAAAGGAAAGCAAAATGTGCAAGGGATTAAATTGTAGAGAATCACATTAAGCAAAACAAGTTAGACTCAGACAAATACTGCTTGTTTCCTCTCGGTTGTGGATCCTAGATTTTATCTACATACATGAACTCCTACACACATTCATGAGAAAAGCCACTGAAGGAAGGAAGGAGACTAATGGGAGGTGGAAATGGTAGACTGGGGAGCGAATGTTGTGAAAGCACATGATACCCTGCATGGAAATATCCTTATGAAGCCCATCACTGGCACAATGAATATATGCCAGTAAAGCAGGAGGGAGGTGGCGGGGGATTGAGACCATGGCCTTATTATTTAATCCAGATGGGTCTAAAACTTACTATGTAACCAGTTTAGTAACCACACTCACGGCAATCCTTCTGCCTCCACCTCCCAAGTGCAGCCATGCACTACCATGTCTACCTTTAAAACTTACATTAAAAAGAGACATTCAAAAATTTCAAATTCACACTTTCGCCGCAGAACTGTTTGGAGGAGGAAGACTCTAAGATGGCGGAGGCCAACTCTAGCTGCGGGCTAGCCCTAGCTGGGATGCTTCTGCCAATTCGACTGGAGAGAGGAGACTCCTTTGCTCCCAGACAAGAAGCTTACTTGAACAGGGAGTTCTCAGGAGATGGAAAATTGTCCCCCTGGAGGCTTCAGCTTGGCCAGAGCACTCGCTCAAGTCAGCCTCCAGGACTTGACTAGTTGCCACAGGCAGAAGGACTCATTCCTGCCTCAGCTTCTAAAATGCTGCGCTCAGCTGGGTTGTGGAGGGGAATTCGTCCCCACAGCTGCTTCCAGCCTCCAAGGTCTGCTGCTCCGGAGACCTGAAGTTCCAGGCCTGCTCCTTCTCCTCTGCAGCCTTGCTCTGCAAGGTGCTTGCAGAGCACCTGAGAGCGTTAAGCTTTTTCAAAAAACGTAGTGGCTCTAGGCTAGCATGCTGCTGCTGGTAGGGAGACTTCAAACTCTTTCATTTCCATTTAGCATGGCAATTGACTTGATTTTGATCAAGTTAAAGATTGTTAATCCTGAATTGATGGTAAAAGCCTTCCCAGCTGTACCCTTTAAAAACCATTTCTTTTTTTTTTCTTTTTTTTTTTTTTTTGTCAAAATCACAGAAATGTTTTAAGAATGATACTCAGGGCTGGGGATGCTGATTGGCGGGTCAAGTGTTTGCCTGGCAAGCACAGAGCCTTGGGTTTGATGCCCAGCGCCACGTGACAATACAAGGATATATAGGCCTGTTAATCAATCATCCTCATCTAGACCAGTCTGGAAAATGTTAGACCCTGTCTCAAAAACCAAAACAGTGTAGTATATCTGTGTTTGTTTATTTACTTACTGAATTATGCATGCTAAGTTGCCAATCTGATGCCTCAAAGGCTTTAGCATGCATTGAAAGATATTCTCCTACATAACCACAATACAGCCATAAAACTGGCATGAACAGAGGGCATTTAATGTGTTGCAATTCTTCTATCTTCCCTTGTCTTTGTGAGCCTGGCACTTTTTTTTAAGAGCTAGTTTTACTTTGTTTATATCTTATGTGTCTTCGTGTTTTACCATGGGTCTTGGGTCCTGTGGAACCGGAGTTACAGACAGTTGTGAGCTGCCGTGTGGGTGCTGGGAATTGAACCCGGGTCCTTTGGCAGAGCAGTTCATGCTCATAACTGCTGAGCCATCTCTCAAGCCCTGAGGCTTTTTTTAAAGAATATAGGCCACTTCTCTGTAGAATGTCCCTTGGTTTCCGTTTGTCTACTGATTTCTCACAATAACTTTCCAGCTCTGCATTCCTTTGCATCCTATCACGTGGCACAAGATTTCAATTTGTTCCATGCATCTAATGGGGTTCACTTTGATCACTTCATTAAGATGGCCCCTCTGCTGTAGTGTTATTCTCTTTGTAATTAGCAGGTATTCTGCACGGAGATACCCCAAGACTATGTCAGTCCTCCATTTCTCATCAAACTTTTACCCACGAATTTTAGCAGCCATTGGTGTGTCTTGGCTGAATTAATTTTTACTATGATGGTTGCCAAGTGGTGATTTTCCAAGTCAATCATCTCTTAAACATTTATTAGTTGGTTTTCATGTCAGAAAATGCTTTTACTTCTCCCCATTTATTTACAAAAAAGGATAGACAGTTATATAAATATGGCCTCTATGTTTCTACAAGATTTTACAAGTTTTTCTTCTCTGATATTCTGCAATATTCGACACAATCTCCTTTCAGTGGACTATGAATAGACAGCAATCAAAAAAATCAAACTATTCTCAGAGATCTTGTCAACCTCTCTACCCACAGAGACCCATTAGAGATATCATATCTCATTGTAACATATGGGTTTTCACTAGAGCTAACTAACAGCTGCCTTAATTGAACACTTAAAATATATTGTGTGCCAAGGTGTTTGTATGCATTATTTGAACTTCCCAATAGCCCAACCTTATGGAGCAGGGATTACCATCATTTGCGATTTTCATCTAAAGAAGTCATGACACGTAATTAACTTGCCCAAAATCTTAGAGCCCATCAGTAATAAAGTAAGGACCACAACCTGTATGACTTCTAAACTGTGCCACTATTACTTTGAACAGTCCAGGCTCCAATTCATCTGCTACAAAAGTCTCTGAGACCAGAGTGATTATCTTCCACTTTCTCCTGATTTTTAGTTGTTCTCTGAGACATGCTGTTGGCCTCTCCTCTGTCCGTGGGACATGGTTCTATTGATTTGAGCATAGGGTCTAAGGTTGAACCAACCCATTGGCAGGACAAAAAGCAGAGGTTGTAGAACTTTATAAGTGAATAGCTAACAAACTTTATAGACATTGAATTCAGTGGCAAAATATCTAGAAAGAAAAACAAAACAACTAAAATCTGAAGCCCAGTATTAAATTTATCTAAGCCTAAGAATTTTAGTTACAGAGTTCAGTGTCCAAGGTATGCCCTCTGAGGGCGAGTCATGTGTATTGCATAGAGCTCCACAAGGCCACTCTGCCCCAAGTGTCATGAGACCAAACCAGGAACAAGAGCAGTGTATGGTGCGCACTAATGGGAGACCAAAACCGGAAGCACATGCTTTGCAAGTTAAGGTGTCTGTTTGCAGTTCAGACAGTTAGGAATAAGTTCCTGTTTGTCCTATGTTTGTCTGACCCATCTGCACTGGATGTGCTTGACTACATTGTGGGCGGGAGGTATTCAGGCAGGAAATATGTCAGGATGTATGCTTGCCCCTGATTGGATGTAGGTGCAAAATATGTAGGCAGGAAATACATCAGAATATATCCTTGCCCCTAATTGGGCCTGATGGGAAATGCAGTGAATTGTGGGTTTTGCCTTTTTAAGCCCCTGCAAAACATGACTCATGGTCATTTCCTGGGGACCCAGGAGTGGTCCTGGACAGAGTCCATCATTCTGGACAGTATTTAATTAAATCTTGTTTCAAATTTGGCTCAAAATTGTGGAACTGGTCTTTTTCTTGCAATTTTCAGAATTAACAGTATCTCTGCTGGAATTTTGCTCCTGAGGGAGGATTCTCAGAACTGTACAGTTGGCAGTCTTTGTTGAAAGTCAGAACAAAATCCAACAAATGTGGGACTTCACTAAGTAGGATCTTGAAAGAACCCCTTCCTTCCTTTCCTTTTTTCCATGAATATTTAACGAAGCACCAGATGATGCATAATGAGATAAATATGGTTCTTTAATTGTTGTTGCTGTTGCTATTGTTGCTTTTTGTTTCTCTGAAACAGGATCTCAAAGTGTAACTCAGATGACTTTGAACTCCCAATTCTGCTTCCAGGGTGCTGCGATTATAGGTATGCACCAAGCACATGTCACAGTGAATAAAATTCTTTACCACAGAATTTAGAGTCTTTTATTGGTAGCACTAGTGTAGTAAACACGCTTGGAAAAGCGCCAAGAAAGTACAAATACAATGCCTCATGACCAGCTCTTCTCAAAACTCTCTGTTTTCCAAGGGTTCCACAATGAGCATGTGTTCCAATAGTCACTCATTTGTTTCTCTCAGGGAACAACCATAACAGTCATGTCTGCCTTGAGCACCGAAAGTGAGAAGGTGAGAGATAGTAGCACTCAACCCTTTCTAGGCCAGGCCGCCATCTAGTGCCAGCTCAGGAGTGACAATTCCTGCTGGGAGACATAGACTCCCCGGGTCACCTATTCTGCATGAAAGTTAGACAGGGCAAAGAAGGTTCTGAAGGCATTTTAGAAGACTAGGCCTTGAAGCTGTACGCTTAAGTCAGCCAGCTGAAAAGAAAGGTGGACTTCCTCAAGAGAGTGAGAATTGGAACTAGAAGAGCTCCGGGACTAAAGAAAGCCAAGGAAGAAACCCAGAGGCAAAGGGTGTCAACCAAGAAGTGGAGGCTGAGTTGCCCCTAGACCGTGCAGGCTTCTGAGGTCAAATTTTGAAAAACACAGTAGGGGCAGAGAGGCCAGGTAGGTAACAATCTTAACAGGGTAGAAAAGTACCCTGGAAGGATCAAAGAAGGATTCTATGCCCTTGCCTCATCTCCACATTCCATCCTCACAGCAAGTTCAAAGGAAATAGCTCGCGGTATTGTTCAAAGATATTCTAAAGTGGACAGCACTCACACTCATGCGTGCACACACACACACGCACACACACACACACACACACACACACACACACGCACACACACACTGTGCTTGCCAAGCATACTTATTGCCATTGATACGGTTTGTGCAGGCCCTTGCAACTTTGCAGAGGCAACTACAGGTTAGGCCTCGGGATTTGGTGGGTGGCCAAATAGCCCAAACCAAAATGAAAAAGGTGGTTTGGGGAAATTTATTACTAGAAATACACACTTAACTCTGCTGGACTCAAATATGCCTTCAAACCTCCAAGGGAACTATCTTTTCCTTGAGCTGGCTGTGGGTTGGCACATGTCTCAGTCAGGACCTGCTCTTAGCTGAACTTCCTGAGGTCTTCAAACTGACTGTGGCTGGTGATAGAGAGCTGTTCTGCTGTGAGACTAAACTCTGAACTCAGCTACCTGCTGCCCTGTCGTCACAAGCTACAAAAGAATTCTGAAGAGGGGGTTATCAGTCTGACTTGAGTTTCATCCCCAAGGGCCCAGTGGTGTAGCACGCTGGAAATCCAGTTTTGTGTTCTTCAACCTGGTAGATGGAATCTTCTAGTTTTGACCTGTGTGACCTTGGGTGTGTGAGACAATCTCTTCAAACACCTGCTGTAAAAAGAGAATGAGCCTGCCCGGAAGTGTCACTGTGATGATTAAACAAGATGTTAACAGCACAGTCACTGGAAATCAAACTGCAAGTCCCAGTCTAATTATTCCTGTTGTCATTCTTCCCTGTGCAGACTGGAAGGGCCTAGGAGAGTTTGTAACCTTTCGTTGATAGAGGTGACAGCAAAGACACCCAGGGAAAAGCATCAGCGAGTATAGCACAAATAATAAAATCCCAGAGACAGATATTGGGGTTCAACCTGAAGATCAGAAAAGAAAAGCAGCCAGCCACTGGCTCTTACCTCTCCCTCAGACTGAAAATGGGCGAGATCCTGTCTCCACTAATCCTGAAGACTCCACACCCCACACTCCACTGAGTTCCTATCTCTTTCCCGTTTATATTTCTGTCTCTACCCAGCCTTATCACACCATCTCTTTTTAGTGCTGGGATCAAACGCGTGGGATCCCAAGTGCTGGGATCACCTTTGTGTGAGCTCTGTTTCTCTTTTAGACAAACTCAATCTTGTGTGGCCCAGAGTGGCCTTGAACTCACAGAGATCCACCTGCCTGGGATTAAAGTGTGTGCCACCACTCCTTTGCTTGTATGCTTGTATGGCTGACTAGTGTGGCTGCTTTGCCTTCTGATCTTCAGGCAACCTTTATTTATTAAAACACAAATAATATGCTACTATATTAACGGAGCACAGGCTTGCAGGGCAATCGGCAGAGGCAGTTTCCAGGGGCCTTGTGTGGGGTAGTCCTTCGGCTTGTCTTCTACTCTTTCTCTGGAACTAACTTCCTACGAGTCAGTGTTTAGGGACAGTTCCTCTCTGCTGTTTTTCTCTGTGAATGTGGCATAGGATCAGGATTGGTATCTGCTTTAAATCCCATTAAACCTCTAAGGGAAATGTCACTGGATTTGCACTCATTTCACACTCAGTACCATGCACAGATAACCAAATGGAGTAGGCAAGAAATTTTATTCAGTGGCCAATCAATGGAACAGATCTGGGCCTAAGCTTTTAAAGTGCTGCTGGATTGTGAAGGGGCTGTGGCAAGCATACCATTTTTAGAGAAGAGGGGAGATTTCTAGGGTTCAGGAATAAGCTATTTTCTTCCCATGAACAAAACTGTCGTGATATTGGAATTTTTAAATCATTTTAATGAGAATAAAGTAAATCCAAGGTCACTTGGCATTTCAATATACTTCTGGTCCAGAATGAGCTGTTCTAGAGCTGCCATGGGCAGTTAGGAGGAGCTGTTAGGTTGATGTGAGCATGTGGTTATTGGAATTCAGCTATAACTCTACAAGTTAAAGCATCTTTGACTAAGCAAAGATGATAGAACAGTGAATGACTGATTAGGAGCTTTGGGGCTCAGTGGGTGATAAGTAAAACAATTATGAATAACCCCCATTCTCCAGATGGAGAAACTGGAGCTTAGAGTGCTTAAATGACACTCTCAAAGTCACAGTCCACATCACTCACCTTCTAGTATCTTAAACAGTTTGTCCAAAATCAATTCATCTAGTCAACAAGTATCTATGGAAAACAGAAAACATTTTAGGGTAATTCCATAGGTTAGTAACAATGGAAAGCAGGAAAAGCACCTTGATTCCTGCCCTTTGAGGATTTCTACCCCAGGGCATTAAACTGAGGAGCAATTCATCTTCAACTTCATTTCCCATGAAAATAAGTACTAGAAAGACAAGAAAACTTGCAAGGGAACACCACATTGGGCTGCCAGAAGTCAGAAGCTACCTTTTTGGGGCAACTTCTGCCACGATCCTAGTCATGGTGGGTTTGCACGTTCCAGGGGAGGGTGTGAGGATTAAAACTGTTAAGAAGGAGGAGCAAGGATAAGACAGAATCACAAAGATAAGGGATGGTATCAGAAGGACAACTCAATCTCTTGCATACTGAGTTCTGACTTCTGAGTTCACCCACGTTTCCTTTCCATACATTTTCATACCCCAATACAAAAGGGGAGAGGAAGGCAAAAGACTGCTTTAATAGAGTACAAAGGGCAACCAGAAAAGTTAACTTGCCCCAATACTTTAGACATCAAGTCATTATTTCTTGAGAAAAGCATTCTGTTGTTTAGGCAATGAACCGACCCTAGATCTAGTATCCTGAAGGCAACAACTCCCTAGGTCAAACCTCCTATTTCAAAAGAAGTAAAAGTATGCTTGAATTCTCTGGCCTTCAGACAAGGTGGAATAGGCTTACATTTTTGGTCCTCCACAGTGATGGTGTTGCATGCCTTTAATCCCAGCACATGGGAGGCAGAAGCAGGCAGATCTCTTGAGTTTGAGGCCAGTCTGGTCTAGAGAGTGAGTTCCAGGACAGCAAGGGCTGTTATGCAGAGAAACCCTTTGATGAAAGAAAAAAAGAACAAAACGAAAGAAGAAGGGTTTCTGAGGAGAGAGTTGAGCTGAAAACAAGAAACCAGGCAAAACTGCACTCAGCTGATGAGATGGCACAAAAGTGAAGGGGGCCATGGAAACACGTGTGCTTCAGAGAGTCAGCAATGCAAGCACTCCGGCACAGAGTTTGAATTTTATTGTGTGTTGAGAATCTTAGGAGGGTATGGTGATATTTTATTTGTGTTGTAATAAATAGAGTTTGCCTGAAGATCAGAGTTCAGAGCTAGCCACTAAATAGCCATGAAGGTCAGGCAGTGGGGGCACACACCTTTAATCACAGTACTTGGGAGGCAGACAGATCTCTGAGCGCTCAAAGCCACCCTGGCCTACCTGAGACAGATCCAGTCTGAAAGTGAAACAGAGCCGGGCACTCCCACCTTTAAACCCAGAATTTAAAATCACATACCCTTAATCCCAACACTAGGGAGGTGGAGACAGGAAGGGATATGGCTGGACAGAGAGAGAAATATAAGGCAGGAAAAGACTGGAGCTCAGTTTATTCAGTCTGAAGATTCATGGAGACAGGATCTTGCCCCCTTCGGTAAGAGGATTCGTTAGAGATAAAAAGTTTGCTAGTGACTGGCTCCTTTACTTCTCTGATCCTTCAGCATTTATCCCAATATCTGACTCTGGGTTTTTATTATTAAGACCAATTAGAATTCACATGACAGGAGGGTATGAGGGAAATGAATACGGTCTCCCTAGAAGATGGGAATGAACGAAAAGGAGCAAGAATAACAGGAGATTTGGAAGAGATCATCAGTGTCTAAAGAACTTGCCCTCCAACTTTGAGGACTGAAATTTCAACCCTGTCTTGAGTTCTATAAATACCATAACCCAAAGTAGCCTGGGAAGGAAAAGATTTACTTCAGCTTACAGTTCTCCATAATTGAGCAGGGCTAGGAACTCAAGCAGGGAAGGAACTGAAGCAGAGCCCTGGAGGGGAGCTGCTTATTTGGCTTGCTCACCCTGCTTTGTTACAGAACCCAGGAGCACTAGCCCAGGGATGACACCGCCCACAATGAGCTGGGCCCTCCCACACCAATCGCTAATTAAGAAAATGCCTTACAGACCTGCCTACAACCTGATCTAAAGGAGGCATTATCTCAATTGTTGTTTCTTCGTCTGGAATAACTCTAGTTTATATTAAGTCGACATAAAACTAGCTAGCCCAGATCCCTTATACCTCCTTGGAGTTCGAAACACGTAGAATTCCCCAGAAGCTCACAGGCCAGCTAGCCTGGCATATGCAATAGTGAACAAAATAAGATTCTATTTCAAACAAAGTCAAAGGTAAGAGACCAAAAGCCAAGTTTGTCCTCTACCATCCACATCACAGAGCTTCACACGTGTGCCTGCACTCATACATATACAAACATGCACACAAATAAAACACTGACACACACTCACAAACTCATGCAAAAAATCACTAGTTTGGTTAATTTTTGGAATTAAAAAAAAAGATGATTGGCTTTTTTTTTAAATGCAAGTGGTTTTGTTCAGCATTGTATTAGCTACCTGTAAGCTAAGAAAGCATGAACAGGTAAAGAAAAACAGCACATCAAATTTTAACATTTTTATCATATTGTAGAAAAAGGATAAACATTTAAAAAGACTGATAGATGACACTCAGTGCAGTCAACAACAAAAGTAGAAAGCACCTGTAGTAAATGGTTGTGTCTGATTAACGAGGCTACACTGATTTTCTTCTCTCCCTCCCTCCCTCCCTCCTCCCACTCTTCTTCCTTCCTTCCCACCTCCTCCTTCCTGTCCTCTTCTTCTTCTGCACATCTTCCAACTTCTCTTTAAGGAACCCATTTACTTAACATTTAAAATCATAAAGAAAAGAGAAGAGATATCAGCTTAAGTGGTGTTTCAGACTTCAACTTTGAATGTTCATAGCAGTGCACAAAAGTAGCTAGTTTAATCATGCTGTTTGTTCACTGAGAGTTAATTTAATAGACTTATCCTAGAAAATAATACATTATTCAGTTTAATCAATATTCATTTGTTCTTTGCATAATCATATCTGCATAAGCATTTGTTAACAATGTGCCTGAAGACTTACAAGGAAAAACCATTCTGTAAGTAAACTACATTTTTAGAAATAAAATAAAAACAATGAATCTATCAACATTAGACAAATGATTAATTCTAATGTCCTGCAGGTTTTCATTTAAAATGCAGCCAGGAGTCTTTTGTGTACGTGTTTTCACTGGAAACAGCAATAGGTACACTGTCAAATTAATATCATGCTAATTTTGGAGGAAATTAAATCAAGGTTCTATTGAACCTTGGCATATTTGTACATGTAACATTAGCACTTGCTTCATACCCTCAACTGAGCAGAATAGTTAGTGCTATGGATATTTGTAAATATTGGTTGTTGCATACCTAAGAAATATATATTTTCCATTTTAATGCAAATACTTAGCATTATACAGACACAAATACTTTTCTCGGGCTTTTCAAACATTGAGACTTGAAAAAATGTCACCCTTTTTAATAATAAAAAGGCTTTTTATTTGTATTGTTAGGATTTTTCTTTAAGAATCATTTTTAAGGCCAAACATGGAGGCACATGCCTTTAATCTCAACACTCAGGAGGCAGATGTAGGCTGATCTTTGTGTGAGTTTGAGGCCGGTCTGATGTATATAGTCAGTTCCAAGACAGCCAGAGATACAAAGTGAGACTTGTTTCAAAGAAGAAAACAAACAAAAGAATTATTCTTTACTGTGATTTCTGTTTGTCATTATGTGATCAATGTAATTTTCAGAGTTTGTACTTTGATGAATAATTGGTCATGATAAGTATATGTTTATTATCTATTGTACGTAAGCATAATATATCTCCCAACCACTTCTCAGCTGCATTGAAAACTGACAGGAAAACACTTTGAGCGGAGAGAAACTGCAGCCTTTTAACTTCCAGGTGGGAGAATTAACCTGGAAGAACGTCCCATGGGACCTCACAGACTGTAATTTAAACACTGTTTTTTTTATTATTATAGACATATCTAAAACTTTAAAATCCTTTATTAGTCCACAATAACTACATGGATGTGCTTAGTATTAATGTTATAACCCCCAAAATGGGAAAAGAATGAAAAGAAACAATAAGGAAAACTCCAAGCTCAGACATGGGGCTACTACCTAGAATATGTATTAAAAACAGCAAAAAATTCTCTCTCTCAATTTTCTAATCAATAAGCAGGGTAATGAACTGAACAGGCGGCTCACAAAAGAAGAAATACAAATGACTAATAAACACTTTAAAGATGTTCAACATCCTGAACCATCAGGGAAATGCAAATTAAAACTAGTTTGAGATTCTATCTCACCCCAGCCAGAATAGCTGTCACCAAGAAAATAAATGACAACAAATGCTGGCATGGATGTGGGGAAAGGGGACCACGTTCTTCGCTGCTGGTGGGGGTGCAAACTGGTGCAGCTGCTGTGGAAATTCACATGGAGAGTTCTCAAAAACTCAATAAAGAACTACGCCGTAACCCAGACGTAGCGCTCCCGGGTGTGTAGCCAGAGGATTTAAAACTGGACCACAGAAATACCTGCGCATTCATGTTCATTGCCACTCTATTTACAATAGCAAAAAAGTGGAACCAGCTTCGATGGCTATCAACAACCAATGGAAAGGGAAAATGTGATATGTGTACCCAATGGGATTTTATTCGGCTATAAAAAAATGAAATTATGCAAGTTGCAAGAAAATGAATGGAACTGGAAATTAAATGAAGTGAACTAATCCATATTCTGGATAAATAACCATAATAACCATGTTTTTTTCCATATGCAGATTCCTAGATTATATACATAGGATTTACAAGTTATAGAACCAAAAGGGGGAACCATGAAAAGTGTGGGCAAAGTCTTAGACAGGAAATGGAAAAGGGGGAGAGCAGAGCAGAGCACTTCTGAAAGTGCAATCCGTGCTACTGGAAGAGAAAGAGACTAAGTTAGGGAGAGGGACGGAGGATTGGGGAGAGCTATTCGATCTCATTCCTATGTAGAATCAAGAGAGCTAATGTAGAAATTGGAAGTGTAATGATGATTATCTGAGACTTGGAAGTGATGGGTAAAATGCATTTGTCAAAAAAGCCAGAGAAAGAGGTTTTTGAACATCTACCATACAAAAAACTGATCAATGTTGGAAGCAATGCTACGCTAACTATCTTCATTTGATTGTTGCACAGTACATATGGAAATATCATTCTGGAGACCATAACTATCTATGGTTATTCTGTATCTTAAAAGAAATTTAAAATAGTGTTTTAAAAAACTAAGGAAACTTTGTCAGAATGGTCACTGATGTTTCTTTCCCAAGTACAAGTGGATGCCAAGTGGACAATTCGTCAGGTGGCATATACCCATAGAAATAACAACTTAGGGAATGAATTAGCCTTCAGTCAGCATCTCATGTGTCAGCAATGCAGAAAGACAGAGCCTCTTCTTAAGTCTGAATTGAAAAGTGCATTGAACAAACATTGCCAGTACTGCTTACCTTAAACAGGGTGCTTAAACAAATAAACAATCGAGAGATCTCCTATATGATAAGCCCTCTTACGGAGGAACAGCTAATTGCTTTGAATTTTCAAAGGAAATATTTATGTAGAGAAAGGTGAATAGGAGAATACATTTAAAGACTGAGGAAATACATAGAGCACACCTCTTTCTTCAGATGTAATCAGACATTTTTCTGATCCTTTAATATGAAAGTAGGATTCATCTTAGAATGTGATTTTGGAAACCTTTGTCACATTTTAAAAAGAAAACAAAAATAAGCAAACAAAAAACAGCCAGTTTTATCACATTTTGAAATGTGATTTATATCACTTCTTAGTAGCCAGAGAGTCATGAAAACAGCTCTAAGTTTAGAACAGAGGTTGATGTGTGAAATATGCTTTAGTTTACAAATGTTGACATCAGAGCCAATGTTTCTGGAAGACATCCATCCTAGAAAGGCAAGCACATCTGTGCCTGAGGTGGCTGGGTCCCAACAGTTTGGGCCGCTCTCCAAAGGCCGCTAGGGGCCATGTCTGTTCAGTACAGTCAATGCCAGATCAATCATTTTTTGTTGTTGTTACTTGGCAGAGTGACAATGATTTTGCAAAGCCCAAAGATTGCATTCAAATTTAAATGGAGACACAAACTTTCCTTAAAGCATCTAAGAAAAATATTCTCTATTCTGCATCAAACTCCGTAGCTTCTCAGTGTGGGTTTTCACAATGACCCTAATATTACAGATGGTTCAATGAATCTGTATTTTCTGCTCCGCCATGGGAGGACTTCATTTGAATAACCTTCCATATCAGACAGTTAAGAGCCACTAGCTGGGACAATAGTTTTCAGCCTGATTCCCAAGTCCTAGCCTGCTGACCCTTTTTTGCTACATATGCAGGTACGCAAGCCTATTTTATAAATGCCTATTAATCAAGACACATCTGTTAGTATGGAAATCTCTCCCCCCCCCTTTCCTTTCCTCCCACTGTCCATCTCCCCACCCTTCCCCCTTCAGCAGGGAAGGGGCCTGGGAGGGTGGGGGCGGTTGATGTTAGGCGAGCCCCTATGCAAGGAGCTCTCTCCCAGTTGTGGGGAAATTGGATTGGGTGGGGGAAGTGGAAGGGATCATCGCGGAGAAAAACATTTTCACAAGACCCAGAGTTAGTTACTCAGGTGGCAGAAAAACTCACCTAACACCCCATCTGTAGTCTCCGGCGAGCCCCAGCTGAACAAACGAACAAATCAAACCTAACTGTCGCTTACAGGATGGGAGAGACACACCACAAACAATAACAAAGAACACAGTCACAAATCCAAGGAGAATCTAGTTTTGGAAAAGGCTTCTCTGTCTCACTTGGAGGAGTCAGAAGTTTTCACTTTTTAAAAACCCTTTTTTAATTTGTCATGCAAATGCAATGTCTCTTGATCTTATTCTCTCCTCTCTCTTACCTTTTAAGCTTTAGACTTGTGTGTTTCATTCAGAGTAAGTACAGACATAGGGTAGGTAGTGAGCGACCTGGCATGGAGGAGGGGGCAAACCTTCCAAGGATGGGGAAATAGAATATAGTGGAATATCGTGTTATAAAAGAACAAAGGTGAAACTAGAATAGGAGGATTAAGTGGGGGAGGGTATGGTAGAGGAGGGAATTTGGGGAGGGAGAACTACCGCTGAAGGCCTTCTGCAAAAGCTATACGGAAACGCTAATGCAGAAGCTTCCTAAAATATATATATAGAGAGAGAGAGAGAGAAAAGAAGGTTAAAGGAAGTTACCATATAATGGAGTAGGCAATAGCCCAACTGAACATCATATGCTACCAAATTAAACCTCCGTGCCATGAATAAGTTACATCTTTTTGAGTAATTGGCCAAAGGGGTCTCATACATGTCCCCTCAGCTAAACATTACCAACTACTAATTTTCACTCTTGAATCCGTTTCTTGTCAACATGTGCAATGCAGATTTCCGAAAAGTGACCTTTGTGATTTAACACTTACTACACTCAGGCAATCTTCTACAAAGACAGTTTCCCCCTCTACCTGGTCTCAGTGAAAGCCTTCAGTCAGGAAACTTGGTATTTCCTGTTCTTCACTCCCACCAAGCTGGAAATAGCAGTCTTGGATTTATGCAATTTTTGCACCTGTATGTCTATAATAGGGCTGCATTTCTTAAGTGATCTGTGTCCAACTGGTGAAATGGTTTCTTGAAATGTACGGTAATAAGAAGTTTCATATAGCATTAAATCATGTTCTTCTTAATTTTACAGTCTGTTCATCCTACGGAATCTACCTTAAAACTACTATCAATCTATAAACAAATATACCTGTACCAAATTAAGGTACTCATCATAAAACTCATTTCAATAGGAAACTTTCCAAAAAATACAAAACATGGAAAATGTTTGATCCCCTCACTCATTGACTCATCATTGCAGTTGAATGCTAGTTAGGATTTGGGGGGACCTCCTTGTCTATCCAGTCAACTTTGAGGTACATTATAGTAAATACTAGAGTCATGTCATTTCATCCTCTGTAGCTCAGAAACTTCTTAGAAAGACATAGATAGGGCTTGGAGCAATGGCTCAGTGAGAAAAGTATTTGTTGTGCAAGCATGAAGACCTGAGTTCGAATCCTCAGTACTCATATTAAAAGCTGGACATGAATTCCTGTAATTCTAGGACTGGGGAGTAGAGACGTGAGATCCCTAGGACTTGCCTGGTGAGCTACTCTGCCTGACTCCATCAGCTCCAAGCTCCAGGAGATGCTGGTTCAAAAACTAAGGTGAAGAGCGTTATTGGAAGACACTGGATGTCAACCTTGGTAAGAGGTGGACATTTTTAGATCACCAAAATGTCATCACTATAGCCAGTAGAACTAACCCTTTTTCATTATGTAATATTCCGGACACATTCACATTTTCTCAGATTTTTTTTCAAAAACCCAAACAGTTGGGGCTGGTGAGATGGCTCGCTGGGTAAAGGTGTTTCCCATATAAGCCTGGCAGCCTGAATTTGATCCTGAAAGCCATGCAGAGGTGTAGAAAGAGAACTGACTCCACAAAAGTTGTCCTGTAGCCTCCAGACAGGTATCACGACATCCACCCCACACCATCTCTCACATACACCAATAGTAATAAAAAGAAAAGAAATGGAAAAGATCAAAATGTTCTATACTCGATTTGATCATTGCTCTATAGGAGCAAGCAGGAACATCAGATGAGAGCTGCTTAGGAAGGTGTTTTACAGAACAGCCTCCGATTCTACATCCTGAGGCCACACACAGAGTGCTACTCGGTCAATGGTGGTTGAATCTGGCCTTTCTCTTCTTCGGCGAAAGAAATCAAAAGTGACGCGAGGAAAGGTGGTGGTTTCTCCAGTGCGACTCCCAGCCTTGACGCTGGAGAGCTGGCGAAGGCTGCTATTGATTTCTGCAGCCTCCTGCCCAAGTGTGGCCATGCTTCCACCAGTATTGAAGGCATGTTGAAGAGGTCCCCGCATGTCTGTCTGGGGTGTCAGCACCTTGTGCATCTGCACTTAGGGAAGGCACGGAATTCTTTGACTGACTAAGGAATCGACTAAGCTCACCGTTTTTTCCTTCCTCATTTGATGCAGCTATAAAAGATTAAGTGCCTGCGCGTTCCCTCCCTCCCAAAGGTGCAAAAGCTCAAACACAAGCCAGCTAACTGTTCTCTCCTATGCTTAATTGATGTTTTGCACTCACAGCTTTGGAAAGTAATCTTTTCCATGCCCAGTGTTAGTTGTAATGAGATATATTATGTTGACAGCTTGAGCTCTTGCAAAGGTATGGAACTCAGCATGTAAATAATTGTGTCTGCAATTTAAAAACTCGATATAAATGGCGCACTGTTCGTAGTGAAGGCTATGCTTGCCTGCACTTGGCCAGCTGTGCCCAAAGGTGCACCACAGCTACTGTTTGGCCCGGCAGTCTTTACTCCGACACGGAGAAACTGGGCCCGCTCTGTTGGTGCCTGGCACATCACACACCCAATGAGGGGCAAATGGGAATTAGACAACAAATGTTTGCAGAGGGAATGAATGATTCTACAAAGAAATCGGTCTTCACACAATGAAACTTTATTTGTGAACATCAAAAGAGGGGAATGAAATCAGACAGTCCCAGACAAGCCCACAGGAGGCTCTGACAGAGCTCTAGCCCATGCATGCGTGGTGACCAGAGGCTATTGGCTGACTCACACTGGTTAAGCCACAGGGTGCAAATGAAATCCTTCATTTTCAAATGAGTATTTAATGTGTTTTTTCTCAAAAGATCTGGTCATCTTCCTAACACTGACTAATTAGTATTTTTAATTCTAGATAAGAAAGGGGGGAAATAGTCATAGTGAAAAGAAATTCTTTCAAGCCACAACCATGTTTTAGGGAGAAATATGGGGGGAATCAAATATGAAAGCAATTTAATGTAACCTGAACTGTTACTAGCCTTATGGTCCGGATTTCGGTAAGAGGTCTGTGTGGGAGCTCTAATCCCATGCTCACACCGGGACCTGGTACTTCATTTATGGGACTCTATCCATAGAAATAATCCAGAAGAGAAAATGTAATTTTACAAGACTACGTATAACAAGGTCGTTTATAATAGGGGAAATTTGGAAATGAGACAAATGCCCAAGAGTAAGGAGAATGGCAGCCCAGAATATCATATCCATTCTGCACGTCGTCGAGGAGGTGCCTTGTTTCAGTATGTAGAAATGTCTGTAGGAAATAACCTTAATTGAGAAAGCAAGACACCTAGAATCATGTGCTCAGTGATTGCAACTCTGTGAAAATGGACCTGCTACCTAGAAAAGGGTCAGAACTATTTCAGCGGTGACATAAACAGGGCTGTAGGTTACTGGATTCCTTTTCTGCAGTGTGGCTAACCATTTAAGTGTTTGATGAATAGAAAAGAGAGAAAAAGGGAGAGAGGGAGGGAAGGAGGGAGGGAGAAAGGGAGAGAGGGAAAATGCTCTCTGTGAGCTAAGGTTGCCCCTTATCATTCTTGGAAGGTTATGGATTAAGCACACCAGAAAGAAGCACACAACGAAAATCAGAAAGCTGCAGGACCATCTAAACGGCAGTCTCTGTGCCTGATACAAAGTCACAATTCATTGGAAATAAGATCCTTTGCTTGTTTGTTTGTTTGTTTGTTTGTTTGAGACAGGTTTTTTTCTGTGGCTTTGGAGCCTGTCCTGGAACTAGCTCTTATAGACCAGGCTGGCCTCGAACTCACAGAGATCTGCCTGCCTCTGCCTTCAAGTACTGGGATTAAGGGCCTGCGCCACCACCGCCCAGCCAGAGATCCTTTCTGAATGCCTTGTAGGACTGGATAGCTGACGAGAAGCCAGAATAACAAGGATGTGCTCAGATGTCTCCAGAAAAAGGCAACTTCTGGTGACCAGTAATGTTTAATTCTTCAGAAAAACGCTTCATACAACAATGTCACTGGGAAGGGATAGTCAAGGCCCATGGAGTTTGTTGTCAACCAGCAGAAATCAGCATGTTCAAACCTTTTGATTGATTTCTGTACATGTATCACCCCCACTGGATTCTGGGCTTTAAATTGACCACTTAGTGAAGTTAGAAAACATTCGTTTGAGATTGGGTTTGAAGCATGGCCCCTGTAACTAAAATGGGGAAGATATCTGAAAATAGAGATAGTCCCCAAGGAGTTAGTCCTAAGGCTTACTGTAGAATATCTTCAAAGGCTTTTTCTTCTTTTTTTGTCATATTAAAATTTGCCTTCCAGGTTGTGGTGGCACACACCTCTAAACCCAGAACTTGGGAGACAAAGGCAAGCAGATCTCTGTGAGTTCAAGGTTAGCCTGGTCTACAGAGTGAGTTCCAGGGTAGCCAAGGTTACACAAAAAAAAAAAAAAACTGTCTCACAAAAAAAAAAAAGAAAAGAAAAGAAAAGAAAGAAATTGCCTTCATTGTCACTGATTTGCCTTTCTCATTGCTTTCTACAAATGTATCATAATTATGGGCTGAAAATGAAATGTGTTTTGAATAAAAGAGCATCACGTGATCTCATTAGAATATTACTGAACTGAATTGAGGGAGAAATCCCCATAAACTTATTTTAGAGATCAATACATCCAATGTCAACACGGGAGTGGGGATGAAGCCAGAGGTGCTGACAGACTGTTGAATTGTGCTAAATCTCCAAGTTTTTTGTTTATGCCACCATTTTGTTGTTGCAAAGAGACATCAAAATGGTGACTGCCTTATTGCATTTCTGTGTAGAGGATATATGGAAAATAGGCGCCCTCTGTGAGGTACTTAATATGCTGCCTCCGCCTTGAAAGCAGGGTCTTTCATGGCTGGCAGGCTGACTCTCTGGCACTTGTGCTGAGATTGAAATTGCAAGATCAAGACACCATATTTTCTCAACAGAAAAAGATTTACCAGTTTAATTAAAGACTATATTCTTTTTCTTTGTGTCTCCCTCTCTCTGCTCCCCATGGCCTCCTGGAGAACAGAAAAAAAATGAGTAACATAAGAAGTGGAAAGCTGAAAGGAGACTCAACACTTGGACTGCATTTGCGAGTGTGAGCTGTATTTAAGAAGCTAGTGGGCCCTGTTTTCTTCTTCAGCTAGTATTGCAGGCTCCTGTGGTGTGGTTTTCTCTTCATTCTTGAACAGTCAAGGATTCTATGTATTTTGTAGCTTTTGTAAGTGGAGAAATAAGGAAATAGACGCTCATCATACTTCCGTGTTCAAACAACACACTGGCTTTTACCCCTGGCTCTTCCTTCTCCCATACTCTCAGATCCAAAAGAGGTTGTTGGGTTTTTTGTTGTTGTTGTTGTTGTTTCTTTGTTTTGCTTTTATTTTTTAATTAATTTATTTTTATTTTATGTGCATTGCATGTATTTTGCCTCCATATTTTTCTGTGTGAGAATGTCAGATTCCCTGGAGCTGGAGTTTCAGACAGTTGTGAGTTGCCATGTGAGTTCTGGGAATTGAACCCAGGACCTCTGGAAGAGTGACTAGTGCTCTTAATTGCTGAGCAGTGGCTCAGGCCCTCGTTCATTTTAAATTGTTGCCCTCTCATGTGCACAGATGGTGTGTGTTCCGACTGTGATGGGTATATTCCTTTCAGCTTGCAGTGGAGATGATAATTCCTGTTCTAGTCCCACTGTTACAAGTCTTACCAGAGAGAGTATGTGAAAGTATGCTGAGGGGAAAAAGGAAGACCATGGGGCTGGAGAGCTGGCTCAGCAGTTTAGAGCACTGGCTGCCCTTCCAGAGGTGCTGAGTTCAATTCCCAGCAACCACATGGTGGCAGCTCACAATCATCTATAATGAGATCTGGTGCCTTCTTCGGGCCTCCAAGCATACATGCAGGAAGAAAACTGTATGTGTAATAAATAAATATTTTTTTAAAAAAAATGAAATCAGGAATCTGATGGTAAATGGCTAGAACCAGAAAAGATCATATTGAGTGAGGTAATCCAGAGCCAGAAAGACAAACATCCCGTGTCCTCCCTCATCACAGGCTCCTAGCTCCAAATCTTCAGATATGAGTACACATCCTGGATTAAGCGCAGAAGCAAGGAAAGTAAAAAGGGCCCATTGCCTAGGTGAAGGGCGAGAGAAGGTGACAATAGAGAGGAGAGCAGCAGAGTACAAGTAATCTGATGGGGGAAATGGGATAAATGGGGGCGCTTTACTTGGGGAGGGGAGAGGACGATAACTACAGAAGGCTGGAGGACGGTAAAGTACCAGGATATCTGAGGAGGTCAAAGAATCACATTATTAACTATCTACCTAAAAATACCTATATTAAAAGTAAGTCAATGTATAAGTATTCATATACAGTTTAAATGTAATCTTCCCATCTGATGACAATGCCACCTCCAAGAGCCAAAGACCATCATCTAACAAACAAATAAAAAACAAACCCCTCAACCCCAACCCTGAGAAAGGCTCTTCTGAATTGTTGATAATGGTTGTCAAGGAGACTCTGAAAACACTATAGTCCAGCGGTTCTCAACATGTGGATTGTGATTCCTTTGGGGTCAACTGACCCTTTCACAGATTTTGCCTAAGACTATCTGAAAACACAGATATTTGCTTTAGGACTCATAACAGCAGCAAAATTAAGAGTTATGAAGTAGCAACAAAAATTTTCTTACGGTTGGGGGTCACCACAAAGTGAGGAACCTTATAAAAGAGTCCCAGCATTAAGAAGATTGAAAATCAGTGCTATAGGCTCTTGTTATTACCATTGCCTCCTAAAGACAGAAGGTAAATCTTTATTTGCCAAAGACACCATGTACTTTAAACACAGGACACAGAGGCCTCTGAGTTGGAACTTATGTGAATGTCCCCTCCGTGAGGACCAGATTTCATGGTACCAGAAGGCAGCACACACGCTTCCAAAGGAGGAGAGCAATTAAGAATCCTACCCCCACCAGGCGGTGGGGGTGCACACCTTTAGTCCTAGCACTTGAGAGGCAGAGGCAGGCGGATCTCTGTGAGTTTGAGGCCAGCCTGGTCTACAGAGTGAGTTCTAGGACGACACAAAGAAACCCTATCTTGACAAGATCTCCTGAGTAAATTGGGAGTGTGGGGGGGGAGGCGTCACAGGAGAGGATAGATGGGGAGAGAGGAGGAGGGGAGGGGAGTGGAGAAAAATGTATAATACAATAAAAACAAGAAAAAAGTTTCAAAAAAAAGAAGCCATATCTTGAAAAACAAAACAAAACAAAAGAATCCTATCGAGCTATGGTGCCTGTGAACCACAACAATGGCCAGCCTGGCACAATAACAAGGAGGTAATAATTACACACATACCTTGGCAAGTCACCAACAGCTCTCTAATTGTTCTTAAGACCTCATGATTTCATAACAAGGCTCTTAACTGCTGAGCACCCATCTCGCCAGCGCTGCCACTGCTTATTTTGGGAGCATTGCATGTGGATTAATCTATTTAATTTTCACAGCACTGTAAAAGAAATACTGTTATTATCCCCATTTTTCAGATGAGTAAACAGCCATATAGAGATTAAATGACTTGTCCAACTATACAGCTGGTGAGTGCAGGAACCAGGCTGCAAATATAATCTGAGTTGATAGCAGATACACATACATGCTAATAAGCATGTACTGTACCTGATTTCAAATACTTTAACCTTGGAAACCTCAAATATATTTTGTCAAGTACATTTACCTATTTAACAATTTGTTGAAGTAGTATGTGTAATTCATAAGATACACCTAATGTACAGTGCTTTGTTTTTTAAAGCTACTTACATGATGAGAGAAATAAAATATTTTGCTTTGCGCATATATCCTACTTAGATTTTTGCCAACTTGATGCAAGCTAGAGCCCTTTGGGAAGAGGGAAGAGCCACTGAGAAAATACCCCCACCAGATTAGCCTATGGGAAGGACTGCTACAGAAGAGCAGAGCCCACTGGAGTTCCTGCCGCCTCAGTGTGGGTTTTTCAGTAGTCTAAGGAAGCAGTCTGAGCTAGTCAGCAGTGTTCCCCCATAGCCCCTGCACCAATTCCAACCTCCAGCTTCCCGCCTTGAGTTCCTACCCTGACTTTCCTTGGTGATGGAGTGTGACCTAAGAGTTGTAAGCTGAACTCGACCCCTTCTTCCCCCAAGTTGCTTTTGGTTATGATGCTATATCACAATGATAGAAACCCTAACTAAGACACATACTGAGTACATGAAACTATAATCTCAGAGAAACTATTTAATGTTTAAGAAGAGTTCAGTCCTTCCCTATAGTAGACTATTCCAAGAAGTAAATTCAAAATTAGCCAGATCTAAATATTATCCAAGACTAGCATATTTGAGTTCTGTTTAGCACTTTTGACTAAGTCTCCAGGAAAACATATATCTAACAGGCTATTGCTAGTGAAATCACGAGACAATAAACACATTTGTTTACTATCAATGATGGGTTGAAATTGATATAACTTAGCTGGGCATGGTAGCACACACTTGTAATTATAATACTTGGAATGTTGAGACAATGGGATTATAAGTTCAAGGCCAACGTGGTTTACAAAATGAATTCTAGGACAGCAAGGGCTAAAGAGTGAGACACACACTCCCTTTCATCTCAAGAGAAAAATAAATAAATGGGATAATCTTTCTGGAGGGCATATGGAAAATAATTATCACGATCCTTAAATGTAAGTGTGCATGCTGATCTAGTTATTCTGCTCTAAGTATTGATGTGAAGAAAATCATTTGAAATTTCTGAACAGATGTCTTCACGAGGATGTTTATAGCAGTTTTGCTTGCAGTAGTGAAAAACGGAAATAACCTACACAGACAGTGATAGAAAACTGTTTACAGAATTGATGAACCATTTATGTAGTGAGATCTCATGTCATGTAGCTATGGGAAATGTTGCTTTGATCTCTTTCGTGGATGCAGTACTATCTGCTTTGCAAAGCACCGTGGATTCCCACACATCTGTTATCACAGGAAAGGTCCTTGCTTGGTAGGATCTGAGAGACTTTGCAGAATTACTTTTGTTTTCTCTGTCTATTTATGACAGAGGGAATAGCAGTACTTTAGAGGCGTAGGCTAGTCAATCCTTTTCATGTACAACGTCAATATCAATTGATTGAAGTACATGTCAGAAGCCCGCCAAAATTTTACTTTTGCTTAGCTTAGGGGGAGAGAGTGTACACCTGAAATCCTAGCATTGGGGTCTGTGGTGGGACTGAGGGATGAGTTCAAGACCTGGGCTACATAGCAAGACCCTGTCTCAAAAAACAAACAACAACAACGAAAAGAGAAAAGATACTGGCCTTGACCTCACTACGTAGCCAAGGATGATCTTGAACTTCTGATCCTCCTACAAAGTCCTGAGTTACAGATGTACACCAGTATGCTCAGTTTATGAGGTACTGAGCATCAAACGGGTCTTCAAACATGCTAGGCAAACACTCTATCAAAGACGACCCATCTCCAGCTGCTTTTGCTTTTAGATAGTTCTGAAATTGTCTAGAATAAACAAACTTTAGTCAGTTTGTAATAATAGTTCTTTCTAAAACTAAGGCAAAATTAGATGTGTATAGAAGAAGGGGCTGTTCTTCATTACATGCCCATCTTCAAAACAGAGTTTTTGGTATGGGAAGAAAATGAGAAGAAATGCACTTGCAACTTGTTCTCTCTCTCTCTCTCTCTCTCTCTCTCTCTCTCTCTCTCTCTCTCTCATTGGTTTCTCAAGACCTCAATTTGTAGACAAGGCTGACCTTGAACTCATGGAGATCTGCCTATCTCTACCTCTGCCTCCTAGTGCTGAGATTAAAAAAAAATGGGATTGATTTTAAAAATAGAAGTGGTGCGTTTTTCACCTAAAGAATGTTCTATTTAGGTGAGCATTGTGGTGCATGCCTTTAATCCCAGCACTCTGGAGGCAGAGGCAGGTGGATCTCTGAGAATTAGAGGCCAACCTGGTCTACAAAATGAGGACAGCCAGAGCTATTATGCAGAGAAACTCTGTCTTGAAAACCACACAAAAGAAGAATCTTCCATTTGACATCTTTCTTTCTTATGTGTTGGTACATGAAATCAGAAAACTGAGACTAAAAGAGCATCAGTGGGCTTATCACTTTTCCATGAGCACTTAGATTTAGATTCTATTACTCTTAGCTGCTGTGTCTTTCCATCTCATGGCAACCCCTACTATCAGACAGACTGCTTGCTCAGTGGATCTTAAAGCACAGACCCAGAGATGACAAAGGCAAAGCAGAAGACAATATGCACAAATATGTATCTTTGGGAATCTATGGTTATTGAGAGGACCTCATGAAATGAAGTATTTAAAGCCAAAATGATGAATAACAACTCTTAAAATTTATCACATTTTTGTTTGCCTTTACTTATACTATGTCATGTCACAATTTTTATTACTTTTTTTTTACATTTATTTATGTACAGACACACGCATGTCTACCACAACATTCATGTGGGAGTCAGAAGACAACTTGCAAGAGGTAGGTTCTCTCTATCTGTCCTTTAGGTCCTGGGGATCAAACTTGGCTTTTCTGGCTTGATGGCAAGCCCCTTCACCTATTGACTGAGCCATCTTACAAGCCTCAAGGGCAGTAATTCTTAAAAGAGCTCATCTCACAATATATGAAAATACCTTGGCCAATGTAATCAGTCTGGGGAGATGCACAGCAAATGGCCAAAAAGAGTCTGTCAACAACTATCTCTAGCCCAATCCCTCTCCCACCTCATCCCTATCAAAAGCTTCACCCTTTTGTAGCTCACAAAAATTGCAATCTACATTTTAAAAATGCAACAAAAAGTATTTCCTTAATATCCATTGTTTTATTTTAAATGATTTTCATTTATTCTTTGAAATTTTCATACAAGTATACAATGTATAGTGATCATATCTATTCATCATGGGCTTAGATGGGAACTGGCTAATGTGGGGGGAAATGCTGGTGTCCTTCCACAAGGAAGTAAAGAATGTAAGTGTAGCAAATGCACATACCCTTTGGTTGCAGGAACACACTCTAAGAAACTCATTGTTAGTGTGACAGGGAAGCCTTGTTAACCAATTATCTTTAAGAAGTGGGACCAAGTTAGAGTGTGGCCTTCTGGGACTCAAAGAAAAATGGGTACGCAGCTCAGGTGCTCTCTCTCATTCTCTCTGTGATTCCCTTGCCTCACAGCTGAGCTTGGACTTCTCATTCTGGTTTTGTGAGTTTTCATCTTATAATAAATAATAATATAATTGTTTATCTTTTAGCTAGCATGGTTATTTCCCAAAACAATTTAACTTCTACACTTGGCGCCCAACGTGGGGCTCTGGTCTCCAGCAGCTCTAGCCTGCTGTCAGGCTCCACATCATTCATTTGGGTATAGAATTCCCATGCAGCGGTCCTGAATAGCTGCTAGATATTTTCTCACTAAATGCTCTAGCCTGGCTTCTGGGTCCACTTTTCTGGTGCTCACAAACACTCATGCAGGACATGGGCTTTCCTGGTTGTCTCTGTTTGGCATTTGTGCTCTTGTGGCCGCTGACCAATCAGGGACCTCTGTGGAGCACACAGTCTGTGATTTATACTAAATAATTGTTTTTAATCTGAGCATATCTTTCAGAATTTAACACTAAAATTCAGATTCAAGCCAGCCACGTGGCTACAAGTGTGCCACGACACCTACTGGCAGGTAACAGTTATTGCACCTACTCTAGCTCAAACTCAAGTCACAGGTAAGATTTATAATTTAAAATATAAATTATAAATTTATAATTTAAAAGGGAAAGATTATGGACAATTTAACCATCCAGGAGTTCAATAGCCTTTTTACTTATACCATATACAATGTTATGCAAGGTTTATATGATTTCCCTCTTACATTCATCTATTCGATTCTGGAGATTAGCTTTATCTTTCGTATTTTCTCCTTAAAAACATGGTTTGATAATAGGGCCAAGAATGAGACACTTTTAGAAATGATACAGTCTTTACAGACTGATAATGACCAAATAAAAGGAAAGTTCAGCACTCTGGAGAAGGATACAACCAATTATGACAAGCAAAATTCAGTCAAATGAGGTACTTTTAGAAATGATACAGTCTTTACAGACTGATAATGATCAACTAAAAGGGAAATTCAGCACTCTGGAGAAGAATACAGCCAATTTGACAAACAAAACCCAGTCAATGACAAAGGGCCCCGAGACATTGTCTGAAAAAATTTGTACTGTTATTAATTGGACTCTGTCGAAGGGTTATGATAGATTGACTGATAAAATGTCTCTCCAGAAAGTTAATATGCATGCTATAAAAATTATGTCCAAGGATGAGACCTTATCTTGACTGGACAAACTTCACACCTTGGAATCCTCGATGAGGACATAAGAACAGAACACTGGACAGGAAATCCAGACTTTACAAAAGGCAGTGGTAAAAAAACTTGAAAAGATTGAGGAATTTATCAAATTTGATGACCAGGAGCAAAAGGTACAAAGACAAAATGCAGCTTCATCAGTACATACCAAACTCCTAGATAACTTATCCAGAGTTACACCTGCTTTTCTAGTGAGATCATCAGAAAGAGCATCTGGCACCAAATACCCTAAGGTTTTCAGGTTGTCAAAGAATATACATAGAAGCCCATATGTATGACTGATCTAAAGGAAATTAAACCAGTGTATTTCAAGGATGTGTTGACCTCACAATGGAAATCAGGAGATGTGTTATGTTGGGGAAGGGGTTTCGCTCTTCTTTCTAGAGGAGAAGAAAAACTATGAATACCATCAAAATTAACAAAGATTTGTTTTATAAAAGAGAAACCTGTTGAGAAAGAGATGTGACAGCTCATCCACAATGATAACAACCATGCAGGTGGTGAGGAAAGCAACCATATAGGGGGCAGGATTCTGCTCTTCTCTTTACAGGAAAATTCACATCTTCAAAAATTCAAGAGACCCTGGATGTTTGGATACTGACAGAAGGAAAAATATCCATCCAATAAGGATCATAAAGAAAAAGGCATATGACTTATGAGGACAGGTGAGAAAAACATATTAAATATATATGCGTGTGTGTGAATATATAGAGCTGGATTTGGAGTTGGACAATGGCTCTGTACTTCTTTAAATCCAAGTGTCTTGTTAAAAGGAACATTCAGAATTTCTGTCTCATGTCAGAAGTCATTTAGTATGGGACAGAAGGAAGACTTTAAGAAAAATTTTACTTCTCCATGTCTATTTTGTCTACATTGTATTATTTATTGAATGTATGTCTATATGAATAATGTTTAAGTTTTACATGATGAACGATAGAATTTCCTACAGATCCTTTTCCTGAAGTAATCTTTGAAGTTTCCAGGAAAAAAGATGGTGCCCCACAGCAACAACTCCACCTGGTTGAAATAACAACATAATGCTGATAGCGCTGCTATAAGACTAGTTTTGAGGTGCCAGCTGCTGAAATGGCACACCTTCTCGTGATGTTCTGGCCAGAACTCCAAATAAGAACTTTGGAAAAAACCCTATCAACTACTCAGAAATCATTTGCAACTATGCTGTACGGTAATCTTGAAGCTTATCCATCACTTTACTTTTGCAGGATCCCATAAAGAAAATAACATTGCCCCCATGACAATGGGAAGCAATTCTAGAGGACGATGTCCCCTCTTCCAAAATAGTTTTTCTACAGGGTTGGGAATACCATCTAGGGGTAGTTGATTATTATTTGTATCAAGTAGAGGATTGGGGTGGAAACTATGTAGGTTCAGAAATAAAAAAAGGAATCATAGTAGTGGGTAATAGAGTGAATACTTGTTAGCTATTATTTATGGATAATTTACATTGATATAGATTTTTATATATTGATGTAAGTTCAAATTATATTTGTTATTTCTGTTTATAATATTTGAACACCTATGCAGAGTTATTCTGTCAGATTGTATACATGCATGTTTCTACCTCTGTTTAGGACATTTTGTATATTGATACAACTTTTAGGATATATTTTCATATTGCATTATATATTATTCTTACCTCTGATCAAGATACTTATAGATTGTTTACATTTTGAGATCATTGTCCTCGTTTGCTGCATATTTGTTTACAGAGTATTTAATATTCTGACATGAAGTCTTAGTCTTTAAATTATACAGGTATTAAATATTATAGGTCAATAGTTGTTCATGTTTGTTATACATATAGTCAGATTAATTAGGTTCTTTACATACATAGAGATTGTATTCTGCCTAGAAAGGTAATCTTCATCCATGCCAAGGATCTGTAGCACATGGCATTTAAATAATTTAGGTTTCTGTTGATATGAGACATGATTGTTCCTGACAGCATCAATCTATTCCCAGGAGAATGTTGAGCACCAAAGACACTCCACTCAGAGTTTGTTTTCTTCTTGGCACAATTGGCCTTTGGGCAAGGAACTGTCCGTGCATCAACCACTGACAAAGTACATGGTATCTGAACTGGATAAGCAGGACACAAGGTAAAGGACTGCCAAACCCTGCAAAGACAGGATAAGACGGTTCTGAAAAATTCCCTGCCTCTGAAAATGGTCTGTCAGTTATGCTAGGCCTTAGTCAAAGTTGGTTGCTTCAACATTGCTAATGAGACTTTGGGTGATTGCTCAGGTAGCTAATTGTCTCTGTCATATACTGCTCACTTTGGAAGCTGTTTAATTGCACTTCCTGCCTACTCAAGTGATATTACCTCCTCAGGCCTTCGATGGGGTTGGAAATTAGATAGTCATAGTTACCTTCCTCTTATGATTTAGCCAAGCTTATTTCCATTGCAAGATTTAGACTCCTTGGAATAGAATGTTAATTAAAATATTTATCATTTGTTCCTTGCTTAATATTGTTTACATTGATTGTAATTTTATATTTGATATCTGTTCCTATTGTATATAGTTTGGTATTGGGTTTGGATGGCTCTTGTTTAGACAAAAGGGGGAGGAGATGGGGAAACCTTGTTAATCAATTATCTTTAAGAGGTGGGACCAAGTTAGGGTGTGGCTTTCTGGGACCTGGTGAAAAACAAGCCTAGCTGCTTTTTCTCTCTCTCTGAGGTTCCCTCACCACCACACAGCTGAGCTTGGACTTCTCACTCCGGTTTTGTGAGTTTTCTCCTTATAATAAATAAAAATATAATTGTTTATCTTTTAGCTAGCCTGGTTATTTCCTGAATCGAGTTAACTTCTACATTGGTGAAATCTTTTCTCTATACAAGTGTCACAGGATGCATGTACTCAAGTAAGACAACTATGATATCACTAGCTCATGCAATCTAAGAGGAGGACCACTCCATGGATGTGCTCTATCATCAGCTAAAATAGTTTAGGAAGCACCTGACTGTATATTTTTCATATTGTGGTGTGGGAATTGTTGAAAACCAGCTTTGACAAAACTCGTACATTCCAAGGTAGGAGCGTGAGGATTAAAATTATTAAGCAAAAGAAACAAAGACATAAAAAAAAGAAAAGAACACAAAACAGCATCGAAAGGGACATTCAGTAAATGTTGAATCCACCTCATTTATTTTCCACACCCTTAGATACTTTATTCCCAAAGGGAAGGGGGAGGCAACAGACTTCATTAGCATGATATAAAAAATAGACTTAAATTCTCTGATCTTTAGCCCAGATGGAGCAGATCTACCTTTACACCCAAAACACTAATTAAGCACACCCTAGGTCAAAATCTCTTGTTTGTAACCACACCTGTTGTCAGCAACCGTGAGAGAGCCAGAATAAGCTCAGACTCTGCCCTTCGGTCGGGCTGGGACAGACTCACGTCGGTATATATTCCCACAGGCAATAAGCTGACAAATCTTGTTAAGTGTATTATTCTGAGGAATGATCAAAAGTGTGAAAGGCTGGGTGTGCTGGTGCACACCTTTAATCCCAATGCTTGGGAGGCAGAGGCAGATGGATCTTGGTGAGATCAAGACCAGCCTGGTCTAGAAAGCTAGTTCCAGGACAGCCAGGATTATTACATAAAGAAATCTTGTCTGTCTAAAAAAAAAAAATGAAAGATGAAAACTTGGAGGTTTTCTTTTTTAAAAATATTATTTATTTATTTATTTATTTATTATGTATACAATATTCTGTCTGTGTGTATGCCTGCAGGCTAGAAGAGGGCACCAGACCTCATTACAGATGGTTGTGAGCCATCACGTGGTTGCTGGAAATTGAACTCAGGACCTTTGGAAGAGCAGGCAATGCTCTTCACCTCTGAGCCATCTCTCCAGCCCTTGAAAACTTGGAGATTTTCTGTATTGGTTCTGCTTCTAGTCATCCACTGTCATTGGAGCTGAGGCAGTGTGGACATGCCACCTTGCACCTATCTTGAGCTCTCAGCTTTGCAGCCTGTCCTTTATCCCTGTCTGCTCAGCTTTTCATCCAGGTATGTCTTGACCAAATCTGACCCCCCCTTTTTTGTTTTGGTTTTTGAGACAAGGTTTCTCTGTAGTTTTAGAACCTGTCTTGGAACTAGCTCTTGTAGACCAGGCTGGTCTCGAACTCACAGAGATCCACCTGCCTCTGCCTCCCCAGTGCTGGGATTAAAGGCATGTGCCACCACTGCCCGGCTACAATTCTGACATTTTAAAGACAGCTCAAGCTAGGTGCAGGGTGGCACACACACACATTGCCTCAGCTACTGGAGAGTCTCAGATCAGGGAAATATTTAAGACCAGGGAGTCAGTGCCAGTCTGGGCAATGCAGAGATCTCATCTCTGTTTTTTTCATTTTATTCATTTTTTTGTGTGTATGAATGCTTTGACTACATGTATGCATGTATGCTCTCTGCTACAAAGATCAGAAAAGAGCATCAGCGCTCTTAGAATTGGAGTTACAGGTAGTTGTGAGCCACCATAGAGGTACTGGGAGCCAAACTGGGATCCTCTTCAAGAGCATCAAATTCTCTCAACTGATGAGGTCCCTCTCAAGTCCTCTCTTTTTAATTTTTAAATGATATTTATTTATTTGAGGAGGTCAAGCACATTTCATGCCACACATGTGTGGAGCTTCTAGTGATTTAAGACAAGCCACTAGGCTTGGCGACAAACACATTTCCTTACAGAGCCATTTTGTCAACCTGAAACCCCATTTTTTAAAAAATAAATAAATAAAAGCTCACTTCCAGTGCCGTAGGTTTTACACATGAGCAAAAGTCTATAACTAATGCTCACCATAGCAGAAAAGACTGAATTTAAAGCTTGTTTTCTCCCGCCTGGTCATGAATAAGGGGTAAGTTCATTTTATAAAACAAAAAAAAAATCATGGTTATTATTTCGTACTTTTTAAAAAATTCATTCTTTAAAATATGGTTTAATGTTAATTGTTACTAATAGTATGCTTGGCTTACAGAAATAAAATAGGTTTATTAAGTTGCTAGTAGTTAAAAAAACTAAAGGTATAATTGGATCAAGAAGTACAAGAAAAATTAATCTCAACAAAATATCTCCTGGACTCAGTTTCTGAGCAATTGCCCTATAGGCTATAATTATGAATAAAATACCCTTTGAAAAGACCTCATCAGAATCAGAGAGAAATGAGAACAATGGGGTAGGTATTACAAAAGATTGGTTCTTCTCAGATAATTGTTTTTAATAAAATGGTGAAAGTGTAGAAAACACCAGGCAACTATAATTAGGATAATAATCTATTGTTCTACAGGAGTATGTACCCTGTTGTCTCTTCTATTGGAAAGCAACAAAGAAAATAGAGGACGGATGAACACGTTTGAAGGATGGTTTCATAGTGAGCGGTGGAGGTAATTAATTAATTTTTCCTTTATGGCAGAACCTGCCAAATAATGAAGAGCGAATGTTGTGATGAATGCAGGCTCAAGAGAGTGCTCTTTTTGGATTTCATTTATTTTATTTTTGAAATGTGGGGAGTGAAAGTAAAGACCTCGTGCCCTCCAGACAAGTGCTGCCCATTTGTGCCACTTGGCCAGTTAAGAGAGTGCCCTGCTTTTATAGAGGAAGCCAAGCCGACTAAAGAACTGCATCTACATAAGACTGCATCCATTTTCTATTTACTTGGACGTATTTATTTATTCACAATGATACTGAGAACAAAACCTCTCTTGTAGGCTGCTGAATTCTATTCTTATTCAGTAGCTTAGTGTTTGAGCCTATGATTCATTTCTAGCAATGGTGGGTCTGTGACGTGGGGTATAAATTGAATCATGGTAGTGATTAAGCTGTGTCTGTAAAATGGGGAGCATAACAAGACATAGGAGAGCTGAACAAAATCTAATTTTTGTCATCATTTTTTAAGATAATGCTAATATAAGAGAATGTCAAGCAAGCTACCACCCCACTTTTGGGTTGGGGAGGACAGGAAAACACTGTGCTGGAGTGCCTGTCTCCTTGGTTCTCTGAATCAGGGTACAGCCAAGCTCTTCCCACAATGCCTATTGAAGAGCATACCTCTGCTCATCCCAGAGAGACTGACTGCCACTGCCCTGATATGAGGGTCATGTTAAAGATGCTTATAGACTGATATGGGGTCATGTTAAAGATGCTTATAGACTGATATGGGGGTCATGTTAAAGATGCTTATTTTATTTTCCAAACCAAATAAAAGGATGGAGAAGGAATTTGGGATTGACCAGATCCCAGTGATATTTCATTTCTATAACCTGCAACATTTAGAAAAAAAAAAGCTTAATTTGTTACATAAAACAAAGGGTTTTTTTCCAATTCCTTTTATTTGTATTTATTTTTATTTTATTTTATGTGCATTGATGCTTTGCCTGTATGTATGTCTGTGTGAGGGTATTGAGTCTCCTGGAACTGGAGTTACAGACAGTTGTGAGCTGCCATGTGGGTGCTGGGAATTGAACCCGGGTCCTCTGAAAAAGTAATCAATGCTTTTAACTTCTGAACCATCTCTTCTGCCCTTTTTTCCCAATTCTTAAAAAAATAAAAAGCAATACTCGACCTCAATTTATAATGTTAATTTTCAGGTGCTTTTTGGGCTTTTCTTAGAAATGGATATTTATTTTATTTTATTTTTTGGTTTCTCACTACAGTGTTTCTCTGTAGCTTTGGATTCTGTTCTGGAACTAACTCTTGTAGATCTGGCTGGCCTCAAACTCACAGAGATCCATCTGCCTCTCAAATCCTCCCAAATCCTGGGATTAAAGGTGTGCATCACCACCACCTGGTGAATATTTAGTTTTTTATTAAAGTTTTTTTTAACAATGTATTCTGATTACAGTTGTCCCTCCCTCATCTTTGCTCAGAATCTTTCCATCTATCCAATCACCTTTCTCTGTCTAGAAAATAATCATGAAAAAAGCCCCTATAACAAAACAAACAAGCACAGAAAAAAGCAAAAGGAAAAGGCAGAAGCACATATGCACCCAGAGACACATGCACACACAGAAAACCCACGACAAAACAAAACCATAAACCATAATATATAAGCAAAAACCTGTAAGACTTAAGAACAATCTCCTAAAATACCACTGAGTTCACTTTGAGTTGGCTGTCTGCTGTTAAGGATGTGGCCTCTCTGAAGTGTGGCTTGTCTACCCAGTAAAACGTTTTTTGGAGAAAACTAATTTTTCCTTTGCAAGCCTTTGTCAACTGGCAACAGCTTCTTGTTTAGGGATGGTGGCTCATGTTCATTTCTGGTCTCAGTGCCGGAACCCCACCTGATTTGAACCTGTGCAGACTGCCCCATTTCTGTGAGTTTGTGTGTGCATCAGATCTTTTGTGCCTGGAATACATTGTTTTCTTTATGTCTTCCATACCTTCCATCCCCATTGACTCTTAAAAATCTTTCCAGCTCCTCTTGAGCGAAGTTCTTGGAGTACTGAGTGGAGAGGTTTAATGGAGACAGTCCATTTCGGACTGGGCGTTCCCAGGTCTCTCACTCTCTGCACATTGCTGGATTGTGGTATCTGTATTTGTTCCTGTCTACTTCAGGTAGAAGCTTTGCTAATGATGGCTGAGCAAGACACATAGCAGAAAGTTCTTAGGAGTCATTTTATTGCTGTGCTCCTTTAGCAGAACAGCCATATTTGGTTTTACCTTAGGCCTGCGGCCTAGCTGGTCTCAGGCTCAAGGACATAAGTGCCCCTTTGCGTGGTAGGTAGTGCCTAGGAGCTTGAGAGTGGGGGCTGGATTCCAGAAAGATCAGGGCAAGATTACAAATCAGAACTTTTGGTTTAACCTCCTCAGTGTCAGGGGAAGGAAAGGCTAAAGATTGATCTGATTTTCAACAGCCAACATTTTAATTACCCAACTTTCTGCAATGAAACCTTTATAAAGAACCCTCCCACAATAAAAAGATTCAAAGAACTTCTAGACAAATGAAGTAGGGGGCCCGAGAAGTTAGTACCCCTGAGAGGGCACAAGATCTCTGTACCCCATCGAGTGTATGCCCTGTGTCTCTTCACCTATGGATTTTGTGAAAGCCTTTACAATAATCTGGTAAATATAAAAGTTTCCCCGAGTTCTGTGAGCTGCTCTCCCAAAGCAATCAAAACCCCAGGAGGGCATTCTGGGATCCCTAATTTGCTAAAACTTTTAGATGTTTCAGAGGTTCCATCTTGAGATTGGCATCTAAGGGAAGGTTGGGCATGGACATTAGAGCCTAACCCCGTAAGGACTGATGCTACCTCTGAGTCAAAGTTGGGTTGAATTGGAGGCCATCCAGCTGTATCTATTGCTGGGACATTGCTTGGTTAGTGAATACAGAAAAGTCCTCTGTACTCTTGGTCAGAGCACGCTGTGAGAGCAGAGCAGGAGATACAGAACTAGGGTTTGTCTTCTCACTTAGCATCTCCTGAACATTCCAGAACCCAGGGCTGTCAGAATGTGTTATCTCTGCAGAATCCAGCAGGAAACTGTGACTCACGTGACTTTTATTGCAGTGATCTGCCGCTGGTTCTTTCTGGGTCTAGTCCAGGGTATGTTCCTTCTCTCCCCACCAGTCAACCACTAGAGTGACTTTCCCAAACTGTAGGACTGCTCCCAAAGCTCCTTCGACTCCTCTCAACTGCAGGACTTGCGCTCCAGTCCTCTGATGTGTCCCCGGCCTGCAGCCAACTGGTGATGGCCCACATCCTCAGTCATGGACATCTGCCTTTCCCTGAAGTCCTCTGGCACCAACCATGCTCTGCAACTCCAGGGAGTTCCCACATCCGTGCCTGGCATTTTGATGGTCTCTCTCAGCATTTCCATCTCCCCTGGTTTAATACAATCCATACAACTATTATAGACTGATGCAGCTATTTCCTCCCCTAGGACCTGGGGCTGTAGCTAGCATGCATGTTTAGCATGTGCAAAGCTGTGAGTTCCAAAACAAAATCTGAAGTCTTACTTCCTTTTGTCTACTCCAAGGAACCCAAGCTCAGAGTGTCTATTCCTCGGAACCCAAACTCAGCTCCTGGATTCTCATCGCATGTTGCTCCCTATTAGTTAGCTGTGTGTGTGTGTGTGTGCCGTCCCTCAGATTGGGATCTCCTTGAAGTGGGTCATGGTTGGCACTCACAGTTGCTATAGTCTGGATCTTAAGTGCTCCCCCAAAGCCCATGTATTAAAGGCTTGGTCTTACATGGCACTATTTGGACTGTGAAGGAAACTTTGTGAATTTTATGGCCGATCCTTAGGTCATTTGAGAAATGCCCCCAGAAGACGGTTCTAAGACTCTGGCCTCTTCTTTTGTTCTTTGCTTTCTAGTTGATGAAACTAGCAGCTTCATTCATCTGTGCCTTCCTACCGTATCAAAGACCTAAAGCAAAAGACTCAAAGGTCTGAAAATTTCTAACAATGAGCGACAAGAAATACTTTTCCCCTTGTGAGTTACTTATCTTACATACATCCTTGTAGAAATAGATTAGCACAACAGTCCGGCTTTTCATCTTGAGCATCACCCAGCATGGGGACTCATTCAAAGCTTGATGAATGGCGGTACTGAAGTCTACAGCATTTGGGCTTACAGTGATTTCCCCAAGTTGAGAAAACTGAGGCACGCATTGGACTTGCCTGCGTGTTACATGGCTAAGCAGGACTAGACTGAAGTTTTTTAGTCTCAGAAGCTTTGATCTTTCCAAGGCCACCACATGAACTTCCTGAGGTAAGATTGTGAATAGAAACGGAAGGTTAAGCATCTGTCGTGTGCTAACTGAGTAGGATGGAAGGGATCAGGAGACAGGCGGGAATAAAGGAGCATTTTCTTTAGAACAGGTAAGATGGCATCTTAAATGAACAACAACATTTTTGGCCTGTGAAAGACTGGGAGAAGACAAAATAATCGGAAATGGCTTGGAGGAAGGGACGAATTGGTGGCAACCAGGGGACGACAGCCACTGGTTGTCAAAGAACAGGCAAGCTAGGAAAGTCTGTGTCAAACTGGGAATCTGTTCAGAGACAGCGATGAAGCCAACATTCTTTGATTGCCTAAAATTGGCTGTGCAGAGACGGATGGCAGTGGAGACGTTTGCTGCTGGGGAGAGAATATACTTTAAATTTAATGAGGACAACTCAAGAAGCCCTGCTGATTCCTGATTGATAAGTACTAAGGCGCCTCACTTAACTTGCAGGCACAGCTGTCTGCGCCGAGCTTTGGTGGGTATTGGGCAGCCGCTCAGCCCACAGGGAAGCACAGTCCCTGCTTTCTTACATGTGTATGCTCTTATCTCCTGGACAGCAAGGGGAGAAGGCGCAAGTCCACTGCCCTGCAACACCCCAAAAGAGTATTTTGTCCAAGGCAAATGTTGCCTATTGAATTCCCACCAGCCTGATTAGAAGGGATTATTCTGAAGGTCTGTGAAGTATCTGGTAACCAATCTTCCTGAGTTATTTTTGAATAGCTATTGAATGGATAATTTCCATACCCATTATCAAAATGATATGCTGGAGGTGAAATTTAGCTGTATTGTATTTGATCAGTAATTGCGGAAATGTTTCCCTCAGATTTAATGCCTTATTGGCAGCAGGTCTCCCTACAGGCACAAAAGTCTTTGGGATACTTTTTGGTTGACGCAAATGCTTTATTATTGTAATATTTTTGTAGCAGTTGGGGGGGGCAAGATTTATTTGGGCATCTGAAGATGAACTGAAAGGTTTTTTCTTCACCTCCCGAGAGCATCATTTGGCAACATAACATTTTCCATCAGCAACAGCAAGTGAATAATAAACATCTTGGATGCCCAAGCCCAGGAGCTTCAGAGCAAAACAGGGTCCCCATGACCAGAAATAGATGGCCAGGGAAATGAAAGCAGAGACTGTGCAAAGAAACCCGATTCCTGAGGTTAACTTCATGCTGCTACACTGCAAGATTCTACGATAGTCGCTGCCAGTAGAAATAAGACAGTAGCTCTATTCACCAAAAAGGTATGGAGCCTGGGGTTAGAGCTCAGGCGGCCCTGCCTTCCGTCCTCAGCATGGCAAACCCAAAACAACTGTGAAAGGGAACAGCTGCGACAATTAATCTTACTAATACATTTTATTTGACCCAGTATATTACAAACTGTTATCGTTGTACTAGAAAATCAATACAAAATTATTAATGTCGTAAGTTACTTTCTTTCATACTAGCTCTTCAAAATCTGGTAGGGGTTTTGCCCTTCCAGAACATTCCATTGCCAATCTCAAGCACTCATTTACCTGGTTGATTTGTCTGCTTGACATTAAGAACTTTTGACTGATTTTTTTCCCACAGTGACTTGAATGAAAGAGCTGGATTTTGGTCAGCACATGACTAGTGGTCATTGTATCACATAGTATAGGTCTAGCTTGAGCTATGGACCAGGAACTGAATCTCCAATTATTCCCAGATTTGAACTAGCTTTTATGGTCCATTCTGCCCCTAGGCCAGAAAGAAAGCTTAGCACATATCTTTTTCATGGAGACCCTACCCCTATTCAGTGTTACAGTTCCATCTAGATGTTGCAAATTCTGCCAAACCCAAAGAACAAGATCACCTGAGAACAGCCTGAGCTGCTGAGATTGTACAGTAAAGACTTATGCGGAGAAAGGAAAGGGCAGCCTTCCACGTTACTTTCAGCAGGAAAAGAGAGTAGATGTCAGCCAGCATCAAGATATTCAAAGTACACTGAAATCCACCAAATTATCTGACTTTTCAGCAGCGGATACAGCCCCTGACTAGGTTGGGCTTTCCAATGGTGTTTTTGAACAAAATCCTGGAATAACCAAAGCAAAGATGCCTCAATGGATTGGTTGCATTCATCTATAATAGAATCCTAAATTGAATCATGTTGAAAATTGGCAGACAAAATTGATTTCCCTTGACTGATATCGTCCTAGTCACAGAATAATATTATTGTATTTCTCCTGGCTATGATAGGTTTGGGTTCACAGCTGCCTATCTGAGGTATACTGAGGGACTATTAGTACCTGCAAACACTCATGGCCATGCGGTAGACTCCTGTACTTCAGTGAGATACAAGTTTGATGTGCGTAGATGGATTTGGCATTGAGTTCTTTTTTGTGGGGCACTGAATGCTTTACATGTAGGAAATTTGTCTCTTGATTTATATGGTTTGTTTTAGTTGCTTTTCTATAGCTTTGAAGAAACACCATAACCAAGGTAACATATAGAGAAAGAACTTAATTGGGAGCTGCTTACAGTTCCGTAGGTTTAGTCCATGGCCATTACAGTGGGGAACATGACAACAGGCAGGCAGGCATAATACTGGAACAGGAGTTGAGAACTCACATCTCAATCCACAAGCATGAGGCAAAGAGAGCTAACTAGGAGGGGTGTGAGCTTTTGAAACCGGGACCCACCCCCAGTGACATACCTCCTCCAACAAGGCCACACCTCCTAATCCTTCTCAAACAGTTCCTCCAGCTGGGGACCAAGTAGTCAAACATCTGAGCCTATGAGAACTGTTCTCATTCAAGTCCCCACACCAGAAGAATCAGGAGTTTGAAGTCAGTCTGGGCTTCATAGCAAGTTCCCTGCCAGCCTGGGCTGTTACTAGAGACATATATTGAGGAAGGAAGATTGAGAGTTGTTATGGTTTTCATAATAGGCTGGTTAAAAGAAATTAAAAAGAAAGAAGAGATCTCAAGATAGGGAGCTCTGGTTCCATCCCCAGCAATAAAAAAAAAATAAAATAAAATAAGGAAGTAAATTTGTCTCCAGATCTGCAAGGGTGACCATAAATTACTTTTACATAATGATAAAATACTGAAACTCTTGATGTTTGTACCATGTATTTCATGTTCTGATTGTGACTAAAAATAGCTTGATATGCTGAATGGCAAAGGAAAAGTATAAGCCCATAAAATTCCCTTTGTAAAATGGGAAGCTATATAATTTGCTCGGCTAAAAGACACTGTCACCAGGCACTTCCACCTCATTGAAAATTAGTCCCAGCAGGTGAACTATTATGTTCCTACCATGGGCTGGAAGTGTTTTCAGTGTGTGCTGGGAGTCGCCACTTCAAATCTTGGAATTTATGTACAATAACATACCTGTAAACTTTGCAAACCAAATGAACACGTTTAAAACATAATTTTAACTCTGCTTTTCTGAAAGAAACAAAAGAGAAGGCATGTTTTTATTTATTTTAAGTGGGTCCTCCTCTTCTGCATATATTAGTAGATCCCTCTCACCATGACAATGTCTGGGAAGAGATCAGCTGTTTTTTTTTTGTTTTGTTTTGTTTAAAAAAAAACTCCATACACTATTGGGGATTTTAGATGATGGATTTCATTGTCCTTTTTCTGTTGTAAAACTTACTAAAATATTACAAAGATGGTAGTCTACAATGCTGGTCCTCAGGTTTGGTTGTTTAGCTAATATGTTACAAATGAGTTCTAGTTTATCTGAGATATATATTAAGACAAAACAGGTCAGTGCAGTCTAGATAGCTTCCTGTTTTTGTTTGTTGTTTGCTGTCTGAAAGGGAGTACCTACAGTTTGACTTCTCAAAGCTTCAGCTGTGTTTCCTGGCGATCTCGTGAAGAGGCGGATTTCAAGCATGTACTAGGTGTGCGTTCCGTTCCAAGCACTACAAGTACAGAGACAGTGTGATTCTGTAAGTCTCTGATATCTGAGACTGAGATCTTTGACAAGCTGGTCCCCAGTGCGCATTTGACAATGAGCTTTTTTTTTTTTTTCCCATTCAGGACTGCAATGCAAGACTCCCTTAGGAAGTGCATGTGCAAATGTCCCTGAGGCTACTTTAATGGAGAATATTCGTTTTTGTGAAGGAAATAAAGGGATTCACATAGTGGAGATATGCTACGTGCCAGGGACTGTGCTGGGCACCGTATTCCACTAAGTAAGGTGAGTTGGATTTCCCCACTTTCCCGCTGATCACAAGTGACAAAATTAAGTGAAAGATGAAAGAACCAGCATTTTCTTCTTTTCCTCCTCCTTTAAGAATACAGTGGCAATGAGCTCCCATTTTCTAAAAGCACTACCCCAAGTACCAACACCTTAGCATGTATTCCACATTCCAAATATGACATTTCTTGACAGCAGGGTTAGGTTCATACTCTTCATTCTTCCTCATGCCCCCCAAAAAGCAAGTATCAGCTGCTCAATAACAGCCTGGGATTCTGCCGCCTGGTTGTAGGAGGCACCGCTGAAAAGATACTGCACTTCCAGACAGAAAGAGAACTTTTTCGAGAGGCAGAAGAATCCAAGTTTCTCTGAGTTGTTGAGCATGGTTTCTATGTCTCTTGTGCCCTTTTTCTTTTTAAGAGAATATTTTTCTGATAGAATTTGGGTTAGATTGGATCCCTGACTAGTTGAAAACATGTTTTTGTTGAATGTCTCTTATAGGTGCTTCATGCCTTTCATGTCCATGCCTTCTTAGTGTTAGTGGTAGGAGAATACAATGGTGAATACAATGTGATTCCTTGGCTTCATGTGGACCATGATGGATTGGCCTTGTTCAGCCAATGAAGAGGCCTCCTCAAAGAGGAGTGACCAAAGGCAGACATGCAGGAGTCACAGTTTAACACTAATACTTGGATTCCTGTTTAAGGATGAGAGGCCAGGTTGATACTGAATGTAATTGCTCCATTTTGAAGAATACAAAAGAAACAGAAGTTTATTTTAAGCTATAAAATAAGAAGTTGTGATGCCATGGGTCTCTATTATGCTTCGTCAAATGTGCTAACACATTTTCAGTTTGAATTATGTTATCTCTTTGAAAATCTCAGTTATTACATTGACAAAGAGATAAATTAGATAGTTCTTTTGACCTCTGTCAAAAGACTGAAATCTCAGGAAGAAGGTGACAGAGTGCCGGGCTGGGTAAGGTGGCTGGGCAAAGTGGCAGTAATCCATTAGGTTCTGCAGCCTGACGAGCAGACTAGGTAGAATTTCTATATGTGACCTTAACAAGCTGGAAGCGTACAGAGAGAGGCAGCGTAAGCAAAACACAGGGAGATGGAAAGTGCACAGTATAATCAGGGCTCTCTAGTTCGGCTACAGCACAGGACACATTTACTGCACCAACTGATAAGTGAGTGACACACATACATGGCCAGGCATGTGAGTAGAACCCAAATCAAAAGACTCTAAGTAGCTACGTCATTAGAAAGACTTCTACTGTTTAAGAACAATGTGCTGATTCTTACTAAGTCTAAATGATGCAAAAAATATCCACTAAAATATCATATAGCTTTACCACAAAGCAAAAAAGCTATACTAATATTGTTTTTTTTTAATTTTTATTTATTTATTATGTATACAACATTCCTTCCATGTATGTTTGTAGGCCAGAAGAGGGCACCAGATCTCATTATAGATGGTTGTGAGCCACCATATGGTTGCTGGGAATTGAACTCAGGACCTCTGGAAAAGCAGTCAGTGCTCTTAACCACTGAGCCATCTCTCCAGCCCTATACTAATATTGTATATATACTATGCTAGACACTGAGATAAAATACCTGAAATCAATGACCTAAGGAAGGAAACAATTATTTCGACTCATGGTCTCATAGGTGACAGTCCTATCCATCCATATAACTTGCAGTCATGTGCTTAGACAGAGCATCGTGATGGTAGGGGACCCAGAATGGAGATTCTCCATCTCGTATTGGGCAGAAAAGGGGAGACACAGTTCCACAGACGTGTTTCTTTAGCGCCTTCCCCCAGCTCCTCTCCACCTTCTAAATTTCTGGAAACTTCCTAGATAGTAGCTCCAGCTGGTCCCCAACCTTCATTTCATAAACCTTTTCAGAGACCTCTTCACATCCACCCAGACTTCAGGGTTACCCTTTCAGTTATTAAAGCACACTGTACAGCAGGAATGATTCCAAAACAAAACAAACGAAGAAACAAACCCAGTGTGGTACTGACACAGGAAACAAGGTAGCTCAATAGTGCAATGAATCAGGACCAGCAATTAAACAGTCATTTAGGGTGAGAGTGTAGCTCAGTGGTAGGATGCTAGCCTAGCCTGCGGGAGCCCTAGGGGTCCAATACTCTCTCACTTGTTCTCTCTCTCTCTCTCTCTCTCTCTCTCTCTCTCTCTCTCTCTCTCTCTCAACACATAATCTCACATACATACTTCAGTTAAATACCCCTTTGAAGAATGCTGGTGATACAGCTCAGTTGGTAAAGTGCTTACCTTGCAAGCATGAGGACTTGAGTTCAGATCCTCAGTACCCATGAAAATGTCAAACATGGTGACATATATTCTTTTTATTTTAGAGATCATCCTGAGGAATGACCTCTGTCCTTCACAGCTTCACAAGCACCTGAACAAATAAATATATATGTGTGTGTGTGTGTGTGTGTGTGTTTATATATCCACACATGTATGTTTGCATGCATACATGTGTGCGTGTGCGCGCACACACACACACAAATACTCCCTCCTGTGTCACAGATCACTCTTACCTTTATCAATCTCCATGGAGCCAGAGATCAATCTACTTAAAACTATATGTTAGATAATGTCACTTATGTACTCTTCCAGTGACTATTTAGCCTACACTCAAAATAAAATCCTCAACTCCTGATATAGCCTATAAAGACCTCTGTGTCCTGGCCCTTGATACCTATCCAAACTTCTATTTTGTTTTTTTAGACAGTGTTTCAAGTGTTCCAGGCAGGACTCAAAAATACTACGTAGTCAAGGATGCCACTGGACTTCCATTCCTCCTGCCTTCACCTCCAACCAACTGGGATCCCTGGCTCATGCCAGCAATATTCCAACACGCTCTCCCTTGCCCACGCTCTCCCTTGCCCACGCTCTCCCTTGCCCACACTCTCCCTTGACCAGTTCACCTGTCAGCTATCTCACCGTTCTTCAACACTTATACCTGAGGAAAATAGCTCTTTCCTAGCCCTGAAATACAAATCCCCATGTCGCCCACCTATGCCCTATCTCATTGCTAATTTTGTCTCACTTTTTTCCTCACCATGTGACTAACCCGTGCTCTTATCCATGTACTATATAAAATTTTATTTTAACAAGTGGGGCATATTTTTTCCAGCGATCTTATTTGGAACATTAATGTAGAAAATAGATCAAAGCAGAGGCGCTTTGGTTGAAATTGGGGTAGGTGTCCCTTCCATTTGGCCTTCCTTCTTTCTCCGCGTGTTCTCTAAAGCAGCTCCAGAAAACCCAATTTGCAGATGATATTATAGTAGTATATGATGACTTGGTAACTCATGCCTGTGGTCCCAGCCCTGGGGAGCCTAAGACAGGACTTTTGCTTTGATTTTGAGGCCAGCTTGGGTCACATAGTGAGTTCTAGAACAACCTCTGATATAATGTAAGATCCTATGTTGGAAAGAAAAGGAGGATAGAGAAAAAGAAAAAAAAAGCACATATTCTAGATAATTTGAAATATTCTATGCTTTCTGGTGTCCCTGGCACCTCATGCACCCCACACTGGATTTTCTTTGAGACTATTAATTCAAAGTAAAATCCTATCTAGATTCCAGACCTAATCAAATATCACCTTTCCCATTAATTCCTTGATATTAGTAGATAAGAATTTTCTTTACTCTAAACTTTGTTTCAATCTGTTCGTTTGGTTTTGATATAGGGTTTCTCCGAATAGCCCTGACTGTTCTGGAACTCATTCTGTAGAACAGACTGGCTTAGAATTTAGAGATCACCGGCCTCTGCCTTCTGAGTACTGGGATTAGAGTTTAAATTTTTTAATGGCATTTACTTCTTTAGTTTCCATATTAGAAAAAAAATCAGTTATTGTTGTTATTGAGACATGAGCTTGTGTGTAGCCCTGACTGGCCTGGGATTCACTACATAAACTAGGTTGGCCCCAGAACTATGATTCTCCTATCTCAGCCTTCCAACTACCAAAATTAGAATAAGACACCGGTATTCCCAGCTTAGGGAGTCATTTCATAAAACAGTATTCTTCGAAGACTGAAAGCTCCTTAAAGCAGTGAGCAGTCGGTGATTGCTGAGTGAATGACTCCTCTGTGCAGCTTCAGTACTCCTGGCAATGCCTGGTACCTAGCGGGTGCTCAATGCACCTTTGTTCGCTGAAGCCATGGGTGAGCGTCCTACATTATACGGAACTGAACACATTTTAGAGTTGAGCTTATTTGGCTTGTTCAGGCTTGCTTTCTTTCTTTTTTCCCTTGCCATAAAAACAGACAATGCATCCTGTCCCCTGTGGTTCCTGAAGACTTCAGTAAGCTGCCAAATAGCATTATTGAATTTATGATTGGATTAATGAAAAGCTTGTAGCAAAATTATCCTAGTGAGGAAATGATCCTTTCAGGGACTTCAATTTCAACTGGTGAGACAACATTAGTTTTAAATGAAGGAAACCCTCTCGTTGTGCAGACTTAGCACGGCTGACAATCGTGCCAGAAGGCATTTGTCCCAGGGAGCCCCACAGTAGATGCAAATAAGAAGATGCTCTCCCTCACAAACTGAAGAAAAGAAAGGCTTGTTGTATGACTTAGAAAACCTGGCCTCCTTGGGGCCTCCATTTCTCAGGCTTTCAGTACATGAATGTGTTTCCGTCGCAATGATTTCCCAGTTTCCCTCTAGACTGCACCACCTATGACTCTCTCACATTGGAAGCAGGACACTTATTTCCACTCACGAGGCCCCAGACTGCTACTCCTCTCAAGTACCTGGCATTTGGTCACAATTTTCCCTTAGGGGAACCCTTGAGAAATCCTACTGGGTTGAGGGGCTGTAGTTAGTTCAGAGATTGTCATTTGCCAATAACCAATTGGATGCATTTCAATTGTAGGATAAATCCCTACTTGAGATCTGTCCAGCAAACAAAACCCAAGCTGTTGATCAATTCTACTGGCCAAACATCACTCTTGCCTGCAAACACTCAGGTGTTAAGAAGGAGTGAAACCACCAACCACCATCTACACATGATATTTCACTTACTGCCTGGTGGTCCCAACTCCAAAACTGTAGCAATCAAAGTAGTGACTGATTCCATGACTGTTGCATATTTCCGCCCATTGTGTGTTAGAGTACAGAGGGAAAGCTGTCAGCCACTAGTAAGTGGGAATAACTATACCCTCACCCTTTCCCTACATGGGTGGAATCCCTTTGTGAGCCCCTTTCCTGAAAGCTCTAGCAGTGAGTTTGGTGGAACTAGTGACTTGGTTATTAGCAAGTTGATGCTATCCCACCATTGTTGCTGGGAGAATAAGAACATTGCTGTTCTAACAGGAAAGCAGAAATGAGACTGCTCCACAGACATGGGTTTGAAATAGGGTTTCATCAAAAAGAATCAGCCATGTGGGGCTGGAGAAATGGCTCATGGGTTAGCACGTGTTCTTGCAGAGAACCCAGGTTTGAGTCCCAAAATCCACATAATGGCTCACAACCATTCATAGCTCCAGTTCCGGAGGATCAGAGACCCTCTCTGGCTTCCACAAGCACTTGACACCCACATGGTACACAGATGTACATGCAGACAGAATACTCACACACATAAAATAGAATAAACCTAAAATGTGGTTTTGTGTTTGGTTTTTGGGGTTTTTTTTATTTATTAAAAATTTCCACCTCCTCCCATTTCTCTCCCATTCCCCCACTCCCCCGTCCCTCTCTAGTCCTAAGAGCAGTCAAGGTTCCCTGCCCTGTGGGAAGTCCAAGGTCCTCCCCCCTCCATCCAGGTCTAGGAAGGTGAGCATCCAAACAGACTAGACTCCCACAAAGCCAGTCCATGCAGTAGAATCAAAACCCAGTGCCATTGTCCTTGGCTTCTCAGTCAGCCCTCATTGTCAGCCACATTCAGAGAGTCCGGTTTGACCACATGCTCATTCAGTCCCAGTCCAGGTGGCCTTGATGAGCTCCCATTAGATCAGTCCCACCGTTTCCGTGGGTGGACGCACCCCTCGCGGTCCTGACTTCCTTGCTCATGTTCTCTCTCCTTCTACAGAGACAAGTATTACCAACAGAATACAAGAGAAGCAGAGAGGAAAATCTAAAATGTGTTTTAAATAGTTATCTGTGTGAAGTAGGTCAAGCTGACTTTTGTTAAATGTTGTGAGTGATAACAATACCCTACTCAAAGAGCTGACCCTTGCAGTAAAAAGCTTAGAAAACTACCTCATAGGAAATAAATCTTCAGTTGCTTAGTGGCTGAAGTTTAAGGCCTCAAATTCAATACTCACCATCAAAAATAAGTGGATGCTATTTGTTATCTCCCAAAATCTGACCATAAAACCCTAATACAGAAGAAATTACATGTATGAGTCATAGAACATGGAACTCTCAAGCTGATACTCTGGGGGAGCCACATCCCCTTTCATAATCTGGAAGATACTAGGCACATCACCAACGAAGAAAAGTAATTAGCATCTGTGAACCTTGTGAGTTACAGTAAGATCTGGCCCTGTAAGGCATGCCCACTGGTGCAATAGTGATAATGAACATCATCCGAGTAACCAACCACTATCTGGCTTGAAGGCCTCATCCACAAGAAGAAACTCACACCTGACACCATTGTCAGACCAAGAAGCTGAGGCTAGGCAGATCATAAGCCCTAAGGAAGAACCCACTATTATTATTTTGCTAAATTGACATATATTAAACCAACTGCTAATGATTTATCATTATGCCACACTGATCACGCACCTTTCAATCTTCATCAAAGAAACTTCTATTTCCAGTTAATGATGGTTAATACAGAGACCCACAACTGGCCAAAGAGCATAGAATAAGAATGTGGAACGCCTATCCCTAAACTGGACATCTATAGCGTGTTCCCTCCTTCCAAGATTCAGAGATCATTGCAAAAGAGGGACTAGAAAGACCGTAAAAGACAGGGGCATGAGAGCATGAGGTGCCATCCCTGGTTGAGGAGCTATTGGCAATTGAAAGGCTCTGGGAAGCGGAGATTCAGTTTTCTTTAAGAGTACCACCTCTCATAAAAAACAGAGCTCTAATAGAAGGCCAGGCACACATTCAAGAATATTTGGGGAGAACAAACGGGATTTGATGAGTTAAAGATTTGGTTGGGTAGGGAAGGGGTGTGGATGTAGGAGGAGCTGAAGGGTGAAAATGATCAAAACACATTGAATGAAATTCTCAAAGAACTAATAATTTTTTAAAAATTAAATAGAAAAGTAAATAAATAAAATCATAAATATCTAACAAATATTAGTTATTGTCATTATTACTACTAATAGTGCTTCTTGGGTCTCTGTAAGCTACACTAGTTCTGACTGTGTTCCTTGAAACAGCTGAAAATCAAGTAGCTATTGAAAATCACCATGATATTTCAATTATATTTATTTGGAATTTAACATGCATCTAAGTACTATATGTATTTTTCCTTAATTTCTAAGCCAATATTATGAAATACACATCTTTATTACTACTACTTATTTTCACCATCTTCCAGAGACAAAGGGGAAAAGATCGCACATTTCTCAAGTGACAAGGCTGGAGTGTGATCCCAAGTCTTGTGGCTCTAAAACTTGCATGTTGACCTCCATGGCTCCGCTGTTTTCACAGAATTAGCTGTACAGCATGTGACTGGAAACACAGTTTCATCATCTCAAACTTGGCTGTGGTGACCCTTCCAATCATGTATTCTCCTTTAACAAATGGCCAGTAATTAGTTGTAATTAGCACATTATTCATAAGAAATAGTTGGAGGCAAATTGGTACCATGAGAGGTAGAAACTGGGAAGAAATGTACTTGTTTTCCTCTGGAAGGCAAATGTTTCTTCTATTCAGTGTGTGTGTGTGTGTGTGTGTGTGTGTGTGTGTGTGTGTGTGTGTGTGTTAGTGCCGGGAATGAAACACAGGGCTTCCCACGTATGAAGCAGGGGTTCTATCATTGCCTCACACTCTAGCCCCTTTTCATTCTGTTTAGTTCAATTAATTTGCCTTACTCACCTTCATTACCATTTGAGGTCAACTTCAGCTCAAGATACACAATATTAATGTTTTTAGGAAACAAAATTCTTATCGCATACTTAAGATTTGCTCGTGAACATAGTCGTAAAATATTGTGAAGTCATTTCTTCATCTTTCTCACCCACGTCCCTCAGAAGTAATCCCAAATGTCTGCTCAGTTCCTTTGGAGGGAAGGAAAGCAAAGAGGCTCCATTTTGTTCATGATGTGATTACAACACTCTAGGTGCCTGTCTAACATTATGTGGAAGAGTGTGTTTGGGTGCCATGCTTTTTCTTTCTCTATTATTAAAGTTATACTTATCTGTATGTGTGTGTGTGTGTGCAGACGTGCACACTCTCATATAAATCAAGTCCCATTTGTAGCATGTTATCGTCTGCATTTTATGGAATATATTTAAAAGTAGGAGTGTGAAAACCCATTTCTGGAAACAACACAAATAGAGAGTGATAAGCAGGGACTTTGTCCTGGGTTCTGTGTTTTCCAGGTCCTGCATCTGACCTTCCTCTAACAGGGGAAGAAGAGACTCTGAAGGGCCAAGGAAGGATGACCTCCCAGAACCTGGGTCCTCTCCACCCTGCTCCTAGACCAAACAGAATAGGGATATTTGGGTTTGTTTCTTTTCCTCCAAGTGAATCCAAACCCTCTTCAAGGACCTGATTGTCACTCACCTTCAGTTTCATCTTCTCAGAAGAACCAGCGACGCTACTAGTAAAAACGCCCCTCGATAGTAAAAACACCTATGATTAAGTGTGGGCAGTTTGTGCAGTCTTGATGAATCTTCCATCGGAGGGCTGACTCATCTACTTAACTATGCATGAAACCCCCCTGTGAGAAGGGATGAAACCTTCTGTAAGGAAAAGACAGGGACAGATTCGGGACTCTGTCCATAGAGCCTGGTTCCATCCCAGAATTTCAAAGATTACAAAAATTAATATTCCACTTTGGCCTTCCAATTTATTATGAATATATGTTTATCATGTTAGAAAGGTAGGGCCTATTTTATTGACCTAAATGTTAGTTTTTCTTGGCAAAGCCTTTTTGTAGCCTCACAAAATTTCGGCGGATGCTTGCTGTGCTAGCCAGGGTTCTCTACAGTAATGGAACTGAGAGAATGACTGTGTACGCATGGACTTAGCAGAGCGACTTACAGGCTGTGGTCCAGCTAGCTCAACAATCCTGTGTTGGAAGGGCTACAAATCCAGTAGCTGTTCAGTCCACAAGGCCGAATAGCTCAGCTGGTTTTCAGTCTGCACGGGAATCCTGAAGAAATGCTTCAGCAGCACGATAGATGAACTCAGCTAGAGTGAGGGCAAAAGGCAAAATCGTCCCTCCACGTGATTTTTAGGCTGCTAGCAAAAGGTGGGGCCCAGGTTTAAGGTTCTTCCTATCTCAAATGATCCAGTCAAGAAAAGCATTCTCAGAAATGCCCGGCTGCTTGGGTCTTAGTTGATTCCAAATGTAGTCAAGTTGATAACCAAGATCTGCAGCCACATTTGCCTCCCCTTTAACCACCTAACGCAATTACTTCTTTTGAGGAGCAGTTCAAATCCTCCCAGCTACTCAAGATTGGTTTTCTTCTCGCTTTCTCTCGTGTTACTTTTTTTTCCCAACCTCTCTGGCCATGTCTAGTTACGTGCTGTCTGTCTTCTCTAGGTGACTTTGACTGAAGAGCAAGATTCATCCAGCTGCCTGCCTCTAAGTGTCCTGCCCAACCCCCATAGCTAGAAATGCTGGTTGAGAGTTTTCTCTGAGGAAAGAGACGTGAGAGATGGTTGTTTTCTTTGGCCATTGCTGTTATTGTTCTTTAATGGAAAATTTCCAACACATGAATGTTAGAGAAAAGTAGAATAAGCTTTCAAAGGCACTTCTCCTCCCTGCAGCAATGGTGAACAGTCTCATGGTAATCTTGGTTCGCCTATATCGTTGGTTCTCAACTTGTGAGTCGTGACCCCTTTGGTCAGATGTTTTACCTAACGGTTCACAACAGTAGCAAAATTACAGTTATGGAGTAGCAACGAAATACTTTTATGATTGGTATCGCCATTAACATGAGGAACTGTATTAATGGATGGCACATTAGGAAGGTTGAGAACCACTGACTGGCCTACATCCTCACTCTCCCCGACGCAGCTCCCGTATATCCTACTATTTCCCCTCTCAGTATTGAACTCTGAAAGACAAGAGTTGGTGTATCATGGGGCTGATGCTATCGAGCCCAGCTGAGCTACTGCTCCAAAGAGACAAGGCCTGAGAAGAATTAACTCTGGCAGCTGCAAAGGCCTGCAGGACAGGGGCTACAAGCTGGTAGCCTGTGTGCGAACAGGGAAGGCAGCCTCTCTCCTTCCCACTGTGATCCCCAGTGGCAAGGAGCTGGGGCAGCGTGGGGCCCATGGCTGTGGCTTCTCACTAAGCTGCTCATCTTTCTTTGCTCACTTCAAACCCTGCACTTAGTAGTTTTAGACATCTTTGTGTCCATCCGTACTGACTTGTCTTAATTCTGTCAAAGCCTTCTCCCTCTCCCCTGGAGCTGTCTGGGAATTCTGGTTCATTGTTGCCGGCCGTTTTTTACTTCCTTTGTGCTTAACTTGTTGAAATACGAAAGGGGTTGGACAGTGTCAGACAATATGGCCCCCGTCACGGCACATTTTACATTGAAATCATCTTTAAGGGCTTTGCTCCTTGACACAGATGGCCTCCATATCCTAGGAGATGGTCTTTTGGCACGAAAATGAAAAAGCTGTGCCCCCTGGGAATCAAGAAACTTGGCGAGTTTATTCTGGCTCAAGTCAAACGAACACATCATTGTCCTAGGGCCTGGCTTCTTAGTTTTACCTCCTATAGCAAGCACTTTTGAGTCTTCATGTTAAATACGTGTCTGAGCGAACATTCCTATTCTTGCTTGATGGTGAGCCCTTATTCATTCTACAGCGGCTCCTTTGTCCTAGGACAGAAAATGGCCTTTACCTTTAATGCTTCACATGTGGACTCACCTTGCCTGAATCCCCTCCCAGCTCCCCAAGGCCTATCTGAAAGTGAACATATCCATCTTCTCAAAGGCTGCTGCGAATTGTTGCATTCCTGCCCAGACTGCCCTGAGACTGCCACCTCTTGAAAGCCTCACTTCCCAATTTTTTTTTTTCCTGAACAGTAAGGCTGAGGCTGGGATCACCTTCTTCATTGCGGCTTCTTCAGCAATTAATACCTCTCTATAGCATAGCAGGGAGTGTCAGCAAAGGCGCCATCAGTCCTCCAGAGTCTTTTCCTCACTTGTTTTATACTTCAATGATTCTGGGTGTGCTTAGCTAGACACCACTGTGTTCATTCCGTTTGCTTTTATTGAAGTCCTAGTAACTCTTGATTTTCTATCTCCCTATGGCTTTCTCCACCTATGGGACTAGACTGACACTAGATGATGTTTGATTTTCCTGGAAAACACTCCCTTTCCACTTTCTGGGTGTGTTCCATAGTTCTCCTGCATAGCATATTATTAAATCTTAATCTATTCCCTGATTGCAGAGTTAAATGTGTCATGATTTTTTTTTCTCTTCCATGGCAATTCACAGAGGAATCCCAAATGGCCAACAAACATTTGAAACCATCTTAACTCTCTGCATCCATCTCTGTGTTCCTCCATGTCTGGCGACAGCTCAGTAGTAGAGTACCAATCTGCACAAGGCCCAGGGTTCTATCCCCACTAACACAAAATAAACACATGTGTACAACACTGCTAAAAGGAAGTATAACCACTATACCCATCGATAAATGAATGACTCATGAATTGTAGCATATGTGTACAATGGAAACCTTCATGGCAGTGACTGGACTGAACTAAAGCTACATGTCACAAGAGAATGCACCTCAAAAGCTTACTATCAGGCTAGGAAGATGCCTCAGTAAGATGCTTGTTGCATACGCGTAAGGACCTTAGTTCACACACCAGACTTGGCACCATGTGTCTGTATAATTCCCGTGTAGGGTGGAGGAGGCAAAGGCAGGGAAATTCAGGGAATATGGATATCATCTTGGATTTCCATCCGCTGATTCAAAGATAATGAAACTGAGGTACATATACACAATGGAATTTTGTGCAGCTATAAAGAGAAATGAAATTATGAAATTTGTACATAGATGAATGGAACTGGAAAAAGTCACACCAACTGAGGTAGCTCAGACCCGGAAAGACAAATGTCACGTGCTCTCTCTCATATGTGAGTCTGAGCTTCAAAGCCTTAGAAATGTGTGATTAGCTTGGAATACCTAAAGAAGTCAAGACACTTGAAAGGGACCAATGACACAGGAAAGAAACTTTCAAGAAGGGAGGATAGCAGAACACTGGTGGTGTAAAGGGGGAAAGAGGTTAACCAGAGGCGTAGGTTTAAGTAGGGAAGGGGATGGGAGAAGAGGGAACAGAATGGAGTAAAGGAAGGATAATTAACAGTAAGGATGTCTGAAAAGCCGTAAGGAAAGCCTACTATTTTAGAAGTACGCACATACCAAGAGTTTAAGTGTAATTACCCTATCCTATACCGGGGGAAATATGTTGGTGCCATGCTACAAATAAAAAGCCCAGTTTAAGTGACATCCCACCCTTTGAGTTGTTAGTGGAGGGTGCCATAAACCCCTTTAAAAAGGAAATATTGTCAGCTATCTTCGTTGACTTTCTAATGTTGTAATAAAACACTATGACCCAAAGCAACTAGGGGAGGAAAGGGGTATTGCGGCTTACAGCTTGCAGCTGCCCATGAAGTGGAATCAGGGCAGGAAGTCAAGGCAGGAGCTAGCGCAGAAGCCATGGAGGAGAGCTGTTCCCATGCTTCACTTAGCACACTTTCTCGTGCAGCCCGGGACCACTTGTCCAGGTGCAGCACTGCCCACAATGAGCTGGGCCCTCCCATGCCAATCATTGTTGAAGAAAACGCTCCCGCAAACTCGCTTCCAGGCCAGTCTTTCTGGGGGCATTTCCTCCACTGGTGCTCCCTCTTCCCCGAAAACCCCCACTCACACCAAATTGATTTTTAAAAAAATTAAGCAGAGTACCACGGTTCCTGATTATGCACCAGAACTTGATGCTAAGATCCTATTGCTGAACACATTCCACAATTGAGGCAGGACACGGAGAAATCAAACCGATACCGATTTGGACATTTCTTCCCTACTAGCTCGCTTTTATGGTACTGGAAGACATTATACAGGCTTCTGAGGAAGAGAAGTTATCAAAAAGTCTTACCCAGTTGTGAGTCATGCAAGCTACAGTAATGAACAACCTGGCAAGATATGCCCATTGGTGCAAGTGTGACATGAACGGGGTATCCAACTACTTCTGACTGTTTAAGGTCCACTTCACAGGACAGAGTCCGTTCCTGGTACTGTAAATTTGGCTAAGAAACTAACTCCATGACTGAGGAGATGACAGAACCTAGGGAAGAACATACTACCCTTACTTTGTTAAATGGACACACTGCTTTCTAAATATTTATCTGCACAGATTAGTGCAGATCTCAACTGTCATCAGAGATACTCCTTTTGCAGCAGTTAGTGAATGATACTGGAGGCTGGAGAGATGGCTCAGCAGTTAAGAACACTGCCTGCTCTTCCAAAGGTCCGGAGTTCAATTCCCAGAAACCACATAGTGACTCATAACCATCTGTGATGAGATCCGGTGCTCTCTTGAGGAAGAGACCTTGTCAGTCATCCTCATCAAATTAGATCATGAAACTCATTATGGACAAGTTCATGAATGATACTGGTACTCACAGTTGGTCAGAGTACAGAGAATCAGAGTGCTCAGCCCTGAACTGGACATCTATGATTCCCTCTCCAGGAGCTTCAGCGAACTTTGCAGAACATGGAACAAGAAGATCCTAAGAGCTAGAAGCTGGCAAGGACTGCTACAAAACACTCTCTTCTGGACGTGGCAAGGCTAATGCACCGTGAATTCACAGTGCCTTTTGTTTGCTATATACAAGTTCAAGCCAGTCAAAAGTCTAGCACAGTTAGGAGGTAGTGGTGCACGCCTTTCACCCCAGCACTTGGGAAGCAGAGGCAGGAGGATCTCAGTGAGTTCAAGGCCAGCCTGGTCTACAAAGCAACAGAACAGCCAGGAATGTTACACAGAGGAACCTGTCTTGAAAAAACAAAAGCAAAAACAACAACAACAAAAATAATCCAGCACAGATGGATGAGGGTTCACTAAGCCTTATCCCTAGTTGAGAAGCCTTGGCAGTTGAAAGATGCGGGGCGGGGCATCCAATTTTCTTTTGGGAAGTGCCTAGTAGGTTGTCCATGCTCCAGTGGATAAGTCTGTACCCAACTACGTATGGACAATCCTGAATGGCCTTGGTGGGTTATGAAAAGACATAAATTTGAGAGGAGACTCTGGCATGGAGGTCTGAGGGGAACTGGAGCGCTAGGAGTAGATATGATGAAAAGGCGTGTATGTGTATATGAAATTCTCAAGTAACTGAATAGAAACTATTTAAAGCAAGAAGATGTTCTAGATGTAAGAGATTGCTGTCCTCCCAGCATTATTTGCGAAAGGTTGTAGTTCCCTAGTTCTGTGTTAAAACAACAATAAAAACCCCAACACTTAGTAGCTTTTAACCGCTACCACCGAATTCACTTGAGGCTTTTCTCTAAGGCTTGGCTTCCTCTGGGTGGGTCTTCTCCAGGTCTGGCGCGTGATCCTCTGTGAGGCTGCGCACTGGGCAGTACAGTAGAGTAGGTAGCACCAGGCGTGGCTGAAATGTTGGCACAACTAGACTCTCTCAAGCAGTCACACATGTTCTTCTCATCCCTGTGGACTCCACATGTCTCCTGCAGTGTGTCCCACATGATGCCTCAAAGCTCCCAAGAGCACTGATACAAACACAAGCTGTTTAAAGCTTAAGAAAGAAAAAAAAGAGGCCCCACTGAGAATGAATTCCTTCCTATCACAACCCAGTCTGTTGCCTGGAACCAATGCAAAGGTGCCCCTCTGTCCCAGCCCCACCACCCCAAACAGAGATGCGCTTCCATCGTTGTCATCCTCACGCTAAACAGAAGTGCCCCGCTTTCGTAGTGCCCCTCCACCCAGGCAGAGAGTCCTCTCTGTTCTAGCCCCACGCAGGGTGCCTCTGTCGTAGCCCATCTAGTGTAGCCCCACCACCATAAACACGGGTGCCTTCGATTTTAGTTCCCCAGACCCTAAACAAAGACGTCTTTCCCTTTCCCAGTCTCGCCTTGCAAATAGAGGTGCCCCTCTGTTTTAGTCCCCCAATTCCGAACAGAAGTGGTCTTCTTTTATAGTCGTTTCCCCCCCACCACCCAAAACAGAGGTGCCCTTATATTCTATTGCCCTGTGTCACTTAGCAGAGGCTTAGACAGCACACGTAGGCCGCTCCACTCCGGGCACTTTCTCTTCACACCACGGCTCATGTATAACCTCTCTTGATGCAGCCTTTTCTTTTATAAAAAAAAAAAAAAAAAAACCTTTTATAAGATTTATTTATTATGCATACAGTGTACTGTCTGCATGTGTAACTGCCCACCAGAAGAGGACATCAAATCTCATTACAGATGGTTGTTAGCCACCATGCAGTTGCTGGGAATTGAACTCAGGACCTCTGGAAGAACAGCCGGTGCTCTTAACCTCTGAGCCATCTCTTCAGTTCTTGAATGCAGCCCTTTCGATCCCACACATGTATTATATGACTATCTGGGTATGGGGCACTGTGCTATTTTCTGGAAACTTCTGAATGAATCACAATTATTTGGATCCTTGAACTTAATAGTACATCTAGCAAGGAGGGTTAGAATCCATGTTCCTAGATATTAAACAAATGAGCTCAGAACGACATCGAGGCTAGCTGGTTGCCCAAGAACCACTGGCCTAATAGTCTGAATACTCCATCAGAAGGAAGCATCTGGTTACCCTAACAAGGCATCATTTTTGTAAGAATTTAAAGCTGTTACTACTTTGTGGATTTTGCCGCAGTGGTTAATATTGTCCACGTGACAGGATTTAGCATTACCATGGAACTAAAGCTCTAAGCATGTCTGTGAGAAACAATTTAGACTAGGTTAATTGAAGACCGAACAGCCCCCCAAATGTAGGTAGCACCATTCAATCACCTAGGGGTCAGGACTGAATGATAAAGAGGATGATGGCTGGCTAGCATTCCTTTTCTCAACTTCCAACTCCGTGAAACGTGATCCGCTGCCCCATGCTCCTCCCTCGTGACCTCCCCACCATGATGGAACTGTGAAGCCGAAAACAACCCTTCCTTCATTAACTTGCTTCCTCGGGTATCTTGTCACAGCAACATGAAAAGCAACGAATAAAATGATTTAGGTACAAGGGGCCGGAGAGATGGCTCAGGGCTTAAGAGACCAGCTGCTCTTTCAGAGGTCCTGAGTTCAGTTCCTGGCAACCACATGGTGACACCCAACCACCTAGAATAATGTCTGGTACCCTCTTCTAGTGGGCAGGCATACATGCTGACAGAACACTGTATACATAAAAAATAAATCTCAAAAAATTATTTAGGTACATTCTTAGTATTTATGTTTACGTTGTTATGTATCTAGTGTTTAAATTTATGTTTAAGACCTTTGTCCTGTAAGACCTAGAGCCACTTGCCTTGTTCACAGTAATCGCCAATGATATGTTCACTTACTTTTTGAGCAAGAATTCTTTAATTAGATTTTGCAAATACACTGGAGAATCATGCAATGTTGCCTGCATCAGATACAATGTTGTGGGATATCCATCAAAGAAGGCTGCTTGGGCATGGGTTTAAGCCAATAGAAAATCCTTATTAGCTGACTGGTGACTGGATTGGATGCTCGCGATCCAGTGTAGCCCTGAACCTTTCTCAAGATTAGCTTTTAAGCACACACACACACACACACACACACACACACACACACACACACACACGTTCTGGGTTGGCATACTTCAGTTAACAAGAACAGTTAGCCAGAAGCAGAAGTACAGAAGCCAAAAAGAAACGTTAGTACCTTTAGAAACTTTCCAGAACTGCGGACTTTGATGAATTAGTTATTTTTATTTTTGTCAGGTGGTGTTGTCTATATGCTGAGTTTTACAGCCCCGAACAGCACTTCCATCATGGAGTCGGTTGTGCTAAGGTCGGGGGGGGGGAGGGCTGTTACACATTTCTTCACACTACTTTGTAACTGGACCTGTGGTAGCAGAACCTTTCATCTCACCTTTATTGTTTACTGTGACCCCTGCATTGTCTTCAAAATAAAGACACACCCATCTTTTCTTCAATATGACTTTCATTGTTGAATTACACCTGCAGGAAGCACCTTTTTTTCTCACCTCTTGCATGCCTTCTTTATTTATTTTACATACCAACCACAGTTTCCCCTCCCTCCTCTCCTCTTATTCCCCTACCTGCACCTCCCTTCTACCCTGGTCCGCATTCACTCCTCCAGCTCCATTCAGAAGGGGTAAGCATTGCATTTATCAAGTTGAGGCAGGACCAAGCTCCTGGCTCCCCCTCCCCCCCACACCCCGCATCAAGGCTGGGCAAGGCATCCTACCATAGGGAATAGGTTCCAAAGAGCCTGCTCGTGTATCAGAGCAGCTCCTACTCCCACTTGCATGCCTTTTTAAAAAAAAATTTATTTATTTTTTACATAACAATCCCTGTTCCCCCTCCCTCCTCTCTTTCCACTTTCCCCCTTCCTCCACCCCATTCTACCCCCATCCACTTCTCAGAGAAGTTAAGGCCTCCCCTGGGGAGTCAACTAAGTCTGACCCATCACCTTCTTTAGGCAGGTCAAAGGTCCTTCCCTCCACTCGGCCTCCCCCACATGCCTAGTCTGAACAAGGTATCTCTCTATAGAGAATGGGCTACACAAAGTCACCTGATGCATCAGAGTTAGATCCTGGTACCACTGCCATTGGCCCCATATACTGTCCAAGCCACTCCATTGTCACCTATATTCAGAGGGCCTAGTTCACTTCTATTGCTCCTATGCAGGATCCCCAGTTGTCAGTCCAGAGTCAGTGATCTCCCACAAGTTTGGGTCAACTGAGTCTATGGGTTTCCCCATTATAGTCTTGACCCCTTTGGTCATATTATCGCTCCTCCCTCTCTTCGACTGGAGCTTGGCCCAGTAGTTAGTTTTGAATCTCTCCATCTGCTTCCATCTATTTCTGGAAGAGAGTTCTAACTTCTCTGGATTTGTGGACTGCAGGTTAGTTATCCTTTACTTTATGTCTGGTATCCACTGATGAGTGAGTACATGCTGTGTTTGTTTTTCTGGGCCTGGGTTACCTCACTCAGGATGTTTTTTCTAATTTTGTCCATTTGCCTGCAAATTTAAAGGGGTCATTGATCTTTACTGCTGAGTAGTACTCCTTTGTGTAAATGTACCACAGTTTCTTTATCCATTCTTCTGTTGGGGGCATCTAGGCTGTTTCCAGGTTCTGGCTATTACGAATAATGCTGCTGTGAACATAGTTGAGCAAACATCTTTGTGATGTGATTGTGCCTCTTTTGAGTATATGCCCAAGAGTGGTATTGCTGAGTCTTGAGGTAGATTGATTCCTAATTTTCTGAGAAATTGTCATACTGATTTCTACAGCAGTTGTACAAGTTTGCACTCCCACTAGCAAAGAAGGAATGTTCCCCTTATTCCACAACCTCTCTAACATAAGTTGTCATCAGTGCTTTTAATCTTAGCTATCGTGACAGGTGTAAGATGGTATCTCAGAGTCATTTTGATTTGCATTTTCCTGATGACTAAGGATGCTGAGCAATTCCTTAAGTGTCTTTCAGTCATTTGAGATTCCTCTATTAAGACTTCTCTGTTTAGATCTGTACCCAATTTTTTAATTAGATTATTTGGTAGTTTGATGTCTAGCTTCTTGAGTTCTTTATATATTTTGGAGGTCAGCCCTCTGTCTGATGTGGGGTTGGTGAAGATCTTTTCCCATTCTGTAAGCAGCCATTTTGTCTTATTGACCGTGTCCTTTGCTTTACAGAAGCTTCTCAGATTCAGGAGGTCCCATTTATTAATTGTTCCTCTCAGTGTCTGTGCTACTGGTGTTACATTTAGGAAGTGATCTTCTGTGCCAATGTGTTTGAGAGTACTTCCCACTTTCTCTTCTATGAGGTTCAGTGTGGATAAATTTATGTTGATCCATTTGGACTTGAGTTTTATGCATGGTGACAGCTATGGATCTATTTGCATTCTTTGACATGTTGATATCCAGTTATGCCAGCACAATTCTTGAAGATGTTTTCTTTTTTCCATTTTATATTTTAGCTTCTTTGTCAAATATTGATTTTTTTTGTTTTTGTTTTTCAAGACAGGGTTTCTCTATGTGAAAGCCCCAGTTATTCTGGAACTCTATAGACCAGGCTGGCCTTGAACTCAGAGATAGGCCTGCCTCTGCCTCCAGAGTGCTAAGATTAAAGGTGTGTACCAGCATGCTTTTCTTAACTGTGGCCATCACCATCAGTGGAAAGTTTGTTCAGTTGTACCTTGATTCCCTTCGCAGACATGATATATAAAGTTTTGGCTCCTATATTGTCACCATGTTTGATCACAGCTTCTACCAGAAGGCCCAGGGAAATCTGGGATTTTACTCAAGAAGATGTACTAAGTCCTTGCTTGGACATTTTGAGCTCTCAGAGAGTAGACACATTTCCTTGTTGGATTTTTGTTAGTACTGGGATTGAACTGGAGGTCTGGAGTGTGCTAGGCAAGCACTGTGCTACTTCACTTCCCAGCCCCTTGTTCGCTTGTCAGTGAACTCCCCTGCGACTGTTGCATGTCTAGGAAGTGCTTCTTTACCACGCATGACATATACAACACTACTTAAAAAAAAAATACCCAGAAAGCCACACCTGCATTCTCAGTATTCACGAGGTTAAGGCAGGAGTATTCCCATGAGGAATCATGAAAAACGAAACAAAACAAAACAAAAACAAAAACAAAAAACCTTTAACAGCTTATTTTAATTGAGGTTTGGAATCCATGCCACAGCTTGCAATGACATTCTTCTCTGTATGGTTGCTACTGAATGAGATTTCTATCCATGACAAACAGTGATGTGAGGGGCAGGGCATGAAACTGAGTGGTGAAACACTGGCCTGACATGTGTAAGATGTTGGGTTCACACCCCAGAAGCATACACATGTGCACACACACACATACACACACCATGCACACACCACGCACACCTGCTAACTTGTTCTATAAGAGATCTCACACAGTACCACAGCGCTAACTAGCCTTTTCCCGCCCTCATCCTCAAGTGCTACAGTTAACCGCACCAGGTTTCCTCATGGGACCTAAGAAGGTGTCTTCTGTCACTGCGGTAAGATCTTATTTAATCATGGCATGGGGGAATCAAACCTAGGGCCTTGAATGCTGAGGTCATACTCTATCACTGAGTTCCAACCATAACCCTTAAGACCTGAGATTAAATGGAAGCTTACTAAATATGATATGATGAAACTGGGGACAGAACTGTTATCTCTCAGGTAAACAGGAATTGGAATACATCTATTTTTTTTTTTTTTCAAAGACCTGATTTTTCGTTATGGACTATATGGCCTGTCTGACATCATTAAGTCCCTTTGTCTGCTTTTAATCTGCAGTTTGGACACTGGCTAGTGTTAAGCTATTTTCTGTCTGTGAAGTGACACGAGCTTGGTTAATGGAAGGAGGAAGATGAACCCCTGAGACTCCTTAACTAAAAGCATTACTTATAGGAGAAATCAGTCTTCTATTTGGGGTGGAAAAAAATCAGCTGAAGAGGGGCGCTGAGTGGCCAGGAAATGGCAAGGAAGCTGAAGAAAGGAAAATGGGAAAAGAATGAGTCGAAGCCATCTCCATGGTCTTCACCATTCTTCTGCACAATGGGATCCTTTCTTTTCTCCAAGCAGCTTCTTTCCTGCACAGAGCCTGAGAGCCTAAAATTGCAGGCAGAAGAGTAGTGGTACCATTAGCAGCTAAAGGGGAAAAAAAACTGCCCATGCCTGGCCCAGATCAGCCGAGTACTATGTCTGTCAGCATAAAACTTGGAAAATAAGGGCATGCATAGCACACAAAAAAAATAGCTTTACTTAAAAAGTGTTGAAAAGAGGGGAGGGCAAATTACAATTTTAAACTTGCTGTAAAAGTGGGTTCTATTCATTCCCGTTTCCTGTCTGGATGCATTTGCATCCTTACACATTGATTTACGCTATACTGTTACTGTTTCTGTTACAATCCTCGAATGGAATTCATAAAGAAGGATTCAATCCCAACTCGCTTAAATACTTTCATTGTTGTTTACTTCTTCCGGATCTAGGACTCATTAATCACCTGTCATGTTTGATGTGTGGATCACGAATTTATCAAGAGCTGGCAAAATTTAATAGAAGGAACTCATTTCTGGAGAAATGAGTTCGTTGCCATGCCAACTATCAATCTCAGATGGAGGCTCAGCCGCCAGTTGCAAAATAGGTCCTGTTAGGCAGGCCCTACGGTCTACCCATAGCAAATCACCAGGTCACTTATCAAATGATTTGCCAAAAATGGCTTCAGGAGAGAACTGGGCTATGCCTGTTTGTAGGAAAGATTGTATGGGAACCATCTGTTCATCGAACACCTGAGAATCTTGTCACAGAGTGAGGTATGGCACGCAGGCAGAGTCCCATGCACTTGGGCAGCACTGCTTTCCACCCGAGCATTCCTTAGCATATTAAAGTCACAGAGAGAGAATGAGCAGTTTAATCTATTACCACGTTATGTTTATGAAGTGTAAATGTGGAAAGAAAATCTGCTTACTCCGTGTCATTATGTAAGCGCTTCCTAGGTGTGAGAAAGATTAATAGCAGCTTTATCAAAGAAAGATCTGGGGCTGCACTGTGTTGTATAAAATAAAGGCCAGAGGAAAAAGCAGGGAGACAGGGGAAGAGAATAATAATCAAAGAGCTCTTTGAGCTTTTGAAACTCAGAAAACTCCTTTAAAGTTGGGAAGTTATCAGAATATTTGAAAATGTCACAGATTCTAATTTGAGGAATTCCAGTTGCTTTTATTAGAACCGAGACAACTTTCAACACAGAAAATTCATTTTTCTACACTGTTACTAGGTGGATAAAGTGCTTTACTATTTGTTCAACAAATACTTATTTGAGCACTCACAATGGGGACAGAAGAGCTCATGAATTCAGCTACATGTAGAATGTGCTATGTTGAGCCAAGCTGTCTCATGATGGAGAAGTGAAGTCATTTTGTTTCTAGTTACAGCAAACTTCAAGCCCTTTGGACATGATCTTTCCCTTCTCGGGCTGCTAGTATCAAGAAATGGGTCATACTGGCTGTGACAGCTTACATAGGCAGATACCTGTTAGTTTGAGGTCAGCCTTGTCTACATAATAAACTCTAAACCAGCCATACCCTGTCTCAAAAAAAAAGAAGAAGGAAAGAAAGAAAGAAAGAAAGAAAGAAAGAAAGAAAGAAAGAAAGAAAGAAAGAAAGAAGGAAGGAAGAAGGGAGGGCGGGAGGGAAGGAGGGAAGAAGGAAGATGGAAGGAAGATGGAAGGAAAAGGAAGACAGAAGAAAAGAAAACAGGTCCTAATGAACACCACACTCAAAACAGAACCAGCTGTTCTGTGTTGGGTCAGTTAGTTTCTATTGCTGTTATTTAAATCAGGGTCTTGCTACGTAACACAGGCCAGTCTCAAAGTCGTGATCCTCCTGCCTCCATCTACCAAATGTGTGGATTGCAGGCATGTGATTCTTTATCCAGCTTTAATTAATTTTTGACAAAGTTGCCCAAATCATTCAATGGGGGAAAGGACAATCTTATAAATAAATGGTGCATGAAAAATTATGCACCCATTTGTATGTGAGTGGTTGGTTCCTTTGCTCTACATACAAACATTATGCTCTAAAGAATGCAGTCTTATGGTTTTTGGTTGGTTGGTTTCGTTTGGGGTTTTTTTTGTTTGGTTGGTTTTGGTTTTCTCTGTGTAGCCTTGACTGTCCTGGAACTCACTTTGTAGACTAGACTGGCCCAAAATCACAGAAATCCATCTGCCTCTGCCTCCCGAGTGCTAGGAATAAAGGTGTGCACCACCACCGCCCGACTCGGTATTATGTTTTGATACACATGTGCCTAGTGAAATGATTACTACAGTCGAGTAAATTAATATATTTATCACCACATAGCTCCTTCCCCCCAGTGCTGGGCCTTGAATCTGGGCCTCTGTTTCGTGATCAGTGGCCCTCTACTGCTAAAGCTACAGCAGACTTCAACACACAGACATTTCCTTTCTTTATCGGAACAATTCCTGAACTCCGCTTAATCAGAAAGTTTTCAGTACAGAATACAATATTGTTAACTATAAAGTTATAACTAAATTATCAATTACATATAGTTATATTACACTAATGATTAATACAATAAAATCATATTAAAATAGATTTAAATATAATAACTGAACTTTATTTCTCATAATTTTGTTATATCTCTAGTATATTCATTTTATATGACCCCAAATCTGTACCTTTTGATCTTTACTTTCCCACTCCCCACCCCAGCTCCCTGTAGTCACCATTTTATTCTCTATTTCTTTTTCAAATATTTATTTTTATGTATTTGGATGTCTTGCTTACATGTTTGCATGTGTACTACATGCATGTCTGGTGCCCATGAATATCAGAAGAGGGTATGAGATCACCTGGAAAAGCACCTAGTACTCTTAACTGCTGAGCCATCTCTCTAGCCCCTAGTCTCTATTTCTTAATGATATATATAATATGTATATATATAACCATTTTAAAATATCTATATAGAGAGAGCAAGTTGGAAATTTTGCACTCTTTTATAAATTCCTTTTTCCATTTATTGTGTGTGTGAGTGTGCCTGGTGTATAGTGGACACACATGTTACAACACATGCGTGGAGGTAAGAGAATAACTTTGGGGAGCTATGTGCTGAGCGATCTTACTAGCCCTAACCTTGTTTTTGTTGTTTTGTTTTGTTTTAGGTTCATTTTATGTGTATGCATGTTTTTCTTGCATATATGTAAGCAGGATATGTATATGCTTGGTACCAAGGGAGACCAGAAGAAGACGTCCAGGAACTGGAGCAGAATTCGAGTCCTCTGAAAGAGCAGTAAGTGTACTTAACTGCTGAGCCATCTCTTCAGCCCTGTAAACTTGGTTTTTGAGAAAAGATCTCTCATTGTCCTAGAGTTCCAAGTAGTTAGGAGCTAGGCTAGGCTGGCTGGCCAGCAAAGCCCAGGGAAATGCTTGGTTTTGTCTCTTCATTGGGTTATAAGCACATGCCCCCATGTCCATCTTTTTTACATGGATCTGGGAATCTAGCTCAGGTCTTTTTGCTTACAAACAAGCATTCTATCACTGAGTCATCTTCCCAACCAACTTTTGCCATTTGATAATACATTTTAATCATTTGGATATCATTATCAAGCCAGGTAGTGGTGGTGCTTGCCTTTAATCCCAGCCCTTGGGAGGCAGAGGTAGGCGGATCTCTGTGATTTTGAGGCCAGCTTGGTCTACAAGAGCTAGTTCCAGCATAGCTAGGACTGGTACACAGAGAAACCCTGTCTCAAAAAAAGCAAAAAACAAAAAAAATCATTATCATTATAATACATTATACATTAGCATCTGATACATACATACATATATATATATATATATATGGAGAATGCATGCTAATAGTCAAGATGTTAAGACAACCACTCATCAAGGAAACATCTCTTTGCAACAGAGACAACTACAAAAATCCACAATCAAAATGTAGAGCTGTGGGGCCCAGTCACATTGGATACATCCACAAAAACCGCTCCTGTACCTAAGGCTCGGAGTACCTTGGGGAAGAGGGGGCAGAATAATTGGAAAAGCCAGAGGATCAGGGACTTTTGTGAGAGACTGTCTTTCCTAATAATGTCAGAAGCTACATCCATAAAGTCTTATCAAGAAACCCACAAGGCCTCAACCCTACACAAAGAACTATGGGAAACTAAGGAATGCCAAGAGGGGGAGAAATTTTCTTCCCTAGTGAGTATCACCCTGATTGTTTTTCTAAAACCAAATGATCAGCCCTGAAAGTAACATTATACAGACTGAGCAGGCTATATTTATGTGTGTGTGTGAGAGAGAGAGAGAGAGGAAGGAAGGGAGGGAGAGAGGAAGGGAGGAAGGAAGGGAAGGAGGAAAGGAAGGAGGGAGGAAGGGAGGGAGAGAGGGAAGGAGGGAGGGAGAGAGGGAGGGAGGGAGGGAGGGAGGGAGGGAGGGACAGGACGGGAAAAGAATTCCCTCTATTTAACAATGAAAAGAACCCTATTGAAGAATGGGCTAAGACTATTTCTACAAGGATTTACAAACAGTCAATCAGCACATGAAAAGATACTAAGCATCATTCCTCCTGTAGAAATGCAGATTACAGACACAATGAGATGCCACTTCATACCCACTCAGCTGGCCATAATAAAGAAAGAAGAAGCAAGCAGTGAAAGGCTGTGAAAAGCTGCAACACTCCTGCACTGCCGGTGAGAATGTTAACTGGTACAGCCACTGTGGAAGGCAGGCACCTTCTCAAAAAATTGAACCTAGGATGCTCAGCTGGCCCATCATTTGCACTTCGGGTTATAGCCAAAAGCCGGGATTCAAAGGGATACCTGATGGCATTATTCACAACAGCCACAAGGTGGAAACAGCACTAGCAATCAATGGATACATAAAGCAAATTTTAACACACACATATCCACCCAGAGAAACATCACTTGGCTTCCAAACGAGAGGAAATTTGATAAACAGGGATGAAATTTCAAGTGTGAAATTTAAATGTTAACAGGAACAAGCTGACTCTACTTACTGGAAACACGTGGAGAGGTCACAACTCTGCTGAGGGGAGTGGTACCCAGACTGTAGTAGTCAACAATCCAGCACAGTTTCTGTGAGGAACAAAGAGGAAACTTTGTGAAGATGGATGGGGAGGATGCTCTACAATGATGCAAAGCATAAGAATGTATTTCAGGGGGCTGGAGAGATGGCTCAGCGGTTAAGAGCACTGACTGCTCTTCCAAAGGTCCTGAGTTCAATTCCCAGCAACCACATGGTGGCTCACAACCATCTGTAATGGGGTCTGGTGTCCTCTTCTGGCCTTCAGGCATACACACAGACAAAATATTGTATATATAATAAATAAATAAATATTTAAAAAAAGAATGTATTTCAGAATACTAAATTGTACACGTTAAAATGGTTATAGTAGTAAATATTCTGTTTTACATCTTTTATAATAGTAAAAACATAAACCTGAGAGATTTCTTGATTAAAAAGAAACTTAGTCAGAAATCTGTCATGTCTTTTTCTAATTAATACCCTCAGAAAGAAAACAAACAAACAAACAACAACAACAGCAACAAATTTCTCCACTTCCATTCTAGAATCCCATAGTGTTATAATTGTCTGCTTCTTTTTCTATGTTCCCCACTGCTATGAGCACTTTGAAGACAGAGGCTGTCTGTTGTTATGATTATAGGTTTTGAATAGAGTTAGGCCTTCAGAGCCCAACTCCAAATGTTCCCCTTGACTAACCAGGGGACCTTAAACAACTGATTGTAAATCTGTGTGACAGTTCTCTGGGAGAAGACTAGGCTCCATTTGAAATGAGATGACGAAGATGACATGGCGGTTGAGGAGGTGGTTCAAGCTGTGAAGAGCATTTACTTCTCTGGCAGAGGACCCAGGTTTGATTCCCAGCACCTATACAGTGATTCACAGCTATCTGCAACCCCAGTCTCAAAGGATCCAACAGCCATGCATGTGATACACATACATGCATGCAGAAAAACATTTATACATATTAAGTAAAATGTATAGATTCTAAAAATATGTAAATGAGATGATGCATGAATGTGCCTGGAAATATAACTATTCAAGAACTAGTTGCAATAACAATAACAATTTTAATTATACATACTAAAAGATCCCAGTATAAAAATAGCAAATTCAGCCGAGTGGTGGTGGCGCATGTCTTTATTGACACCTCCAGCCCTCAGGAGGTAGAGGCAGGTGGATCTCTGTGAGTTCGAGGCCAGCCTGGTCTACAGAGCAAGTTCCAGGAGAGCTAGGGCTGCTACACAGAGAAACCCTATCTAGGAAAAAAAAAAACAAATTCAATAAACATAATGACTTGTAGTACAACTATTCTCATTATTTAAAGATTTTTTTTTAAAATTCATGTTTGTCTGTGTCTGTTTGTGCAGTACCTGAGGAATCCAAAAGAGAATATCAGATCTCCTAGATCTCCTGAAATGAAGCTACAGACAGTTGATACTGCCTATTTGTGAGTACAAGGAGTAGAACCCAGGTCCGTCATAAAAGCAGCAAACTTCCTTAATTGTTGAGCCATTTCTTCAGCCCCGTGTTACAATTAGTACATTCAACACCTAACACATACCGGCAAAGGTGCATTTATCACACACTAACTGCCTACTATAAGATATTATTTTCTTAGCCGTGTCCTCTACTGTATTGGAAGTTCACTGAAACAGTGTCTTACCTCAGCCAGCACGTGAATCAGAGTAGAAACTCAATACATGCCAGAAGAATGAGCACATGAATTAATGAGTTCTATTTCTGAAATCTGAACTATGCTTTGAACACTTGCCTCCCGCCTTGTGGTACTATTTTGAGAGGCGATGGAAACCGGAGGTAGGGTCACTGTGTGAAGTAAAGCACCGTGGGCAGGTGTTTGAAGGTTCAACTAGCCCCTGTTTTACTTCTACTTCATTTGTTCTACCCATGATGTGAATAGCCCTGTCACATGCTCTTGTCACTGTGGATTCTGCCATGTGTCCTGAAACCTCCAAAATAGTGAGCAAAAATAAGACTCATTCTCCTTTAACATTGTTCCATGAGAGAACGCTGGGGGGGGGGGGGTGTTCTCATTTTACAGTGACATGGTGCAGAAGGCACTAGTTGCTTTGGGAACCCACATGAGAAATCTCTCAAAAGGAGAAATGAAGAAAACAGAACTTCAATCCTCTTACACGTTCCCGACACTTCTGCTTAAGACTCGGGAGGCCTTGATTTGTTTTTAATAAGCACTGAGACCTTTCCTTTTCTGGGCTTCAGGATTCATTGCCTTGGACTTGCCTGTTTATGTCTTTTCCTCCCTCCCCCAGACTGTGGGCTCCTGGAGGGAAGACTGTCTGTCATTCATCTTTGTATGTTGCCCATTGAAAGCAGTGGATGACATCACTAATGTTGAGGGCCTCCTGGAAGAACGCGGACTAGAAGTGGATCTGATGTGTACACGTTCCTTTATGATAGGAAACTTCCTTGAAGTCTGGGCATGGTGCTCTCCTAACAAAATAAACTCAGTGAACAATCTTAAATAAATGCCTGGATCTTGTTTCTTGTTTATTTGTTGGTTTTGGAAATGGGCTTTCATTGTGCAGCCTAGTCTGTCCTGGAACTTGACGCCCCCCTCCCATCTCCCCATCTTAGCCTCCCAAGAACTTGGATTATAGGTGTGTACCACAATTCCAGGCCACTGGGACCTTATTTACATGATCAGTGTTAGGCCTGAGGTTTTCTTGAGAACAATGCAACAGAATATTCCTTATTTCACATCTCTTAGGTATGTTAAATGGGGTACTTATCAAGATATCCGACAAACCAATAGGAATGTCCGCACTTTGAAGGGCTTCCAGCAGGGAGGAAAAGGATGAGAGAGAGTGAGGTCCACCCAACGTGAAAGTGAAAGCATCAAGAACTAAAACACCAAAATGGCAGATAAACAAGCCACACAGTATCACACGCTTGGAACCACCATCATAGAAGAGTCTGAGGCAGAGGAATTCTGAATGTTTAAAGTCAGCCTGGGTTACATAGCAAACTCCAGGCCAGCCAAGCATGCATATTGAAACTTTGTCTCAAGAAAACCAAAAGTTAATCAATGAATTAATAGTTACAAAAGTAAAAAACTGGGAGCCGGGCAATGGTGGTACATGACTTTAGTCCTATCACTCAGGAGGCAGAGGCAGGTGGATCTCTGTGAGTTCAAGGCCAGCCTATTCTATAGAATGAACTGGCTAGCCAAGGCTACACAGAGAAACCCTACCTTAAAAAACCAAGCAAAACCAAAACAAAACAAAAAAACGGGAGAAAAGAAAGAAGACAAAAAAATAAGGACTAGCTGGGCGGTGGTGGCGCCCGCGATCCTTTAACCTTGGCACTCGGGAGGCAGAGGCAGGCAGATCTCTGTGAGTTTGAGGCCAGCCTGGTCTACCAGAGCTAGTTCCAGGACAGGCTCCAAAGTTACAGAGAAACTCTGTCTTGAAAAATAAAACGAAAAACAAAAATTAAAGACTATATGATAAAAAGCACTTATGGATATCTATTCTGTTCAATCTGCAGGACAGAGATGAATAACACTGATTTTACTTAGAACGACCATCTTCTTACCACTCCCGCCCTCTCCCCTCCTCCTACAAGCCCTTAGAAACCGATGCTTTTTTTTTCACCTCACTGTTTTCAGTTTGTGGATTCAAGGTTAAAAATGAACTGACTTGACTCTTTTATACACAATTTCCCGTTTTCTGAGATCATCTGACTTCCTTTTAAAATACCATTTTAGCCCAAACATAGTGGCTCATGCCTTAAATCCCAGCACTTGGGAGGCAGGTAGGTGGATCTCTGAGTTCAAGTCCAGCCTGGTCTACAGAGCAAGTTTCAGGACAGGTAAGGATACACAGAGAAACCCTGTCTTGAAAAAGTAAAAAAAAAAAAAAAAAGAAAGAAAAGAAAAGAAAAACAAACAAACAAAAACATCATTTTGAGAGCTGCTGCGGTGGCTGAGTGGATAAAGGCACTTGTTACCAAGCCTAGGGACATGAGTTTGATACTCCCTGGAACCACAAAGGAGAGGAAAAAATTGCAAAGGTTGTTCTCTGACCTCTGAATGCTAACTGTGATATGTGTGCATGTGCGTGCACACACTCACTCACTCACACACACACACACACACACAAGTGCACACACATGTGTACGTGAAAAAATTAAAAACATCATTTTAATATTATCTGGAGCATATGCTTCTCCTTGAATAAGTTTTACCATCTCAAAACACTCTTTACTAATAATAAGTCACTCTATTCTGGAATTGGTTTCAGTGATGTCCTTCACCATCACCAATAAATGTACAAATGTTTAGGTTAGCCAGGGACTGGTTTCAATCAGCAGTCTTAACTATGGCTCACAATCTGTTACATTGGTTCCAAGAGGCTGTCCACTGTCCCTGCTAACAATGCTAGAAACCTTCCTGATCAGTCCTGCACCCATCTGTACTGCACCCAGGGCCCAGAGGCACCTAGAATTTAACTCCAGCAGCAAATCCTGTTAGAACAAACTCAGCTACAGTAAATAGTGCTTAGAACCTGACTATCAGTGGGACTTCCTGCCATTTGGAGGGAGGGACGGGCCGGGGGGGGGGGCAGTATTTGTTGTAACACAGGTTGACTTGGGGCCTTGCCTTGCTTCCTTCCCAAACATGAATGTCTGAAGATGAGCAGTTACTCGGGCTACTGCTTTGAACTGATCCTTCTGTTTGAAAATATTTGGAGGCACAGGAGACAGGATTAAGAAACACAAAGCTGTCAAGTCTCCATTTTCACAATGAAGAGCTAAGTATTTCTAATTACAAAAGGCTGGGTAGGCTTCAATTTGTGAAAAATGTCAAAGAGAAGACAATGATGCTCAAACCTTCTGTGGATTTACAAAGAAACTGTACATATGGCAGACCTTTATGTCTCATTATGTAGCCCGATCTCTTCTTTCTAATTCCCTTTGCATTTCTGAGGAGGAAAAGCAGTTTGAAACCCCTCCACATATATCCAGGTGTGCCCATTCACACTCTTTCACAACTACTTAAGCCTATTGCCATTCTGCTTGGAATTTCCATATTATATTAGATCTCATCTTCGCTGGGCCATTTGGCATCTAAAACAATCAATTGCCCCAATAATAGTATCTCCTTACATCATGAGGACTAGGCATACAGCAGGCTCCATTAAGAGGATATAATAAGGAAGACATAATTCTTTTCTTTCCTTGAGGAAATCACAGGAGGAGAGCCAAATTGCTATGTTCTTTTTCGGGTGCAGATAGGGCAGAAAACATCTCCTTGAAGCTGCTAATTGATTCACTTTCAGATGCCTAGCCAGGCCAAGAGTAAGGAGTCAATCCAAATCACAACCTTTTTTTCCCCCTCATATATCCACTCTGTACTGTTTTTTGAAAGTGTGTAGCAGAGGTCTGCTTACCTCAGTGAGAGGGCACTTGTCTACTCTTTCCTAAGTCCTGGGTTCAAATGTGAAGAACAAAATTAGATGGGTTTGCATACAGGTAGGCAAAAGCCTCCCCTATGTTTTAATTCCCAACTTAAAATTGTAAAGGAGTTCTCTTACTTGCTCAGTGTTACTGCTTTTGTGTTTATGTTTGGCTTTTGTCTGTGAGGTTGGGCCTCACTGTACAGCCCAGTATGGTCTGGAACTTGTTCTGGAGCCCAAATGAGTCTTTAAGTCAAGCCCCTCATGTCTCAGCTTTCCGAATGCTGAGATCACAAGCATACACTTCAAGGCCTGGTTCACAGACAAAAATTTTTTTTTTCAAGACAGGATTTCTCTGTGGCTTTGGAGCCTGTCCTGGAACTCGCTCACGTAGACCACCTGCCTCTGCCTCTGCCTCTGCCTCTGGCTTCACACAGAGATTTTTAAGGGGAACTTTAGCTGGGCACGGTGGTACACACAGGCTGTCCCAGCACTTGGGAAGCAGAGCCAGAGAGATCACCAACTCAAGCTAGTCTGAGCTATATGGCATGTTCCAGCCTACAATTTCGGAAGACTTAGGAGAAATAGGAGGAGGATGGGAGAAAGATTTTGAACATTACTCTGGGTTCTATATTTAGTTTCCTTCTTTCCTTTCTTTTTCTTTCATTTTGTTTTTTGTTTGTTTAGTTTGCAGGGGTAGGGGTGGAACTCACTCTGTAGACCAGACTGGCCTTGAAATCAGAGATCCACCTGGCCCTGCCTCTTGAGTGCCAGGATTAAAGGAATGCGCCACCACGCCCTGTGTTCTATTGGATGGTTCTAGATGGTTTCTTGTATTAACTCTTTAATCAATGACGTTCTATTGGATGGTTCTAGATGGTTTCTTGTATTAACTCTTTAATCAATGACGTAAGTACTTGACAAATGAAGTACCAGGAAATGTAAGTGACTCGGGTTGCTCACGCAGTCAGTAAGGTCCTGATCTGAGATCTGTATCCAGACTCTCCTTTTCTAACTCGTATATAAATGTTAACTAGTTATGAATTGTCTTTTTCTCATCCTGTTAATATGGGAGGGCATCCCATATTAGACTTTGAAATGCATTCTTACTAAAGGATATGATTTAAATGGTATTCGTGTGTTGCTGAAATGAGATAGAAAATAGGAGATTAAGTTAAAGACAAAAAGTCATGCTAGAAACCACTGACCAATGGGAAAGATGCATGGAATCCACACTCATCAAAACGTGATTTATTTCTTTGAAAAGGGATACATTACCGCAGGTATCAATTATAATACAGAAGCAGGGGACGGGGGCTGTAGGCTAGTGGTAAGGTATTTACATAAGTACAGAACCTGGGAGCTGCAAGATATTTTTTTCCTGCTTGTCCCAGACAGAAAGAGACTGTTGACAACAAAATGTTGTTTCCCCAAAGTTATATTCACAGCAATTGCGAATACAACACGGAAGGCCATGGACACTCAACCCACAGGGCCCAAACCACATAATTCTATTTGCTAAGCAGAGAAAAGCCACACTATTTTTAGAACCATTTACCCTAACTACCCTGTGTCTTCTATCCAGCAACCCAGAGCAGAGGAGAAGCCAAGTGTAACTATGCTCTTAAATCCAGTGGCACGCCTCCGTAAAATACTCAAATATCCAGCTGAGTAAGAATTGTGGGCCAAACTCCAATCACCTAATGCCAGAACAATTTAGAATTCTCTTTGCTATCTTTGCATATAAATTCAGAAGTTTTGACACGCGGAGAAAAGTGAACACTTCTTGAGAACCCAACTTAAAATATGCAATGAGTCATATAGGGATCCCTTAAAGTGAAAAAGCCCTGATTCCAGAACGATGCATTTGAAGCAGCTGTTATAGAGACCTGATGAACATTCAAACGGTACAAAGCAAAGCAGCACACGGAAATCTTTTTCTTCATTGAGCAATAGTTTGTAAACTCATTTCTCATATGTGAGGAAGTCATTCTTCATCATGAAAAGATTCCTTGACCAGTACATCTGTTTCCGAGGATGGGCATTTGGTGACCCTTGGGGCCTACTTCCTACATACCATATGAGTTGAGGTGCACGTGATGCCGCCCGAGTGCTCAGTTGGCTAGGCTGCCAAATGACAGCTGTGGGTGACTCTGGAAAGATCTCCACCCCCTGATTTTCTACCAGCGACCTACTGGAGGAACCAAAGGAAAAAAAAAAAGGAATTGCAGTGAGACTAGCCAGGATTACATAAAAACACCACGGGAGTTTGGGAGAATTACCCTGACTTGGAGCACTCGCCAATGCAGGAGTAGTAGTTAAGGTATACATGGGCACTTCAACTGATTGACAGACAAAGCTGGGAAAGAAGGTCACGTGGTAGTCTCTAGAGCCCCGGTCTCTCCTAATTTCCCTGTTAAGCTGTACTACCTTTGAATCTCAATTGTTGAAGCAATGAATGGTGGAATTTTTAATCACTTATTCCTCTCTTAGGAAATATGCTTATTTTTCAAAAATAATGCAAAGAGCTTCCTTCATCCACACCTCCCCATTCCACTCCAGCTGTACCCTGAAAACCCTCTCAGTGATACAGTCTGGATCCTCAGAACTGGTAGGTATCCCATGAGCAGAGCAGTAATGCAGAGAGCTCCGGTGACTTAGCTACGGTTGTCGTGCCTCTGAGCACCTAGTTCAAGGTGGGAGCTGAGCTCTCTCTAAGGGAAAGAAAGCAGGTAGCCTTGTCAGACATTTCCCCACCTCCCACCCTGCAAGTATTTCGAGGTGCAGCCCAATGAGTCCTCTCTGCCTGCTTTCTACTGCTGATGGCGAAGGCTGTGTTTTGATCCCTCCCACACATGCAGGGCTGCTGTTGGCAAGGCTCTTCCCGTGGGTGAGGATACACTAGGCTGAAAATGAAGGACTCCTTCTATTGGACCAGCCACCTAGTGCCTGGGTCTTGGACTGCTTTTTTGAGTCCTTATAATGACAGGCTACCGGAAAGGGGAAGGTTGCCTTATTCTGGGGCCTGAGAAGCTTAAATCTGCTAAAAATGGGCCGACTGTTTCCATGTGGAATGAGATTGTTTTGGGAGTACCTAACGGGACAAAAAAAAAAAGCGTGTTATCAGTTTGCATGATGTGGTAGGGTGAGGTGCCACAATCACAAAGCCATGCTTGGGAGATTGTAAAAGCAGGTTCATCCATTTCTCTCCAAGACTTCACACAGTGGAGCGCAGGAACCACTTGCTGCACTGCCTCCTTTACAAGAGGCTCCTTCCTTCATTTCCACAGCTGCCACGATTTTGTGCCTCTAAATGCTTATTTTATTTTATTTAATTCATCTGAAAACTCTAAAGAGGGGCATTATTTTTCACCTTCTTTCAAAAATGTCGAAACTGAGGTGTTGAATTCCTAAAGCGTTTGTCAGAGGTCAGAAAATCAGTTAGTAGCAAGATGTATGGGACTTAAGCCTAATTGGTTAGAAGCCAAAGGCCATGCATTGACCACAGAATTTTTGAGAAGGTGAAAGCATAAATGGGTCTAAGCATGAATGAAGTAAGTGTATGGGACAGAGACAAATGAGAGAAAAGGGGGGTGTGTGTGCTGGAACTAGAGATATAGTTCAGTTTTAGGGCAGAGGTGCCTAGAGAGGTATTACTGATGGGGTCAGAGGTCCAGGCTCGATTCCCTATTATCTAACAAGGCATAGAGGATGAGAGTCTATTCAAAAGTAGTAGGACCTGGTATGGTTTGTGGTGAGGGCAAAATAGGTCACTGTCCTGCTTCCACTGCCGGACTACTAGTGTGGTTTCCTACAGAGCCAACTGAGTTACTTTTCTTCCCAAAGCCCCTCAGGTCGTGCCCTAGCAGCACAAGGTACACCTGTTGAGAGCAGCAATTGTTAGCTGGACTGCTCCTGAACACCTAGCTCTGGAAGCCCAAGTGGCAGATAACACACTTTTGTTTCTCTGAATTCGCTGAAAAGCTAAAACAAAACTGTCCCAGCTCCCCATTCCTCCAAGTGCAGCTAGGAGCTGCCACAAGCTGGCTGAGTGCAGGATTTTCCTTGAAAGGACTGGGCCCCAGTGGTGCAGCCACAAACACATACTCATACACACACACACACACACACACACACACACACACACACACACACCTTATTTTTCTAACAAATTTCTTGGTGGCAGACTTCCCTACTGCCTACTGCCTACTTCTTGTAAGCCCTACCTCCTTTATACTAGACTGTGCCTTTTGTTTTGTTTTGAGTCAATTGGCCTGGAGCAAGAGATATAGTAGAAGGTGACTTTGAACACCTGATCTTGTCTCTTACCCAAGGGTTGGAATTACAGACCGGAGTTAACGGCTGGGAAGAACTATCGCTTTGTAAAACTGTTAGGTGTGAACCCAGCAACCACCAAATGCTACCCAGTGTCACCCTGTTGCTCAGGAATGCACAGCCACTCACAACAACCAAAGCCCCAAAGAGTTGGATTTGAATTACAAGGTGCCTAGAACTAGAGCTAACTCTTGCACCTACAGCAGGGTCCCTGAGGCCTCCTGAAGTGCCACAGGCTTGGCGATTCAAAGGCCGCCCCTGGCAAGACTGGGAACTTACCAGAGACTTCCAGCGCCGACTGCCAAACTCATACCCACCACCTTGATCCAAGAAGGATCCCTCAAATTCTTCCTTAGCGCGTCAGAATCAGCTAGTTTTAAAAGTGCTCTGTCCTTGACAACATCGTAAACATTTTAGCCACTGATCCTGATGTTTGCTAATCAGGAGATAAGTGATTCTCATTACACCAATCATAAACAGAAGGAAAGCCAGGAGTGGGCTGGTATAGCAGCAGGCTAGCTAACCTGGGCTATATTTTGAGTTCCAGGCCAGACTAGGCTATGGAGTGAGACCCCATTTCAAATAACAAGGAGGAGAAAGCACAGAGGGGTGACTTTTTTGCACCCAAATGTCGCTGCTGGACAGTGGCAGTCCAGGCATTTTTCTAGCTCTCCTACCTCATGACAAGGATTTGCTGAAGCCAGATTCCTCGGGCCCTGTGTTGTCCGCTCAAAGCCTCTCTAATTTTGGGGCTCCTGTTCCAGCCTAGGGATAGGAAGACCAGCTAAGGAATAGACATCATACCGCGACCAACTTTGGTGGGAGAGGATTCTGAACTCTGAAATGCAGGTGACTTCAGGCCAGTGCCTCAGTTTCCCCATATGTAAATTATTGTGGAGGGGATTTATTGAGGTGATTTGCATTCAGCGACTGGCAATGGATGTTAAGTGAATCTGTTCTTGCTCTCTGTTCACCTGGACGTGGAGGGAGAAGCCAGGTGGGGTGGGGACTGGGAGCAGATATTAATGAAGGACAACTAGTCGAACAAGGACGTTTTCAAAAGTTACAAGCACAAAGGTCCAAAGGGTCAGTCCCTGCATTGGACAAACAGAACTAAGTGAACGTATGGCTTTTTGAGGGCCCGACTTTGAAGATCTAGATTGGGGGCGGGAAAGGGGCGTGCCAGGGGCCCTTCAGGGTCAGATAGTCTTCTGTGCACAGCGCCGTTTATCCCAAGCGTGCTAGTCCCAGATCCTCGACCCCAAGGAGGGCAAGGGCCACGTTCCTCCCATTGGCCTTTTGGTCTACGGCTGCCGCGGACAACGCGAAGGAGGAGAAAACGAACCACAAAGGCACAAGCGACAAAGTAGCATAGCGGCGAGCAGCAAAGCAAGCTCAAGCCCTGCAGCAGGCACGAGGCGCTCCAGGAGGGCCTTAGGGAGCTCTGGAATCCTCCCCTTTCGCCTTGCTCAGGCAGGCGGAGCAAAGAAACTACACTAAAGACGTGATTCCATCGGGTGCGAAAGAAGCTGTGTCCGGTGATCTTCAGCCATGCAGTTTCACAGCTACTCAGCAGTCTCAGCCACACGCGAATGGGCGAGGGGAGCGGAGCGCAGCATCTGCGGCTCCCCCTTAAATATCCAGCCTCTAAACCACAGGGATGGTGCTTCTTGGAAGGAACTTGGACCACCGAAATTTTCAGTGATGAATCCCAAACATTTAACACCCTTGGGTTTTTTGTTCGTTTTGTTTTGTTTCTTAAAGAGACAATCTGAGAACAAAGCCGCCCTCTCCAGGGTGGGGAGAGGGGCACGTACCACTCCGTTTAAGTTAAAGACTGAGAAAAGCCAGGCAAAGGGCCGCTAAGCCCCCAAGCCTTACCTTCCACCCCTGTTGGCTGCGGAGAGGCCACCTGGCCTTCTAGGAATCACTAAGCTCAGGAATTGGAGGATGAAGAGCGGGCGTGCGCGGGAGTCTATTCCACGGAGACTTGTCCATCTCGCATGGATGTTGCGTAAAAACTTCCCTCGTGAGCAGGACTCTGGAGACAGGGAGAAAAGGTCTGTTTAGAAAACAGACCCAAAGGAAGTTTTTAGAAGAAAGTGTGGAGCAGGTGCTAGGGGGAAAGGCAAGTGTCTGTTCGTTTGTCCAGGAAACAGAGGACAAGCCTGTGTCTATGGCAACAGACCAAATACTGTGCTAAAGCACTAGAAGGACTTCTTCCTCCTCTTCTTCTTTTTCTTCTTCTTCTTCTTCTTCTTCTTCTTCTTCTTCTTCTTCTTCTTCTTCTTCTTCTTCTTCTTCTTCTTCTTCTTCTTCTTCTTCTTCTTCTTCTTAACAAAAAGGAAACTGACCAGAAAGGGAGTCAAGATTGACCCAACATGAAAGTCATCTGGACGGAGCACAACTAAGACCAGAAGGTGGTACCTTGTTTCTCATTTCAATGATAAATGATAGACAGCATACACCCAACATCCATGTCTTTCCCACACCCACCGACTCCCAGAAAAGAGCTAGATCAAAAGAGCCATAGGCACCTCATTTGTCCAGGCAGTAGTAAATACTGAGTCTGCTGGGCCTCCAACTTTCATTGCCAAACTCTCCCCTAGAATTGGTCTGAGAATCATGGGCTCCCAGGCAGCGGTGTGGCACAAGAGGTCTTTGCAAAGCTGAGAGAATGTTACTGCTTCGCAAAATACTGATGACTATCATTCTGAGTTCTAGATTTCCTTTGGCTTGGCTCTGGACTCCTCGGGACAGGCAGACTACCAAGCTGTATGGAGAATAGGGCAAGGGAGTGCAATCCAGCTCAGTCAGTGGTGGAGGCTGCTGCTGAGGTCCAGCCCAGCACTGATGCTTCTTTGTGCTCTTCTACCAGAGTTTGTCACCACAACTTCCCAGAACCCAGGAGTTTTGACGTGTGTGTGTGTTGGCAACCCGCCTACTAAAGCTGTGGACTTCACCTGAATGGCTTTACTCCTGGGAAGAGAAGCCAGGACGATCACACCTGGGTGTCTTTGTTCTGAGAAGGATAATAGTGAGTTTGCTAGAGACCCGTAGTTCTCATATCAAAAGAATCAAGTATTTTTAGGAATTTGTGTATGTGTGTATGTGAGTGTATGTGTGTGTATGTGTATGTGTGTATATGTGTTTGTGTGTGTATGTGTTTGTGTGTGTGTTTGTGTGTATGTGTGTTTATGTGTGTGTTTGTGTGTGTGTGTGTTGGGGGAGTATTGTTATTTCATATATGCCACAAATGCACTGGCTCCTCCATTGCTTCCAAGACTTCAGAAATGTCCTTATATTCTGTCACTCACAAATAGTGACAGCATAACCCTAGCTCCTGCCAATATGCTAAACTAAGGCAGAAGAAATCCCTTCCTGCCCATCTGCTACAGCGGTGCACAGGATCCTGGGCTTCCGTTTTGCTTGCTCAGGAGCCACTATCAGGCTTTCAGAGTTCACCAAAAGTGGCAGCAACTAAACAAGAACAAAAACAACAAAACACAGTTTGTACCCCAAAGCTGTGAAACCAGCTTCCTAGACTATTTCCTCAGGCATCCGGAGAGACAGCAGCAAGTCTCAGCTGCAACAGGCAAGAACAACTTTCCTATCTTCTAGGCGTGGAGAAGCCCCCAGCCCCACCCCCCACACCTACCCCAGTCCCACCCCGCTCTTCACAAGGACCTCAGTTACCAATCAGCAAGGCCGCTCTTCACTGGTAGCCGGTGGGAGATCTGGAGCAGCATTCCCCGGGAGCCAAGGAAGAAATGTCAGGGTTGGGCTACAGTTCCAGGTAGCCCACTTCCCAACTAGCTTGTAGACCCAGGAGGTTTCATATAGCTGTCACAGAGAATATTTCTTGGGAAGAAATAGGAATGAGAATCAAGATCTCTTCCAATGAGTGACATCCTGGGGATGAGCAAATTTTCACAGGAGGAGGGTTGAGCACTCCTTTCTGTTTGCTCTGTTCCCAGAAGCACCAGAGTCTAAGGCAACAGAGTCTAAGTCCTTCTGGGAATGCATATGCTGGTGTTGGGGGTGACGATGAGGGTGAGAATGTGACTTGGGTGCCCAGAGGATGCTAATAATCTGAGTAAGGGATGTGTGCTTGTGTGTGTGAGCAGAACACGTTAAGAGACTAACCTGGAGGCAGGATGGATAGATGACTTAGGCTGGGTGATTTTCGAATGTAAAATTTGGTCTGTTTTACAAATGCACAACCCTCACTCACACAGCTTTCACCAGACCCCTTCCTAGAGATCTGCACTCTCATTCAAGTTCCCTCCTGAGCCAGAAAGCCCTGATGAGGGTCAAAAAGCTGCCACAATTCCTCAGCAGGATTCCTCCCCCACTGCCGGGCTGACTAAACTGTGGCAAAGGAAAGAATCTGTGGAATTCTGGGTCTAAGGATGACCTTCCCCTAGCCTAGTCTCTAGGAAGAACCAGAACTAGACCCTTTCTTTCATAGGTTCTTCGTGGCATCTATTACTGACTTATTCTTGAGCACTCAAAGGCAGCTGCTCTTTGGCTCAGTGTTCCACTAAGCTGCTAAGAGTCACTGCAGGAGAAATGTAGTTTGAGTCTTACCTGTTGGACTCTGGTGGGGATTCTGGCTCAGGACACATTGAAAACTGCTAGGGGTCTACGTCATTTTGTAGCAGTCCCACTGGGACTGAGATGGCTTTCAGGAAGCCTAGGGAGGTCCCTTTATACTTTGGGCATGATGGAGCAGGAAGAGATATAGGAAGAGAAGAGAAGAGATGCTTGCTTGCAACCAAAATCCTAACACTCGCCCAGGAAAAGTGAGAGTGATACCTCTGGACGACCTTCTGGTCCACCTCGCAGCTCTGGAGACAGGTATCATTAAACGTGCCTTAGGGGCCATGGCTCCAGGGGTTGAGGTACTTCGCGTGGTTACTTGAGATCTTGCCTTCCCAGACACACTAGCCAAGAGGACGAAGTCTAGCCCTCAGAAGCCCTCAAGGGCCAGGTGAAGGCGATCTCAAAGCTTTGCCAGGCCAGGCCCGCAGCTCTGACCCTGGTTGACGTCGGGATTACCATGCGAAGTGACTGCCACGTGAGAAAGTCTGTGAGGCACATAATGCGCGGCACCTCGTTAGGGCCAGGCGGGCACTCGGGGAGCTAGGCCTGCACCATCCGCGGCCCCATCATTCATTTCCCTGGACGTGCTGGTAAAAATGCATCAAAACAGGCTGCGGATCGCGGTATAAAAGCACAGCGGGATGAGCTGCTTTCCAAAAAGGATCTCGGTGATTGGACCGAGCTCGGCGTGATTGACAAGAGCTTAGTTTGGTAAAGGGAAGACACGCAAGCTTTCACAGCGGGATCTCTTTTCTAAAATATATCACACTAGCCTTTGAAAAGCGCCGCACACTATAAGGAAATAGCGTTTCACGGCTCGCTTTATGGTGCGATGACATTTCTTTAAAACACAGAGAAGATCAAAAAAAGAGAGAGAGAGAAATAAAATGTGTTGCAAACACAATGTTTTAATTAGTTTATTCTGCGCGTTGCTTTTATCTGACGTATACATTGCGGGTTCCCCTTTTAATTAAACAGCCCCTCTTGAGCGGCGGCGGGCTAGGAAGAGAGGAGAGGCGCTGCGCCCCTTCGTCCCCTTTGGGAAAAACGGAAAGGCTAGATGGCCTCAGAGCCCAGCTCACAGGCCCCTGTGCCCTCCCGACAGGGACAGGCCGACTGCGGCTCTGGGCTTTCAGAAGCTCTAGGACCGGAGCGCCCCACAGAGGCGGAAAAGAGGGAGGGGAAGAGGAGAAAAAACGGAGGAGGTGCCCCACAGGGAGCCGAATGGAAGGAAAGCCGTCCAAGTAGTTTGGGCTAGGCGCCAGTCTCCAAGCCCTTTCCTCCCACCCCTTGTCATCAGCAGACTCGCTCGTCTCCAGGCCCTCTCTCCTCTTCTGGGTGCGAGGCCGCGGCAGTGATCCGGATGAGCTTCGCGGGTACCTAACCCCTCTCTAGTTTTTGCACTCGGATCTGCCACTTCTTCATCCTCCCTGGATCCCAAAGTAGCTGATCTTCTGATTCCTGTCCAACCGGAAGAGGAGACCGGGCAAGCACCAGCTTCCCGAAAGCGCGGGAGCCCCAGGCACTGTCCTAAGAGGGCGTCCTCCCCTGCCCCGCCCCAGAAAGGCTCCGCAGAAGCTACCGTTTGGGGGGGAACCATCGTGGACCCAACAAGGCCTGTCCTTACATACACATACTCTAAGCTCTTTCTTTTCCTTGTTGTTTTGGGTTTTTGTTTGTTTTGCTTTTGAAGAGGGGGCTGGTGTTTGCTTGTTTTTGTTTTTGGCAGGTCCTTACTCTGTAGCTCAGGGTATATTTGAACTGGGCTGGCCTCCACCTCACCAGTTTCCTGTCTTAGCGTCCCGAGTGCTATGATTACAGGTGTGAGCCACCACTCCGTTTTACAGGTGTGCTTCTGAAGATGCGCCTCAGATTTCAGTTTTACTAATAAAAATCCCGCCCCGCCTTCCACCTTCCACACACAGATCCTGGCGTCCTCGCTTCAATCTCAGTCCGAAGCCAAACCTCAAAGCGCTCTTAATACTTGTGACTCAGGCCTGGAGGTGCTTGTTCTGGGTGGTTGTAACCTTAAAAGTAATGTGTTGGTTTGTAAGTTTTGTCGCTGATGGCTAAAATTTCAAAATAGCCCAAGAAGTCAGGTAAGACAGGAAGGAAGTCGAGCAACACATATTGCAGCTTCCTAAACAAATCCCAGGCACAAGCTAGTAAATCGGTGACTTCCAGTAAGCTGTCCTCTCCAGCCCAAGGGGACTGGGAATGGAAGGGGCTGCCCCAAGGCTTCCAGCATGGAGGTGAGGAGATTGGGATGGGGTGAAGATAGCTAGCTCATGGGTGGACTGCTTTTCTTTATCTTTTCCTGAGGAAGAGGATGAGTTTCTCCTCAGACGTGAACAGAAAGCTCTGTAAGCTGCAAATGCCTCTGTGTACCGTGACTGCCAGTGAGGTCTGTAATGTTGCTTCTCTTGGAAAAGGGAAAGACTCATCAATTTTTCCATTACATTTCTTTTAATATGTGACGGCGGGTAAATGTCTGAAATTTCTTTTCTTTAAGACTGAGGACACCGTTCCTATTTGCGCAGCCTTTCCCATTTAAGTAATAGGACTGCTGAATGGACTTTCTAAAACAAGTGTGAACAGCACTTGGTGAGAGCTAAAATGTATCCCTTTAATGTGTGGTTTCTATGAATCAGAAAACCCCATTTTACAGACTGTATGCAGACTATACTTTCTCCATTCTGCTATCCTCAGGGGGCTCTTCCTGTCACTAAGTTATTTGCTGTCCACCTACATTATAATAACAACGAATGGAAATGAACTGATATGTGTATGAACAAAGTGGAGCTGAGGAATCTCCCAGAGCAGTTTGCTTCCCAAGTCATTTGTGCATTGCATTCCAAATAATAACCTGAATCCAATAGAGCTGCAGAATGACAGTAGAACTTACATATGGGTCGATGGAGCTCCAAAGCCTCTTTCATGGCTACCGTTGTGTGTATGTGTGGCATTCTGGAATTGAAGAATTTAAAAGAATAACAATAAGCCTCAAATTGCCACCAGGTGATCTTTCAATTTGTTTCAAAAGGCCCAGAAAGTAAGGAATACTAAATTTAATCCTTAAAAACTATATGCTGCAGAAATAGACAGCAGTAAAATATTAATGAAAGAAGTTTCTCCCCAAGTTTTGTTTTTTTTTTAATGAACTCAAGCTGATTCTTTTTAATTCCCCCAATGCAGGGTCTCCCCATTTGAATGTTTCTCCCAACAAGCATCAAAACTCATCTGGATTGAAAAAGAAGAAAAAGCATCTTTGTTTAAAATTTACTCTCAAACTTGTAAGTGATCAACACAGCACTTAACACAAAGCCTAGCATTTGTGTTCAGGATGCTAAACTGTTTTGCTGAATTATGTGCATGTCTAGTGACTGGGGGCATCATTTAATCTTACTCTCTCATGGTACTCCAGCACATCTTAAATAGAGCATAAGAGTTATAAATATTTTGATGAGCCAATTATTGCTTCTATCAATAAAAGAAGTCTTTCTATGAAACTAAAGCATTCCTTTTACCCCTTGACTCCTCCTGTCTCAAAGAGATGCCTTTAAAACTGGGGCCAAGTTGCAATATCTAGGCAACTCTGTTCCTTTCAGTTGTCTAGAAACCGAGAAGCATAAAGTTGTCTTCCCTGAAAACATAAGATGTACATATGTAGCTGGGGCAGAAAGAGGAACAGCCAAGTGAGTCAATGCCACTAGGGAGCAATTGCAAGTAACACCCCTGTCCCCTTCTCTTTTCTTCTAAGGCCTCCTAGGAGTGGAGCTGCTGGGATGAAGAAAACTGCCTTGTTCTTCAGGTAGTCCCTTCTGTCACAACCGTCCAGTAGAAATCTGTTTACACAGCTAAAGCATAGCCCTTTCAAAATAATTACACCCACATCTAGGAGAAAATAATTTCTCTCCGAATTCCTTGATTTTATCCCCTTTTGATGAGGACCAGGGAATATTTCTGAAGAATTGGAAGAGTGAGACAGAAGTTGAAGATTTTGCTACATAGGACATCTGTTGGGCCAAGGGAACAGAGAGGGACAGAAATCTAGAGTGGGGAATTTCAGGATTACCAGCAGAATACCCCCGACGTAGAGCAACGGAAAGCTGGGAGATAACGCCAAGGCCCAAGAAGACAGGCCTGGAACATCTGTGGGAGCATCGAGACTGCAAATAGTTGCTATGGTGGGATGATCTCACACTCCAATTAACAAAGTGCTTGGAAAGCAGTTCCCCGGCACCCCTCCCTAGACAGTGAGTAGGCAGTCTGGGCTGCATATAGCTATCTCTTTATTTAAAATTTAAAATAAAGCCAGGAGTTTCAACCTGGATCCAACCTATTGCTTTTAGAGCAGAAGCACAGAATCCTTTCCCTTCTCAAATTGGTGGTGAGAGAGGAGGAGTGTCAAATTTAGCAAAGAAAACTAGACGCTCAATATTAATCTTCAGTTGAGACCCATGCAGCTAGCAGATAATGTGGGAGCTAGTGTTTAAGTGGGTCCATTAAGGCCATGGATACTCCTTCCCTCCTAGGGAGCAAATTACAAACTTCTGGATATATTTGCCACAGCAGCTCTAAGCTGTATATAAACCACTAAGAACTCAGTTTGTTTCAGTAGGCAGTGGAGAGTCTCTTGGCTCCAAAAACTTTAGCGGTTAAAACCACTTTAGGAGGATGGAAGACAGGAAGATTTTTTCTAACGTAGAGAAAGAGTATTTAAGTGATAAGATGAAGAAGGATTCTCCAGAATATTTAATGCCTTTAAGCTGCCCTTGGTCCTCAGAAGAACTTGACCTTTAGCCCTGATCAAACAGTGCATACTGAAGTGTGTACACGGGGGTAGGGAAGACAGGGCTGGACCGAGAGCTTGGACTCAGGAATTTCACTTTTTCACCCGTCTTGGAGGCATCCAGGACTTTCTCACTAAAACCAGGTCTTTCTGCTCTTGACGTCTTCTCTATGAATCTGAGATAAGCGGGGGGGGGGGGGGTGTTGGAGGGGGAGTGTGGCACAGAGAATGCACAGGGCCAAGTGGGCATTGAACTTGGATCCTGAAAGACAGAGGGAGGGAATGCTTGGACACACACAGTCAGAGCCAATAGGGAAAGAGGTTCAGGTAAATGTGACAGGGTGACAAAAGGAGCAAGGCACTGCTCCGCACTGAGTCTCAAAACCCTCCAAGTCTGCATTGTAGCTGGTGGGTAGGGACAAGGCAAGGGCAAGGAACAGGGATCAGACCCCCTGCCCACCCGAAGCATGAGGACTCCTGTGGTCTTAGAAGGAAAAGAACATGCTGAGCCATTTAGGAATTTCATAGCATCTCTTTTTAGACATTCAAGCTTCTCTGTCTCCAAGTTGACTTTTCCACAATTACCACCTTTGGAAAGACCTTAGGTGCAGGAAGCTTTTTTTTCTACACCTACTTTCCCACGTGGCACATGGCTAAGCTACAGTGATGTAAGCTCCTTGATATGACAGTTTATCTCATCCACATCATACTCCTGAAAGTAGGATTGCCAAGGAAGATACATGATGTCCACTTAAAGAATGGAGAAGATTTTAGTATATATCTCACCATGTATATAGGGAGGAAAAGAAAAAAAAAACATTCATTTTTCGTATATTTCGCTCCCATTTGGGAGTTCTTCATGGGTTGAGTGGCTCCCTGAGTCAGGAGGAACTCTTTGTCAGGTTAGTCTACACTTGAAAAGAGAAACAGAATCTAACAAAGCCAAGTTAAAAGGACAAGTGTTAGTGGAAGAGGAGAGATGCAGACAGAAGGAAAAAATCCCTGGCAGGGTCAGAGGCGATGAAAAAAGGAGGGAGTGAGAGAGCTACAAAAGAGGAAGACAATGGGGAAGTAGTTCAGAAGCCAGCTTGTTTGAAATATCCTGAAATCATTATAGCAATCTATCTGACTATTTATTATTTTCAGAATTAGGGGGTACAGCCCAGGGTCTAGAGTATGCTAAACATCTAGTCCACCAGTAAGCTATACCTTAGCCCATCCCATATTCACAGCTTGGAGACAGAGGAAGTGCAAGAAGGTGACCTAAAAGTAAGTCTACTGGCTAAAGGCATTTGTTTTAGGGCAGAAAGGGAGGGAGGGAGTGGTTCTGTGAGAGAGGGTTACATATGCGAACTCCAAGTCCTGATCTTTGAGGGCATAGTTGAGTTGAGGAGAAGCAAGGTACTGACCTCTGTGTTCCTGAAGGCCCCTTGGACCTAGGGAATGGAGGTCACTTCCCTCTGGCTTCCTGAAGGCAAGCTGTTCAGCAGCCTTGGCTTGGATTCACATGCCTTGGTTTGGTTGGTGGCTGTGGTTGCCCCTCAGGGTTCAGTCACGCAGAAAGGGTCAATAAACTATGTATCTCCAGCCAAAGAAGAGAGACAATAAAACCACCCTCAGGGTCAGAGGTCACCTAGTCACTGATTGAGATATTCACAACTCTTTTTCCTCATTTCTCTCACTCATTTCATCTCTTCTTTCCTCTCCACAGCCCCCCCTTCCTTTGACAACTTTTCACATTTTGCCAAAGCCAGAGTGATCCTCACAAGTAATTGGGGTGGTTAGCAGGGGAAAAAAATCATATCTAGTACCAAATGCATCTTGAAAATGAGGGATATGTGTAACACCTATGGGAAGATGGACTTTTCTCTGAGACTAAGTCATTTCCTAGCACAGGAGTCAGCAGGCCTTTCCTGTAAAAGGCCCAATAGAAGATGTTTTAAATCTTCCCGGCCAGCTGCAGTCTCTGGAGCATAATCTCTTCTTACTCCTCTTCCTTTTCTACTTCTAGCCCTTTAAAGGTGATTTAAGGACCATTCCTGGCTCCTGAGCCATCAGAACACAAGAGGCCTGAGTCACCTAGGCCTTGAGGGGTACAATTCGCCATTCAAGTGCAAACCAGATACCTAATTCTCCTGACTCTGTCTGGTTTGGAGGCAGGGGTCAGAGAGGGAAGGGAGGTCCTGTGCTTTGTTTTAATTTAGTATCAAAGTCGATACCTCCTATCCCCTTGCTGGGAAAGGACTAGATAAATGACAAAATGTCCCTCCTGAACTGTGCAAAGTCCCCCTGAGATCTGAGAAAGAAGTTTTAATGGGGGGGGGGGGAGGTCAAAAATCTATGCTCTCAACTTCTATAGAAGAAAAGAAAACTAAGGAAATAAGAACCTCTGGCCCATAGTGAGAAGGAAGCTGGAAGTGTTGAAATAGGCCTGAACTGGGGAAATGGGTGCGCTAGAACTAAGCGCCAAGGATGAGAGCCCCTGCTAGAAACCCCACTGGGCTCCAGAAATAGGTTTCCTGTTATTTAAGGAGGAAGACTTAGTCTCAAAACAGAAATGAATGAGCAAATACGGCACAATAGTCTAAGGCGTCTTTACTTGTCTGAGAACTGAGATAATCTACATTTTAGAATTAACTGAGCATTTAGGCGCTGAGAGATAACCTTGGTGTTCTGGGTAACTGCACGTTAATGTGTTCTATAATGCTAGGCAGGCTTGACACTGAAATTCTTTCTCCTTATCCCATCGCATTGAGTCTCTGGAGAAGAACTTGTAAATGTACCATTGTGTGACTAAAATAGTTAATTTTAAACTGTACCATTGTGTACCTCTTCTAGTATCCTCTCTGCCTATCTCCTAGAATGGCCACTCCTCTCCTGATGGGGTATTCTGGTCTCCAAAAAAAAGGGGGGGGGGATCCTTTCTCAATGTGACTTGCCTTTCGACATCCAAACCACATGACTACTGGAGAAAAACAACTGGGTACCCTTGGAGACACAGAGGAACTCTTTGGGGACAGTACCTGAAGAGACAGAATCCCCCTTTATCTGGAACCTTTCACCAAGACTTGGCTGATGAGTGCTGCGTGCCACTTAGTGTCACTCAATTTCCTGTTCTTCAGGAGCTCCCTTCTTAAGCCCCAACTGGATTTTGATAGCCTTAGTGGAACTCCCTGCCTTCTGTCTCCAAGTTTAGCCCCATTTACTTCAGCCTGGGTCTCCGAAGTTCAAGTGTATATATCTGTTCGCACAGCCCTGATTGACAAGTACAATGAAAATGTCTCATTCTTGTCTGGTTTGCATTTCATTACATTAGGCAACAATATGCCTTGAAACTGCGCAGGACAAAGACAAAACACATTAGTTTTAAAGAAAAAGAAAAGGTTCATTAGCAATATCTATCTGTTGATTTTCTATTAATTTTTAAAGGTATTTAGGACTTATAAAATATTTGCCAAATGACCAGACCATAGGGAAACCTGATGGAATCAGTAAAATCTGGAGCTCAAGAGAGTGTGTCCGCAGGTCCCAGAGTCGCTCAGCTCGGCCGCTGAAGCCAATTAAGAGCTTTATCTTAGCATAAAAATAAAGCCGGCTCGAAAACGCATTCTTTCCCCCTCTTTCCCTCCCCCTTCATTTTTTATTGCCATTTGCCGGGTTTTTTTTTTCTTTTTAAAAGATCAGGGACTCTGAAGAGAGGGTGGAGATTTATGTAAAGAAATTGTCGTTTACCAGGAAAAAAAAAAACCTGCGAATAATGGTGAGTCTCAAGGACAGGTTCCAACGAGGAATACTTTGTACTCCACTGGGGAGAGGCAGGGGCACCAAATTCAGCGTCTTGGAATAATTCCCTTCCTGGATTCAAAGATTCATTTATTGAAATAAATCAGGAAGCATTGGCAGAACGGAAATCCGCTTGCTGGGTTTAAAGGGTCTTTAAAATGTTGTGAGTGTTAGATTGCAAGTCTTTTCTAAATATAAAACAGAAGAAAAGACCGCAGTGTTTCCCTTGGACTTAAAGAAAATTGCTAGGTCTCCGACTTAGGATCATTTCGTGTCCGCTACAGAATTTTTAAAAATACTGCATGATAACACAACGTGCAGCACATGGTTTGTTTTTGAGGCGACTGGGAAGAAGGGCAAAGTGCTGCGGACTGAGGCTCTGGGTTCTACCGAGAAACCAGTTCTACCCTGTTGTCCCTCACAGCGGGTCTTTTCTCCTCCTCCTCCTCCTCCTCCTCCTCCTCCTCCTCCTCCTCCTCCTCCTCCTCCTCCTCTTCCTCCTCCTCCTCTTCCAAGATAGGTCCTACAAAGAATCAGACTCAAAGCTTTGCTCGTTTGGCAGCGATCAGCTTCTCTGATTTTATTTATTGCTTTAGATTTGGGTATAAAAAAATAAATCTTTTCCCCCTTTACTGTTTGAACTCAGTGTGAGGGAAAGGATCCTATTATATTTCCTATCCATGCAGACATGTGGATATTTAGACCAGACCACATACAACTGGGGGACACATAAAAGAGATTTATTGGTTAATTTAGGCTGCCTAATACACATGTAAACCCCAGTAAGCCAAAGTTGCTGAGGGAACCTCGGTTATAGCGGAAAATAAGAACCACGACCCGGGTTCGAGTGGTCCTGCCCGACGCTAAGGTTCCTTTCTGCACCTGGGGGAGGAGGAGGGGGCCAGGAGTAAACAGGAACGCTTTCCACCTCTGGCCCTAGCTTCTGTGTAGGGAAAATTTTGCTCTTTCAAGCCACCACTTGGCTGGCTCTCAGACTCAGCTCCCCAAAGCTCTCTGTCCACCCCGCCCCCACCCCCACCCCCCGCCCCCCCGCAAGTCCTTCCCAGAGACTCCTTCCAAAAAACAAGTTGGGAGAGAAGCTGCAAGTCATGAGAAAAAGTTAACTTTTCTCTTGCCCAACAACACTGATTTGTGAGGCGCGGGGAGCTTATTTTTTCCTGCACTGACTGGCTCCAGCTTGAGACACACTGCTTTCCATCGCGATTAAGAGTCAAGGCTTCTCCTCCCCCAATATGGAAACTCCCACCCATACCAACCACAACAGAACTGGAAATGGCCTGCCTGAGCCATGATGCTCAGAGTCCCCAGTCTCATCCTCTGGGGGTGTATCTGGAACCCCCGAGCCTCACTGAGCAACTGCACTCTTAAGGGGCCTGGCTGCCCCGGGAAGAGCTCTTCCGCCCCGGTTTTGGCCTAGCTGAATCGCCTCAGGTCTGCCCCTTAACTAGGACTTCCCCCTCCCCCTTTCCCACCTTCCCACTTCTCGGTTGATGATCTAATTGAATTATGCCTTTTTTGTTCCAGGGACTGAAGAGCACGTGCTGGAGGCAATTAATTATCGGAATGTGGCCGCATCAAAACGGACACTGGGTACCCGGTAGGTCAGCGGCGGCAACATCCCCTTGCCCTGCGTTCGAGACTACTCCCCCAAAAAAGGCATGCTAGTCCCCAGCTGCAAACTCTCTTCTACAGTCCCTTGCTGGGTTGCTTGCCCAGATTTCCTATCGTGCAAGGCCCTCGCTTATCCGGGTATCTTCAGGGACTGCCGGGAAACACTTGCAGCCCCGGTGGCGGGACAGCCGCCTTCCCTCGATCTCCAAGCTCTCAGGCTCGCTTTCTCCAGGATCCGAGGGGATCCAAACTTTTTTTCCCAAACAGTTACACGTCCTGGGACGGTAGGGGTGAGAAGAGGTAGAGGAATGCTAGGGAAGAAATTAAGGAAAAATAAGGGATGAGGGTGAGGAAAGTAGTCCTCCCTTTTGCAAGCCTGACTCCACGGAATTCATTTGCATCATTTAAGCATATTCGTTATTCCCTAAAACTCCTTAAAACCCCCCCCCCCCCGCAAGAAACTCTTTAGAAGGAGGATAAAACCTTTTTTTTTTTCTTTTTTTGGAGAGATAAGTTTCAGTAGATCCAATAATTTAAGTCAGCAGTGAACTCACCTTCCAATTTGGGGCTCTGGATGTGGAGGGAGATGGGGTGAATTTGATGTGAAGGGGTGACAACTTACAAGATAAGTGCCAGGAGCATTTTCTCCTAGAACTAGAATAGAAGCAAACTAGAATAGAAGGTGAGGTGTTGGGCCAGATCAGGCAGATAGGGGCGCAGAAAGCGAAAAACTGCAGTTATAAAGCTTGAGGCGGTCTCTCCTGGCGCCTCTGAACTTGATCAGATGTTGTTTCCTACAGAGAGATGGCGGCCAGGTTGTGAGGCTGCCGCGAGGCACAGCCTTTGGGGGCTCTGCCCTGCCCTGGATGTGGCAATCACAGGCATCTCTCAGCCTTTTCTTCCCACTCACTCTCCTCCATCCTCTCTCTGCTAGTGCTTTGCCGGACAAATCATGGGTGGATTTATAACCCTGTTTATGGTCATTTTGTTCAGAAAAAAACCTCGCACCAGGGGTAGAGCGGTGGGGTAAGAAGGCCACTCCAACACAATCCCCTGGAAAGTAATTCCTTAGGGAGTGACTGCCTCTTTGGGCCACTAGCTGCTTCTCTGAAAAACAGGAGAGTAAAACCCAATGTGTTAAGAGGGGAGACCATCCCATGTCCCAGATTTCCTTTCCACTTTTGCGTTTCAAAACGTTGAAGATTCAACGTTTGTTGTTCAGTCATACGAAAACCAGTTCCTGTCTGATGTGTTTACTGCGTGTTTTGTGCACACAGGCCGTGTTCTTGCATATGTAGCACGAGTGGATGTTTTCTGGAATCTGTCTAGTATGTTCGCTGTGGTATTTATTTAGTGTTGATACTGCGTTGTGTGTGCTTACTTACGCGTGTTTCGTGAGGTGTGCTTGTTTTCTGTGTTTCGTTTGAGTTTCCTGCTGTTTGCTTAGGTTGTGTTATATAGGATTGTTGTATTGTGTCTGTTGTATCTCTGGGCGGCGGCGGGGCGGGGGGAGGGAGGGTTGGTGGTGGATGTTACTAAGTAGCAGCGAGTGCAGCCGCTAATCACAGACCTTAAGGTCACATCCTGACTCCGAAGTCCCGGAGAATGGCTCTATGAGCAGTCTTTCCTTCTCGTTTGGGCGCCTGACGACTGCCTCTAATTTGGAGCACCGGCAGGGAAGGAGCTGAACCGGCCTGGGTCAGGGATCTCCTAATGGGGTGTGGGGCGGAAACCGCAGCTGGGTCAGGAACACGGGTCTGTCCCATTCATGTAGGAATTTGTTCCGGGCACCTTCGGAGGGAAAATGTTCTAAAGGTGTGAGGCGACAGGGTCCCAAGTGGACACTGGAGTGTCTCCTGGACCGAAAAGGGGCGGCAGCGAGAATCTTATCGGGCCGAAGAGTTTCTTTAGCCTAAGCGGGTAAAGAGCGCGCGAGGCGTGCTTGGGACGTGTTGGAGCAGGGCCAAGTCAGCGAGAGGCCCAGCTCTGTCCCGCCGCTTACCGAAGCCCGCCCCCCCCCCCCCCCCCCGTTCCCCACAGCCTCGCAAGCCCGGCGAAGCCCACACAGGGACGCTGGAGCAGCCGCCGCCTCACCTGCCAGGCGCTCCGCAGCTACCCAATCAGCTGTGGTCGCCCGGCAGCGGCTGCCATGTTCTCCGCTTCGCGCTGCCAATCAGTGGGGCGATGGCCAATGGGCGGCAGGGCCGGAGGTCAGGTGATCACAGGCCAGCTGGCTCCCCATTGGTGCGCGCTGCCCAGCCTCCCGCTCCGTTTATGTGCAAGGAGTGAGTGATTGACTTTATCAGTCCAAGGACATTACTCTGGAGGTGCAGAGGCTTGGACTCGGAGGCCAGCGGCGGGGTTCGAGCCTGCTTACTGCCGGCTGCCTTCCCGCTGGCCACGATCCACCTCCGCTACTTGGTGCAGTGGAAGCCGGTACCCAAGGAGCCTTCTGGCCCTGTGGTTCTGCGCTCTTTAGTAGAGGAGGGGTGCCCGGGACAGGATTGATAAACCCCGCCCTCCACTTATTATTTTGCTTATTTTTCTTTGTGCGCTCCTGTTAGTTTGTTAAAGCAGATTTAGTCCTAGAGTCTTTTCTCCTCCCTTCTCCCCCCTCCTCCTCTCCCATCACCCTCCCCCCAATCCTTTTTCTTTCCCTCCTCCCTCCCGTCCCTCTGCAGGAGCCTCTCGCAGCCAAGGAAAGTTGCAGCTCCGGGTAGCGCCTAGGGGGTCTGCGGGCAGTGTTCAACCGCCGCCATCCCTCTCTGACTACAGTCCTTCGGGGATCTCCTCCTTCGCCTGCACCCTCGCTCACTTCAGCCGGATCTTCTGTGTCCAGAACGCCCCACCTATGACGATGCTCCTGGATGGAGGCCCGCAGTTCCCTGGCCTGGGAGTGGGCAGCTTCGGTGCGCCGCGCCACCACGAGATGCCCAACCGCGAGCCGGCCGGCATGGGATTGAATCCCTTCGGGGACTCAACCCACGCTGCTGCTGCCGCCGCTGCTGCCGCCGCCTTCAAGCTGAGCCCAGCCACCGCTCACGACCTGTCTTCGGGCCAGAGCTCAGCTTTCACACCGCAGGGCTCAGGCTATGCCAACGCCCTGGGCCATCATCACCACCACCACCATCACCATCACGCCAGCCAGGTGCCCACCTACGGCGGTGCCGCCTCTGCCGCCTTCAACTCCACGCGCGACTTTCTGTTCCGTCAGCGTGGATCTGGGCTCAGCGAGGCAGCCTCCGGCGGCGGGCAACACGGGCTTTTCGCCGGCTCGGCTAGCAGTCTTCACGCTCCAGCTGGTATTCCCGAGCCTCCTGGCTATTTGCTCTTTCCTGGGCTTCATGAGCAGGGCGCTGGGCACCCGTCGCCCACAGGGCACGTGGACAACAACCAGGTCCATCTGGGGCTGCGTGGGGAGCTATTTGGCCGTGCTGACCCATACCGCCCCGTGGCTAGCCCGCGCACGGACCCCTACGCGGCCAGTGCGCAGTTTCCCAACTATAGCCCCATGAACATGAACATGGGCGTGAACGTGGCAGCCCACCACGGGCCGGGCGCCTTCTTCCGTTATATGAGGCAGCCCATCAAGCAGGAGCTGTCCTGTAAGTGGATCGAGGAAGCTCAGCTGAGCCGACCCAAGAAGAGCTGCGACCGGACCTTCAGCACCATGCACGAGTTGGTTACACATGTCACCATGGAGCATGTTGGGGGCCCGGAGCAGAACAACCACGTCTGTTATTGGGAGGAATGTCCCCGCGAGGGCAAGTCCTTCAAGGCGAAGTACAAACTGGTCAACCATATCCGAGTGCACACGGGCGAGAAGCCCTTCCCGTGTCCCTTCCCAGGCTGCGGGAAGATTTTTGCCCGGTCTGAGAACCTCAAGATCCACAAGAGGACCCACACAGGTAAGGGGAGCTGACAGGTGGGCGCGGGACTCCCCAGGGGCCTGCCACCAAGCGGACTCCGAGCAGAGAGGGAGAGAGGGGTGGAGGCCAAGCAGAGGGGCGGCGCCCCGCCGAGGCCATTCAGTACTGAAGCGCTGTCACACTGCCTCTCCACCCCTCACCCTCCGGGAACCTGCGGCGCTTTTGCCGAGTTCTAACTTCCCGAGCAGATTGCTGTGGTCTCAGGAACTAATTGGGACCTTCTCCGGCCAGGAACCAACTGGCGCCACCTCTTTTTGTGTTCTTTTCTGGGTTACTAGGAAAAGACTCCGAAAGTGTTGGGAGTATATTGCTTACAAGCGACTTAGCTCTCTGAACACATTCGAGGGAGGCAACCATAGAAATGCTAATGAAAACTAACTTTGGTTACTTCCGTTCTTTTTTACACTTGATTGGCACATCTCCTAATTAAATGAGTGATACTTTTGTCAAACTATTTTTATTTGGAGTTCCAGGTTCAGTTCAGTCCTCCGGAGGAAAGCTAATGTAGAAAGGGCACTCAGTTTCCGTGCTCAGTAACCTCTTTGTAGAACTGGATGTAGCCCCTGGATTTATATAGTGTTCTCTTTCCAAAAATTAGTAAAACTTCCGGGCTTAGCAAAGTCTCTACATTTGAAAGAGGTAAATGAAAAGACACAAAGAAGGGGACGAATGGGACTGTCCCATCCCCGGCCCATTGTCCTACCCAGCTTGGTTACACCGCCTAGGTGGTGGCGTCCGCACATTGGGAACCCTGGTTATTTTGGAGTGGAGCCACAACTTAGAGCAAACTTGAGAATCTCTGAGGTTTCTTGTCCTGAGAGAACAAAGGGTTGATCAGTTTCTGGGCCGGCCCTACTCTACCCTGCCTCAGATCACCACTTCCCAACCCCAGGGAGCTCAGTCAACGCTCTGGGTTTTTCTCCGGGGAAAACAGATGCCTCATCCTTCCACAGCCCGCGCTTCCCTCCACGGAAAGACCGCTGGACGCTTCATCTCCCGCTGTACCATTCTGAGAAGTTTCTGGCTCTAACTGTATTCTCTCCCTGCCCGTTTTGTTATTTTTGCCGTTTTGCAGGTGAGAAACCTTTCAAATGTGAATTCGAAGGCTGTGACAGACGGTTTGCCAACAGCAGCGACCGTAAGAAGCACATGCATGTGCACACCTCGGATAAGCCCTATATCTGCAAAGTGTGCGACAAGTCCTACACGCACCCGAGCTCCCTGCGCAAACACATGAAGGTAATTACCTCTTTATTAGCGGTCGGCGGTTTGTAAACATTCGGCCCGACACCGGGCGGCAGAACGGAAGCTCCCGCGCTACCAACCCTCTATCCTCCACGTTAAATCCTATTTGCTCCAGCACTGACACCTTGAACCCATTTTGAGGATGCGGGTGGAGGGGGGTGAGAAAGGGAGAGTAGAGTTGGGAGGGGGACAGAGTGGAGGGAACAATCGGTTGTTTACGGGGAAGCTCTAACCGAGCTCGCCAGGGCTTGGGGCTTCAGTGGCCACTTCATCGTATCTCAGCCCACTGTGGGAATACGGAGTGGATGTGCCGAACCCGGGAGGGTCATTCGTTTGCTCCTCGGCTTCCCATAAAACAATAGGGCCGAGGAGCACAGTCCGATTCCAACACATTTGTGTGGGAATCATAGCACCCAGTCCCCACCCCACGCCTGTGCCACTCAATCTCTATACCTGCTTTCCCAGGCCGAAATCTGGAGTGACTATTTTATAGGGTCCGCAGAATTACTGCTTGCCCACTCCTTCCACAGAGAAAGCATTGTTGAAATGGCACAACTAAAGTGGCACTCTTTATTCCTTTTCCAACCCGTTTTTTGTTTGTTTGTTTGTTTGTTTGTTTTGTGGAATTGCTAGGGGTAACTTAGGCATCAGTAATACGGAAAAAAAATTCTGTTTCTCTTATAAGTGGGTCAGCGGGGTCTTGCTCTTAAATCTGCTCTTGTTGTTGTTTGGGGTTTTTATGTTTGCTTTCACGTTGCCATTTAGAATTATATTCATTATAATATATACATGTTAATTTTAGGTTCATGAATCTCAAGGGTCAGATTCCTCCCCTGCTGCCAGTTCAGGCTATGAATCTTCCACTCCACCCGCTATAGCTTCTGCAAACAGTAAAGATACCACTAAAACCCCTTCTGCAGTTCAAACTAGCACCAGCCACAACCCTGGACTTCCTCCCAATTTTAACGAGTGGTACGTCTGAGGACAGCCAAAATGCATTTAAGAAAGAAAACTGAGACCAATCAGATGGAAATGGAGTTTTAAAGCAAGAGGCCATATATAGGGCTACATCTTGGTGATTGCAATTGTTCAGGAAGGTTTGGGGCAAATCCAAAAGTAGGCATGCCCTTTTCTCAGGATTAGAAAGTACATTTTGGCATCTGAAGGATTTTTTTTACAAAATCTTTTCACTGCTTGTCCTGTCCCTTCCTCTTGCTCTCTGTACACCCCGCTCTGAAACTCCTTCAAATCACTTTAACACTTGTCCTGTTTCCCGAGGAAGTTATTGAAGGCTTGGTGGTGGTGATGTTAAACCGATGGAAATTCTTCTTCGCCTTAGTGGTGATTGTTTAAACTCTCACAGTCTTAAACCATGCCAAAGTCCTGTTATGTCTTGAACTTTTCTTCAAAGCATTACACTTGTGAATGTATCTTTGTCTAATGGGGTCGAAACTGTTGTTCAGTATTTTTTCAGGCTGAGGATATGATGTTACTCTACACAGATTGTGACGTTTAGTATACAGTTGCCTTTTGTAATAACTTTTTTTTTGTAAATACATATCCGTTGATGCCATATTTATCGTTTGTAATTTAATTATTGCTGCAAGTGCCGGGAACTGAACAATATTTATGGATAAATGTTTTCTAACATTCTGTACAGCTTTTGATTATAACTGCTTTAGCATTAAACAATTATTGTTTGGAAAAAAAGGAACACAATTTACAATTTTTGAACCACACTGACTTTTTTGTTTTGTAACAGCCTCCTACAAATAGGAGATGTGAGCAAACTGAATCTTGTCTGTTGGTATTTATAACTCAATCAGATCCGTTTTTGAATTGTTAAATTATTTTTCTATTGCAGTATAGATTCCTTACAATGTCAATTTGCATTGAGGAAGAACCCTCCTTTCTTTATCTCTAGCTCAGATGGTTGTTTAACTGCGAGTTTAAATGTGTTTGTCCTGGATTTTCGGCATGCAAATCAAATAATACTGATCAATTCACTTAGTGGCCATGACATCTCAATCTTGTACTTCAAAGACTGAGAAGCTGGATTTAATCATCCCTGCCCTACATATATAAACATAAGATAACCTAATTAGTTTTATGTCCCTTAGTTCTTTATTACCTTACATAAAAATGAAAATTATGGCAGGATGCATGTCTATTGAGATCACTCATATACCTATATGTTTGTATCTATGACTTATCTAATCTGCCTATCAAATCTATTTAGCTCTCTATGTTTTCAAAAAATAGTACACCTCTGAAAATGATGGCAATGAGCAAGGCCAGTTGAGCAGTGCTTCTCATGGTAAAGTGCTTTTTTTTAAGAGAACCATAGTCTTTAAATTTTGGATGGCAAAGGCTGATTTGTTTGCTGTATATAGTTCCATTCATGATTATCACAATAATTCATAACATTTATATAGCGGTGTAATAACTGCAGCAGTTCCTACATGATACTGTGGAAAGAAAAGACAATTGCAAATATGTTATTTTTTAAAGTTCATTACTTGTAGGCAAAGATGTTAAGAGCATTGTTTCCATTAAAATCAGTAACAATGAAAAACAGTTGTTTGTTTTGTGATAAAATGTTAACAATTCATCTAATCTTCAGTGAAGCAACTCATTTGGACAAACAGTTCTTTTTACAATGGGTTTATGGAAAAGAACTGATTGCTGTTTTGGGGGGCTGAAGTGTGTAGAGTTTGGAGACCTTTTAGGGTGCTGTTGGTTGTTGAGAGCCCAATCTCTTCATGAATAACAGAAAAGTGGAGATAAAAAATTGTGTAAAGTATTTAGAAATGTAATGAATAGGTTTAAGTACCTCTTTCTCTTTAAGGGGCAATACTCTCAGTTTTTGGTGGCAGTCAATTTGGTATTATAATCAATTTCAATTCTAGAATTTTGTTGATTGTTCTTTTTGAAGAAATAAAGTCTTGGCACATCGTATTTATGTTATAACATTTTTGTATTTGGTGCCCAATATTTTTTCATGTTCAAATAAATCAATCTAAAATTGAAATGCTTAGAGAATTTCTGGTGATTTAAAACAAACTTTGATTCCCAGGATACATTAAAACAATGTTTTGTTATCTACTGATTTTTGTCAACGGTTATTTACAATTTTTAATTGCAAATTGTTTTGGAGGTTGTTAGTGAAAGGGTATCTTTTGGACTTCACTTTGCTAGTATCCCTCTGAATGCCAGGAACACAAATTGGGATGATTATACGTGCTGAGCAGGTAACTGGTCAGTTTACCACACCCTGCCCAGACATTCCAGTCTTGACCTTGACATTGAGGGTTTTGAGCCAGATCCACAGGTCAGGCTTTCTGCTTCATTCAAACCATTTTCAATGCTCAACAGTTTTTCAGAAAGCTTTTTAAATCTGTGTCATTGTGAAATGGAAATGGCTGGCCTTTCTTCTACAGAGTCATCGAGCCTCCACAATTTACTGTTTTCTCCATGAATTCCTTCCCTGCAGACCCCAATCCTAATGTAAGTAGGGATAGGTTGAGTACCTGACTAAAACCCTTGCTTACAGTCATTAAACACAAGAAATATCTCATTGGGAGACACGAGGTAGTTCTAGGTGTTTTAGAGACTTGAAAATATTGTACCATAGATGTTTACAGAAAAGCCCTGTAAGTTCCCTAAGAGAGGAAGCTGACAATAACTGTAGAAAATGCTCATGATTCCCTCTTGATTTAAGTACAGCAAAATTTGCAAAATTACGTTTTATGCATTTTTTCTACAAAGAAAACTGTTGATTTGGTTTTTTTTTTTATCCTTGGATTTTTCTTGCTCATTATGTGGCATTGGAAATGCATATTTATATTCTTGAATTTTAAGTAAACCATCTAAGAATAAGCAAGCACACACACTCCAAGTCACAAATGCTTAAGCTCAAAGTTTAAGCTAGGTGCTTAGTAATCTACTCCTTCAAAATGAGTGGTTTAACATAAAAGTCTCAATTGTTAGGTGGAAGGCAAGTGAGGGAGCTGTTTCCACGCATGACAGATGAACTCTAGCCTCCATCCAGTTTGAAAGGTTCAAAGATCAGCATCCAGGTAAAGGAAGATAGTCTGAAGGGGGACCTAGTGTTCACAAAGCCCTCCAGGAAAGTTGGTGTCTAAGTGCTATATACTCCCTCTTCCCATTTCTGGTTGACTTCTTGCCTCTTTTTTTGCCCCAGGCTTCCACGTCCCTCTTTCCTCCTAAGGAAACACACCCAAGCCAGAAAGCCAAAGAAATACTAACTTAATAAGTTTCTGAAAGACTCTGCCACCATCTGTGTTTTCTGTCACAGGCCCTGGAGGCCCAAGGTTCCAGTTAGGCACTACTAGGTGGGAGGAAGGCTGGGAGGTGACACTAGAGGTTTCAGAAATCCTTGGGGAGCCCAGGGACCCTGTCCACACACCAAATTCTTCTAAATCTCTGCTTGAGGTTTGGACAGGGAGGAGGGGACCTCATTTCCTAGGGTCAATTCTCTTGCGGTTTCTGCCCGCTGACCCTTTGACCTCCACCAACAGGGCCCTTGGCGGCCATAAGCTTGCGGATCGCCTTGGGCTCCACGGACGCTTCGCGCCCCATCGCCTCCCGGCCTCATTAGGCCGGCGGGGCTGTAAAGCAGAAATCAGCCTCTGCCTAATCCCGACCTGGGGTCAATACGAGCCCAAACAATGGCGAGCTCCGAAGGCTACAGCATCGCGCTGCCAGCAAACTTTGTGTTCAATTCCTATTCTACGGGCGGTGGCAGTGGGGGTGGGGATAAGGATGGTGGTACCCGAAGGACGCTTGCAGCATCCGCATCAGTCCGCAAATGCCCTCTTACTCGGCCCTCCAAGAGGATTTGCGGTGCCCGAGATGGAGGCGGTGAGATTCCGGCCTGCTCTGAGTATGAGGCTGACCCAAAAGGGGCCTCCTCTACACTTTGAAGTGGCTTTTTAGCGCACACGTGTGAGAGCCCGGCCCGGGTCTTAGCGGGGACTTGCAGGGAGGAAAGAGTAGGCTCCGGTCCGGACCTCAACCCCTCCCCTGCTCCCCGTGGCTTCGGCCTTTTCAAGCCGAGACTGGGGACCATAGGACTCCCCCAACCCCCATCCTCTGCGGGCGCGGCGCGCAGGCGCGTAGCCTAGCAGCCGTCGAGTAGGATTTTGCGGCCAGGGGGTGGGGGAGGTTGAAAGCGGCCTCGCGGGGAGGGCGGCCTCAGCTAAGACGGGGGGGGGGGGGGGAGGAGAGGGATATGGGAAGGAGGGTTGGTTTGGGGGCGGCTCTCAAGTCAGGAACATGGCGGCCGGATGCGAACCCCCGTGGAGCGCCGCACAACGCAGACTATGGGCTGCCGCGCTGTGGTGTCGTTGAAATTCCCTGGTTATTCCTCAGCGCTGGCGCCTCGCGGGACAATGTAGGTCGTGGCAGTTGAATGCAGTTTAAAAACAAACAGACAAAAACGGAAGCAAAGAAGTTCTTCCTGGGCACGCTGGTGGGAAATTGATGTGCCCTTTAGGGGGGTAAGGTTCTCACAGGATTTGGGGCACAAAACCCACCCAGAAGAGGATCCTGGTACAAAAACATCTCTCTTCCCCCTCGCCTTCGTGTGTGTGTGTGTGTGTGCGTGTGTGTGTGTGATTTCCAGTTAGCCGTGTCCCTGTTGAGATTCCACAGCACATAAAAACAGTCCTTAAAAACGAACAACAGTAGACAGTGTGGTGTCTTCTCAGGACAATGGTCAAGCCAATTAGGATGGGAACGAAGGCTCATCAACCCACTGGTACCTTTGAGAGTTCTAAAGCTACCCTGTCCCCAGGCCTCGTTTTCTGCATAACCCGTTTAAAAGATCCTACGAAAACCCGGCACTGTTAACTCTTTTGTGTGTGTACCCACAGCTGATAGTCTTAGGCTCAAGGAAAAAGGGGGCCAAAATACCCAGAACTTCCATTCACGGTTTCCTTAACTACCTTCATGCTGTACTGTGAAACTGCCTGGGGTCCCGAGCTCCTGTCGGTTGCGCAGGAAAATAAAACCGCTACAGATTCATCTTTGTACGTGTCGTCAGTAAGGAAAAGGACATTGTAAGTGTGTACTTTATCGCCTCCCTCTCCTCTAGGCAAATACGCTGCAGGCACTCTCCTAGATGTTCCGCCAGACCGGCGTCCAAGAGAAAGGCCAACCTTCTTGGGGTTGTCCACTATCAAGCATTCTGGCTACTGAAGATGTGGGGCAGTTCCTGAGGGCCACCTTGGGAAGAGCCCCAGGTGGGTGGGCAGGTCATTAGCAAGTCTGGCACTGATCTGGGGAAATCTGCAAAACAGTGCCTTTATCTGCGGAGAACAATTGATGGGGTTGTCTTTCCTCCTTTTCAATGCACAAAGACCGCGGCTTTGGAGCAAGAATTTGGACTATGCATTTAAGTTGTGGTGTTTTGCATTGAAAGCCTCTGGGCAATTAAAATGAGCATGCTCGCTAGTATTTTTTGTGCTTTTATTATGTGTGATTTCTGCATGTCAATGGAGCTGGAGCCTCTTCAGCAGTCTGAAAATTTGTTTTTGAAATTGCCACCAAACTGGGTTTTTTTTCCTCTTTCCTGTGGGTGAAGTTTCCTTCCCAGGCTTGGCAACCCCACATGTCCACAGTGGAATAATCCAACTGACATATTTGAGAGATCAAATGAAATAAACTGCACGAGGTTTATACTTGATTTTTCTGTGCTGTCGTCTGAACCCTGAAATGTGTGCTTTTTCCTGGTTCAATCTCTTATCAAATTTGCAAAAGAAAAAGTTCTTTAAATTGGAAACGTGTTAGCCACAGGTTAGCCAGAGCCTGGAATCTCTTCAGTTGAATTGAAATCAAGCTAAGACGCTTTGGTGGATGGTTTCCTTGGGATATCTGAGATGTCTCTGGGTCACTTCTATGAATAAACTGGTTGATATATGTATGTAATTTCTTCAAAATATGGCAAATTACATTTGTTGATGCCAAAGAACACTCTTTTTCTCACTGAGGTTTTTTTCTACCATAATTTAAAATGTACAGCTTGAAAGCCCTCAAGTTTGCAGGAAACATTGCAAGAGAGGACTGACTGTTCATGACACTGGTGCTAATGGTAACTTAGAATGGGAACACAACCTCGTTGAAAATTTGAAAGACTCCTGTTTTCAAACTGTAATGATTGTTCTGTCTCTTTAAGAGATAAGACACGCCCACTCTCCCTCATCTGCTGAGACAGGCTGAGTTCCTTCTCTTTTCCATCACCCTCTTGGAGAGGCAGCTATGCTCTCTCTCTCTCTTTCTTCTTCTTCTTCTTCTTCTTCTTCTTCTTCTTCTTCTTCTTCTTCTTCTTCTTCTTCTTCTTCTTCTTCTTCTCTCGCTTCGCTTCTATAACCCACTTAATAAATGTCCAACTCTTCATGCCATGCCTAACTGTTTCTCACCCACTGCAGCCACGTGGCTCGCTAGCTGCCTGCTGAGACATGCATGCGGCATGGTCACCTGTAGCCCGTCCCTGTCTGGGACAGGCTGCTCTCAGGGCCCACTGCCTGCTGCCACATGGCCCCCTATCACCACTTAGGGACCTGTAGCGTTTCTGCTGTCTGCCGCCGCTGGGGATCCTGCAGCATTTTTTTTTTATTAATCCATTACACAAACACCTGTTAAAACTAGAGAAGACAATTCTTTTCCAAAGCATCTAGTGGACTGAGCAATGTTGCATATTTCTAGTGTGATACTGCTTCAGCCTGTTTCCTATTCTGATGAAGAGAAAGCAGCAGAAGCTTTCCAGCAGCTACAGAGCACCTCTGAACAAATGGCCAGTTTATAATATTTGCTCTCTAATAGGCTATGTGCATTGTCTAAATTGCTTTTTGAAAATGTAATCTATGTAAAGAGCATTTGGAAGTAAGATGCTAAAAATAAAACAGTCCTTCTTGGCTTACTATAAACTAGCCTTTTAGAACAACATGTCCACGTCACATTTTATGACACTTTTGTTTTCTGTAAGAAACGTGGTCTGTGCTGACCTAGCTGCAGTTCACTTTTTGTTTTCTTGCCAGTGTTGTCCTGCTTGGTATCTGGGGCAGGCTCTAATTCCTGGCGAAGAAGAACCATACTGATGTTGGTACGCAGCAACCAGCCCTCCATAACACTACCTATCATAGATGGAGGGGTAATGCCAAACCTACCATGCAAGAAACGATTTACTGAAGAGCTTTCAAAGAAAACCATATCAATTTGGATGTCTGTTACCTTGAGGTGATCATTTTAAGAGTGGTGGCTTATTCCTCTAGGTCTTAAAAAAGGAAGACTATTTTCTTCTTTTGGTGTATTGCATCCTGTGTTGAACAATCATTTGTGAAATGAAAAAAGCAAAAAGGCTCCCTCTTGAATTTAGGGTATAGAAATGGGAAGAGGGTGACGAAGATCACAAGTCAGTAGGCGCTATCTCACATACCATTGAAACCCCTTCTGATGTCTGAGCTGATGTTTAAAACCAGAAACGAGTATTTGTTTTGTTAATTTCACTATGTCTGTGCTCAAAAAGCAATATCCAGCATCCCTACAATTGTTGTTTGACTTAATAAAACCATTTAAATTATTTTTGTGATTATTGTTTTATTATGGTAACAACCATAACCCCTCCACAACCCCTAAATAACTTTGATTAACCTGTTGAATGGGGGCAATTTATATTCTATTCACATTTTCATGTGATAACTGACTTTTCGTCAACCAGTCACCTTGAGGGGGGAGAAAACGCATGGAACAAACACAAACCAACTGTTTTGAGCTCTTTGTTCCCCAGGGCTCAAGGCCAATTGCTGGGGGTAGATGGAGCACATAGGAGAATTCAGAAGCGAGGATTAATGGTGGTTAGTAGACAGAAGGAAGAGAGATGGAAGTTTGGAAGAATGAAGAACACTTGTATAACACTATTTGAGTAAGAAGAAACGGAGATGTTGCTGAAGATAAATACAAAGGGCAAAAAGAAGGGATACCTCATATCTGTGGCAATCAGAGGAGACATTTTCTAATAGTACAAGTGTCCTTTCCTAAATAAAGTCTTCATTCTGATTTTTGGGACAATCTGGCAATCATTGATTAGGACGGTTACAGAATCATGGGACACAGTGTTATTAAAAACAGGTTTATTAATTAGTTGTAAATTATTGTTAAATGATTGTTAAGAAGATGAAGTCACTTGAAAGATTCTCCAAACACCACATCTGTGATTCATTATTTTCAATTTGTCATCTGTAACCCAATGCAATCGAATGTAATCCGTTTATATTTGCTATGATTATGCTTTGGTGAAATACCTAAAATTACAGCCTGAGTATATTGCTATTGAGATTTCACTAAAACTGATACTATTGTAAATTTTGAGTAATAGCTCATCTCTCTCTGATTTCTGTTCTATTTATTTACATCAGGAGTAGAAGAAGTGGGGCATGGTAGCGCACACCTTTAACCCAAGCCCACCAGAGGCAGAGGCAGGCAGATTTCCGAATTTGAAGTCAGCCTGGTCTACAGAGTGAGTTCCAGACAGTTGTCTTAGAAGACAGACAGAGAGAGAGAAAGAGAGAGAGAGAGAGAGAGAGAGAGAGAGAGAGAGAGAGAGAGGAGAGTAGGAGGAGGAGGACGAGGACGAGGACGAGGAGGAAGAAAAGTTGTGGATATGGCTCAGTTAGTTGGTAGGGTGCGTGCAAGAAGCTTTTTCTTTAATCACAAACAACATATAAACCAGGCATGGTAGTATAAGCTTGCAGTTCCAGCACTGGAGATGTAGAGACAGGAGAATTAAACCTTCATACTTAAAAGGTTATTCTCAGTTACATAGGAGAACTGGAGGCCAACCTGGAAGAGATGAGACCCTCTCTTTTTTTTTTTTTTTTTTTTTTTGAAGAAGGAGAAGAAGAGAAAGAAAGAAAGAAAAACCAGTCAAGAAAGTTTGATCTTTGATTTTAATCTTTAAATTATAAACTTTATATAATAAGGCTTATAACAATGTTGCTAGAATTTTCCTCTGTGCTTGCATTTAGGAACAAAAACTATGTTTTGAAATAGGTAATGGAGAATTATAATGGTTGTTGAAAAATAACTCTTGGAGCTAGGCAAAGATGGTGCATGCCTGTAATCCCAGCACTTGGGAGGCAGAGGTAGGTGGATCTCTGTGAATGAGTTCGAAGCCAGTCTGGTCTACAGAGTGAGTTCCAGGACAGCCAGGGGTACACAGAGAAACCCAGTCTCAAAATAATAATATGTCTCAGGCTTGTTCTAAGGACTAAACAAAGAAAAAAAAATGACCATAAAGACCTTGTCTCTGAGAAAATGTTAGCTCCTTTTTTTCCATTTGCAGGCAGTTAGTGTTTTGTTGTTTTGGGATAGTTTTCTATTTTTCATAATATGGAATATTTTATTAAAATCAAATCACATTTTAGATTAGTGAACAAATCAATACATATTTTAGATAACAGATGGAGACTGGGGACATCGGAGAAACACCAAACTTCATAAATGTAATCACTAGATGAGGCATGTAGGTTTATGGACATAGGCACGAATATTTAAACACATAAGGTTTATGTTATTAGATGCCTATTTGTTCATCCTGTTCCAATGAATACACTTATGCTTTGATTAAGAGCTAGAGTTGAGTACTTAAAACTTGTAAACAAAGTACTTAAATTGGATCAAACTTTTACTTTCGTTCACAGCTTGATTCTGACCTTAAAATTCAATGATAGTATACACTCACATGCAAAAATCCATTAGGACTTACGCTCTAAATTATCCAGTTTTCCCTGATAAATTCATGTCAGTATTATGCGAGTGTGACTATAGAGTAACGAGAAAGATTTTTTTCTGTGGAGCTTCGAAGCTATCCTCGAAAGCAATTCCCAAGGAGATGTCCTGAAATGTTTTGACCAATGTCAGCATTGTTAGAATAACTTTATGGACTCCTGAGGTGACTGTTGTTTTATTTGAGATGAAAAAATGAAAACAAAATAAATAATAGACTCTGGTCTTATTACTTTATAGTCATTCTTCTGGTTTCATTATGTTATAATGCATTCCCCTATGGTTTGGGGGTGGCAGTGGGGCTTCTCCAGCTCCATAGGGAAAAGTGAGTCTTGATCCGGGTATGACAAGCTGACCTCTGTCTGTAATCGTAGCACTCAGGAGTCTGAGGCAGAAAAATCATGAATTTGAGAGGCAGCTTTGGCTACCCTGCCTGAAAACAAAATAAGTCAAAATAAGAAACCCTTCACTTTAAAAAGTACAAAAACGCTCTGCTATAGTATGATTAATATTTTTTTCAGTTTGATATTTTCATGCCATAGCTTTCTACAGGCAAACTATCAAATCAGGAAGCATTTCTTTTCCTTCCATGTATTTTGAAGACTTAAAGATCTCAGAAAGTCTCAACTGCATGTTTTAAGACAGAGTCCTTGTAGACCCTAAACCGTAGTGGAGAGGGTGCCTGAACTGACCTTCCCCTGTAATCAGATTGATGACTGTCTTAATTGTCATCATAGAACCTTCATCCAGCAACTGATGGAAGCAGATGCAGAGATCCACAGCTAAGCACTGGGCCAAGCTCCCAGAATCCAAAGAGAGGGAAGAGTGATAATATGAACAAAGGGGCCAAGACCATGATGGGGATACCCACAGAAACACCTTACCTGAGCTAGTGGGAGCTCACTGACTTGGACTATCAGCTGGGGGACCTGTATAAGTCCCAACTAGGCCTACTATACGTAGGTGACAGTTATCTGGCTTGGGCAGTCTGTGGGGCCACTGGCAGTGGGACCAGTATTTATCCCTAGTGCTTGAACTGGCATCTTGGAGCTCATTCTCTTGGGAGGGATACCTTGCTCAGCCTAGATACAGGGGGGAGGGCTGCTGCACTTTGTTGACTCCCCATGGGAAGCCTTACCCTCTCTGAGGTGCAAATGGAGGGTGGGTGGAAGGTGTGGCTAGTGGGAGGAGAGGAGGGGGTGGGAATTGCCATTGGTATGTAAAATGAGAAAAGATTGTTTTAAAAATGAATTTAAAAAAGATGCAAAAGAAATTTAGAATATGGGGGAAGACACAAAAAATGCTAAATTAGGAAAAATGTATTTGCTGTGGATTCATGAAACTTTAAATTGCTTTCACAGTGATGTAGAGTTTCAGACCTGAAGCTTGCTCTCTGAACTGGTAAAATGGAAAATTGCGTGGATCGTCTGGTCAGTAGGGATGCAACTCGTTCTTTAGTGAGTCCTGTTGTAACTGCATACATTCCTTATTTGAATAAAGCTGAGGAAGTCTTAATCTCTGATTTGTACATATCAGGGTTGCATGTATGTGATTCCCTTTAACTGTGCATTGACTAATTGCATAATACTGCTATTAAAATGTCAAATTTAAACTCTAATATTGCCATTCTAAGTGCAGTCATTTTGAATTAGGAAATAGTTGGAAGGTATTACTTCAGTATCAGAATTAGGGACCAGAACCAACTTTTATCTTTCGTATTAATTAATTTTTTCCATTTATTTTACATTCCAATAGCAGTTTCCCCTGCTTCCTATCCTCCAGTTGGCCCACCTCCACCCATTCAGCCCTCCTCCATCTCTTTCAGAAAGGGGCAGAGGCCTCCCATGGGAGTCAACAAAACATGGCACTTCAAGTTGAGACAGGACTAATCCCCCCCCACCCCCCTACCCACCCCACCCCCCCCCACCCCCCCACCCCCGCACCAAGGCTAGGCAAGGCTCCTCAGCAAGAGCAGTATGTTCCCAAAAGTGAGCTCAAGTGCCAGGGACAGAGTCAGGTCCCACTGCTAGGAGCCTCACAAACAGACCAAGCTACACAACTGTCACCCACATGCAGAGGGCCTAGGTCGGTCCCATGTGGGCTTCCTAGCTGTAGGTCCAGAATCCATAAGCGCCCAATTGCTCAGGTCGGATGTCTGTGGGTTCCCCTGTCATGACATTAACATTCCCCCATTCCGTGCCAGGACAATCCCTTCTTTCTTTCTTCAGGAGAACTCCCAGAGCTCGGCCAGTGATTGACTATGGATCTGTACATCTGAAGATAACGGCTACCTTTTAAAAAGAAAATAAAGTCTGGAAACATCTTTGAATTAGAAAGTAGGCCTAAATTATTTTCTTTGGAACAAATATTAAATCACAAAATAAATGACCAATGAAAATGTAAATCTCGATATACACTAGATAAGTTTATTAAATCTGTTCTGAAAAGGTAATTGTACACTTGTTTTTATTATTACTAATATTATTTTTATTGTTTTTTTGAGACAGGGTTTCTCTGTATAGCTCTGGCTGTCTTTTGCTCTGTAGACCAGGCTGGCCTCAAACTCAGAGATCCACCTGCTCTGCCTCCCAAGTGCTGGGATTAAAGGTGTGCGTCACCACCATCCAGTTCACTTGTGACATTTTGCAAAGGGTCTCTGTAGATGCACACATGAACAATGGTTTAGACTTGAAGAATGCGTCCCAAGTAATCTAATATTCAAAACTGAGTTGTAGTTGAATTAGGAAAGGGGATTGCTTAGCTAAGGCATGTCTTTCTCCCACCTTAGTGTACTGAGGGCTAGAAGTCCAGGGCATGCCATTTTACCCAGCTGTGACTGACTTAAAAATGTATTGTCTAGAATGCAAGGAGTGGCCTCAAGCTTATTGTAGTGTGCAAGCCTACTTTTCGTTGTTTGTGCCATGAGCTTTTCCTTCTTGTAAATGATTATATTCAAGGCATAATCTAAGGACCATCCCAGGAACTTCTTTAAGCTTTTGGGAAAGTTCTTCAAGAAGCCTTCCAGAACATTTCCAGTTAAAACCCAAAGGATAGTTATATCTAGTCAAAGCCAAAATGTCAGTCACATCAGAAAACATTCACTACTAACCGCGAAATTATTGGGCACACTTAAACTGGATTAATTTATTAAATTAACTGGATGTTTTAATGTTGTGTCGAGAAGACAACTGTGTTTATATGGACAAAATGGAGTAAGAGACAGGGAGATGAGATAGACAGGTAGATGTTAAAGAAAATTCAAAGTTTGTACTGTTATATGACTGTCTTGGCACATTGCTCTCCAATAAATGAGGGCAGTGAGTTCATAACCGAACTGTTTGTCTCCATGGCATATATTGTGTATCTCAGTTGCATTTATTTTTTATTAGGTACTTCCACAGAATGATGGCTCTGAGTTAGCCTGATTTGTGAACTCTCGTCACCTGTATCAAATTTTCTCAGACATGGGGGCTGGAGAGATGGCTCAGTGGTTAAGAGCATTGCCTGCTCTTCCAAAGGTCCTAAGTTCAATTCCCAGCAACCACATGGTGGCTCACAACCATCTGTAATGAGGTCTGGTGCCCTCTTCTGGCCTGCAGACAGACACACAGACAGAATATTGTATGCATAATAGATGAATAAATATTTTTTAAAAAAAAAATTTTCTCAGACAAAACTTAAATAAATGAAATTAAATTTCTCAGTGACAAGGCCTAAGATCCACCATCTATGTAACTGTCCCAGGTGAATCTATTACATGTGTATATTTTAAAGCTACCATTTTATAGGGAACAATACAGCAAACATCAAAACTCATGAAGCTATTATTTATTGCCAACATGTCTACTCATCCGCCAGCAATGCTTAAAGACTCAGGATAGCTGGGGTAGGAGATGCAGGTCCATGAAAGAGTATTTGCTGAGCATATGCAAGGTCCTTGGTTCCATCCTCAGTAATGGGAAGACATATTCAGTATATCGAAATGACATAGCCAATCAAGAAAAGCCTGAATTTTTGTTTGAGGTAGATTTTTGCTATCATGTATAACTGTCTCAATTGTCTTAATTTTGCAAATGAGATTGGACAACCAGTAAGAGACACAGATATAGATTTAGGGACAAACTGGTAACCACAAACAGGAAGTAGATTCTGGATCCCTGTGCATCTGTTTGTTTGACTTAACATTTAACTTAGAAGCAAAGCCAAAGCCCATTGTATTTCTGATCATTTCCTACTCCTTAAGGCCAACATCTTTCCCCAGGTTTCTGCAGCTTTCTATGTCAGTGATCATGACATATTAAAATGGTTATGTTATAAATACTGTGCTGTCAGGAGAATTTCTAACACTTCAGAAAAGAATGCCATTGCTTCCCTATAAAGAGTCAGAACAATAATTCTTTCACTTTCTCTGTAGTTCTGTTAAACAGACATTCCAAAAGTGTTAGCTGGAAGGAAAAACTAATTCTAAAAGCAATATTTAGTATTTGTTTTCCCATTATATTAAAGAGATAATCTGCTTTAACCCAGCAAGAAGAAACCCTTAGTTCATATACACTTGCTGAGCAATAAAGTATATTCCACCAAATCTTTTCAATACAGCCAATGCTGTCTACTCTGCAGTTAGGTTCCAAAATTTCCTTTTACAATTTTAGCTTATTTTAAACCCACCATTTATTTCTCCACAGAAACAGCGATAGTTGGGGCTTCTGGATTAACTACTCCTCAAGTGTCTTTTTTCTGTTCTTTCAATGTTAACTTGTGGTGTAATCAGATGATATCATAATAATCACAGTGATGGGTAACCCAGCTGTACATGTCAAAGGCACATACTGCTCAGCTCTGTCGAATGGGTAAAGGTGGATCTCTTTTCAGATCTCCGTGGATTAGGTTGGACCAATGACAATTTTAAATTAGAGTGTGTGCGGGGGCGGGGGGGGATGACTGTGGGGCTCAGTGCCATCAGTGCTAGGACATGTGCTTAGCATACATAAGGCCCCGAGTTTAATGGCCAGCATCAAGACAGAAAGAAAATGGGGGATACAGGAGGAAAAAAGAGAAAGTAGAGATTAGCAGGAGTGGGGTAAGCGAATGCTGACTATATGGTACATATTTGTGAAGGAAAATCGTAAATACAATTTCCAAAGCTCTATCAGCTCAGTTAAAAGGTACTGTACTTGGTACTGGGTTTCTGGTGTAGCTTTTAAGCGCAGCCGGAGAAAAGAAAGTGGTTGCTGTGTATTCTGCTTGGTGTGTAAAGCTGGGCTTTTGTGGCTGTCGCTATGCTCACTGGTAGACAGTGCAGGTGAGAGGCTCAGGGGTTCCAGAACAGAAAACAAAGAGTCTGAGTATGTGTACGGAAGTACCTCCTAGTTTCAGACCCGTACCCCTGGCTCCTTTGTCTATTTTGCTTTATAAATGCCCCCCCCAACACACACATACTTCCCAGTGCCGAGGAAGAAAACTCTCTCTTAGTTTAAAGCTTAAGTTTCCAAGACACATGCAAAGTAACCCAGTAAATAGACCAAACCTGTCCAACTTCGAGCAGGGAAAAGCATTTTAGCAGCAACCAATGATTTCTCAACTCGTCCCTGTAAAGAAATGGTATCCTTGGCTTCCATTTTGTTTTGTTTTAGCATTAAGTTTTCACTCCCCGAAACAAAAATCGTGTCCTCCACTTTGTGTATGTGTTTTCGCCTCCTGCTCTCACACCAGGCAGATCTCCTCTAAAAGGCTTAGTTCCCATCAAGCCTCTTCTAGCTTGCAGACAGAGTGCAATAACGCTTGCACAAATACCATTTGTACAAAATCAGAGAGCCCAATTTTAGTCTGTGGCTTTTGGCTTTGTTAGCTCTTCAAAAAAGTTGCCCTTTCCGGAGAACTCTTTGAGTATATTATTTACTTAAATGCAAGGTTGGTAAATCCAGCGCATCTAATAGAAGTGGCTCGACTGGGAGCTTGTTTGGTTTTAGCTTAACATGTTTCTGAATTCTTATCTAATTCTATAAATCTTCCCACTGTACCTTGTTGGATATTGATTTTTAAGATATTCATTGGTGTTTCTCAACTGAGCCATTTCAAAAAAAAAAGTTTTAATTTGTTTGCATTCTTTGCTGCTGATGTTGAACCAGCCTGTTGCACAGCACCACCTGAGTTGGAGCTGATTATGTAGTCCAGACTGGCTTCGAACTCAATGTCCTGCCTCTGTTCCTTGGATTCCGGAGAAGATGAGGAAGGGAGGAGATTGCTAATACTGTAAAGGGACCCCTGGCGTGGAGCTGCCTCCCGGTAGTTTTCATTGGTTGTTTGTGAACTTCCTTAGATTTTTAAAGACTCTCCTTATTGTTCCATAAAATGAAATTTCCTTTCTGTCTTTCCAGTTCCTTCTCTGCTGTTTTCGGAATGGCGCTTAAGAGTCAGATGAAAGACCTGATAGTTTCTATCACAAGAAAAGTTTCAGTGACAGGTTTCACTAATTAATGTGTAACAACGGGGAGATTAGCCTTTCAGCTGGCTTTGTGTTGAAGCTATCCCATATTTTCAAAGGCTGTAACTCAGAACATATTGGAGTACAACATGTTTGAAATACAAATCTTCACACATGGCTTTGATTACAATGCACACACCAAATACAGGCACAGTACAGTAGGGCTTCCAGAATGCATTGAAACAGGAAAACTTTTTGCAGTGCAAACGTTTTGGGTCTTAATCCTTCTAGTGTTGAAATAAGAAAGCCTGTAAGGAGAGCTGGCGGGGCAGGTTGGAGAGGCAGACCTATTTGGATTATGAATGAAGACACTTCCTTGGATCTCTGAGTATCAAAGAAGCGAATAGAACACATGCGCTTTTAAATGCTTGCATTTCCTTCCCTCAGTGGGAAAGCACATACTCAACCCTGTATTAATAAAGTCGTAGTCCTTTCTTGTGGTTTCCATACCCCCACAATGTGTTTAACGTCTTATTGGAATATTATCTCAAGGGACCAAATATTTGAAGCCACTGAGAGACATTTGATGTGAGTCTTTGTTATTGGGCGGAGAGTCATAGGATAAAATTTGTATGAGCATTATCTAAACATACTTCTGTAGATATGAAAATAAAAATAATAAATAGAATTCTAGAGCAATCTAGCTGGAGACGAGTGAAGAGAGAATAAATAGGAAACAACAAAAACCAGGTGTCAAAAATTAATTTAGGTGGAAAGACAGTTTTAACTTAGTGATGAGGTCTTAAGAAAAAAGAAAAAATGCCTTTAATCCTAGTACTTGGGAGGCAGAGATAGGTGGATCTCTATGAGGTTAAGGTCAGACTAGTGGTCTACATAGCATAGCAAGTTCCATCCCATCTGGGGCTACACAGTGAGACCTTGTCTCAAAAAATGCAATTATTTTTCTTTACATTTGAACTTCTAGGTTAAATATTTCTGACGTTTCTGTTACTTGCTAAATTAAAAATAAAATGGTTCCTGGGGCTAAGGCTCAGTGCTACAGTGCGTGCTTAGTTGGTGCACTGGGTCCTTGTTCATTCCTTAGAATCCCTCAGAAAGTGTCCATGATTCATGCTTTGTCAGATCTGCTCTCAGCTTCATTTTTGGTTTCGCAGCATGGAGGAAGAGGAGACCCACGGCCTTGCACATGATAAGCGTTTACCCAACCACGAAGGTACACCCTTGCCTTTAAATTTCACGATTTTGTCAGAGGCTTTCTTTAATCTAAAGCCTGAACTAGGAAGAAACATGCTTTACTCTGTTTTAGCTCTGCAGATGTAATACTGTGATTCTGCTCCAAGCGGGAACAATCCTCTGTCTAACTTTTAAAAAACAAAACCAAACACGCAACAGAAAAGTCCAGTGTAAGATGACCTTAGCTTAAAGTCACAGAGGGAGAAGAGACAAGGCTTAGAAGAAATGAGACAAGGATGCCAAGCTAAAGCGGGGTCATTCAGTATAAGGCCATCGTTTTCTGGGCTTTGACTCTGGAAGTTGAGTTAGGAGCATAGGACTTATATTCTTTCTGTGTTTCTGTAATTGCTTCCTTTCTTTCCTGCGTCTTCACTGAGTTCTCTTGAGTTCTAACTACTGTTTCTCATGGATAATTACTGTCTTTCCTCTGCTCCTGTTTTATGTCTCAAGGTTAGATGAATCTTCCCCCTAACACCCAACATTCTCAGTGTCATTTTTCTTCTCAACAGGCTCCAGAAACCCTCCATTGCTCACTAAATTATGTGTGTCTTTCAAAACCTGCTATGCAAGGTCTTTCTCATATAGGCCCCGCCATAGTTTCAGCACATACCTTTCTACACATCCTATGTTACACACTGTTACACACACGCACACACACGCACACACACACACACACACAACCTTCGGAAGTGGGTTGAAATAACAGTGCCTTGGGAGCCATTGTGTTGTTTGGTATAACCCAGTCTTGTGGTCTCAGAGAACCCATTTATCTTTCTGAATCTCAGTCTCCTCATCCATGCAAAGGAGATAATGCTAACACCTACTGGGATGCCGTAAGCATGGAACAAATGATAGAAAATTCCCATTGTTGGGAGCAGCAGGGTATTTTAGATTATTTCTATCAATCACTCATTGGTGACTTGTTGGGTGACAAGCACAGCAGGAGCGAGTTCGGGAGGGCCCGAGAGAAGCTCATCAAAGTTCACGGCAGTCACACAAAAGGAGTTTCCAGGCTGTCCCTGTCTGAGCAATGGTGCTGAGCACTATGGGGAACATCTGTTGTGTGTCATTGGAAGGAGACGTCTGGTGGTCAAGGATGGTGGGCCAAAGCTTCTAGGAGGAAGGACTTGAACTGGGTAGTTTTTGTAGTTTGTTTTGTTCTGATTTTTGGCACAATTTCTCATATAGTCCTGGCTTGAAGTCCCTTCATAGCAGAGGCTGACCTTGAACTTACGGTCCTGACTCAACTTCCTAAGTGCTGAGATCTATAGCACGATGCCCAGATGATCTAGCTGGGATTGAGACAAGATCTGGAAGGAACATAATCAGACAAGCAGGTCCTGTTTGGGGCAAAGGAGGGGGTGGGGATCTGCTTCAGTGAGTGTCATTTGAAATAAAATTCCATGGTCTTTGTTCAGAAGCAAACAGCTAGTCAATATGCTTAGTGATGGCCAAGGGCTTTCCACACGGTGCCTCCTTTTGCTACGGATGGCATAAGGGAAGATCTGGGAAATTATGGTGCCTTTCAGGGCACTGATTTTCTCTCAAGAGACTTCTGGTTGAGAGGAAAAAGGGTGGGGCCTTACTGTGGAAGAAAGGCTGCCAAGAATCTGAACTGGGTCTGGCTTAGTGCTGGCTAGACTGCATGAAAGGTAGTCTCACTTGGTATCATAGAAGATTAAATAAGTCAGCCTTTGGGAAGCAGACTGTGGACTCTTGTGATCGGATTTTGTGTTTGGCTCAATGTTATCTGGAGATGAGAAGGGGATTTCCCTCAGAAGGAAGTGGAGAATCGCAGTGTCAGTCTTTCAGGTGGGGAAGCCGCCGACTGTCCTTTGAAGGGCAGGAAGCCATGGGGAACTGTATCTACAATCCCAGTATGGGGGTTCTCAAGGATTCCTCTTGATGGGGCTTTGAAAGTGGCACCTACTATGAGCACACTGCCAGGAAACTGTGGATTACAAGTTATGAACATGAAGTTCCCAGCTACTACCTCAGGTGTCACTAAGGACCCTCCGAGCATTCTAGAAGATTGCCTTAAAAATTATGCACTTGAGGACAAAGAATTTAGTTTGGTGGCAGAACTCTTGTCCTAGTTCAGTCAGCAGTAGTAGACCTAGGCAGGGTACGACCCAGCGATCAGGCACCGTCCCTGTCTATGTACTGTGCACTGCGCAGGAAGTCTGGCCTAACTGAAGGAACCTGGGAGAAGAATACATTTTCTTTAAGAAAAAATAGGGATGCCATCAGAAGTAAGCTTCCTCAAAAGTTTATGTCACAGAGAAAAGGCAATATCTCTTCTTCCTCCATCACAGGGATCGATCATAGGTGACCCTTGTACAATGAGTAACAAGAGAAAAACAATGATTTTGCCCTCCCCTTGAGACAGAATGTCACATTGTAACCTGCTAGCCTGGAACTCACTCTGTAGCCCATTCTGACGTAAACTGTCCGTGATCCTCATGCCTCAACTTTCCGTGTTTGACTCAGTGAAGCTATTTAACCAAAGTACTGTATGACAGGGAGCCTTCAAAATGAAGACCAAGAAACCAAAGGAAACTGTTCTTTTTCTTTCTTACTTCTTTTCTTTCGTTTTGGCTTTCTGAGACCGGGTTTTTCTGTGTAGCTTTGGACCCTCCCTGTCCTGGAACTTGTTCTGTAGACCAAGCTGGTCTTGAACTGACATAGATCTGCCTGCCTCTGTCTCCTGAGTGCTGGGATTAAAGGCGTGTGTCACTGCTGCCCAGCAGAAACTGTTTTCTAACAGTTTTTTCAAGACATGGTCTTACTATGTAGCCCTGGCTGTCCTGGAACTCACTATGCAGACCTGGCTGGCCTCGAACGCAGAGATCCACCTGCCTCTGCCTCCCAAGTGCTGAATCCCATGTGTGTTACCATGCCTAGCAAGCATTAATTTATAAGCCAAAAGGATTCTAGAAAATGAGCAACTGTACATTTTATATATGTCCAAGGCCTCAAATGGGATTTAGACAAATACAAATAAGCCTAGAGCTAGGTGGTGGTGGCAAATACCTTTGTTTTTTTTATTTTCAGTTTTTATAATTTATTATTTTTATTTGCTTTGGTAATTTTTTTTATTTTTGGTAATATATTTTTATATGCTTTTACCTGCATATGTGTCTGTGTAAGGGTGTCAGATTTGGATCATGGAGTTATTAGTTGCCATGTGGGTACTGGGAATTGAACCCAGGTCCTCTGGAGGAGCAGTCAGAGCTTTTAATCGCTCAGTCATCTCTCCAGTCTGATGTTTGCCTTTAATCCCAGCACCTGAGAGGCAGAACCAGGTGTACCCCAGTGAGTTCCAGGCCAGCCTGGTCTACAGAGCAAGTTCCAGGACAGCCAGGGCTGTTACACCCAGAAACGCTGTCTCAGAAAACAAAATAAAAAATTAGGCTGACATGATGGTTCAGTGGGTAAAGGTCCTTGCTGCCCAAGCATGATGACTTGAGTTCTAACCCATAGAAAGGCAAAGGGAGAGAACTGGGACTTTTTTTTTTTTTTTTGACAAGGTCCCTCTTTGTAGCTCTGGATGTTCTGAAAACTCACTGCGTAGTTCAGGCTGTCCTTGAACTCATAGAGATCCACCTGCTTTTGCCTCCCGAGTGCTGGGATTAAAGTATGCCTGGCCTTAGAACTTGGGCATTCAAAATGTACAGTTGTACAACTTCCATATATGTGAGCCCAGGTTTTGCACATCATGTAATACTTGTCTATCAGCAACTCCAGTGTTACTGACTTATAATCGACAGATGAATTTGTTCTATATAAAATATTTTTAAAACTATCATTTCCTTACATGTGCTGGCCCTTGGTTCGACTTCTAACATTGTAGTGAATAAGTAATAAATAGCGCTCGGAAACAACTTCTCTCTGGATTGGATTTCCTATGTTTTATATTCTATGAAATGAAAATATTAGATAAACAATCACTGCACATCTCCCCTCTGCATGAATACAGAATTATTTATGGCATTTTCTTGAGTGAGACACATGATAAAGTTTCCTAGAAACTTTTTAAAAAGTTTATTTGAAAGTAGAGGTTGAGAAAATTTGATACTATGGTTTAGAACCTGAAGTTATGTCTGCCACCGAAGTGTCAGGAATTTCAGCCTATCAAGTTTGTCCTTGCCATATGTCACGTTCTCTCATTGTGCAGATGTCACAGTAAGTTTCTAACTTAATTTGTATGATCTGAAGTGTTTATTTTACAAAGAATATCAAATAACATACAGGATTACATTTTTTGCCTTTACTTTATTATAGAGTACTCTTTCAAATACATTAAAAGAAACCCAGGATAGCGTTCCTACCATTTGAGCCCCTGTTGCAAGCCTTTCTCACCACCAGGTTTACTTGACCTTGGGTCTAGTGGATTGGAACCCCAAGTGTGAATAGTGTTCTTTCCCAGGAGCTGTTAACTTCAAAGCCTCTGGGAACCATTTGAATGGTAATAGTAAGTGCCCGCGTAGGAAACAAACACTCATAAAGCGTCTTCTGATCATCCCTTCTCCACCTTCACTCTCGGCTCAGCTGTCCCTTCATTCCTAGCTGCATTTCCCTGCCACTCCTTACTGGGAAAGCCCGTCTCTGATTGTTTTATGTCCTCAATTCTCTCCTTGAGAACTGCATTAGGGACCGCTCTCTTTGGCTTAGCAGATGGGCACAAAGCAACTTTGTTAGAGGTGTGAGTTGAACTTCCCTGAAATTTGAGAGCAACTCCTACTTGGATTTGAACTTTGAAGACCCAGAGGTAGGAAGCTTCCATAAAAGGATCAAAACACATCAGCGCAGGACCCACTGATTTGGTCTGGCAACTAAGGCTGCTAGGATTACTTTACTCAACAGCTCTAGACAGTGGACCCTGAGTCCTAAAAAAACCACTTCACACATGTCTGTGTCGGTCCCAAGGATGCTGGAGAGAGCGTGAGGATAAATCAGAGCAACCTATCTCCATCACTGAAAAAGCAAATCAAAGCATGGCCTAGTGAATATCATCCTTCATTCAACAGCTAATGTCTGTGAGAGACTGTTAGGTTCACAGCAGTGTGGCGAGCACAGAGAAATATAATTGTCGTGGTGTCTGCAGGAGGCTAGTGCCTAGCGAACACGGTGGTATCCAGTGGAAGCGGCAGTGGTGCCCAGTGGGGGGCATTGGTCCCTGGCAGGGGGTGAGAGCAGGAAATGAGGAAAGAAATGGTGTATGGTAGCGGACCTGGGCTGTGGGGGGAGCGTGGAGCATTGGCATTGGTGAGGTCCTGCTCGGTGCCTCCCAGAAATACCTGAGGAGTACTTTGCCTGACAGGATCCCAAAAAAGCAAATGAGAACAGCCGTCAGAGTATGGATATGTTACTCTGCTGCACTCTCAGGCTGACAAAGCTCAAGGCACAACTGTGTAAGCCATCAGTGTAAGAAATATGGCAGCCATTCTTGGGGAGCTTCTACACATCCCAAGGAATATGCATGCATGGCTCTAAGAGGACTCCACGAAAGTGACAAATGAGAATTTGGAGGAGTTTCATGAGGAAGGTATTACTGAGGGCTGGAAAAATTTAGTGGGTTCTCTTAATGATGAAGATGGGGACTCTTATGGCCAAAGAGGTCAGCTTTTCACCATGAAGGGGCCTGGAAGCTGTATGTGCAATTGTGGACTGACACAGGCCACGAGAAGGAAGATGCCTGGGCAGCCTGTCTTTAAAGGGTGCACTACTGAAAGGAAGCAATGCTGTGCACAGGCGCACTGCCGGGCCTTAGTAAGACCCTGCTGCCACCAGCCCAGGGCAGAGGAAGGGCGCTTCCCAGGAAGAAAAACTGAAGGATGAGAAATTCAGTAGTAGGTAACTGAATGGTAGGCAGGTCTAAAGGGTCTATAATACCAGGTAAAGAAAATCAAAGGGCCGCTGGAGTCCCAGTAGTCTTCTGTGAAGAGTGCCCTGGGTTCCAGCCCTAGAACTACACAGAAAAATGGAAAGGAAAAGGTGTGTGTGTGTGGTGTGGCGGGGGGTACAACTAAGAACAGTGGAGAGGTAGAAATGATAGCACTCTCACAAGTTGTGGGGAACACGGTGAGTAAGAGAGACTGAAGAATTTTGACCACGACCAAAGAACTCCTTCTTGCTGAAATGATATTCTTAAGATTGTTTATAAATTTGGTTGACAAAATAAAATAACTAAGTATGAACCAGGTGTGGTGGCCCACGCCTAGAATCCCAGCACTCCAGAGGCAGAGGCAGAGGCCAGGTTGGTCTACATACAGAATTCCAAGACAGCCAGAGCTAGATGGTGAGACACTGTCTCTGACAACAAACAAACAAATAAACAAACAACAAAACCTACATTTGGCCTGGGGAAAAGCCTTCCACTTTCAAAAATTGATTTGTAGGAAGTTGTGTACATGTTACAATATATCTAGAATCTATCATAACATCCCTTGTTATGATGGTTCTCCCTAGGCCTCCCTAACACATCTCCTTCTTAACTTCATGTCCTTTCTTTCTTCTTAAAAACTATAACCTATTGAGTCCAGTCCATGCTGTGATATGCAAATGGAGATGGGGCCAAGCACTGAGGCATGAGCAACCTACCAGAGGCCAGTTCCCTCTTCCCCTGCAGCCCCTTCTGCAAGAGGTCATCTCTGGTTCCGGTTAACCTTTTGTAATTCGTTATTAAAATGTTGGTGTTTTTGTTTTTAACACAAATAAAAGTATGATATACGTATACTCATACTTTACCTGAAACATTATACTGTAGATATCTTTTGATGCAATTACGTGTGTTTTTCTCATTCGTTTTCATAGTTATAGAGCAGTCCACCAGATAGCTGTAATGTTTATGTCATCATCAGCATTACAATGTTACACAGTTCTTTTTCTTTTTGCTACATGTTCTTTTTCTTTTCTTTTTTTTTTTCTTTTCAGACAGGATTTTTCCATATAATCCTGGCTATTCTGGAACTGGAACTTGCTCTGTAGATCAGGCTGGCCTTAAAATCACAGAGATCCACCTGCCTCTGCCTCCTGAGTGCTGGGATTAAAGGCATGCAACACCACCACCTGGATGAGCTCATATTTCTTTATCGCTGCTCCCAAATATATCTTGTTACAACCAATGCTTCAATTAAAATATACTTAGGCAACTATCGCAGGTTAAATTCCTAGAAAAGAAATTGCTAGGTCAAAAGATATATAGAATTTAGTACCATTTGACATACATTATAACATTTTTCCCCAAAATGTTTATCTGATTTAATTCCTCCAGGAACAGATTAATCAAGATCTCTTCCGGGATGTCTGTGGCAATTTGTCAACCTGCTCTTCCTGCAACTGCAGTAAATACCAGTTTGCATCATTGGAAAGGATTATATTCGTCAGCAGATCCTAATGAATGAAGGGTTTCTTAATTAAAATAAGCAGAAAGTCATTACTTGTAAATATATAAACAAGTTGATTATAGTAAGAGGCTGAATACTTCTAATAAGCATGTGTGGATATTAAATTAACCATGGTTCACAAACCATCCATGGATGCATGGCTGATTGGAAATAACCACTTCACGGTGGTTACCCAATTCCTCTCTGCCAACTGCCAAATGGCAGTCTGACTTGTATGGTTATTATAGTTTGATGTAACTCATGACATTCCCCAAACACATGTTACATGTCAAATGAAGGAGTTTTTCTCCCTGGTGGTATTTAAGAAATTGAAATAAATCTGTCATATTCTCCCCATGTTAATCTGCCTGTTTTAAAATATAGATATGCCAGCTAGGAATCTTGGGATGATAAGGAATATATATTATTTTTCTTTCACCATAATATAAATAAAAGTTTTGCAAATTTTAAATTTATCACTTTCTTGCACTCCATCTTTGAAATTAACACTAATGATGAAGGAAGTAATCAGGAGTTGGGGAGCGTGCCTACAATTTTGTCACCAAGGAGGCTGAGTCTCGGGAGGACTGGTGAGGCCCAGGCCAGTTTGGGCTATGCAAGGAGACCCTGCCTCAGAAATGAAGTAAATTAATAAATAACAGCCTACCATTCATTCAACAAATATTTGTTTAGTTTTCAAAGATTAAGAGATACATTCAAACCATCTCTATGTGTAAGTGAGCGATTTCTTTTATTTCACCTAATTTATGCAATGTGTAACATAAAAGTACTTCTCCGTTTAGCTTACTTGGTCGAGGTTGTCCCTTGATTGCTGAAGCCTTGGGTTCAATTCTCCAACACTGCATCAGTCCACTTAGCTGAAACCTTCTTCCCTGCTGGCTAGCCCTCATAGTGTCAGAAAGTACATTGCAGTCTGCTGGGGAAAAATTATTATCGACTGTCCTGTCAGCTGTAGATCCTGGGACAGTACTGCTGTTGGGCCACAAAAAATATGATCGTTGATGGCAGTAGTGACAATTCTGTTATGGTAATAGCCAATTGTTTCTCCATTAGATTTAAGGCTTGCTAAGGAAGAAATTTACCTTTGGTACCTATGGTGAGGATGCGCTGCCGTTGTTTCACTAAGTTGACATGATGTTGCTACCAAATTGTCTGATAAGTAGTTTTATTTATGCCCATTGATTAATGTTGCTTTATTTATGCCCATTGATTAATGCTGCCTTTAGCTTTGGCCATTGCAGTGGTCAATGGTGACTACAGAACCTCATACTGGTTAAAATATGATGAGAATAAATGGCTTTTGTAAACCCAGTGGCTCAGGGAATATCGTGAAAGAGCGGGTAGAAAGAATGTAAGACCCAGAGGCAGTTCAGGGAGGGATGTGGAGAGCTAACTTGTGGCCATGACAGAGCTGATGTCCTCTTGATTTCATGTTACTATGATTATCTACGTGACATCTCCACAAGACTGAGTCTGTCAACATTCTGTCATTGGGAGGTGCTTAAGGGGCCCCATCTCTCTCCGAGTATACACAGTTATGGATTAATGGGTTGCAGTCAGAGGGTTTTTTCAGTACTATAACAGGAGGTGAGTAGTCCATGCTCCTGTGAGCACACCTTCACCCATGCTCCTATAACTGATTCTAACAAAATTTATGGGGTCACCTACACCCCAAAGGAAATGGAAGTTAAAGGGAGCTATTAAGAAAGAAGGGGATCAATGGGAATGGAAGGGAGACAAGATAGGGAAAGGAAAATGGAAATGTAGTTGAAATACATTGAATATATGTATATGTATAAAACATCACAATGAACCCTATTAATAGCTATAATTAACATTCTATTATGATCATAAAACATTTTTTTAAAAAATAACAGTAGCTTCAGGAGATAGGTTATGAAGAAATGGCACATCAGGCGACCTAAGTCATTTGTGCAGGATCTCCAAATTAGTAAGGATTCAAATAAAAATTGAGTTTGAATCTGTTATGGTGCTGTAGACTGATCAGTCAGCACTTGGAACACAAAGGCAAGAGGATCAGGAGGAGTACAAGGTCATTCTCAACTATATCTACTTGGGATTCTGTCTCAACCCGTCCTCCTTGGGTCCAAAGAAAGAAAGGAGCCCCAGGCTTTGCCTTCCTAACCACAAATCTATCCTGTGTCGGTAGGAACGGATTTCAGAAGTCAACTAATAGAACTTGTACTAAAGAAACAAGTGTTCATTTGATGTACATAGTAGAAGGACACCACCGACAACTTTGCTTGAAAATTGTCCATGTTCTTCTCCTTACCAAACAATGTGAAGAAACTGGGCTACAGGGTGCATGAACATCGTTTCTCTTTCTGCCTTCCTATCTTTCTGTTTTATTGTTTTGTTTTTAAATAAGGCTTTGCTATGCTGCCTAAGCTTGCCTTGAACTTGGTTTTCCTGCCTCAACTTCAAGAGTAGCTTGGACCACAGCTGTATAGCACCTAGCCTAGGTGCTCCCCAATGTTATGGACTGCTATATGAACAATAGGAAGTGTTCTATGAAATCACGAAGACTGATGTCCCAGACTCTTGGGCAGAGAGGACTGTGCATTAGGGGCCCTAAAAGCCAGCACTTCAGTAGAATGATTACAAGAGAGAGGGATCTCAGAAGAGAGATTCTGGAAAGTGGTATTTGAACACTTAGACATGCCACGGAGCTGCAAGCTAAAGAATTAAAAAAGTGAGCTATGGGGACTGGGGAAATGGTTCAACATTAAGAGCTCTCAGGCTCCGGCTCTGGCAGAGGACTGGAGTTAAGTTTGCAGCACCCACATCAGGTGCCTTACAAGTACCTGTAATCCCAGCTCTGAGGGTCTGCTGCCTCCTGACTCCCATGAGTACCTAGACACATGTGCACGTACCCACACAGAGACATGTACACCCAACTAAAATATATCTAAAAATAAAATAAAAGGCTGACCCAGGCAGTGCTGGCACAGGCCTTTAATCCCAGCACTTGGGCAGCAGAGGCAGGCAAATATTTGTTAGTTCAAGGCCAGCCTGGTCTACAAAGTGGGTTCCAGGACAGCCAGGAACACTACACAAATGAACCCTGTCTCAAAATAAAATAAAATAAAATGCTTTAGTCCTACATGTGTTTGTTGTTTAAATTATTCCAGTTTTAACCTTTGGGAGCTCTGACAACCAATTCCTGTATAACTTCTTTGATTATGTTTTTTGTTTGCTTGCTTTTTTAAATATAGAGTCATGTATAGCAAACTGGCTTTGAACTTGTAGCCAAGGCAGATCTTACAGATGGTCTGCTCCCCCTGCCTTTATCTCTTGAGAGCTAGCATTTACGGGCATGTACTACAATGCCTAGCTAGGATGTCATGGGTTTTTTTCTTTTTTTTTTTTTTTAATTTGAGACAGGGTTTTACCAGACTGGCCTCGATTTCACAGATACCTGCCTGCTTCTGCTTCTGCCTCTGAGTGCTGGAATTAGAGACATGCGGCACCATCATCTGACAGCAATCATTATTCCTTTGGCTGAAAAAATGCCATTTGTAAACAAAATCCAAAGTCTAGGTATGTCTATTGCTTTTGAGATGCCATGCATCTAAGTGTCTATGCTGAAGAACAAGGAAACTCATGCCTCTCAAAGTATTTCTATAGTTATCTACATGTGGGTATGTAAAGTATATGAGTTTAATCAGATTACTTCAGTTCTAATCTGTTAACCATGCCATTGTCCTTACCAGGTATGTCCCAAGTGTAGATGAAAGTTTCTCTTCCATCCAGTCCCACAGCCATTCAGCCCCAAAGAAACACACAGAGGCATATATTAATTACAAACTGTTTGGCCCGTTAGCTCAGGCTTATTATTAACTAGATACTACCACTTAAATTCACTCATAATTCTTGTCTCTGTTTAGACATGTGGCTTGGTACCTTTTCTCAGTGTAACATTCTCATCTTGCTTCCTCTGTTTCTGACTGGTGACTGACTCTGCCTTTTCTCTTCCCAGAATTCTTCTAGTCTAGTTGCCCTGCCTATATTTCCTGCCTGGTTACTGGCAAATCAGCATTTTATTAAACCATTACAAGTGACAAATGTTTACCATGTACAAAAACATTATCCCACAGCACCCGAGGGTCAGGCTTGGTGGTGCACACAAGAGGTGTTCAAAGGATAAATATTACCAAGTATGGCATGGTGGCACATGCCTTTAGTCCCAGCACTATGGAGGTAAAAGCCGGTGGGTCTCTGTAAGTCTGAGGCCAGCCTAGTTTACAGAGTGAGTTTCAGGACAGTCAGAGCTACATAGGGAGGCCTTGGCTCAAAAAAAATAGGTAAATAAAAAAATAATTGAATATCATCACTGTGCGCAAGGAATGGGGAGAGGAGCTGAAGATGTACCTCAGTGGCAGGGTGCTCGCCTAGTATGTATGAAGTTCAGGGTTCAAGTCCCAGTATTATAAAAATGAACTTAAAGAATCCAGCTTTCCTTTGGGCTGGTGAGATGCCACAACCAGTAAAGACACCCATTCAGTCCAAGGACCCGAGTTTAATCCCTGGGACAAACATATTGGAAGGAAAGAACTGATTCCTGACTCCCATGTTAGAGCTGTGGTACGTGTGTGCCCCTCCTCCCACATATCCACCAAATACATAAAATGTGTTTTCAAAAAGAAGTGAGAAGACAATTGGTATTTGTTTTCTATCATGTAGCAGTTTTCCCCAACTGCAGATGGGCTACAGGTCCTCTACTACGGCCCTGTGGGACCACAGGTACAATGGCGATGAGAGGATTTCTCACGCAACATTTCTGTTTTGAGATTTGTTTGTACCTGCCACACAGAAATTGAAATATTGCAATGTAGCTCATAAATATATATAATCATTATTATATACTAGCTGGATATTACAAAATAATGTTTTAGGAGATGAAAATATTAACCACCCTAATATAATTTGATCACTATGCACTGTATATACGTGTATTACGTGGTCATGCAGCGCCTTATATATTTGTGCACAATAAAAATTCAAGGGAAGGACTTATCTTGGCTCGGCTTCTTTTTGGTTCATCACTCGTTCTTTTTGCTTGTTTGAACACCTTTCACCTGCTCTATCACTCCCTTTGAGAGTTTCCAAAGCATTTCAGTTCTTTACTTAAGAATTGAGTCTATTCTTTCTCATACTGACTCTTCCTTACCAGGTCACAAGGAGGAAAATTCTGCTCTGTCTTACCCAGATGTCATTCTGAGGCATTTATCTTAAAATAAAGGACCTCTGGGTTTGTAATCTGAGCTCTTCTTGTTTGTTGTGCCTCCCCCTCCCAGGGATAATGACCTTCAAGGAAACCTCCCTGTAGGCCTGCACTGGGAGCTGCTGCTTTCCTGGAGTTGTCGGTGATTCGCCATAAAATTTAGGTGCAAAGGGATGCCCACTCGCCATAGGTATGACTTTCCTTTGACCAGTGAGTTTGAGTACAATCTCTGACTATGACCGTTCATACTGTTTCCTATCCTACAGCGACGCCAGGACCAAAGAACATCTTCCTTGCAAAATGTTGGCGAGGATGAAAAGTGTACCTGGGAACCTTACTCCTAACTAGTCTTCCTTTAGCTTAACTGGCTCTGGATTCAACTCCACATACCTCCTCAGTCTGGGGATCTAGCCACTTTTTCCTCTTTCTATAGATTCTTTATCCTACTCATTCTGGATTCTAAGATTTCAGAACTCTTTCTAAAGCCAGATGACATTGCGGCATCTATATCAGTTCCAGGGTGAACTTCGGGAGAAGGAGGCTGCAACCTCTACAAATCTCCATCGTGAGTTGTTGCTATGAGCGATTACTGAAAAACAAAGAGATACTCCAGAAATGTTTTCTGAAAAAATTCTGAGTTACAAAATCAGCTTGCTTATTGTATTTCTTTTTTTAAAATTTATTTATTATGTATACAGTGTTCTGAGCACCAGATCTCATTACAGATGGGTGTGAGTCATCATGTGGTTGCTGGGAATTGAACTCAGGACCTCCGGAACAGCAGTCAGTTCTCTTAGCCTCTGAGCCATCTCTCCAGCCCGCTTATTGTATTTCTTTGAGAAATACTGTGGATTGCATTGTGAAGACTGAATAATATTTACATTGTGAGATATTGCAATAGCACACTGTTCTTTAACATCCCAAAATTTTTTATGAACAGATCTGGAATATTAAGACATTTACTTAAAATTTTTATTATTGCTGGGCTGGTGGTGGCACACACCTTTGATCCCAGCACTCAGAGGCAGAAACAGGAGGATCTCTGTGAGTTTTTAGTTTCAGGACAGCCAGGACTACACAGTAAATCTGTTTTGAAAAAAAAACCCAAACAAAATATTGTTGTTTACTATTGTTTTATCTTATCTGTACTTTCAGGCATGTGAATAACCCAGGTTGACCTAGAACTTGCTATGCTACCCAAGCTAGTCTTGAACTCAATATCCTCCTCCTTTTGCCTCCGGAAAGCTCCAGTGATCAAAGTCATTCCTAGGGAAAGCCCCTTCAATTTTGTATTATATTGTCATGATGAATGAAGATAAATTTCTCGCAGGCATATTATGCCAGAGCTACAATCGCAGCACACCAGAGGCAGTAGGATTGCCATGAGTTTGGGGCCATTCTGAACTGCAAAGCCGGGCTAGTGTGGGCTACAGAGCAAGATTCCATCTCATAAAAAAAAAAAAAAGAACGAATAAAGAAAATCAAGTCAGAAGAAAATTTAACAAAGAAGACTGAAAAATGGCTAATCATAAGGAGATCAATGTGCAGTACTTCATCAGCAGGGTATATGTTCTCCGCTCCGCCCTTCTTTAAATTGGAGTCGTTGAAAAAATAATTTTAACTTTTAGAGTGTTATAATCGGAAAGTATAAGCAGCAGTTTTAAAGAAATTGAGCACACATATATACGAAAGCCTCTGATAGCTCAGATTTCATGTGAAAAGTTTCCGATTGGAACAACTGTATACGTCCCCATCTTCACCCTGGCACACAGCCGCAGAGCATTCTTCGCAGGCTGTAAGAAACACCACTGTAATTAACTTTGGGCAGCTGCTGTGTATCTGCAGTTTTCTCAAGCTACAAAGCGCTACCATAATTCAAGCATATGGAAACAAAGATATTTATCGTATTACGCGACTCATGTAACAAAAATGGTGAAAACTCTATCAGCTTTTCGTATTCGATTGGGCATGTACCTATTTTACTCTTAAATTCTCTTTCAAAAATGCTTCTCCTCTGAAAGTCTTCCCTTAATGAGACATGTTAAAAATGCCCATGACTCAGCCAGTGATCCACTTATTTCCAGAAATATTTGTTGCCGCAAAAATCTGGTCCAGTTAACACACTTGGCTTACTCTCTCGTGCCACAGGGTTTTCCCATCCCTTTCTCAAAATTCGGCTTTCATTGCCAGGGATCAACTGTTCTCATTTCCTTCTTGCGTCCACGTTGTGCAGGGCCTGAATATCAAATTGAGCTCACCGAATAATGGGTTTCTGGAGGTGTTTTAGGAAGAATATAACCTCTGCTTCCATTAGGATTTGGATTTGATCATGTCTTTAGAACATACAAGCACGCAACCATAAACTCAACGTGAAATGAAGTACTTACAAGAGAAGGCAGGTCACTCACATTGGATTACGGCCCTAGAAGGAAATGACCTAGAAAGACCTCAATATCCACTGTAATTTTTCTCTCTCTCAATATTTGCTGGGGTTTATGCTAAGAGTTTGGCTCACACTGGTTTCTTTTAAGAGTGATGGTATTTAGGAGGCCGGAGAGATGACTCAGCTGTTAAGAGCTCTGGTTGTTCTTCCCGAAGATCCAGGCTTGACTCCCAGCATCTGTATAGCAGTTCAGCTAACTCCAGTTCCAGGGAACCTGAAGCTGTCTTACTCCCTCCGAGGGCACCAGCCATGCGCATGGCACACAGACATACATGCAGAGAAAACACCCATGCGCAGAGAGTAAGCAAAACACAAGAGAAAAAGAGTGACAGTCCTACTTAATGCTCTTGACTGTGATAAGGACATTACTTTAGAAAGGAGTTACCAGCTTTTTTTCTTTTTTAAAAAATAATCTATTTATTTATTTATTTATTTATTTATTTATTTATTTATTTTACAGCTCGTCTGCAGTTTCTCCTCCCAGTCGCTCCTCCTTCCTTCTCTCTGTCCTCACCCCCCCCAATCCACTCCCCCCTCCGTTTCTGTTTCGGAAAGGGCAGGTCTCCCATGAGTAGCAACAAAACATGGCACACCATGTTGCGATATTTTCATGGCGTTTTCCCAGCTTGCTCAAAAATGCAGTCTGGCACCCCTGTCCACAATAAGAGCGTTTCAGAGTTGTCTAAGGAATCGTAGATGGTGCTCCAGATTGGTCTTTGCTGGCCTTTGTTTTGCTTAGGGAGTCTTGGAACCATAAAATTCTGGAAGAAATTTTTAATCACTTGTGCGGGTCATTCCCCACACAATTTTTATAGGTAGTATCTAAAAGCCTGGGTATGGTAACATTCATTTTTAATCCCAATACTTGGGAGGTGAGGCAGGCAGATCTCTGTGATCTGCCAGAGTTACCCGGTGAGAACAAGAGGTGGGGAGGGGAGGGAGAAGCAGAGAGAAAGAAAAAGAGGAGAGAGAGAGAGAGAGAGAGAGAGAGAGGGGAAGAGGAGGGGAAGGAAGAGGGAGAGAGATGTATGCATTTTTAACGTTTATATCCGATCCTGGACTTTGGTGCATCTCACATCATCTCACATCCATAGCATAGGAAATTGCCCAGCATTGCTACTTTTCTAGAACTTCATTTCTTCCATGCCTCTTATCTCAGCTATAGCTCATTTGTTTATGCACAGGATGGTGGGTGGTTAAGGCAACCTTTTAGTTACTTTGATGTTTTGTACCAAATACTTTTCTTATGATCCCAAGACTCTGACCAAAATTTTCCTCAAATTACCTTGGGGATCAAGGTAATTACCTTTGAAATCAGGAATCTTCACTTTACATCTCTCTAGGGCTTGGACACGACCTGCGTGTTGTGCGAGTTTAATGAAGGGTGATTCTAAGACTCCAGAGGTTAACTTGGTCTTTAGAAACATGACAGCAGAAAAGAGCTGCTGAGAGCGGGCATCTATTTACAAAGACAATTTTGATAAGACAATTTGAGGCAAAAAGACAGGAACAAAGCTGGGGAGGATGGAGAGAGCTAGAAATAGGAAGAGAGACTTGAATAGGAATGATTTTTCAAGCTAGTCCAGTAGGACTTAGCACAGCAGAAGGAATAAAGTTGGATTTCAGAGCATGGCGTTGCTACTATGGAAGAAGAAACTTGCTTCTCAAATTTTGTTGTTGTGACAAACCTGGCCGTGTTGTTCTGGGGGGATTGTGGAAGGGCTTCAGGACTTTGGTCTAGAAAAGCCATTGAGTGCTGAGAGCTCAGTGGGCTGTTCTGTAGGAGCTTTGCTGGGGCCATGGATGTTGCTCAGCTGGGGCTGAAGAATCAGCTGTGATTAAGATGAGGCGAAGTCTTCTGGGAAGTGTTTCCACATGGTAAGCAGGCAGAAGCTGTGTTTCAGAAGTGGCCAGGGTTGTGCCTTGTGCTGGCAGCTGAACTTGGTCGTGTAAGAGTCACTCAGGTGGTACTGGTTCTGAAGGTGTGGAAGGGTCATAGAGAACAGCTGAGCTTTGCCTTGTATGGCCAGGCCCGAGTCCCTGAGGCGAGCACGGGAGAGGCTACTGGTGAAAGTGCAGCCCAGGTACAGCAAGGTACCCCAGAATTTTCAGAGTTACCGGTTCTGTGGGCTGACCACCAAGAACAGCCACAGGTCTGGAGTGGAGCTAGTCTGAGCCTAGAAAGCAAGCTGTGTGTGCCGAGGGTGGAGCCAGGGAAGTGACTCAGGCCCTTGGAGGAGCCCAGAAGATGGTGGAATGAATCCCAGATGCTGGACATTGAGTTATTTACACTACTGGAGTTTGGTTTTGCTTTTTTTTTTCCAGATTGTGACTGGGCCCTGGTTCTTTCATCTTGAAGAAAGTACTTAATTTATTTTTTGATATTGCAGAAGCCCACAGACTAAATTTTTTTTTTTGCGCTGTTTTTTGAGACAGGGTTTTTCTGTGTAGCCCTGGCTGTCCTGAAACTCACTCTGTAGACCAGGCTGGCCTTTCTTTGTACTGTAAGTTTGATGTTTTTATTATTATCATTACTATTATTATTATTTTCAAGACAGGGTTTTTCTGTAGCTTTGGATCCTGTCCTGGCACTCACTCTGAAGACCAGGCTGTCCTCGAGATCACAGAGATCCTCCTGCCCCTGCCTCCCAAGTGCTGGGATTAAAGACCTGTACCACCACCACCTGGCGGTGTTTTCATTATTATGTGAAGTAGGAAATTTCTTTTCTGGTGCAGTTTATTTGGTGTTCTGTTTGTTCCTTTTACCCTGATAGGCATCTCCTTTAGTTTGTGGAAATTTTCTTCTATGATTTTGTTGAAGATATTTTCTGCTCCTTTGACCTGAGTTTCCTCTCCAAAATTCCCATTATTCATAGATTTGGCCTTTCCATAGTGTCCCAGGTTTCCTGGATGTTTTAGGCCTGTTTTCTTTTCTGTTTTAGATTTAACACTTTCTTTGACCAAGATATTTATTACTTATATTAGGCCTTCAGTGCCTGCGATTCTCTAGTCTACCTCTTGTATTCCATTGTTGAGGTTTGTTTCTGAGTTTCCTGCTCTAGTTCCTAAATTTTAAGATGTTTGCCTGTGCTTCAGCTATGTTGCAATTCTCGGGGCCTCCATTCGTAGAGTTGCTGGGTTCTAGTGGAGACTTATTGTCGTGGTTGTTATTTTGTTTGTACGCTGCCATGTAGACATCTGGATCGTGGCTGATTATAATTCTAGGTGCTAATATCTAGTCTTGTCTTTATTGGGTGGGTATTTTCTTCCTTGGTTTCTGTTGCCCTCTCTGGTCCTTAGTAGGGCAGTAGGGCGTGGTGACTGTTTGTTGCTTGTTAGGAGTTAATTCTTCCGGTATTATGCTAGGCGTGGTCACACTGGGAGTTCAAGGTAGAATGTGCTTCCAGGTATTGGAAGCTGAATCTAAGAATGAGAATGGGCTTGAGGGGGGACTCTAAGGGGGTTCAGAAGATGGAAGAAAGCCAAGTGTTCCACTCAGATCTGCTTAGTCTCCTGGGAATGGAGACAGAATGAGGAGAGGCTACAGTAGGTCATTGGCTACCAAACTGGGGATGAGCCTGGGGAGTTGGCTTCAGAGGCGAGTAGGGAGAGTGAAGATCTGAAGTTGGCCTAGCTCCTTAGCTGACCTAGTTGCTTCTGTGGCAGGCTTGGCTGCCAGGCTCCCAGGAAATGCCCGCTGGAGCTGGGAGCTGGAATAGCAAGATGAGCTGGGAGGATGGTTGGAGGGGAAGATCTGCCTGACATGCTGGAGGTGGGGGCAAGAAGTCCACAGCAAGTGGTCGGTCTGCCACTGAGCTGGGGTTGAGACTGGGGATTGGATTTCAGGGAAAGAATGAGGAGGGGGACCTTCTGCAGTCAGTCTGCCTACTTCCCAGTAAAATGACTATTCTACAATGAGAGGTTTTTTTGAGGGGGGTGTCATAAAAAAAATAGTACTTTTCTTTTATCAGGGTTTTAAGTTTTAGCGTGTCTCTGAAGGATGAATGCTGGGTCTCAGGGGTTAATGAACTTGCGTGTGTTGCAAATGGTGGAACTACAATTTGAACTTGAACTTTGATAGTGTGCCTGTAGAATTCTGCTTCCTCATGGCCATATTCTTTTACCCTCCTTTCGTTTCTAGGATTCATTTCTTTAAAACTTGAAATCTTTCATTGATATTTTTTGTTTATCATTCTTTACCCTACCGGGACGTTTCTTCATTCTCATTTCTATATAAGTAAGGCTTTCCTGGTTTGTAAATTGATAACATGCCTGACATCTTTCCTTTGCTGCTTTGTGAATGCTCGATTTTGAGTTCTCTTAAGAATTGGTGGGGCTGGAGAGATGGCTCAGTGGTTAAGAGCACTGGCTGTTCTTCCGAAGGATATGAGTTCAATTCCCAGCACCTACATGGTAGCTAACAACTGTAACTCCAAGATCAGACAAACATACAGGCAAAACATCAATACACATAAAATTATATATAAAAAAGAATTTATTTGGTGGACTGAGATCAAAAAGTCTCGAGATGCACCTGTAGACGTGACTTCAGGGAAATTGTATCGTCGCCTCTCGTCATGTTGTGTCTCTGCTCATTTCCTCCTTGTACGCAACAACATAGTTTTACTTGATGTTCCCTTGGGAATGAAAGTGGTTTTTCTTTTGTTTTTTAATCTACACATTGTTGTCAGACATCTTGACTCTGTTTAGTGTCAATTTCAGGGAAAAGTGTGCTTTCCCTCAAGAAAAATGTTCCATCCTTTTTTCTTCTGAGCATTCACGCTGCCGCATATACATTTCTCATTCCCTGCTCTCCACTGCAGATGTCTGGAGGGTGACCAAGCTTTACCTCCTGGGTAACTGATGTTTTCCAGTAAAATTACTTGAGAGTCTTATCTTCCTGTGTATCTGGCCTACTGAAATCCCCTTTATCCTTTTCTCCTTCTTTGCCTGCCACACACACTGAGGTGTAGTATGAAGCTCATCTGAATAGCCGACTGTGTGTGTAAGGGAGACTTTCCTGGGTGGGAGCTCTTTACAGAGGATTGATGAGGCAGCCTCCGCTAGCCACTATTGTTATGTTTATCCAATAGGAAGGGTGTGAACATTCTCTCCTTTTATAGAATACTTAAAGCCCAACTACAGAAAGAAAAGCCTTTCTGTAGTCAGAATGGTTTGGTTTTGTATTTTAGACTGATTTCAATATGTACCCCTGGCTGGCCTGGAACTCATGCCATGCACATACCAGGCTGGCTTTGAACCCTCGGTACTCCACCTACCTCTGCCTCCAGAGCGCTGGAATGAAGGGTGTGTGCCACCGTGCCCTGGTCCCAGTCCAGTTTCTTGAACTGTATGCTTTTTCAATTGTTACTTTCTTCACTCTTTTCCTTTGCTTTGGAAGTCGAAAAAAAAAATTCTGGTGTTGGTTCCAGCTTCAGATGGGCTACAATCTGAAATGTACAGTCACGTATCTTTCCTGATTTTGTAATGTATTTGTTTGGACATATGCAGCCCCCTTTGTAGCTCAGGCTGTCCTGGAGTACACAATCTTCCTGACTCAGCCTGCCACATACTGGGATTACAGGAATGGGCCACCATGATTGCTTCCTACCCAATCCCTGAATTTTGGTTTCTTCTTGCTGTGGTGAGGATGAAATTTCTGATCTTGTATATGCTATGCAATTGCTCTATTACTGAGCTACACCTCCGGCTCGTGGTTGTTTTATACTGGAACAAAGTGATAGGGGAAGAATATTAAATTTCCCTTAGAATTTAATGCTACTGCTAGGACAGCCTAGGATAAGGTCTGCAGCACACAAGGAGCATTGGACAGAACAGTGAAAGAAGGCGGATCGTCTGTCCTCGCCCTTTCTTGAAGAAGCTCAGGAAACCTGATTGAGCCCCACCCCAGGCCGATTATACAATATCTTTGCTGTACCTGGAGGAAAGTGACACCCCCGTTTGTGAAAGTACAGGGAAAGAAGAAAGAATTGGAATGAACAGGCCTTCTTGTGTTGTCCCAGCTTACCCTACTACACCTTTCATTATTTTTCTCCCATGTATTACAGTTTCCCCTCTCCCTGCCTCCCCCATCCCCCCTCTCCCCCAGATCCATGCCCCTTCTATCCTACTATACTTTTGTATGACCATCCGCTTTTCTTTTTCTTTCTTTCTTTCTTTTCTTTTCTTTTTTTTTTTTTTTTTAAAAAAGACAAGGTTTCTCTGTGTAGACCAGGCTGGCCTCAAACTCAGAACTCGGAGATCTCCTTGCCTCTTCTTCCTGTGTGCTGGGATTAAAGGTATTTGCCACTACTGCCCAGCTGACCAGCCACTCTTTATCAAACCCAAGGTGAAAAGACCTTTGGTCTTTACTTCAAAGGGCATCTGTGTCATGTAAACTCATGTATTCTTTTGTTTTCTTTCATTTTATTTATCTATTGGTGATATCTTTACCATGAAGAGTGTAGTAAATGAAAGGAGTGTACTGATTTTGTACCTACACATGTACTTCCCTCTTTGAGCACTTCTTTCTCTGTTGTTGTGGGAGTAACTTCCGCTGCCTCAATCAATAGTCGCTGAAATACGAGCCCACAGTGCAGCGGGGAGCGACTTCCGCTCCGTCAGCCAATAGCTGCTGAAATACCAGCCCACTGGGGCGTGGTATATTTCTCTTTTAAAAAGAGAAGCATATCCGGAATAGGCTCGCTTGGTTCCGGCTCTTGGTTCCGGTGCTTGCTCCTGGCTCCTGCTCCCGGCTCCTGCGACTAGGCTCCCTTCCTGACGGTTTCTGGTATATGTAAGTTTTACCCCCCAAAATAAATAACCCCTTAAAACATAACTGGTGTGGGATTGATTCGCCGATACTCTGTGACATTCATTTCTGATATATTTATTCAGTATTTATAATATACAAGGGCCTATTTAGTAAGAACAGGGTGCAATAATACATACTGTAATTCCAGGGCTTCAGAGGTAGGAGTAAAAGGATCAGGTGTTCAAGGGCAGGCCAGGTATGGTATCATACGCCTTTAATCCCAGAACTTGGGAGGCATAGGCAGGCAGATCTCTGAGTTTGAGGTTAGCCTGGTCTGCAAAGAGAATTCTAGGACAGCCAGAACTGTTACACAGAGAAAAACCTGTCTTGAAAAACCGAAATAAATAAGTACATAAATAAATAAAAAGTTTAAGACTAGCCTGAACTACATGAGACCTTGTCTCACAAAATCAAAATCAAGCAAGGCAGTGAAACACAGAAAATTCTCCCAAACCCCAAACAATGTATATAGATCCGAAGGAAAATGAAAAAAATTATAATAAAAGCCCCAAGCCCAAACAATCTCCATTTAGAAATAGACTAGATGTGCAACATGTCCATTTAGTTTGTAAGATGAGTAAACTTATATTCTTGGGTTTATCAAATCATAGTTGTCAAAATCAGAACAGTAATCTTTCCCTTATTCTGTTGCTTGCCTCTGCTGCAGCCATTCCTATAAGCTCAACCTTTTCGTTAATGGAGCCCTTGTGCTCTGATATTCACTTTCCCATATGCCCCAAGAAAACTTTCATCTTTCTCAAGCCTAAGGGCTGACTCAAGGCCAGCTTGTTTGGTTCCCATCACTGTGACAAAGATGCCCATGGTCACTAAAGGGAGGGAAGGCTTAGTTTGGTTTCACTCCATGGTCACTACCCAGTTGCTTTTAGACTTATTGGGAAGCAAGGTAGCACGTTAGAAATATATGGTAGAGCCAGGAGAGAGAGGTGGCTCAGAAGTTAAGAGCACTGGTTGCTCTTCCAGAGGTCCTGAGTTCAATTCCCAGCATCCACGTGGTGGCTCACAACCATCTGTAATGAGATCTGGTGCCCACTTCTGGCCTGCAGGCACACTTATGGATAGAGAACTCATATACATTAAATAAACTTAAAAAAAAAGAGATAGAAATATGTAGAAGAAAACTGTCCTGTGTGTGGTGTTCAAGTACACACAAACAAAGAGAATCCAGCTCCTGATGTAAAACAGCCCCTCAATGGCCTATCTTCATCCAGCTAGGCTTCACTTCCTAATGTTTCCTGTTTCCCAATAAAACCAACAGGGACTTAGGACTTCTATCCATAAACGTTTTAGAAGAAGACATTTAAGGCCCAACCATAACAAAGTCTTAGGTGATATGGACTCACAAACATTGGGTGAACGACACAGACTCACAAGCATTAGGTGAATGATACAGACTCACACGCATTGGGTGAATGAGTCTCATTTGAAGAACAGCACAATTGTTTGGGAGCTTAGTGCTCAAGAGGAAAAAGGCATACATCAAAAGAGTCAAATATAAGTCATTAAAAAATGTGAAATGCCAAGCAGTCCTACTAAACAGGAAGTTCCATAGAAACTAATCTTTTCCTTAAAGGCCTGTGAAAATGTGCTGTTGGTGATGAGAACTATTGCTCTTTCTCTGCTGACCCTGCAATGAGATAGATAGGCTTGAGACTGCTGCAAGCAATGAGCTGTAGTTACAGAATAAATGGAGTTACAACTTTTGAGACACCTTATGAATCATTAGTACCTATCAATAAAAAGAGTGTCTATATAGACCCTTTTTTTTTGGTTTTTCCGAGACAGGGTTTCTCTGTGTAGCCCTGGCTATCTTGGAACTGCTCTTGTAGACCAGGCTGGCCTCAAACTCACAGAGATCCGTCTGCCTCGGCCTCCTGAGTGCTGGGATTAAAGGTGTGCACCACCACCACCTGGCTCTGCCCCAACTTCTTATACTCCTTTTGTATTCCTCTCAGGGGCCACATCCTTGAAAACTGGTTCTTCCTCTACAAGCAGCCATCAACTGCCTCCTGAGCTAGGGGTGGAACATAAGACCTCTCTCTCTCTCTCTCTCTCTCTCTCTCTCTCTCTCTCTCTCTCTGTGTGTGTGTGTGTGTGTGTGTGTGTGTGTTATTTTAGACAGTATCTCAGTATGTAGTCCGAGTTGTCTAATTCCTGACACTGTTAACTCAACCTCCCAAGTCCTGGGACCACAAATTTATGTCACCACACCTGGTCAACACACACACACACACACACACACACACATATATATATATATATATATATATATCAATATTTTGCTTGTGGTTCAGCAATGTTTGATAAGAAACCTCATTTCTTGGATCTTCTCTGAGCATGTGGTACTCCCTTAAACATCCAATGAAGACATAGCAGTAGAGATGAGAAAAAGGCCACCTAATGAGATTGTGGGGAGAATAGGCTATGACATCTGGCTGCCAGAGTGAGTTAGAGTGTGCAAAAATATCCTAAAGGAAGTGAACATTAGCTTTGGATACTTTAAAATACAAGTAGTGAAAGCAGCAGAATAGTAATTTAACATTGAATTCATCTAAATGCCTTCCTTGTGTACTAGGTTGGTTGTGTACAACAAGGAAGTGGTGTCTCTTAAACACACGCTAACAACTCAGGCACAGGCAAAAATACACAAATAGACTGAGACCTTCCCTTCTCCCAGGGGTCCTTGCTATCCCTACAGGGGAAAGGGGTCCCAGCATGGGAAACATTTGTCTGAGAGTTGAAGGTGCCTGTGAGATGGACATCACAGCTAACTGACTCCAATTTCTTTCATTTCAAATGGAAAAGAAAAACCAATGTATTTGGGCAAACTTAATAAAAACCACTTAAAAAGTGTGAAAGAACCATCCAAAACACTTCAAAGTCAGGAAGTTTCAGGATGGAGTCGGAAGGTGACTGTTTTCTTATCTCAGAGTTTTTAGTAGTAGGGTAAGAAATCCTTTGTAGCAGGGCAGTGGTGGTGTACGCCTTTAATCCCAGCACTCAGGAGGCGGAGGCGGAGGCGGAGGCGGAGGCGGAGGCGGAGGCGGAGGCGGAGGCGGAGGCGGAGGCGGAGGCGGAGGCGGAGGCGGAGGCGGAGGCGGAGGCGGAGGCGGAGGCGGAGGCGGAGGCGGAGGCGGAGGCGGAGGCGGAGGCGGAGGCGGAGGCGGAGGCGGAGGCAGGTGGATCTCTGTGAATTTGAGACCAGCCTGGTCTATAAGAGCTAGTTCCAGGACAAGCTCCAAAGCTACAGAGAAACTGTCTCAAAAAACAAAACAAAACAAAAAACCCCACAAAAACCAAAAACAAAAAAAAACCATTTACAAACTGCCAGAGGTAAATAAAAGGCTGCACAGCTGAAAATTCAGTTGCGTGGAGAGGTCGGCGCAATGAACATGCTTACGGAGCAGAGATGCTGTTCCTATAGACACAGGCATGAGAAACGAAAGCATGAGTGAGCAGCCTTGAACCCCTGTGCGTCTATTTTACTTCTAAGAAAATGACCTTCGAGGTTTTCATTCACTGTTCAGTATCATTTCACCCAGAGAAGAGTAATTAGTCCTGATTAATCTGACATAAATATTTTACCTAGTGACTTTGAGGTTCGTATTATGAAAGAAGAACTGTCTACTATGTTCTGATTAAATTTGGGAGATTAGTCGCTCCTTTAGCTGAAGAGTTTGGGAATTTGAGCTGAGCCTGGTTAAAACAGTCGGTCTTCTCTTCTGCCCCTGCTTTGTGCTCATGCTTGTGCATGTGAGCATGCATGAGCAAGAGGAAGAGAGATGTATACGAGTGGAGGTGTACTCATACTGCCCCAAACGTGTACATCAGAGACCATCTTTGGGGAGTCAGTTCTTTCTTTCCATCATGAGTCCTGGTTCTGGGGATCCACTCAAAGAGTCAGGCTTGCTAGGGAGGCACCCCCATCCCCAACTGAGCTATCTCACCAGCCCTTTGATCTGATATTTGAAGTGTTAGCAGATTTTAGTAATATAAAGAAAATACCTCTAAATTCCAGGAATACACAGATGAGAATTCTATGACATGGAAAACCGGGTGGAGTTTCATGGCTTATGACTTCTGGATAGGACTGGCGGTATTTATAGTGGTAGAACACTTGCCTTTCATCCATCCAACCCCAGCAAGTCTAAGACATTTAAAAAGAAAAGACTGATGGACAATTTAAAAAGTTCACTGCCATCACTTTGAGATTGTGTGGCATGTGTCATGTTATCATATGTGAGTTGTGTGTGGATGCCTTCTGTAAGAACACGCATGCCTGGAACTTTACATGGTTGCCGTTTTCTCCCCACTTATCTTCACAACTTCTTTGCTTGCAATGCAACTCTGAGTGTAACATTAAGTAATAGTAGTAATGCCTGATCGGCTCTGCAGGCTTTGAAAGCTAAAGATCTTTGCTGAGATGGTGTGAAATGCAGGGAATCAATTAGAGATGAAGGGAGAGAAAGGAATGAAGTTCGGGAAGTTAAACTCAAGAAAAATCCTTAATATAAGGGCCTGGGGAGATGGTTCAACAGTTAAGAGTACATACAGTCTTTGCAGAGGACCAGAGTAACATGACCTCCAAGAAATCCAGGGCACCTGCAGTCCCCTCCTGTGTGTCAATCTAAACACACACACACACACACACACACACACACACACACACACACACAAACACTTAAAACTAAAAATAAACCTAACATATGTTGTAAGCAAGGAAAAAGCACCATGGCTACCCTTGGAATCAAACACTAGTATTTTGAATTTCAGGATGTAAACCCTTTATGGTCCCAGGACTATTTTATCACCCAGCCTGGACTCTACAAACCTACCCCTTGCTCAGTCACTTCAAAGTTCTAGCTAGACCCGAGCTTCAATCCAGATGCCACCATAAGCTGACTGAGTGAATTGGGACAAAGTACTTCATCTCCTTTAGCCTTTCTTCCCTCATCTATTAAATAAAGATGGCTGCACGCGCCTGCGTCTCAAGGCTGTTATAAAAACTGAATTCAGTCACAAAGAGTTTGCACAGTGACTAAAGCATAGCAGAGGCCCCTTAAAAGTTTCTTTCATTCATATTAATGCTAGAACTTACGTGTGATTTTACTTGTTATTTGTTTGTGGGTTTTGGTTTTTTTGGTTCTGTTTTGTTTGAGACGTGGTCTCGTGTGACCCAGTCTGGTCTTGAATTTTTTGTGTAACTAAGGATGGCTTTGACTTCTGACTCTCTTGCTCCACCTCCCAAATGCTGGAATGACAGATGTATGCTAGCACATCTGGCTTAATTAATATGATTTAAAGATTTCAGTGTAATAACTGGAATATTGATAAAAAACAGAATAAAACATATTACCTTATTATCAGAAGCATAGTGTGAACCAAGTGGTAAAAGTTTCTACATAGCTGGAATTTTTGCTGTTGTTTTGAGACAGGGTTTCTCTGTATAACAGTCCTGGCTGTCTTGGAGCTCGTTTTTGGAGACCAGGCTGGTACAGACTCAGAGATCTGCCTGTTTCTGCCTCCTGAGTGCTGGGATTAAAACTACCACTACCATCACCGGGCACTTTGTGATAGTTTATAATTCAGTAAATTGGAAATTTTCATCTAGATTTTGGGATTATATGTTATACGTGTGTGTATATACAATTTTCACATGTGTGTGTATATGTGCACAATTATATTATAAACGGACTTACTCTTTGTTGTTCACTTTGAAACAATCTTCAATTACTTTTTCCTTGAAACATAGAAGTAGGACTTTAGAAATATATTACTTCCATTGATACTTTCAAGCATTTTTGGTGACAACTATTATTACAAAGATTATTATGTTAAGTTTGTTTCAGAGCATTGGATTAATTTCAAAATGTGTATTTTTAGTAATGATAAGTGTGATATGCTATATATGAAAGTGTAGATACTTATACTAACTCAAATTTACAACTGATGGACTAGTAGTGGTAGCTTTGTTTGCTTACCTATGGTTTGAGGAGGGGGTAAATAAGTAAAATTTCACTCTCGCTCTCTCCTTTTACCTACTCCTCTCTCCCTTTCCCTACCTACCTATCTATCCATAGATCTATCATCTTATCTATTTAACAATCAATCTACATATCTATCTGAGACAGGATCAAATGGAGACCACGCTGCCCTAAAACTTGCTAAGTAGCTGAGGCTGACTTGAGTTCCAGATCGTCATGCCCGCATTTTCCAAGTTTTGCTATAATTTGTTCGCAGTAAACTCTACTCTTTTTATTGTGTAGGTTTTCAGCCTCATTTCTTTTTATTGAAACTGGGTTTTCTTTTTGGAAAATACAGTGATTACAGTATTCTTCCCATCTTCCTACCCTCTTCATTCTTCCTACCCACAAATTTTCCACGTGTCTGACACACCGTGCAGTAAAAACACAATATTAATTTCTAGAAGTAAATGCTAATTTCCATTTCTAAGATAAGTAGACAATGAAATTTATGTAAGCTCTACATTTGGAAAATATGTTTGGTTGCACTAGCTACATTTTATAGCTCATGACTATAAAAAATATACATTCAAATAGATTCTTTTCTCACAAAATATAGCCTGATAATGGTTTCCCCTACCTCGACTCCTCCCAGTTCCTCTGCACCTTCCTTCCCATCTGGATCCACTCCCTTTTTGTTTCTCATTAGAAAAGAACAGACTTCTAAGAGATAATAATAAAATATAGCAATATAAAACAACAACAACAAACCCCCAAACTATCACATCAAAACCGCCCAAGGCAAAGCAACAGCAGGGAAAGAGCCCAACAGAAGGCCTAAGAATCAGAGACCCACAGGTTTACACACTCAGAGGAGTTCCATAAGAACACTAAAGCGGAATCCATAATATATATGGATATATATATATATATATATATACACAGAAGACCTGGCACAGACCTGGGCAGTCCCTGTGTATGCTGCTTCTATTAGACAGTTTCTGGAGTCTTTTGCTTCTGAAAGGGTATCTTGTAATGGCATGTTAGCTACAATGACCTCAGACTCCTGACTTAAGGAACCCCTGCCTCAGCCTTCTGAGCAGCTGAGATTACATACTACTTTGCCATCAAAGTTCTATGAGTTTTGTCAATTGGCTATCACCCAAATCAAGAGACAACACATTTCTGTGATGTCCCAGAATTACCCAATTTCTTTTTTTTTTACAACATAATATTTTCATTGATTATTATTTATTTGGGAATTTCACATTGTGCACCCCGATCACATGGCCCAGTCCTCTCAGATCTGCTCCCACCCTTGTGACACCCCCCACAGAAAAAGAAGAAAAAAAGAAAAAAAACATGTCAATTTGCATTACCCATGTACTCATTGGAGCGTGGTCAAACTCCCAGTGAGCAGCTCCTTAAAGAACACCCAGTCCTTCCCCACTCACACCCCTGCCAGAAGCCATCAATTGTGGAGAGCTACACTTCAGCATCCTTATCACAATTTTTAAGAGTTCTCTTTGATGGCTTTTGTCTAGGCTGTTACTTTTGGGACTGGGGGTACCCAATTTATTTATAGAGTTCATTATTACTCCGCCACCAGCCACTCTTAGCCATTCATCTGTTTTCTATGCTTTCATGTTGCCTTTATTTTTCAGATACTGATAAAGACTCAGCCTTCAAATGTAGAGTCGTTTGAGACTAGCTTCGTTTACTTAGTATGATGCTTCAAGCTCCATCCGTATTTTCTTCCTTTTATTGCTGAGTAGCATTCCAGTTTATGGATCTACCACAGCTTGTTTAGCTGCTCAGAACTAAAGTCTATCGCTGGGCTTTTAATTAAGTAGCTAACTTTGTGATTACTAGAAAAAAGGATTTGGATATTTTACTTTTCCCCTAAGAGTAGACTCTGAGAAAATGAAAGGGAAATATTTGAAATTTTCATAAATTCAAATGTTGATAATCTTCCTTTCAAGAATGAAATTGAAGAGACTCTTGCTTTAATGAGAATGTAATTTTAAAAATATTTTCAGAATGAAGTGTGTGTGCATGTGTGAGCCTGCATGCTTAATTTCGCTTTGCCTCGCTATTCCTTGCCATTTGAGACTCTATATTTTCTTTAGTGTATTCCCAAACAAATATTCATATGATTGACAACATTCCGAAGGTGGAAATCTTCTTCAGTTAGTTTGAAAGGGGGAAGCATGAACACAGAAGCACGCACATACGGCCACAGTTTTCTGAAAGGCTTCCAGGTTCTCTAGCTGCTCCCAGTGTACTGAACGTGTGTGGTTAATGACTACGGCTTAAGCTGCTCTGCCCTGTTCCCCCTTTTTATTGTTAAATCATCATCTAGAAATTCATTGCGATGAAACTGAGTCTACAAAACCATTAAAAAACCCTGCAAATGGAACAGCCAAAGGTCAATTAGGGATTACTTCTAAGTGATATAATTTGAACATGTAAAATGTATCTTCATAGTCAAAGTTTGTGATTCTGAGTGTACTTAATCCTAAAGTACCATTGGCTTCCTTCCCTAAAAGGTTTAGAAGAATTCCTGAAGATGGATCAATTGTATTTTTTTTTTTAAAAAATGAATTTGGCATAAGGCAGAGAAAAATCTCTTTCAGAAAGGTCTCTTGACAAACACATTGAAGTTGAGGCCATGTAGCTTAAAAACTTCAAAATTGGAAGCACGGTTTCTTTTCTGGGGGTGGGTGGGTGCTCGTCCCCTTTCCTGACACACGCCTAAATAAGTTGCTAATTGTAAAAGGAACAGACGAAAGTGGACACTTCAAAAACCAAGTTTGAATTCCCTTCCTTCAAGGTTGGAGAAGCCTGTCTGACAAGCAAGAGAATGGGGATTTGGAACTTTTCCTTTAAAAAAATGAGCTGGGGCAAACTGGATGGAAAGCCTTCCCTACTTGTGATAGTTGATCGTTCTGTTTGGAGCAACATTAAATGCTTTTGTGTTCTCATTTTGTACTAAGAGAGGTTATTTTTGGTCTTTTCCCGTTTTAATTACTCCCCACGGCTCAACTTCTGGTTTCCCTTTTTCTGGGCTTGGCCACACATTTCATTAGCCTGTGTACTTTCAGACTGGCTGACCCAATTTAAAACTCTTGCTCCCAGAGTCCAGACATCAAATTATCAGACAGTTTATTTTCCCTTTCTGTGTATTTTTCTTCATTCAATTTTTTTTAAAAAAAAAACAAATCAAACCCAAAGAATTTACCATTTCTGACATTTTGTTTTCATCTTTCTGTAAAGAAAAGAAAAATCCAGGCACCAGCTGACTCCAGAAATGGAACAAAAATCATGTATGGGATCAGGGAGCTGGGGACCAGGGCTTCTCATTCTTCCAGGGGAAACCTAGTAAGCTAGAGAATTTGAGACCACATGTTTACTGCACAATTTAAACAAGATGTTTTCAGACAGCCCCTCCCCCATGACATTTAATTGGTTTTCACTTTGTCACTTTTTGCTGTAACTGAACCAAGTTCTTTGACTGCCGACCATAAAACATTGTGTGAAGGAGGAAGTTTGAAGCTCACAAGAAGACATGTTGCGATTATAGTCTAGGAGACTTTTTCCTACTCCCTTCAGTTTGCTGACTGTGTAGTATATATAGTTCTCACTGTTACTCCCCAAGTACTTTAGAATTTTCAGTTATAGGGTTACAGATGAAATTGCTCTGGTTCGCATTGTTTCATAAGCACCCTGCTTATTTGACACTTCTTACCCGGAAATAGCATGAAATCATGAAAACAATTCTAGTTTAGTCATTTTCAAAAACGAAGAAGAGAACTTACATAAGAAAGGGGGAGAGAGTTGAGTTCAAGTTCATAGACTGACATGAGTTGGCCTATCATTGAGACAATGAGGATGATCCTTAGCTCATAGGAACGTGGTGAAGATGAGTTAATCATGTCTTCCAAGGTGATTTTTTTTCCATTTTGAATATAATATTACCTGTTGATTTTTTTTTTTTTTTTTTTTTTTTTGCTATTACGCAGTGCGCTGGTCTCGCAGGTCAGCAGGTTCTGTGAGCTCGGTGCCACAGAAATATGCAGACTGGAAAGTAGAGAACTGGGTTGAAGTTACTCTTCTCATGGCATTGGTGTGCTGCGCATGAATGCGCGAAAAACGAGAGAAGCCAAAGCTTGCCACTGTGTAGTGAAGATGCCCGTCACCCCTATGACATGCTTCATCTCAACCAAACTATAAAAGCACTCTGGCTCATCTGGTCTCTTCCCTTCCTTTCGGGGGGCTCTATGGTTTCTGTGTCTTGGCGATGACTTGGCTCCAGGGGAAGTTTTCCATCCTTGCGGGTACAGAAAGACATTTTATTCTTGTCATCGAGGGATGTTCTTGTTCCAGTGAACGGATTCACTCTTCCAAAACCCACAAGGGACTAAATGTAAATCAGAAAGTTGCTTAATTAGTTTCCTACGAGAGTGGCCCCTAGGCTGATAAATGAGACCAGCTGTCTGATAGGCACCCCACCTGGTAATGTAATCCGCCATTTGGAAGCCCTGTGAGCAGAGAATCACAGCGAAGAGGAAGAGAAATTCCATCAAGCTCTAGGGTCCTACAGATTCTCTCTTCATGCTGGTGCTTTCCTATCTAGACTGCTGCAGTTGCTGCCCACTCTCTTCTGGCTACACTATAGAAACACTGAGAAAGTCTTACTCTCTACATGGCCACAGGTTACATGTAGACAGTACAATTTTAAATTTCTTTGTCTCAGAGCTGGAGAGATGACTCAGCAGTTAAGAGCATTTTCCAGAGGACCCAGGTTCAATTCCCAGCACCCACATGACAGCTCACAACTATCTGCAGCTCCAGTCCCAGGGGAATGTGACACACTCACACAGATATGCATGTAGTGGCATGTAGTTTGTATTTTAATCAAGAAAGTATGCCTGAAAATGGGAACCATGACAACCTAGAACAAGGACAGACCATTTTTGATTTCGAAGCCAGCCTGGTCTACAGAGTCAATTCCAGGACAGCCAAATTACACAGAGAAACTTTGTCTCAAACAAAACAAAACAAAACAAAAACAAAAAAAGAGGAAAGAAAGAAAACAAAATAAAAAAGAATAAGTAGAAAAAAAAAGAAATCTGAAATTGACAGTAAGTTTAGAACTTGAAACCTAACTCTTCTGTAGTTTTCATGATTCAGGGCAGCCAGTCCACGATCCAACTTACTTTTGCTTCTACTGAACTATTTATCTATTTTTTAAAAATATTTTTTGCACTAAGAACTATGCTACATAGAGGCAATGGTGGCACATGCCTTTAATCCCAGCATTTGGAAAGCTGAGACAGGCAGATCTCTGAGTTCAAGGCTAGCCTGGTCTACAAAGTAAGTTCAGGGACAGCCAGGGCTGTTATACAGAGAAACCCTGTCTCAAAATGCCCCCCCCAAAAAAAAATAAAAGGAAGAAGAACTGTTAATTAATGCACAAATGTCATTTGTAACTGTAGAGTGGATTGTTCTTTCTGCTTCCATACCCCCAATAAAATTCCAGTTCCTAAGCTGCCCTTTAGAGAAGTTTCAGGTGATGTGTCCAGACCTGTGTCTGTTCCTCTTTCCTCCCGCTCATCAGGAGCAGTACTGCTCACACACTAGGCCTTTAGTAGATTTCCTGATTAAGTCCTTAATCAAGAACAGTGAATCATGTTCTGGAAATTAAATCTAGATGCTTTGGTACAGACAAAGGATTTAGGAGTAACATGTTTCATTTGGAAGCTTTCTCCAAATGCAGTTTCAGATTGTTAGGGTTCTCAACGCAATGAGCAACTGACCAGCCTCCGAAGAACATCCTGGGAGCAGTCTCCATACGTCTTCCTCTGATTTTACCCTTGGCATTCCACTTTGCATTAAGACTTCATCTCACAAGCTCATTGAATCCATTTTCTTCTCGTGATCTCCACTTCCTTATCACTAGCCTAAGCTGTCACCATCTCTCACTCAGACAGTCAAGCAGCTTGCTTATTCCTGGTCTTTGTTGCTGTTGTTGATGGTGGTATAGGTTGGAATCCAGGATCTTGCAAATGCTAAACTCACTCGGCCACTAAACTAGATTCTCAAGTCTGTGTTTTCATTCTCAGCCCTGAACTCTGGCAGAGAGCAGGAATGCCCTTTGAGAAAGTGGCATATATATACAGCCTATAGACAGTTTTCAATTAGTTTCTAATATTCTAACAAGAAAAAATTGCCTCAAATACCATCCCAGCTACATTTGCTCCTGCTCTTTATCTTGTTCCCCATTTTCTAGCAGTACTAACCCCCATTTTTAGTTCTGAAACCAAATAAAACTCTTTCCTGAAATTTGGCGTTTGCCCACTCTGTTCCACTATGCTCTCATTGGAGATGAGATTTGACAGACTGATAAGAATCACACACAGACATGTAATTCATTTTACTCTCATTTATTGCACGGTGTAAAGACTTCCCTAGTTGATCTGGTGGGTGTACTTAAATCATTAATTTGAATCTGGAATGAGTTCATATTATCTACTCTGGTGGATCACTTAAAGGCATCCCGTCCTCTAAGTGGTCCTTCTCAAACATCGAGGCTAATCTATACCGATACTAGGTTCTCACTATAGATAGTTAATATGAATTGCAAATGTATTTCATTTCAGTGGCTTCACAGTAGTATCCAGGCAATTAAACAATAGCCATAATATAGGATAAAATATTCTCTCTCTGAAAAGTGATTGCATACTAATTGTTGTTAACCTGGGGAAGTTATTCCTCTGAGTAAACAGGCAGTCTCAGAAAAACATTTCCTCATTAAGGCTCCCAGGACTCTGTGTAGCATACTGCTGTAGTAATTTACACACTGGTACCTTATTGGCCTCAGAAATTTAAACCAACTCCCAAAGAGCCTGACACACTCATTTTGTTTTCATCACCTCATATATAAGCAAAACGATTCCGAGCCAAATGTTTGATTGGATTATGCAAGTTTTGGGCAATAGAATTGACATCCAATTAGGTTTTTTCTTTAAGTTAATGATAAAATTAGTTTCCATTGCTTGAGGTCACACCAATTAAGAGAAAACAGGTAAGAGAGACCCTGTGTGTGTTTGTGTGTGTGTGTGTGTGTGTGTGCACGCACACACATGTGCACGTGTGGTGTTTGTGGGTGGGTAGTTTAGGAGAACAGCCCGCAATCCAGCAGTTTCAAACCTTTTATAGATTATTGATTGTTTGAATAATATATATATTACTGGTTACATTGTGTAACATCCCAATTTAATGTAAAGGTAGGATTGAGACTATAGGGAAGACATATTTTCTACAACAGGGGCAAGGGCTGCCTTCCTGTTAGAGCTGGGTAGAAATTGAGAATGTTAAATTCACACCAGGGACATTGGTTGAGACCACTGAGACCTTCCACTTTGATGCCCCCCCCCCAGTAGCACCATTACCACTACCACCATCACTACTAGGACCATCACCTCCTGTTCTGATACCAAGGCAAGACCATGAAAAGGAGACGAGAGAAGTGATATAACCAGGATGACTAGTGACATGGACGGTTGAAGAGGTGAACGAGGGTCATTTGTTCAGGGCCAGCACACGCAGAGCAGAATCTGAAAACCAGGAAGATATGCCTCCGCAACCCTAATCCCAGGAGAACACCAACACATTTCCTATGCTCCTCCAGGAGGAGAATGCAGTAGTGTGTGTGTGTGTGTGTGTGTGTGTGTGTAACAGAACTGCAACTTCCAAGTAGGTGGTGTCATAGTTTCTGTTCCAATGATGTCACTCACTCACTGCCTAAGAATCTTTCTTGCCAAGGTCATCACAGAGAAGCAGGAATTTCACAAAAGGACTTTCCAAGGCTCTCGGGAAGAGTTCAACTCCCTGCAGTCCCCACTAAGCCCACCACTTCTCCAGGGTTCTGGGGAACTGACAGAGGAGCTTCATTGTACTCTGGGAATATCCGAATTCGTTCATTCATTCCTCAAATATATACATGGCATCTGACGTGTATCAGGCAGTTCGATGTCCTGGGACTACAGAGAGAAGTAAGAGTCTCTCAGTTTGCTAGGAGTCCCTAATAACAGAGCCAGAGAAATAGGAATGAATGGCTACAGAACCAAGAACAAAGGGGAGTGCTGATCTCCTGTGGGAATAAGAAGGAAAGAAAGGGCTGCGAGCTTTCCTATAGGGCAGTCATGAAGGGTGCAGGATGCAGCCAAGATGAGTGTGGACTCTGCCTGGCCTTAACACTAGCAAAATGAAGGGCATGGGGGTTCAGACAAGAACCGAATAGTCAGGATTTGGTGGTGCACGCCTTTACCCCAGCAGAGGCAGGCAGATCTCTGTGAGTTCAAGGACAGCCTGGTCTACAGAGTGAGTTCCAGGACAGCCAGGACACGTGGTGAAATCCTGTCTTGGGGGTGAGGAGGAGAAAAGAGAAGAGCAGGTGTGGTAACTTTTCTTTAGAGAAAAGTAAACCAGAAACAAAAAAAAGTATTTGGGGGGTTCTACCCAAGCTATTTCTAACAGAAAAGGAAAGGGGTAATCAAAAAGCCTGGCTTGGAAAGAGGGATGAAACTTCTGAGGAGGGGTGGAGGCCTGCAGCCAGGGCAAGGGAGCCTGCTGCCTGCCTGGCCCCAGAGCATAGGTACTAGGCTGTCGGCAGAAAGGGAAAGGAGACCCGGTGGAAATGTGTTTCCCCTTAGTCCCAAATTGCTTGCAAGCTTTTGGGGCTTGTTTAGACCCTTTAAAAACTGAAAGAAGATGATCTCCATGACAAAATGCTGCACGTGCTTTTGAAAGGGCTGCAGAGAGCCCTCAAGATGATTTAGCAGATTCAGAAGAGCCTGAGAAATTCCTCACAGCAAGTGTCAAGGGAGAGGTGCCTCCGAGTTTCCAGCCTTATGCTACAGACGCTCTTAACGCTGAGCTTCCAAAGAAACTTTTGCAGTACCTAGTATTTCTGAGGAGAGCATTCTGCCTCCCATTTTACAGCAACACAGAGGCAGCCTTAGCAACTAATGGCTTCTACATCTGGAAGGGCAGCAAAGAACCAAATATTTGGCCAATGACTAAAATATTTCCACATCATCTAGCCTTCGAAAGCTCACCTACAAGGCACTTCAGTTTTAGAGCCGGGGAAGTTGAAGAAAGCAAGTAATTAACTCAAACTCGACTACTCTGGGAATACTTTTCAATATTCTTCCTAGTATACATTCCGCCGGGGAAAATGTGAAGTTGAATCAGGTGGCTTGGCTGCGAGCGCTTGCCGCCAGAGCTGGAGAGTGTGCGTGCATGCGAGTGAGATAGGAGGAGCTCGAGAGGCAGACGGAGAGAATTAATTTAATTTTTCGGAAGGCCTCTCAGGGCTCCAGAAGTAGAGCAGCGCTTCTACTCTCTTCTGAAGAATTCTCATTTCTCTCCTCGCTACAGCTTCTACAGGGCCCTGAAGCCATTCTCTAGGTCTTTGTAAACCTCCCACTCGCTCTTTTCCTCTGGGTGTCCCTGGAATGAAGAAGACCGGAACAGAACGAGCTAAGGAAATGGCTGATTTGTCCTAACAGCTCTGTCGATGCGTTTGGACGTGAGAGGACCAGGGTTGAACTAAATCGCTTATGTGCAATATTCTAGGCACTGAGGTTCAGGTGTGCTCCCGATGCGGAAAAGGTTGCATGTGGCCATTCCCTTTCGGTTGTACTAGCCATCTTCCCACGCCTCGAATCCAATCACCAATTAGGAGAGGCCCAAATGGGTTCCCACCTGGCTAGGAGTACCATCCAGATGGATGGCCAGTGAGAGCATTTTTGACATTAACAATGTCTCTTTGGGGGCTTCTAATATGTGATTTGAGTCATAGAGGGAGGGGATGGATATTGAGAATTGATTGACAAACTAGACCTCGTGGATGATTTAGGAACAGACTTATCAAGCAGTCCAAACCTTCGTCCCATTCCCTTTCCCTGGTGTTGAGCCTGAGGTACCTTTGTGAGGACTTTATCTAGGTTATTGTCTAGCCGGAGGGGATTAGGACCGGCGGCTCCAGTCTGCTGGATTCTGTCTTGACCTTATCTTGTTTTCCTTTCCTCAGTTTGTCTACTTTCTTTCTATGTTTGCTGAAGGAAGCTGACAATCCTTAACCATTATCATGAATGCTTGCTATGTGCCAGGTCGTATCAGAAATTCTTTCCATCTGCTGAGACTTAATTTTCTAAAAGCCCGATGAGCCTCTTCTTATTGCCCTACCCATTTGGCGGACCTGGAAACTGAGGCTTGGTGAACTTAAGCACTTGACTGTATCAGTCACCTTTCACTGAGATTCCAAGCAACCCCAATATTTTTGGACTTAAAACAGTGTCTGACAATTATTTTCCCTTTAAAGGGACGCAGAGTAATTTTTAGTTTTGTATGCTATACAAGTTCTGTCTCAATTACTTACGGATACCTTTGTCATACACATCATGTAAACAGACATGACTATAAAGCTGGGTGTGGCTGTATAATGAGACTCTGCCTCAAATTATATATATTATTATATATAGCTCAGGCTGGTCTTGAACTCATGCTCCTCCTACCTTAGCCTGTTAAGTACTAGGATTACAGTTACATGCCACCATACCCAGCTTTATACTTCCACGTCTAGCAATGAAGTTTTATTGGAACATGTGCTTTCTTTTTCTTTCTTTTTTTTTGTTGTTGTTCATTTTGGGGACAGGATCTTATTATAATTATTGTCGGCCATGATATATTATTTCTCTTTCTATGTGTTTCTCATAATTAAAAAAATTTAAAACACAGTGTATAAGCTATATGAAAATGGTGGTGGCCTTATTAAACACTCATTTAGGGGCTCAGAAGGGGGTACCTCAGTGGTAGATAATGTACTTAGCATGTATGAGACTGAAGTTCAATTTCCTCCACCGACACAATCACAAAAACACCCCCTTATTTCTTGTCTGGCTACATGAAAGCAGAAGTTTAGTTCTGAATCTGCTGGGCCCTATCCAGCTTACCTGGGCGTGTGCCCATGATTTTGGACCTCACCTGAAAGGGTGGCCACAGTGTAGGGCATATTGTTTCCACAAGAAAGGAACAGGATAGGCAGAACCAGATCACACAGTTTCAATGTCTCCCTAAGGCAAAATTCTCATGTGCCTATAAACTATAGAAGTTTCTTCCTCATATTTAGAAACTGGCAAGTCTAATATCCTAGTAGTGGGCAAACTCAGTGTCTGGAGAAGTCTGCCTTTTGACTCATGAAGGGTGCCTTTCCACAATGTCCTCATACAGAGAGGATGAATGAACTTGCTCTGGCCTCTGTCCCAAATCCTATTCATGACCTCACTACCTCTCAAAGGCTCTGTCTACCTCCTAAGGCCATCATTGTCAAATTTCAACAATTATTTTGTTGTTGTTATTGCTGTTTTCCAAGACAGGTTTTCTCTGGGTGTAGTCCTGACTGACCTGAAATTTGCTCTGCAGGCCAGAACTCACAGAGCTGCCTTGAACTCACAGAGATCCGCCTGCTTCTGCCTCCTGATTGAAGTGCACAGATTAAAGGTGTGCACCGCCGCACCCAGCTTCAGCATATGAATTTAAAAGGGGAGCGAGACAAAAATATTCAGAACAAGGGACCACTGTGACACTTAATTGTGTTTGTATGAAGAATATATCATATACTTACATCCTATTTGCCTAATCGGGAGACACAGTCAAGTCCACAGTGCATGGGAACAGGAGAGAAGCCTTGTTTAAGGGGCTATGGGTAATTGCTAATTTGGAAGATTGTATGGAGGGACTGAACATCCAGGGTGATGACAGCTCAAAGCTTTTATGCTCCCCAATCCATTCTGTCAGCCACTTTGCTGTGGAGTCTCTCCCCTGTGGTTGGTGCTAAGGTGTCATTCCCCTGTGGTAGGACTCTGTCCTTCCACTCCCCACAGATCTCTTTATTACCTGCCCTCCGAGGCAACACACCTTCCTTTGACGGTTGCCCTTACTGGGCTCTTAAGTGTTTCAGAAGCTGGACGCCTTTCACTAAGTTCTGTGCCCTCCTCCAGACCCAGAGAACGTGACTCACAGTCCACGGAGAGCCGCACCAGGATTGCCCGAGCACACAGGGTGCTGCTACTATGCATTCACTCCTTGCTAAGACTGTCGAAAGGGCTGTGCATCCCTCACCTGTTTTATCAGGAAAGGACTGCCTTCTCAGCAGAGGACACAAAGAATAAAGCCCAATTACTCCCTGACCTCCGGCCAGCCCTCCCCTGCCAGGAAACAATAGCTGCCGCTTGTATCCGGCTTCGCAGATTGCAAAGCCCCATCCTGGGTCATTCCAATCAATCCTTGAAAACACAGGAGCGCCAGACAAGATTACCATTTTACAGATCAAGAAACTGAGTCTGAATGAAAGTTCAGATATCTTGATGACCAGAGACTTCATTATGTGGTGATGAGATGAGTTAGTGGCGAAGCTGGACCTCAAACCCGGGGCTCTTTCCACTCACCCAGAAACACACCCTGGCTTTGATGTTTCCTGGTTTCCTCCCTTTAAAGCATTCCTACCACTGCTATGATGCAGGCTTAGAGTCCTTCCTCCCCTGGGAGTTTAGGAACCTTAAAAGGACTGGCAGAAAGGAGGTTTAACTCTTTACTGCTCACTGTATGACCATTGCATCAGCCAGGGAGGTGGTGTAGTCAGTAAAGGACTTGCCCAGCCAGTTTGTGAGCTGGGTTAAAGCCCTAGCAACTGCCGTGTGTGTGTGTGTGGGGGGGGTGGGGGAAGCAGAGCATGGTGCCACACACTTGTGGCCCAGTGCTGAGACTGGGACTCCTGGGGCCACTGATCATTCAGCCTAGACTATTTGGGCAAGTTCCAGGCGGTCAAGAGATTCAGTGCCCCACCCCCCACCCCAAGGTGGATGTTCCATAAAGGACAGCACCTAAAATTGACCCTGGTCTCATACCCACACATACATGTCCTCCTCCACACGAAGATGTACACATTGACACGCTCTTTCATGAATGATCTTGGTCACTGAAAGGTGATAGATTGTTATTGCAGGCGTATTACAATCTTGGACAACTTATTATTTCCACACTCAACGAATCCATGAATGCATGCTTTAAGGACACCTTTCCCAGCTTTCCCAGGTGAAGGAAAGAGTGAACTTCTCTTCTGCTTCGTCCCCAGACTCTTCTCCTCCCACAGACTCTATGAGCCTGTGTTGGATTTGTTCACTTGCTGGTGCTTGTCTCCCACCAAGCCCCTGAGCTCCTACTGAGCACAGACCCTCCCTGGGTCCCCTTTCCGTACACGTCCCCACTGTAACAGTTGTCCCTCTGGCCTTGACTGCTTGCTGCCTATGTGATCTTCTGAGCTCCGAAGGAACATACACTTCACATTTTTTTTTTTAACTCTTGGACTCCCCGTTTTTGCTAGTCATGAGGCCTGTTATTTCCCATTTGGCTCAATTCATCGGAGATGGTGGGGTGGGGGAGCAATGGAACTGCTCTCCTGCAGCTATCATCAGACAGCAACAATGACTTTTTCCTGCCTCAGTATTTTTAGAAAGTCGTCAACTAAAGTAATCAGCTTGTCAAATTCAGTGAATGATCGGGAAGGTGGTGTCATTGTTTCCTGGCCACCAGAATTCCGAGGGTTTGGCTGGAAATTAATGGAGGAATGGAAGGTTTTAGCTTTGGTTTCAGGGATCCCAACTGAGTATGCTTCTTTTTCTCATGCTACATTGTCCTTTGATGCTAGAACGTGGAACAGTCTATAAAATCTGGGAGGAGGGTGACAACGAAGAATGTCATTCTGATTCCTCTTCCTTACTCACATCCATCATCCAAACCATAGGCAGATAGCACTGAAAGGTGAAGGAGAGATCAAGGGATGGAGCTCAGTGGGTAGAGTAGCTGCCACGCATGCCTGAAGCCCGGGTTTGCATTCCCCAGCACCACATGTAACCTCACCTGGAGGCAGCTGAGGTTGTCCTTGACTACATCATAGTTCTGAGGCCAGCCTGTAATAAAGGAGACAACCTTGTCCGGGGAGGAGGAGGGAAGAAGGATCAGAAAGCGCCTTTTACCAACCTGCCTTTTAATGCTATTCACATCCCACAAACACTTGATTTCCAACTCAATATTGTTTCTAAAATTCCAGTCACACTTCGGTGTGCAACTTTCGCAGACACCGAGAGACCATTGGCTTGTCCGTGGAAGTTCATCTCTCGCCATGGGTTTGCAAACTCCACTTAAAAGTTTTAAGACGCTTCCAGCCGGTTGGGTGAGATCTACTCAAGTTCTTGTCAGAACTTACACAGTTCATGTTGTCTAGTGGGCCTTCAGCATAATTCAGTATGTGGCGAACAGAACCATGACTCATACTGCTTAGGCATGGTTAAAATTGGGGGATGGCAACTTTCATCCAATACTGTCAGAGATGCGTCCTACAGATGGGAGCCCTGACAAGATGCCACTTTAAATAAGCGGCCCCATACACTTCGCGCGAATCACCCGCTCCGCTCCTTCTCCTCTCCTCCAGCCTCAATGTGCTCTCTTTACCCTAGGTTTTGTTGTCGCGGGCACACAGAGCAGCTCAAGCCGAGATGCATGATTTAACAGATGTTTTGCAAAAGGTTCCATTCTTCTGGCCATCAGCACATGTGGAGCTGTCAGGAGCCCTGTAAAGATTTTACAAGCCTTATAAGTCATAGTTTATTGAGCTTGGGATGGAATTTAATATATCATCATGGCTCTGGAAGTTCCCTCCTCTTTGTCTGAGATAGCCTATAGCTTTATTTACCTTCTAACTCAAAAATGTTGGCCCTAAAAGACATTGAACAAGCCAAACTCCCCATTGGTGCCGTGGTGTCATCATTACCTTCTAGGTTTGGCTCCTTGTCCCCTTCATGAGGACACTGCTCCTTTTCTTTCTGGTCCAGGGTAGGTGTCCGGCTAGCATGCAATCCAGAGCCGTGCTTCAGAGAGCCTTTGGATCATTTCTTCTTTTTTTCTAAATAAACTTTTCTCGAAAAGTTCTTGTTTTTCCTCTCTCTCTCTCTCTCTCTCTCTCTCTCTCTCTCTCTCTCTCTCCCTCTTTTCCTCCCACTCTCCCATCATAGTCTCCTTATAATAGCCAAGGCTTGCCTCCATTTCCTGGGTGCTGACTGTTGGTTGATTGATTGATTGATAGATGTAGACAGGGTCTTGTGTATATCAGGACGGCTTTGAACTTGGTATATAGCCAAAATTGAATTTAAACTTGTGATTCTCTTGCTTTCATTTCCCAAGTGCCAGGATGGCAGCCATGTATGAGCCATCATGCCCAGCAGTGCTGGGGTGGTACACAGCGCATTGTGCAAGCTTGGCAAGCACTCTACCAACCAGACAGAGTTACAGCTCCAGCCTCTGTAGTTTCTAATTCACTCAACTCCTATCAAATTAATAGTTTCTAAATGTACCTAGAATCTTATCAAATTAGCTACCAATCTGATTTTTTATTGAAAAGTCTTGTGCAAATTAAAATAGTACAAATGTCTCAGGTGTGTGTGTGTGTGTGTGTAAGAGAGAGGGGGGGGGAGGGAGAGAGAGAGAGAGAGAGAGAGAGAGAGGGAGAGGACAGAGAGGCAGAGAGACAGGGAGAGAGATAAGGAGAGAGACAGGGAAGACACAGAGGGAGAGACGGGAGCTAGGGAGAGACAGGGAGGAGAGAGACTCTTGCTCTGTAGCCCCTTCCACCTGGATCTCAGGATTTTCCTACTCTCATCTCCCAAATGCTATGACTACAAGTGTAAGATGCCATAGCCAGCTCAGATGTCCCAAATCTAATAGAATTTATCAAAACTCACCTTAAAAAGACCTACAGAGCTTTCTGCAAATATGATATTCCAACCTGGTGGCCTGGTCAGCTTAAACACACACGTTAGGCTTGTTTTGCTACATTTGAAGGCTTTCTTAGTAGACTCATTTTTAGAACTGGAAAGAAAACAGAGTAGAAATTATGCTGCAGCTATCACCTCCTGAGTGTGTACATCCCAACAAATCCGTGAGCTGAATTCTTTTTTAAAGTCTTGTTACATCTGAGGAACCTGAGGTATAGAGCGCAGAAGTGCCAGGCCTGAAGATGACATGGCAGGTCTTTGACAGATTAGGACTTGTGTTTCTCTGCTTTTAATTATATCACAACGTTCTTCTTAAACTATGGAAGAGATTGTAATGTTAGCCATGCTCTACATTAACTTTGAAAAGAGTGAAATATGGAAGACAGACGGTCAAGAGCTCAGACTCCTTCAGGCAAAAATGCATATCTTCTCTTCTGTCCTTTCTTCTCTCCTCCCTCCTCTTGCCCCTCACCCATCCCCTCCTCCTCTCCCCTTTTCTCTCTTCTTCTCTCCCCATGTATTCTTTCTCCTTTTTTTTTGAGACACAGTCTCTCTCTGCAGCCCCTCCCTGAATTTAAGGTGTAATCCAGGATGACCTTGAACCCGTGCCTCCCCACAGCTGAGTTTCTGTGTGTCTGCCACCACACCCAGCTCAGAAATGTTTGCTATGCCATTTTCCCAACCAATACCCATCTGTTTTTTGCAATACACTTTAAATTTATTTTGTTTTATTTATTATTGTGTGCACATGCACGTGGGTTCCGAGTAGGGAACTCAGGCCCTTGGGGTTTGTAGGGCAAATCTGTTGAGCTATCTTGTTCCCCCTCTTCCTTAAAGATTTTCCCAATTTTATTTTTCTTCCCTCAATGACCACATGTATTATTATCCTTCTTTAAGTCCCTCAAGGGTCCGGTTTGGTTACTTACGCTTTCAATCCCAGGGCTTGAGGGCAGAGGCAGAGGCAGGTGAACTTCTGTGAGTTTGAAGCCCCCTGGTCTACCAAGAGCTTCAGGGCAGCCAGGACTTGTTACACACAGAAACCCTGCCTCCACCCCTAAAAAATCCCTCAAGACACTCTGTTTCTTTTTTTCTCCCCTGTGTAAAATATTTATTACGATTATTTCTTTATTGTGTGTGTGTGTGTGTGTGTGTGTGTGTGTGTGTGCATGGACATACATTCCATGGTATTTACTGGAAAATCATAGAGGACAGTTTGCAGGGATTGTTCTCTCCTACTATATGAGTCCTGAGGATCTACGTTAATTATAGCCCTTAGTCATGCAGGCAAGCACTGTTACCTAATGAGCCTTGTCATCCGCCCTGGTTTTGTTTGTTTGTTGTGGTCATTACCTGTTAATCTTCCTGTCTCCACCTCCCAAGTGCGGAGATGACATGTGTACCACCATGGTTGGTTAGCACTTTCTTAATCTTTTGATCAAAGATTGTTGTATTTGAACTACAATGATTTGTTCATTCTTTGATTGTAAGTGAAATGATACATGGTACTCAAATTAGTTGGTGGCCTGTTAAGCTCTCCTTTCTGTGGCTCAGTGCTTAAGAGCATTGGCTACTTTTCCAGAGGGTCTGAGTTCAATTCCCAGTAACTACCATGGTGTCTCACAACCACCCGTAACGAGGTCTGGTGCCCTCTTCTGGCTTGTAGACATACATGTAGGTACAACCCTGTATATAATAAATAGATAGTTAGCTATCTGTCTATCAAGATAGATAGATCATTAAAAAAATGAATATGGGACATAGATGTGATGTGCCCTCCCCCCGGGGGTGTGAGTGAGGAGGAGGATTGGCCAGATAAAGGTGGCTTTAAAATTATAAGCTTCAAAAGGGAGAAAGAAGAGTCCGTTGTTATGAAAATCTAGCCTTATGAGGGCTTCCTTGACAATCCCAGTGCTGAACAAAGTTGGAGAGTTGTGTCTGGGGCGAGAAACAAAAGAGGTCCATTGATGTTGCAGATTGCCGGACTTGTCCTGAAAGAAAAGAAAGGCCAGTAATGGGACCAATGGTAGCAGATCAGGTGGTGATGGCATGCATCTATTGTATTTAGTGATCAAGGAAGGCCTTTTTGAGGAGGTGAGCACAGATGAGACCTGAAGGTTGAGCAATAACTACCTGAAGAAAAGAGGAGGAACACTGTAGAGACAGCAATTAGCATAAGCAAAGGCCCAAAAGCAGGAAGGAAAAATTGAGGGAGGTCATTTTGGCTGCAGGGTGTCGAGCTCCAAAGACAATACCAGGAGGTGATGTGATGGGAACTGACAGGAATGTGCACGGGGGCAGACTCTTTAAATAAGGGGTCAGGGAAGGCCTCTGTGAGGAAGAGACATTGAATGGAGGCCTAAGCAGAGACAAGGAGTCAGCCATGCAAAGATCAGGGAGGAAAATGTCCTAAGAGAAAGAATAGCGACGGCAAAGGCCCCTAGGTATAGCATGCTTGGCCTGTCGGAAAGAAAGGAAGGGTACCATTGTGGCTGGACTAGGGAATCTGGAAAGATAAAACCGCAGAGCTGGGACGGAACAGCTAACTCAAGAGACTTGTGAAGTGTAGTGAAGACATTGAGTTGTAATCTATGTGAGCGGGAAACATCTGGACGCCTTACAAGCAAGAACCACTTCAACCTCTGTCTCGTCTGGAGCCCTGGGAACCCAGATTTCCACGCTGCTCACTAACATCCAGTGGACAGTGTATATTGCTTTTCTCTGAGCTACTGTCCTGTCTCCCAAGATGCACAGGAATCTTGGACTGGGGCTAGGTATTTAAATATGAAGTACATGACAAGTTGCTTGATGGGAGAGGGAGAGGAAGAGAGAAAGGGAGGGAGGAGGGGAAGAGAGGAGAGGAAAATGAGGGCTGTATCCTGACATCGAGCCTCAATCTAGTACAGTTATAAATACAATGTACTGTTAGCAGAATCCATAAGCAGGGCATTTAGGGACGGTGCCTGGGCAAAGTAACAGGGGACTTTAGAAGTCGGTGTGTATTTGGGTGGTGATGCATTGTTCTGGACAAGAACTTTGTGTACCCTGTATTTAATGTGTGGAAGATCAGTTCTCTTTTTGTAGTTTCCAGGTCTGATCTTTAATTTGGGGCCCAAAAATTTGTACCTCTAAAACCTCAGAAATGAATGTCTTCTTCTATTGAAAGGCTTCTAGCATTTGTTTTCAACTAAGGTTTTCTTTTAATTTTTTAAAAATAATTTATTTAATTTTATTTTATGTGCGTGGGTGTGAGGCTGTCAGATGCCCTGGAGTTACAGACAGTTGTGAGCTGCCATGTAGGTGCAGGAAATTGGACCTGAGTCCTCTGGAAGGACAGCCAGTGCTCACAACCACTGAGCCATCTCTCCAGCCCCAATTTATTTACTTGAAACAAAATCTCATGCAGCCCATGCTGTTTTCACACTCACTGTGGAGCCAAGGTTGACCCAGGATTCTTTGTGCAGCGCCTCCACCTCCTGAGTGCTTGGATTAGAGGTGTGCACTACCATGTGTGTCTCTTGCATGGAGCTCTAAAACACTGTATCTATTTCTCTGGAAAGGTCTCAAGCCTTCCTAATAATGATATCAATAGTTAATACTCTGAAGTGCTTATTATGTGCTAAGCATTGCAGTTTACCTGCATGGTTCCATTTCAGTCTATCAACAATCCCGTCTTATAGAAAGCTCCCAAGCTCACAGGAGTTGTCATTTTTTTTCAAGGTATTATATGAATCCGATACTAATAATGTACATACCGATTTAGTGCTATGAATATCTGTCTGACCCCGAGCTCCTCTTAATCTATATTGCCCCAACCAAGCTCACGTCTGCCATGATGTGATTAATTGAGTTAGACCTGCCCTCTTTTTATTTTTCCTGTCTCTCGTGGTCTACGTTCCATTTTCCTTTCATCATTAAAATCCCATGATACAGGGGATTCTGGGCTCAAACACACGTTATCTAATCTAGACAGAGCAATGCATTCCAGCTCAGGCCAAAAATCTGTTTGCCATGCTTCTTGAAGGTAGTGATCTTATCTTCATTTTTTTCATTGCCCTCATTATAAAGCAGAGAATAGTCTCAGCCTCGGTGCTCAGCAAATGCTTAGCCGACTTCCACTCTGCTTCAAAAGCCTGAGATGCTTTGTGATTGTTCCCATTGCAGCCGGACAGGGCTTCTCGGAATGTCTACACAGTTTTCTTTAGGGGGCAGAGTTTGGCCAGGTGGAATCCGTGATTTATATTCTAGCTGGGAAGAGTGGAACTGGCATAAGGTTTTGAGGGCTCATGACTGATACAGGAAGGAAAATCTGAAATCTACCCAACACTTGTCCGCTTTGCTTCGTTCAGTAATGTATTTAGGTCACAAAAATATGTACGGCATCCTTAAAAGCAAAGCCAGGGGCGGGAGATGCAATAATTTCTGCTTTGCCAGTCTCCGCAGCAGCTAACACAGCTCTCTGTTCAGGAGGGAGAAAGAACTGGATACCCTCACTGGGAATTGGGAGCCATGCAAATGGATGCAAGGCGCTCACAGTTTAGCCTGTGTGCTGAAGTTGGGACTGTCCAGTCTGGCATGTGGATCAGATCAGGGGCTAGTAAATGTCACTTTGTTTTGACACTGAATTGTAATGAGGTGGGAAGACGTGCCTGTTTCAGGAGGTTAAAAAGAAGAATGTGTTGGGAAAGTTCCAGCTTGATCCACCATTGACATAACAATCTGATATATCCAGGCTGGCTTTACAAGTAGCCCAGAAGTACAGGTTGTCCCGTACTTCTGGCAACAGTTTGTGTAGTGATAGAAAGTGACCAGAAGTACACAGGGATTTGAGACTAACAACAGTTGAATTATCTTTTTTTTTTTTTTTTAAAAAACAACACAGTCTGGTTGATTCCAGGCAAGCCTTGAACTTGCTATGTTGCTAAGGGTGATCTTAAACCTCTGATGTTTCTGTCTCTGTCTCCCTAATGCTGGGATTAAAGGTGAGTAGCACCATGCCTCATTATTCAGTAGCAGGAAGAAAGCCCAAGGAAGAGAATTGTACCATTAGAAAAGCCTTCTACCAACTGAGTTACAACCCCAGCCAGACAATTCCATTTCATACCTATATCTATATAGCTATATCTATAAATGTGTGTTCTGTAAAATTCAAATCTATAACATAAAATAGAACTACCACAAGGTATATTTTTATCTGCAATAAAAATGCAGCTTTCACTTATTGAGCAGGTTTTATATTCTAGGCATTATGCCAAGCTCTGTGTGTATTTTGCCTTATTTAATTCTCACATCAACCCTATGAAGTAAACACTATTATCTATTTTTTAGTGCTGTAGAAACAGCTTCAGAGTGGTTAAGTAACTTGCCTTAGGTCACACAGAGAGCAAGTGACAGTCACAATTCTGGAGTAAATTTCTGGCCCAGGGGCTTTTGATGAGACTGGATTCAGAACATCTGAGGATAAAAACCGAGTTTGGTGTTTAAAATGTTTTTTTTTTTGTTTGTTTGCTTTCGTGTGTGTGTGTGTGTGTGTATGTGTGTGTGTGTGTGTAATGTATGTTCTGAGATGCACAAGGCCAGCCTCTTTACCCTCTATCATGTTACTTGTCTGTATAATCACAGTGCCAAGCTTTAGGTGTTGTGTAACCAATTAGCGTATGGAAGAGAGAAAAGTAGGGTATATGGGAGGCTTTGGAGGGAGGAAAGAGAAGGGGGAAGTGATAGAATTATATTATAATCTCAAAAACTAAAATGTTGTATGATATACTATATCTCAAAAAATCTGTGGTCTGTGTATGCTATACATTTATTAACAAAAGGGGGTAATTTTCATTGTGCTTCTTAAATAACGACAGCTTAATTGCCGTACACACCTGCAGCCTCCCTGTTAAGTGATGTCTGGTAGGAAATTGCCTTGGCAGTTGCTTTTTGAAAATGATGATCAAAAGCACACGAAGAATGCCAGTTAATGCCATCATTATTTACTTAGTATAAATTTACAATAACAGGAAAATATGTTCATGGAAATACAATATCATCTAAAGAACTTAAAGAATTGAGGACAATTCCCATCTTTGTTGTTTGGCCTTACTTTCCTTTGAAAAACAAACAAGCCTGTTTATCACTTTGTCATAGGAAACAATGACCATGTTGATACAAAAAAAGAGGTAACCTTAGGTAGAAATAATAAATAACTATCATCGTGGATGAAAAGGCTTTGTTGAAAAAGGAGTTTTGTTTGGTCCTTGAAATATTCTTTTGAAGAAAGGCATGTGGCTTGAGGGTTAATTGATAAATTAGATGCCAAGGAACTATACCTCTGTCTGCCCTCTGTAAAAACATCCAAACTGATGGTTATGTTGCTCTAAAATGAAGTTCGCCCAGCTGATTTTGCTTTGTCCTTATGTCTCCGTAGCTCCCATGAACACAGCAATTCCTGCACTGCAGACTCCACTCCTCACTGTCTTCCTTATGTTCCCTGCTCCTTGAAGCCCTTCTCCTTCTATGCCCAAATTTCCGCCTTCTTCCAGGTGAGCAGAGGGCTCACAGCCTTTGGGCCGCTACCCTGATAGCTCATAGAACCTGTGTCATTTCTCTGACTAGATTCTCAGAATCCCATAGGAATTTTACTGGGCTATTTAACAGACAAATCAGAAGTTTGAGGCCCCGAATCTTTTCTTTTTAAATTTAATTTTTAATTTAAAAATTTTTTTTTTTTTTAAGACAGAGTCTCAAACGTACTCTGTAGGCAAGGATGAACGTGAGCCTCTTCTGTTTCCACCCCACTCCTGTGCCGGGTTTCCAGGCATAGTCTTGATGACGGAACCCAGGGATTCGTGTAAGCTAGGCAAACACTCTACCAGTTAAGCTACAGATCTACCCCACCCCTCACACTTCCCTTTTGGAAACTGAGTTTTTAGTTAATTTGTCTTACCCGTCTACTAGGCGCTAACTTTCCTGGAGTTGGAATCCATTCTCAGTCAGTTTTACCTGTCTGCAAATACACAGCGCAGGGCTTTGCCTAGCCACTGTTTCTCAAGAGTATCCATTTAGATTCGAATGTCTACTATGTGGCAGATACTGGTTTTGTTTGCAGCACGAGTAAAGTATCTGCTTCCAAGATACTTCTGGAACCCAGATGTGTTTGTATAATATTTCAAAAATGACCTGGCAAAGGATACGCTAGAGTCATGGGACAAGGCAGCTTGCTTGGAAACCCATGGGGCTTGACAAGGAAGAATGCCTAGGCTGGAAGAATGGGCAGTGTATCAGACAGTGGTCTAAATACATCATGATTTCAACATTAAGCTTGTTCTAGAAGACAACATTATCTTGAATGTAACTGGGAGAGTTGAGTAGACCAAGGCGTGCAGCTAGGAAGATATGGGGTAGCTTTGTCAACGCATGCTCTATGAATTCAGGTAGAGAACATTCAATGAGCCAGATGTCAGAGTCCTTGGAGAATAATGGGAAACATTCAGGACAGTGGTAAACGGTGGCCCTTGGTAGGAGTAGGAGAAAGTGCTTCCAGATACTGGGAATCTGTCTTTGTCTGTGAAGAGACATTATGACCATGGCAACTCTTATAAAGGAAAATGTAGCACAAATTCTAATTGATCTTCATAAAAACCTGGAGTCAGATATTAGGGGGTGAAAGCTGAGAGATCAGAGAAGCAGGGTAGCCAGTCACAAGAGAGCCCTTTTACCTCTACCGATGCTCAGACCAAAGGAGCCGTCCTGTCCTCACACTGCCTCATCCAGACTGCCTCCTCCAGACTACTGAACTCTTGTCTCCTCCAGTTTTATATTCCTCTCTCTGCCCAGCCATATGCCTTCCTGTCTCCACCTTCTTGGTGATAGGATTAAAGGTGTGCAACTCCCATGTACTGGGATTACAGGTGTGAGCCAACATCACCTGACTCTTTTTGAGACTGGATCAATCTAGCATAAACCAAGCTGGCCTTGGTCTCACCAAGTTCTGCCCACTGATGTTTCCCAGGTGTGTGCCACCACTGCCCGACCTCTAGGGGCTTATCTCTGCACTCTGTTCTTCAGGCAAGCTTTATTTGTTAAAACACAAATAAAATATCACGACAGGAAAATGTTAAATTGGGACTGTCTTACGGTTCAGAAGTTTAGTCCATTATCATAAAAGGGACAAACGTTGCAAGAGGCAGGCAGACATGGTGCTGGAAAAGGAGCTGAGAGTTCTACATCTGGATCAGCAAGCAACAGGAAAAGAGAGTGGGTGTGGCTTGAGTATCTGAGATCTCACTCCCCCCCGCCCCCCCCCCCCACACTTTCTCTACCAAGGCCACACCTCCTAACAGTGCCACTCCTTATGAGCTTATGGGGGGGGCATTTTGACAACCACAGTATTGGGGGAAGGGACTTTTCCAGAAGCTTAAAATCAGGATAGGCAAGAGGATGCTGGTTCCTTAGGTTACCCTACCCTAGCCTCTGTATTTCCGATTTTGACTATTGAAGATGTAACAGTTTTAGTGGAGTCAGCTACATGGTGTGTGCTTGCTGTCTCTATAGGGAGCCAGTTAGATTGGTGATTGGAAAGTGTTCTGTGAAAATACTGAAAGGCTAGACATGCTTGTTTACAAGTTGGATGAAGGTGGATGATGCTGTTAAAAAGGCAAAGGTGACAAGGATCTCAGCTCTCATTTAGTGAACCTGATGAATTCCATACTCAAACATTCTGAGGTCCCAAGGAAAGTAAAATTTCCCAGTACACTTCTATAACTAACCTTTTTAAAGATTTCTTATTTCATACACAGAGTAGTGTTTCTCAGAGTGTGAGTAAAGTACATGAATACCTCTGAAGGTGGTCTACATACTGTTTTATACCACTGGACTTCCAATGTGGAAAAGTCCTTGAAGGTACACAAATATGATGCATGAAATTAAAAAGAAAACCTTGCCTGTAAGCTAGGTGTGGTGGCATGTGCTGTGGGATAATGTTCTTGTACAATCTAAAGATTTGTCACTCATATTGGTTTAATAAAACGCTGATTGGCCAGTAACCAGGCAGAAAGTATAGATAGGGCAAACAGACTAGGAGAATTCTGGGAAGAGGAAAGGCAGAGATGCAGTCGTCATCCAGATGCAGGGGAAGCAAGATGAGAATGCCTTACTGAGAAAAGGTACCAAGCCACAAGGCTAAACATAGGTAAGAATTATAGATTAATTTAAGTTGTAAGAGTTAGTTAGTAGTAACCCTGAACCAAACAGTTTATAATTAATACAAACCTCTATGTATTTATTTGGGACTGAATAACTTTGGACCAGATGGGGCAGAAACTTCTGTCTACAGACACATGTCTGTAGTTCCAGATACTTAGGAGGCTGAGCAGGTAGAGTTGCCTGTTAGATGTAGACTGACCTGTATAATATATCTAGGCCATGTCTCAAACTTGCAAACTAGATTATATTTTAAAAATATCTAAAAGTCATTGGTGCTTTCCACAGCAGTGTGTTATACCTAGGTATTCACAGTTTGAATGTGTGATGTTTCCCCACAAGCACATTTGTTTGAATATTCTGTCCCTAACAGTTGGCACACTTTTGGAAGGTTTGATGTTTCTGATATGGCCCTAGCACATATGTATAGGGTTATAGAGTCAGGGGGAAAGGGCTCTGTAGCTCAACCTGCTCTCAGCCTGACCTCTCTGCTTCCTCCTCAACATCATATACAAAAAAATTGCCATGGAGCCACCCACCACTATGCCTTCCCTGCCAGGGTAGATGATGTCCCTTTAAAATGAGGCAAAGTAAATTCGTTCTCTCTTCAGTTGCTTATGTTGGGTATTCTGTCACAGGATGAAAGATATTGCCAGGATGTCTAGCTACAAATGAGTCTTCTAACAGTATGGTCCTTAAAGCTTTGGCTCATACCATCCTGATGAGAGCTCTAAGGTGAGATAGCATATAGACATGTCTCCTCAGTCTTCATCATATTCATTCAGTCTGTCAGTACTTTCTTCTCTCGCCCCTCCCTCCTTTCAGTCCTCTCTTGCTCTTCTTATTGTTCTGTTTTTATTTATTTATTTATTTATTTATTTATTTATTTATTTATTTATTATCAAGACAGGGTTTCTCTGTGTAGCCCTAACTGTCCTGGAACTCACTCTGTAGGCCATGCTGACCTCAAACTCACAGACTGAGTGCCTCTGAGTGCTGAGATGAAAGGCACGCACCACCACCACTTGGCTCCCTCCCTTCTTAAGGTATGTTCTGCCTTTGCCTTCTATTAAACTGGAGTCATTTGCTTTTAAAAAAGTATTTAATTACATTTGTTTGTTTGTTTGTTTGTTTGTTTGTTTTCTGTGAAGGTCAGAGGACAACTCGTGGGAGCCAATTGTCATCTGATTTTGTATAAATGACTGTACTCCACGATGGCTTCTCAATGACAAAATTACCTAATATATTTTTTGGATGTTATGCCTGCTACTAGACAACAGTAAAGCTTTTTTTTTTGATAAAAAATATATCACATATATGACTTAGAAAGAGTTCCTTCCCTTCTTTAGACTCTCTCTTCCTTTGTTTGAGTGTTCCTTTGCTGGGAAGAAACTTCGCAGCTTGATACAATCTTATTTGCCTGTTTTTGCTTTTAGTACTTTAACTTCGAGGGTGATAGCCAAGAAGTCATTGCCATGACCAGTTTCCAAAATCTTTTTTCTTATGTTTTGTTCTAGTGTGTTTTATAATTTGATGTTTAAGTTCATTATCAATTTTGAGTTGATTCTTCTATATGGTGAGAAGTAAGGTCTCATTTCCTTCTTCTCCCTGTGGACTCCTACCTATTTTTTTCTGAGCACATTTCATGAAAGAATCTGTGCTTTTTCCATTGTGTGCTCTTTGCATCTTTATTGAAGACCTATTGCTGGGAAATGAGAGGATTCATTTCTCTTCCTTTGATGTATTTTTATGCCAGTACTATGCCATTGTTGGCTATAGCTTTGTGCTGTATTTTGGAATCAGGTTGTGTATTGCTTGAACTGTGTTCTTTTAGCTTCAGATTACTTGTTCTGTTAAGGTTTGAGTAGTTCAATTATTCATTTTAGAGCTTCTCCATTTTTATGAAAAATGTCATGAGAATAGACACTGTAGCAACATTAATTCTAATTCATGAATATGAATATATATCTTCATCTATTGTGACCACTTTAATTTCTTTCATTAGTGATTTATAATTTTTGTTATATGTATTTTTTATATTTAAAATAGTTTCTAGATATTTGACTTCACAGTTATTGTAAATGGGGTTGCCTTTTGCAATGCTAATTCAGATTATTGCTTACCGGCAAATAGCAATGCTGTCGACTTTTTAATGTATATTGTGTGTCTGCTGTTTTATCGACTTTGTTTATCCTAATAGTTTCCTTAGAGTCTCCAGAATTTTTTCTCTACTTCTCCTCTTCCTGCTCCTCCTCTTTCTCCTTCTTCTTTTGTAGATAGGGTCTCAGTACATTACCTCATTGGCCTGGAACGCCATAAAGATCCACCAGCTTCTGCTGGGATTAAAGATGTGTCCCACCTCACCTAGCCTGGATTTTTTAAATACTATAATATCACTTCATCTTTAAAAAGGTGCAATCTTACCTTTCCTTTTTTACTTTTGATGATTTTTGCTTGTTTGTTTCTTGCTTCCGTTGCTCTGACTAGCATTTTCTAGATTACAGTGAGCGGGTCTGGTGAGAATGGGCTTACTCATCTGATTCTAGAATTTAGAGGGAAAGCTTTTCCTTTTTCATCATTAAGTATGATGCTAACTGTGAAGAACATTTTCCACAGAAATAGATGCTGGATGATCATATTTGTAAATATCCAACATTCACTGTGATGAGTGATTCCAAATTATATGATGTGTGTGTTTAAATGTGATGCTTTGACCCAGCGACAGGTCACCTGTGTGCACCCTTTTTTTCCTTCTTACAGAAAAAGTCTTAATTTGGAGCATTCATGGATTCTTAGTTCAAGATGTTCTTTTAAAGCTTGATCAAAACTCTAGGTTCAAATTTGATATCACTCTTCCTCTGTCCTGAAGAACAAGGGAACAGACAATAGTTGACCACATTGCACGAACATAGACCACTAGAAGTGTGTGGTGGGTTTCTTATAACAAAATTGCTGGAACAAAAAATTAGCTAAATGTAAAATGATTTCTGCGTTTCATCAGCAGTAGACTCTTTAAGTCAAATTTTATGACTAACAAATGTGAAACAGCCAGCGTCCAAGCAGTTAGACTAGTCGCCTTAGGAGCTGGAGGCCAAGCAGTTAGACCAGCTGCCTTAGGAGCTGGAAGAGAACCATCTTTGTTCTAGGATGTCTAGAAGTCTTCATGCTCAAACACCTCTAGGAAATACAGTTCAGACTTTGTTAACAGGTCGGGATATGTTTAAGATACATAAGCTTTATTGAAATTGCCCATTGAATAAGTTTCAGTTAATTTTAGTAACTGCTGCTATCTAAGTCCTGGAGAGAATACTTCTGCTGTTTAGGTTTAAGGAGGTGTGTACAAGTGATGGAGAATATAGAGGAGAATATCTGGAGAATTGTAGATGGTTTGAACAGAGTATAACAAGAGGTTTTTTTGTATGTTTTTTTTCTTTTCTTTTCTTTCTTTTCTTTTCTTTTCTTTTCTTTTCTTTTCTTCCTCCCTCCCTCAGTTCCCCCCCTTTATTTCCTTCTTTTTTGAATCAGGGTTTCTCTGTGTAGCTTTGGCTGTCCTAGAACTAGCTCTGTAGACCATGCTGGCCTCGAACTCACAGAATTCCACATGCCTCTGCCTCTCCAGTGCTGAGATTAAAGGCATATGCCATCATTGTCTGGCAGCCACAAGATCTTTAAAAATAAAATTTCCTCAGAAAACTGGGGAATCACTAAAAAGAAGATCTATAACACTATGCTTTTAGTTAAGAAAATCTTTGTATAATGCCAGCTTTCAGGAGTTGGTATGACTTTCACTGGGCCCAGGACTTTGTTTTTGCTTTGCCTTTTTGGAAAGTGATGGCTTTAAACTGTATCTGGTTAGGTCTTCTGGGTACAGTAAGATACCACACAGAGAACTGGCAATTGCTATGTTGAACACACAACACATACCTGACCAAAGGAATCATAATAAAATCTCAGTGTAAAAGAAAATATGGGAGAATCACTGTGCTCCACGCCAACTTAGTGGAGTTTTAAAAAACTCAGATGTTTCCTAATGAAAAAGTGTTGGAAAATGCTGTGGTGAAGCTGTGTATGTTGTGTGTGCACACATGTGTGTGCATATGCTTAGGACCTTGTGCATGCCAGTCAAATGTTCTACCACTGAGGTATGACTTTTTATTTTTACTTAAACATATTTCCTGAGAAGAAATAATGCGTTTCAATAATATTTGTTTTGATAATTTAAATTAGTTGAGGGCTTGGGAGGATGTTCAGTCAGTAGACTGTTTTCTCCTACTATGCACAAAGGCCTAGGATCCATTTTCAACACTATAAATTGGCATGGTGGTGCACACCTGCACTCTGGAGGCAGAGACAAAAGGGTCCAAGAGTCCAGTGTCATCCTTAGCTACACGGCCTGAGATACCTGAGGCCATGTCTGAAGAAAAGTAATAGACATAACAAAACAATCACAACAGCTAAGTGCAGGAGGCTCTCTCTGCAACCAAAGGGTAGATATTTTCCACAGGTGAATAAAATTAGTTGATTGTGAATCCAAATTGTAATACATTGAAAATAATACAAAAATTAAAATTGCTAACTGCAAACATATAATGCTAAATATCTTCCAGATCACTAAATTTAGAATAATACTAAATGGTTTCCAGATCAGAAAGTTTAGGTGTAGAGAGTTTAGTGTACAAGACAAAAGTCACAAAGGCGGTTTTTGGAGGACCTTGAATTTGAACTCTCATCTCTTCCCTGTCACCTTGCCTCCTTGAGACAGATCCTACAAAGGGAAAGACTAATGCATACATATAAGCTTATACTCTCAAAGCATATGCTCTCCGTTTTTTCCCGTGATAAAAATGATGGCTGTAAAAATATTCAAACAACAGCCAAGTGCGGGAGCTCTGGTTGCAGCTAAAGGATAGCTATTTCCTGCAAGCAACGGGAACACCAAGTCAGCTCCCAGTGGCTTAGCACTTAAAGCTCGGAAAGTTTGCTGAACTCTTGTTTCTTTCCCATAGCATAGGAAAGCATTCATTCAAGGTCTGTCATTACTGCAGGCCCAAATTTAGAAAGTTATGGCTATGATATTGCTACTCTTGGAGGAAGATATCATACAGAGCAGTTTTGCAAAAATGTTGTGAAATTGAGTGCTATGGAAACAGGACAGTACCTGCCTCCCCTTTGAAACACATGAGGTAATCATTTGAATTACACCTTTGCGAAGGCCCGTTAGAATGCATTTCTTCTTTGGGTGTATGATACAGTGATTAACATGACCCTTTGGGGAGGTTTGATCTGCTTGTAAGATGCCTGGAAACCCAGCAGACTCTCAAAGAGGCTTTATTATACAGGTCCCACCACTGACAGGGCATGGGAAATGCAGGACGCAGAATAGAAAGACAGATTTTGTTCTGTCCTGGTGTGTCTCAGATATTTATTAATCGAGATGGCATTTGCAGTGGTAAATCCCATTTCCCCTTTCCCATCCCCTCTGGCTGGTGTATGATGACAGCATTAGAGCTGATGCCACTTGACTGATCATGCATTGCTGATCAACATTCAAAGCAACCAGAAGAGACAAAAGAGAAGGCCTTGAGGTCCCCAGAGTACTAATGGAAGGGGAGAAACTGCTCATTTGAAACAGACTTAAAATTTCATTCATTTCTAACCAATACCAACATGTGCTACTTTCTCTTTATTATGTGTTGTCAGGAGGCAAGCTGAATGTGGTTTATGAACCACTTGCAAAACTGCCCCTCCCATCTCTCCAACCTCCCACCCTCCACTATCTTCAAGTTCCCATTCTAAGAACCACATTTAAAAAAATAATTTATTTTATTTGTGTGTTTGTGTATACATGTGAGCCACATGTATGCAAGTGTGTGTGTGTGTGTGTGTGTGTGTGTGTACGTGTGTGTGTATGCATATGTTGGTCAAATGTATACATACAGGTGCTTCTTGGAAACCAGAAGAGGTGTCAGATCCCCTAGAGCTAGAGTTACAGGCATTTCTGAAATGCCTGATGTGGGTGTTGGGAATTGAACTCAGGTCCTCTGGAAGAGTAGTAAGTGCTCTTAACTACTGAGCCATCTCTCCAACCCAGGACTGCACTTTTTATTGAGTATTCTTCTCTTGTTTCTAGTCTATGCTTCTAATTTTAACATAACAGGACTATATGAGACTGATCACACTTAGAATATCGGGTGCCTGAAAAAAGAGAAAACAAAAACCATACATATACAACCCTTGCATTCTATGGGCTCTTGACATTTTATTTCACATTCTATTTTTTTATGCTTAGCACTGCTTACAACTCTTCTCTGGATATAATAAAGTACTATATTAAAGATATTATTAGACATTTCTCCTATTTACTTGTTTCACCACTCAAAGTGATGGACCAAATGTGTGTAAAGAAGTGTATTAGTTCACAGAAAAGAATATGGACTTGATTCTGCCTTGACTGGAGTTTCTGTCATAAAAATCCTAAGAAAGTTCTAGAAGAAATTCTGAAGGGTCTGTGGCTGCTGCAGCATCCATAAGTTCATGAGACAATCTCCAGTTCACAGTCATATCTTAGATACTTTGTTAATTTTTCACAATAAATACATTATGGTGTAGTATGAGGGCCTGCTTGTTGGGGCTTCTGTCCTGCCCACTTCCTACAGCTGGTAAGCCCCCAAAGAAATCACACAGAGATCTATATAAATTATAAACTGATTGACTCATTAGCTCAGGCTTTGTATTAGCTCTTATAATGTATATTAGCCCTTTATTCTAGTATATGTTAACCACATGGCTCAGTACCTTTTTCAGCTGTACAGGTCGCATCCTGCTTCTTTGGTGTTTGGACAGAACTGTGGAGGAATGGGTTTCCTCCTTCCCAGAATTCTCCTGTTTCCATTTCCCTGCCTCTACTTCCTGTCTGGTTGTCCTGCCTATACTTCATGCCTGGCTACTGGCCAATCAGTATTTATTTAAAACACAATTGACAAAATAAAGAATTGTCCCACACCATTATGGTCTCATTTTCAATGTTATTAAGTAGAATTATGGCAGGAAAGTAATATATATGAGACTAGGATTCAATATACATTACTTGCTTATTTTTTTCATAAAATCCAGATGTTTTTCTAGACAATGTTAGTAGTTAAGAAAACAGAGATAAGGTTTGGTACCTATGGAATTTACCTCCTGGCAAGAAGTGCTGATTGAAATGACTAGAGTATAGAGGTACTTGGGTGGTAGATACTAATATATCTGATTTAATGATAAGAAATTGAGTCTGAGTTGTCTGGCTCGGGCAGTCTGTGGGCTTACTGGTGGTGAAATTAGGATTTATCCCTAGTGCTTGAACTAGCGTTTTGGAGCCCATTCTTTTTGGAGGGATGTAAATGGAGATTGCACTTTTGTTTCCCACCTGCCCAGACCTGAATAATCACACCACAGAAACTATATTAATTACAACACTGTTTGGCCAATAACTGAGGTGTATTCCTAGCTAGCTATTATATCTTAAATTAACCTATTTCTATTCATCTATGTATCACCACGAGGCTGTAACCTGCCAGTAAGATTCCTGTGACTGTCTCCTTTGGCAGCTACATGGCATCTTCCTGGCTCCACCTACTCTCTATATCTCTTCCAGCCTGGCTATATCCTGCTCTGCCATAGGCCAAAGAAGCTTTATTCATTAATCAATAAGAGCAATACATATACAGAAGGACATTCCACATCATTTGATAACCTGAATTTGATCCCTGTAAACTACATGCTGGAAGAGGATAACAAACTACCCTAAAACGTTCTTTTACCTCACATGAATAACATTTTTTTAAAAAAAAAATTTAAAAGATTTTAATATGTAGGGAAAGTGGGCAAAGAGTGTCTGGTACTCAGTGAACAACTTTGTAATATTTATACAATTTTAATTATTTCAAAATGAAATGTTAAAACATTAGTATCACTCCCCAAACTTGGTCATTACCCATTTTTTTTTCAGAGAGACCATCATTTTCCAACTGCCATTGTTGAAAACTCAGGAACTCATGCGTTCTGTTTTCTTTACTGTTTCTGATCGCTATAAAATTGAAATGTCGGTCTTCCCCACTCCCACAGCCATGGCCCTACTCAAAAACTATCTCACTTCCTCTGGAGTCCTATATTTACTTCTAGTCACTCTAACTCTTCTCTCAGGTCACTTTCCAGGCCACAGTGCAACTTATCATTCCCGCAAAGTCAATCTCACATTGCTTGCTAAGGAAAGGCAGCCATTCCCCCAGCACTGGAGCAGGTAGAACGTTTAAAAAAAAAAAGGACATCAAGAAAAATCTGTCAAGTACACTGGTGATACAAAGTTCTTTGCTGAGATTTCTAGACTAACCGTGTCTTGTTGAAACACAAAGCAAGTAGTAGATCCAATTTCAAATTTTCTTTTCAAGAGTAAAAGGGAATGGCTGAAATGAACGCTAATACAATTTATTTACCTTGTTTTTAAATCCTATACTTTCAATATGTGGTGTGTATTTTCCACTTAGAGAGTATCTCAGTTTGGTCTACCTCTATTTCTAGAGCTTAGTAGCCACACACAGCTAGTGGCTACTGTTGAGGCTCAAAGAAAATATCCACAGATGTTCCTTGATGTGGTGATTATGAGGTATGAGAATCTGAAACCTAAGTATGAGAATATGAAGGTGACATATATGGATATCAGTATGAGTTATCTGAAGGTATCCAAAAAATCACCCCCCCCAATAGTATTGCCTGTTTTATCCCCATAACAACAGATACTTTGGGGGAGTATAATCCAGGGTAAAGCATTTCTTGACTAGCCTAAGTGGTACACTAGGCTCGGTCCCTATTAATTACATAATTTGGGGAAGAGGCAGGTGGTTATTTTCCTAGTTAGGATTACTATTGCTGTGATAAAACACCATGACCAAAGGAACTTGGGGAGGAAAGGGTGTCTTTCACTCACAGTTCTATATCACAGTCCATCAACAAAGGAAGTCAGGACAGGAACTCAAACCAGGCAGGAACCCGAAGGCAGGAGCTGATGCAGAGGCCACGGAGGATGCTGCTTACTGGTTTGCTCCCCATAGACTTAGTCAGTCTGCTATCTTTTAGAACCCAGAACCACCAACCCAGGGATGTACCCACCCAAAATGAGCTAGGTATCAATTACTAATTCAAAAAATGCCCTAGAGATTTTCCTATAGTCCCACCTTATAGAGGCATTCTCTCGATCAAGGCTCCTTCCTCTCTGATGACCCTAGCTTGTGCCAAGTTCACGTAATACTTGCCAGCTCAGTTATCTTCATTAGAACCCCAGCTTTTAACATACAATGTCACTCTGTAGCCTAGGCTTGCCTGAAATTTATTATGTCACAGACTGGTGTCCACTCACAGTAATCCTCCTTCCTCAGCCTCTCAAGTGCTTTGGTTACAGGACTAAGCTATCACTCCCAGCCAGACTTAATTTGTTGGTCTTTTTTAAATGGGTGTAGGTGTTTTGCCTGCATGTATACGTGTGTACCATGTGCATGTTTAGCTTCTCAAAGAGGCCATAAGAGTGCATCAAATTCCCTGGAGCTGGAGTTAGAGACATTTGTGAGTCACCATGTAGGTACTGGAAATCAAATCTCGGTCCTCTGTAAGAGTAATAAGTGTTCTTTATATTTATTTATTTTTGATATCCACCCAAAATAGAGTTTAATGTAAGCATCTATATAAAGTAAGTATTTACATCAAAGAAAGGCAATTCTTGGGAGAGACTCTGGGTAAGATGTATCCAAAAACTACTTCAAGCATGTATTTATTCATTCAGGTATTATTTATAGAGCATCTACAGGACAGGCATAAAATGAAGGCAGAGCAATTAGTAAAGCAGGGCAAGTCTCCCTGGTACATTGCTTGTAGAAATAGACACCATGTTTTCCTTTCATGTGTGCTTTTCTTTGTAGAGTGATTTCCTGCTTCTATCATGATAGGGAGGCTGTAGAAAATCACTAAGAGAACAGATAGTTAAAGGTTGCCAATACACATGCCCATAAAAAAGAATGTGAAGTAATACATTTGTTTTACAAACGGGAATAGAAGATGCTTTCTTGTACCTTGAATCTTAGACTGAGCTGTGACTTGGGACAGAAATGATACGATGTCATTTATGATTGTGTGCTTTAAAGAAATTGTTTACTCTTTGAATTTCTCCTTTGTAACTCTGTCCAGCTATCATGAGATCAAACTTGTACTCGCTTGCTGGAATTTGAGAGACTAGATGGAGACGGGGAGTCATCTCAGTGAAGACCATTCTGGACCAACCGTATTCCAGTCGACTAATTGACTGAGTGCAAATATAAGAGGAGTGCTGGTGAGACTGGACACTTCTCATGGTCTCACTTAAAGAGAAAACAAAATAAGTGGTTGCTATTTTAAGGAGTTAAATTAAAATTATATTAAAGTAAATTAAAATGTTATTTGTCAGACTGGAAAAAAACGTAACACAGTTCCAGACCTTGAGAGTTTACATTCTAGGAAGAAGAAAGCAAATAAAAATAACAAAATCACAATGGACTTAAATGGACAATCCTGGAAAAATTATAGTTGAATAAAATATCAAAGGATGCTGGGCTAGAGGAAAGAAGTTGCTATTTTTTTGTAGTTGCCTGAGGGTGGCTTGATAAAGTTCTCAGGAGGATGATTTTGAGACTTGAAGAAACGGTCACTAGTATAAATAAGGACTGAGAAATCTTTGGAAATTTATTATGAAAACTACAAATGGTTTATCTCTAATAAAAATGCCAAGAAGCTACAGATTTGGAAATTTGTATGCTCGGAATTTAGGGATTTCTCAGTTCCTGCTAGGAAAAAGTTATACTGAAATTGTTAGCATTTACCTTTGTAAACTCAGGGTCATATCCTTAAAGGAGTAAAAATAGGCTTAAATTCTTGGACCTTTGGTCAGGGTGGGCCCCCACATACCTTCTTTAGAAGAATACCCAGTCAGTCATTGAGAAGCCCTGGGCAGGTCTTATCCAGCAAGTCACAAGTAGTTCCTCTAACCCTGACAAACTCTACAGCGTTGAAAGAAAACAAACCAAAAACCAAAACCAAATAAAACCTGCCCTGCCAGAGAGGGCACCTTGATTTATCTTCCTATTATGCGCAATACTGTACTTTCAGGATACTGTATAATTTCATTTTGAGAACACTTTATTAAGGTATAATTTGCCTACTTTAGAATAAAGTATAATGTATATGATTCAAGGGTTTTCAGTACATTGACAGAACTGTAGAACAATCTCATGACGTCTTTACCATCTCCCAAATTATCTTGTAACACAAGTGTTCTTAACCATGAGCTACCCCTCCAGCTCCCAATTTCACCAGTCTAAAGAGCTTCTTCCCAGTGAAGTTTAAGAGCTCACTTTCTGTCTGTAAGAAACATTGACGTTTTCCGAGGGCTTGAAACAAATGCTATCTACCACCCCAACCTGGGATTATCTAATTTGGTTTTTTTGTTTGTTTGTTTATTGAGACAATGTTTCTCTGTGTACGTTTGGAGCCTGTCCTAGAACTTGCTCTGTAGACCAGGTTGGCTTCGAACTCACAGAGATCCACTTGTCTCTGCCTCCTGAGTGCTGGGATTAAAGGCATTCAACACCATTTCCCATCTGAGGATTATCTAATTTTGATTAAATTTATGATCAGTAGTGTCATGGGATTGCTATCTTATCACAATGCTTTCTTTGTCTCTCTCTGTCTGTCTCTTTCTGTCTCTACCTCTGAGACATGGTCTCGCTTGGTATCCTGGAACTTGCTCTGTAGACCAGGCTGACTTTGAACTCACAGAGATCCATCTGCCTCTTCCTCCCAAGTGCTAGGTGTTTTACCTCTTAAATGCAGGTTATAGTATACTTCTCATGTCAGTTGGACCCTGTTGCCTCAAACACATGCCTGTGTGTGTAGCTGCCACTGGGATTGGGAGTGCCAATACTCTTGAATTATGTTCGCCCATTGACTGCTATGTTCCCATCCTGTATCTATTCTTCGACAAATTCATAAGACACACCCTATAATGCTGTGCAGGCAGACTGCATCCGAACAAGCCTTTTAAATCAATCTCTCCAGCATTCGTGCCTTATTGCAACACTTAGCCTGCTTCCTCACTCCCTTACTCCTCCATTCTACAGTCATTGTGCAACTATGGGAATGATTTCAAGGTCTAACCATGGTGGCTCATGCCTGTCATCCAAGTTCTTAGAAGACTGAGGTCGGAAGACTTCTGTGGCATCAAGGCTATCCTGGGCTATGCAGATAACACCAGGGCTACAGGGTAAGACTCTGCCTAAAAAAAGATGTAAATAAATAAGTAATAAAATAAAGTTACTAAAATAAAGCAGAACTGGGTTTGCAGCTAGGAAGCAAGCCAGACTTGTTTTATTTTGGCCGCTTCTGTGAGGGAATTTTCAAGGAAACCTAATAACTAACTATACCACACTTTCCCCACATGAAACACTTGAGCACAGGCTGCCCGCTGTGAAATCAGTCCAAGCTGCCGGACTGATAGCTCTCACTAGTTTGTGGACTGGCAAAACAAAACTCTGCCAGTATTTACATTGAGTCCAAATACGTCTTTGGAGCCTCCTATAATTGGTACAATCTGAAAATCCCACAGAGTTTAACCTCGGCTCGTATCCCTGCTGTCCTCTTGCAGGCTATCCACCTCTCTACAAAGATTGGCCTTGTCCGCTGCCTGGCTTGCACCGAGGAGGCAGATACTGTACCCGGAAGGAACGGCAAGGCTGAGGGAATGGCTACATAAGCAGATGAAAAGACATCCCTCCGTTTTGTTGCCATCCATTTGTAATGCTACCCTTCTGTCTGATGTCATAAACATTTAGACAAATGCCCGGGAATCTGAGAAAGGTACCCAAGGAGTTATCAGATGGATGGTCCATTGGGTCAAAAGTGCAATTCCTACTGCTCCGTCTCTTTTGTTCCTCTGGCTTGCAGTCGTACCCCAGCACAGAGAGCATATATGCAAAAACAGAGCGGGAGGATATTAAACAACTAAATGACAACTGGTTCTTCTCTAGAGTACATGGAATTTATGATCGGATTATTTCCCAGTGCTGCACTTATAAATGTAATGAAATTTCTGAAGGAAACCGACACAGCTCAGGAAGTTCTTCAAGCCTCTCCTATCCTTGCCAGACTCCACATGGATAGGGCAGATTTAACCCAATTCGTAAGCGATTCCTATTCTCTGGTTACTGCCTTCACGTTGAATCACTATACTGAATACACACCAGACTAGATGTGCTGATAAGCAGAGTGCAGCGGCCTCTCGTCCAGTGTATAGTATATGTGAGGCCTTTGGTTTGATCTGAGTACCGCTACTGGGGCAGTGGGTCGGGGAGGGGATAAAAAGGTTAGTTACTGAGATGACTCATTGGTTTATCACTCCTTTATTGACTGAGTCAGACCAAGGACTTAATTTGACTGCAGAAGCCAAAAGTAAACCCTTTGCTTGTAGAGCCTCTTGGGCACTCTTTAAACTTTTATATCCTATGCCAGTTCCAACTTTGAGGGGAAAGTGAAACACAAAACTCTAGACACAAAAAGTACTTGAAAAACAAGAGTTAAACGGCCAGAAGCTTTAACTCTGTCCTTGTAAAATGCAGAGCCCTCCAAACAAGAGACAGGGACATAGATTTTAGCTGCTTTATGAGCTGGCATCTCTGAAGCCATTTCTGCACTGATTAAACGAACGATTCCATAGTATAGCCAGCTATACACAAGAACTAGCACATTTTTATATATCATTGCCTGCGTCAATGGATAAATAAGGTCTACTATCCCATTCAGCCAGGATATCAGGCATCAGGGTTTGTAGGATGGTAAATGAACATGTGTTGTCATCTCTCAGGAAATCCCGCTGACCACCTGAACTACTCTTAAAGAGACACCTTCCTGGATTCCTTTCATCTATGCTAAAATAGACCTATTGTTTTCAATCACAGGGTAACTGGAAGGAGATCCTCTCAACCAAACCTGTTTCCTTCCTTCCTTCCTTCCTTCCTTCCTTCCTTCCTTCCTTCCTTCCTTCCTTCCTTCCTTCCTTTCTTTCTTTCTTTCTTTCTTTTGGTTTTTTAAGACAGGGTTTCTCTGTGTAACAGTCCTGGCTGTTCTGGAACTTGCTTTGCAGTTGTCCTCAAACTCACAGCGATTCACTTACCTCTGCCTCCTGAGTGCTGGGATTAAAGACATGCGCCACCACCACCCAGCCAACCATACTTGTTTTTTTGCTTGTTTTCTGAGACTAGATCTTCCTATGATTCTGAAACTGTCCTGGAATTCTCCTCGACTACCAACACAAGTGACCTTAATGTCAGGTTTCCCAAGGTCAATCACTAGATCCTAAAGCAAACAGCATTATCATTATGAGGTAGACATTTCCAGGGATCAAGATTTTTTTTTTAAAAATTATTCTCTCCAAAACAAAACACAGAAAATTATTCTTCTCTTGTTCCGCTTTCCCATCTAAAGTAAGGCTGCGGGTTGCTGTTCCAAACTATCTTCCTTCTAATTTGCCAATGTAGACTTTTTCCCAATCATGTTTCATTCCTATGAATCTTTCTAGCCCTGACATCTTGAATGTCATCTGGCCACCAAAGGGTTTGGTCAGCGCCTTTTCCTTGACTCTGCTATCTTTAGCACACACGGCTTGTCTGATGGTCATTGTCCTTTATAACTGTCCCACAACCTTGTCGGTATTAATAGTATAAGATCTCCCTGCCTGAGTCTGCACCTTTACCAGAGGTCTCTCCTGGTGTTTTCACCTGATCACCACGATGTTGGGGCTGGCTTACAAGCCACTATTGCACAGTCCATAATGCCTCAGAACGCTCCTTTAAATGTGCTGTCTACTTCAAAAAACGACGTCCAGATAAAGATAGACCACGCTCTTAGACTAACTTGGCTAAGTGACAAGAGCAAGGCTTATAGCTGTGAAAGCCAAACGACAGGCTTCCTATAGCAACAATTTCACACCTCTTCTGTTCTCATAGGCTGAGAGGGCAACATCAGAAATGGAAGCAAGCAGATGTCTCCATGACAAACGAAAGGCACACCATGTTGATGTGAAGTCATGGATGTACCTTCTGCCTTTTCTAGGAGACACAATCCTCACAGTAAATCCCGTTACAGTCTTTCCACTTTCCTGCAAGGATTCCTGAGCCTTGGGTACAGGCGTGTTTGGAGATGGCTTCACTGGGACCCCGGCTGCACAGCTCTCAGTTTGATCAGCTGTGGTTTCCAGGGATGGTCTCTGTCTGTTGCTAAGAGCAGCTTCCTTGGTGAGGGTGAGAGCTACACTTACCTGTGGGGATAAGGATAAATGTTTCCAATGTAGGACCACGCTGGTTTAGGAAAGCAGCTGTCGTAGGCTCTCCTCCAAGCTCCATGACTTCATTAGCTACCTGAATATGAATCAAACAAGGACAACAACAATAGGCATGCTAATGTGGGCAGGGGAAAGCCCATTGCGGTCTCAACTTTAGATAAAGAACTAAGGGAACTTAGGCAACTAAGGGAAGCTGGGAGTGGAAAAAATGTTCTTCCCCAGGGAAGAGTTCCCCAATTGGTTATCCGATTCCAAATGATCAGCCTGAAAAATATATGCATGTTTGTATACAAGTAACGTAAAGACTGGGAGGGCTGTGTTTATGTGTTTAGGAATACATATGTATATAAAGAAATGTCAGAGACTTCATCCATGAGGTCACATCAACATGGTGTGCCTTTCATTTGTCATGTTCACATGTGCTTACTTCCATTTCTGATGTTGTCCTCCCAGTCTATAAGAACAGAACACACACACACATACACACATACACACACACATACATAGAAAATACATATACATGTAATTTGTATAATAACAATGAAAACAACCATGAATTTGACAAAAAGCAAATGGGAGGGAGAGAAGGAGGGGCAAAATGCTGTAATTATATTGTAATCTCACAATATTAAAAAAATATTTTAAAAAAGGAGAAAAAGGACACCAGAATCAAATATGATGGTTAGTAAGTTCCGTCCTCCACCTGTCTATGAACAATGTTAGCCTTTTGTAATGACAAAGTGTGATCCCAGCACTTGGGAAGCAGAGATCTCTGAGTTCGAGCCCAGCCTGGTCTACAGAGTGAGATCCAGGATAGCCAGGGCTACACAGGGAAACCCTGTGCTGAAGAAGAAAAAATGAGGTACCACATCAGCTTTCAAGACAATGATGTGGACTTAATTACCTGACACCTTTCATGAGATCATCATTAAGATATTCTACCTTGTCAGGAATGGTAGGGCACAGAGGCAGAAGCAGGTAGACTTCTGTGAATTCGAGGCCAACTTCCTCAACCAGGTGAGTTCCCAGGCATCCAGGGCTACATTGTGAGACCCTGCCTCAAAAAAACAAAAAAGAAACAAAAAGAAGATAATCTACCTTAACTCAGAGGGAATTTTTTGGTTGAATCTTTTAAAAGAGTTGAGTATCATAATTAAATATGTTTTTATAAAATTTCTCTTCTCTTCTTTGCCTTTTCTTCTTCACTCCCCCCCCCCCCCCGGACTGGATAGCACTGCTCCTTTCTTCTTTGGTTGACCACTGGGCTATTGTTTACAATTTACTCAGCGCAGTTACTGGATGTCTTTACCTACTTTGTCCTTTGGAAATAAGTACAACAGTAAGGAAAGCGTTTCTCATTTGTTAAATAAAGCACCATGAAATTAAATAAAAATATGGCTGTCTGGGCTTATGCCAACTCAAAGACTTGGCTAGCATTTGATTTGTGTTTTTGTGACAAGGCTTTACTTGAGTATTGTTGAGACTCTTAAATGCTTTGTGTTATTTTTACTGAATTATACATTCTTGTAGGTGTATTAATACCTCAAGCACTTGAATTAATTTAAATGTCAGGTTCCAGTCAGCAAGGATGACTTGGTGAAATTCCTTTAATGGTCTTTTTTTTCAACCTCAAGGAATAAAGTATGGCTAGCCTGAACTTTATATACTCTTGTCTCATAAAAAGTTTATAAGATAGATTTGGTGCCAGTTAACAAAAACAAAACAAAAGATTGGCAAGATTTACATTCTTTTTTCTTTTTACCAATGGAATAAATGAATGACGTCTGCAATTGAAAGGGCAGTTTACATCTTTTGTTGTTTTGCACCATACAAATCCTATTATGCTTCGTGCATAGCTTTAAGGAATGTGCAAACAACTATTAGATCAGTGACGTGTCTTTGCAGTTACTTTTATAGCAGGATATTTCAAACTGAATATTCAAACCTTCATTTATACTTCCCACGCCTGTCTCACCAGTAGTTTACCTACTGCATTTCATTGCTTAGGCTACGGTCCTGGCAACCTGGCAGAACGCATCTGTGGAGTTCAGCCCAAGTGTTTGTAATGAGCTCTTTGTAATCACTGAAGTTAGTACCTGACACTTGGCGCTGCAGAGCCTTGCCCTGTGTTCTACCGCGAATGATGACGCCTTTGGAAGGAATTCATGGAAAGGCATTCCATAGCAAAAGTTTGCTGTAGTCCCATAGCACAGGTTTGCTGTGTAGTCCCATAGTAGAAGTTTGCTTTATGGAAAGAAAAAATGCATTAAATACAGTGTGAAAAGAAAGCCAATCATTGAGATTCCAAAACCCCTGATAATCTAGGTGGTTGTTTCAGGCCTTCACAACGTGGATTTACTTGGATTATATAACTTCTCTGTATTAGCCTCTTCCATCCAGTGGAAAAACCCCACAGATGTATTAGTGGTCCATCCTTGATCATTTTAACTGCAGTCGCGACCAGGGCAGTGAACCTTTAGACAGTTTTTCTAAACAACTAGGTCAGGGATATCCAGTATGCTAGAAGCTTGATTCCAAATTCTCAGATGCGACACTTTAGGAAAAAGTAGAGACTATTTTTTTTTTAGCTCGTGCTATGTGACAGATAATGCAGTTTAATGAAATGCATGTTCTCTGCTTTGAGCATAAGGCGTGCCCTTTCAAACCAGAATAAAGTTGGGCAAAACTCCTGGGCTGTTAGTGCTGTACTTTTTGAAGTAGGAAGGAAACTTCTGAGAAATTTTCTGAAGGTCTTTTCTTTTTCTGTAGCTAAAAAAAAAAAAAAAAAAATCCAGAGTAGTTAATGTAGTGTATTTTCTTAGACAAAATGCAATTTTCGAATGTGTTTTTAAAAACCATAAGCAATAAGAAGCATACGAGTGTTTTCAATATTCTCAGGTAGTTCTCGTTGGGTAATATGATGTGTTTAAACAGCACAGTGGAAAGCTTTCTTAAGAACAAATACCAAAATAAGACGCTGGGCTCCTTGAAGGATAAGCTGAATTAAAAAATGTTAAGGTAAATACCTATGTGTAAGTATTGCCTATAGGGTTGTTTCAGTTAGAATTAGACGTCTACTTTGAAATGATAAAGTTTTATTGCAACATAATTGCATTTAACTGTTTTGAAGGGCTTTGTTTTGTTCCCACTCTGGGAAAGAAATTGCATTCCCAGCTGTTTCTCAACTCCTGTAATTTAAATAAGTAAACCTTTTGTTCTTAAAACTTACTTAGCGCTTTCTAATTCTGTTGATGGACACCCATTTCTACGACCTTATTTTATGTTAATATCTAACAAAAGAACACTGTTAGCCTCCTGCCAGTAAAGGTCCCACCTCCTTTGTGGGGGGGGGCGAAGAGGAGGGGGAGATTCTTTTTTAGCCCTTTGCTTTAGAGACTACTTTCAACTTCCTCTCTCCACATCTAGTCAAGAAGCAAATTTCTTCAAGAGCTAAAAATTCCTAGGAAAAGGCTATAGCCCCCAAGGGTGGAAGGTGGTTCTTAGCTGTCATTTCCCCTTTGTTATTCACTCAAATGGAATTATGAAATGTTCGTGGCTTTGTAGGGCAGAGCACATTTCTACCGAGGAAATGCAAATGCATTAGGTGTGCCCAGGTAATTTGAAATGCTCATGCTGGCAGCTTTTCTGCATGAGTAAAGCTGTTTAATTAATGCGTTTTCCCCTTCCTTCTGATTAGTTGATTCTGATTTTCTTTGAATAAATTAAACTCTCTGTAATATGCTTCCTATAGCTTCCTGGGCTACCCAAGGCCTGATACCTCCCACCAGGAGGGCAGATGCAAAGAAATGAAATGATTCCTCTGCATATTTCTCACAGAGATTTTTCTCCTATACAAAAGACTCTGATTTCCCTTGCAATATGGCATCGCTGAGTTTCTGTTGATGCTGCTCATTGGTTTTTTTTTTTTTTCCTTTCAACTTGAATTCCGGAAATGAGTGGTAAATCAGTTCAGTTTTGTTTTATTTCAAGGAACAAATGTTGAGGGAGGTGGGCAAGAAGAGGTGTAAACACTTTTTCTAATGAAACAGTTAACTGTTACTGTGTGGTGTGAGCACCAGATTCTGCATAGGACTTTAGGAGTTAAATTATCTTCCGTAGTTCTCTAAAGAGACCGTTTCATTTTTGAAAAACGACTCTTTATCTCAAAAAAGTAGAGGAGCGTAGGAGAAAGGAGGCTGTAATTGAACTGAGTTTGGCTGACATTGATTTAAGCCCTGCCTCGACCATTATGAAGTTTCCGCAAAATTAGTCTTGTAGCAGATGGACCTTCTTAGAAGTGGACTACTCTGCACACTTACGTCATCAGTAATCCAGCGGCTGACACAACTGCACACACTGCTGAGCCATTCTACAGTTTCAGAAGCCCTACGGCGGATTGCCATGCTCTCCTCTGCAATATTCCATTTGGACATATTGCAGAGGTAATGGTGAGAAAAATTTGAAACGTATCTGATGACTACAATTAACAAGACCACTAGTTAGTATTCTATAGCCCTGTCCTAGACCCAGACAATTCTCCGTTGAATATTTAGGACTTTGTGTGTGTGTGTGTGTGTGTGTGTGTGTGTGTGTGTGTGTGTGATTGCACCCTAAACAGAGCTATGTTGACACCATTCTTTTTAAGAGTCTATAAACGAGTAATGCAAGTGAACGTCAATGCTACAGCTAAGATCACCTTCTCAGGAAGGGACAGCATAAGATAAAACCATATTGAATGAAAAAGATGCAAATAAAAAGCTTAAAAAGATCACCACTATTTTGCTTTGAACAATTTATTCAAATTCATTATGTGTGTATTGGTGCGAAGGTGTCAGATCTCCTGGAACTGAAGTTATAGACAGCTGAGAGTTGCCAAGTGGGTGTAAAGAATTGAACCCAGGTCCTCTGGAAGTGCTCTTACCTGCTGAGTCATTTCTCCAGCCCTGATCACCTCTATTTTTACAAATATACTTGACTTCTTCCTCTTGTTTACTTAGCAATGGATAGCTCAGCGGTAACTGACATAGCTGAGCTGTAGAACACTGGGTATAGTTGACTTCACCCTCTTAAAGCGTTCTTAGAAAAGTTCTATAGAGTTCAAAAGTGGTTGAAGGCTATGTGTCGTGACACATACCCCTAGTCTCAGCACTCAGGAGGCTGAAGCAAGAGGATAGTGAATTCAAAAACAGCAACCTAGAGAGTTCCAGAAGCCATCATGAGCTCTGTAGTGAGTTTCAGACCAGTCTGGGCTTCATTGTTAGACTCTGTCTCTAAGGCATGCATGGGAGTAAGGGCTGGGGGAGGGTGGGGGTGGGGTAATAGGAAAGAATTAGTCAAGAGGGAACAATAGTTTTACAGTGACTCTTACAATTATATGAAGATCTTTTATGGTCGTGAATGAGTTTTCTTATTCTCTCACCACTCAAAGTAGTTAATGAGCTAAATGTAGTCATGTTTAAAGTAGACTTGTTTGATTAAGTGGATAATTCACTCTTTAATATAGTATTTTAGCAAGTGCCTCCAACTGTTTCCTTCTTAAATTTTCTTATTTTGAAATAATTTCAAACTTACATTAAAGTAAAAAAGTACAGAGTTCTCATACACTTTTCATGTAGATTTCTCAATTATTCATACTTCCTTTATAATTCTTATTAAGTACATATTGCAGCATTTTCTTGAGCCAATGGACAATGAATTGCACACATGATGTCCGAGGCACCTGTCTTTCAGTATGTATTTCTAACAAGGCAAAAATATTCTCATGTATTACTATTGTAGTACCATTAAAGCTAGGAAATTGACATTTATACACTATTCCATTATAATCCACAGAATCTATTAAAATTTATCGTCTACTTTCGTGACTTCGTCTAACGCCCATTTGTTGACAGCTTCAGGAAGACTGGGTTTCCTTTAGAGCTGAAAATCATGTAATCGACACTATTGTTAATTCTGTTTTATAGCTGAGGATATCGAGGTGACAGACGAGTTAAAGTACTTTCACTATAGGCACAGAGCTAGTCTCACTGATAGTTTGTCAACAGCCACTAGGGCCCAAGTCTACTATGCTTTCCTGAACTGGTTTGCTTTCTGTGATAAATACCACAAACAAAACCAACTTCACTGAGCAAGGCTTTATTTCAGGTTCCAGGTTCCAGTTTCTCCATTAAGTGAAGTCGGGACAGGGGCTGAAGCTGAAACCATGGAGAAATGCTGCTTACTGGCTTGCTCTTTGCCTTTTGCTTAGCTTACTTTCTTATACAGTCTGGGACTACACTCCAAGGCTGGTTCCTAGCAGAGAGCACACAATTAGTACATGTACCGTTGGCCCTTTGTATCTATGGGTTCTGCTCTCATAAAGTTAACCAACTATGGACCCAAACTATTTTTCAGTTAGCTTTGGTGTTGTGCGTTATGCTAGTAATCCCAGAACTTCAGAGCTGGAGGCAGGAAGATGAGAAGTTTTAGGTCAGCTGTAGCGACATAGTAAGCTTCTGACCAACCTGGTCTATATAAAACCTTGCCTCAAAAAAGTACCTGTATTTTATACATACAGATGTTTTTCCTGTTATCACCCCTAAATAATTTAACAACACAGCTGTTCACATAGCACTTACATTGTATCAGACGTTGTGCACAATGCAGACATGTTAGACTCGACAAGAGGATGTGCATAGATTACATGTCAATACTACAGCACTTTGTATAAGGGATGTGATTATCCACAGATTTGTTGAACCAGTCCACTGTGGTAACTAAGGAACAGTATATTTGCTAAGGGAGGATTTGGTAGCTTTAAACCATATACAAGCAAGCCGCTAGAGTGGAAAAAGGAAGGATTTACTCAAAGTCATGTGATAAGCAGTAGCAGGTTTACCGTAAAGTAAGGGAAGTGTCGTCTTTAGGGCCTATTTGTTATTTATTTGTTAGTTATTTTCCAGGGAGAATCTTTCACAGAACCCTCTGAACTGCAGGGTGTAACTTAAAGTGTGCCCACCTTTAATTCCAGCACTTGGGAGTCTGGAGCAGGCGAATCTCTGTGAGTTTGAGGCCAGCCTCGTCTATAGAGTTCCAGTCTATACACAGTCAGGTCTATACACAGAGAAACCTTGTCTCAAAAAACTAAAAAAAAAAGAAAAAGAAAAGAAACCTTGTCTCAAAAAACTAAAAAAAAAAGAAAAAGAAAAGAAAAGAAAATTGCCCATGTGTTTGGTTTCCACAGACTTTGCACTGGTGAAGACAGTAGCTTCATTTTGGCTTCCTTTTTATCACTATCTCTTCTTACACGATGCCATCCCTGAGGTTGCCGACATTGTGATACCAGGCTAAAGGGAAGATAGTGAGAATACAACTAGCATGGGTTTAGTGGACTCTGTGGTTCTGATAGCCACCAGATGGTATCATTGCTCTTATCATTATTCATCACCTGGGGCAATCATGGCTGCTAGCAATATTCTACCCCTTGCTAGGTCATATTGCTTGTCTCTTAGTCTGGAAGTCAAGCCTAGAGTCTCTACCAGGGTAGGGATGGGTCTCGTGGTGCCCATCACAGAAGTGTGTGGGTAGTGGAAGAGAAACAAAGCTGAACTAGATAGTGCTAGAGCTGACCTCTGCTTTGTTATGGTCTCTAAATTCTAAAATGATTTTTAACTTGTTTTTTTTTTGTTTCAGTTCTTGAGAACTTCATATATGAGTGCTGTACTTTCATTATTTTCACATCTTTCTCCCTTCAAGTCCTTCTGAGTCCATCCTTCCCTTTCTAGAATTCATAACCACTTATTCTTTAATTATTATCATTCCATATACGCATATGAATTTATAAACATAACCCGTTGAATTTGTTGAGTATTGCTCACATGTGTATGTGTTCAGGGCTGATGGTTTGGGATCAGATAACCTATCAGCAGCTTGTCCCTTGTGCAGACTGATTCTCCCGCTTTCAGCAGCCATTAATTACCTGTAACTCTTCATCTAGCGATGGGGCCTTGTGAAATTTTCCCCATCCATGTTTGCATGTTAATTGATATTGTCATTTTTTTACGTCTTGTTTAGGTAACCACATTGTTGAGATTTCAAAGGTTTTTCTTAAAGATAGCCCTATAAAGTACATAAACAATAAGACCCAGGAATTCTGACTCAAGATTGGTAAGAAGATATTTGGTTTGTACCCAATAAATTATTGGAGACTAGATGGATGGATTAACTGTTAAGAGAACTGCTCGTCCAGAGGACCAGGGTTCAATTCCTAGCACCTACATAGAAGCTCACAACCATCTGTAACTCCAGTCCCAAGTGATCCAGAGCCCTTTTCTGGCTTCTGTGATCACCATGTGTGCATGCGGTGCACAGAACATATACAGAGGTAGAATCCCCATATGCATGAAACCCTAATAAGCATAAAAATTGTTGGTTGAGTGAGTGAAACATCTTTTTGTGCATACTTCTTGGGCACACAGCACACTGGAGGAAATCCCAACATGTGGCAATTTGGATAGGGGGGACATGGTGGTGGGGGGAAAGAGTATCTCATCTTGAGACCTTGCTTTTATGCTCGTTTTATTTGATTTGAATTTGCTGAAGGTTCAGTAGCTCTGGAACGGGTTTTGTGGGTCAGGCTTGCCTCTGCCTCCCAATCACTGGGATTAAAGGCATGTACCACCATGCCTAGGCCTCTCCTGCTCATTAGGAAGAAGCTGAGGAGATGCAGCTGAGGTTGGCAGGGAAGTGTGAACGGCTTGTAGGGATACCACAGGGAGGGAAGTCACATTCAAAATTCATTTTCTCATCTTGGATATTTATATCTACCTTTGTTAATGAGTTTTCTGGCAGCAAAATGTGGAGTTGGCACTCATTTTCCTTGTTAATACAAATATTACCAGACGATTCTTTCCAAATGGTAATTTGCACTGAAAGGACAGCCATCTCCAGTTACTGCAGCCCCAGTAGAGAAAAAGGAAGGCCAAGAAATTTGTGCTATTCTGAAACGACAGAGGTAGGAGGAAAACGGTGCTGATGTGAAATGTGAGAACCACAAATCATCTCAAATTTCTTTGCAATTAAAGCATACTTCTGATAATATTGAGAACAAATCATAAATTGGTTTAGTTTTGATTTCTTCACAGAGGTTTCTCAGAGTGCTTGAAATCCCCAGGGGAAAACAGCGACAGAACATTAGGCAAAAATCTTGCATCTTCGTTCTCAAGCCCTTTATTTATTTTTAAAATATTTTTTATATTAATTACTTCACAAACATGGAAACTCTATCCAAATGTAGTCAAACAAAAACAAATATTGATTTCCCCAGAAGGCTCTGAAGGGTACATTATTATATTTTAGTGGATAATCATGATTTTTGTATAAAATGAATTCATGAAATCATCATATATGTATTTTCCAATCCAATTCAAGACTGGGTCATCTGTCATTATGAATCTTTCAGTGAAATTTGCTTTTTACTGACACACAATCAAAGTTGTACATTTTATGGGGTTTCCTATAATATTTCGATACATGTATACATTGTGTGATGTTTAAATCAAGTCAAGCACCTCTCTCATCAAATACACATCATTTTGTTATGGTAAAAGTATTCAAAATCTTGTTTGGCTAACAATTTGCAATGTGCATTACACTGTAATTATATACATTCACTCTACTTTGTACACTGAAGCTTCTTGCTCCTCTTTAATAATTTCAAAAGACAAAAAAATAAGAACTGGGCAGTGGTGGTGTATGCCTTTGATCCCAGGATCACTTGGGAGGCAGAGGCAAGTGACTTTCTGGGTTCGAGGCCAACCTGATCTATAGAGTAAGTTCCAGGACAGCTAGAGCTACATGGAGAAACCTTGCTCAGAAAACAACTCCCCCCTCCATGAGTGGTTATATACTCAATGAGACTCTCTAATTTTTTCACTTGCGAGTGGTTATCAACTGAAGATAGCTTCTGGGCTAGGGTTAGGGTCTTCTACCCGCTTCTCACAACATTGTGACCCCATCTGGCACAGACCCATGCAGGTCCTAGAATGTCCTCCATCCACACTAGCTCTTAACATCTTTCTGTTTTCACTGGCGGTGATGGTGCACACCTTTAATCCCGGCACTCAGGAGGCAGAGGCAGGAGGATCTCTGTGAGTTCCAGGACAGCCTGGTCTACAAGAGCTAGTTCCAGGACAGACTCCAAAGCAACAGAGAAACCCTGTCTTGAAAAACAAACAAAAACAAGCAAACAAAAATCTTTCTGCTTTCTCTTCCGCAGGGTTTCCTGAGCTCTGAGGGGAGAGATTTGATGGAGACATCCCATTGAGGATGGAGTGTTCCAAGGTCTCTCTCTCTGAGCATTTGTCCTGTTGGGGGGTCTCTGTTTTTCTTCCCGTTTGTTGCAGGAGGAAGCTTCCCTGATGATGACTTGAGCAAGGCACTGATCAATGAGTATAGATGACTGTCATTAGAAGTCATTTTCATTGTCGTGTTGTTTGAGTAGAACAGTAGTATTTAGTTTTATGTTCTTGGCCACTCTAGTAGTGTCAGGTATGTGTTCCATCTCATGGCGTGGGCCTTAAAGTCAATGAGACGTTGATTGGCTACTCCTACAAGCTTTGTGCCACAACTGTACCACCATATCTTGCAGGTATGACACCATTGTTTATCCAAGAGTTTACAGCTGGGTTGGTGTTTAGCTTTCTCCTCTTAAAGCATGCAGAGTACTAACTGGTTCCAGTACCATGAACACTAGTCATTAGGGTGAAGGCTCTAGGAAGGCACCAACTCGACCTCTCCATGTTCAGTGCATCATGTAGTATTGTCTTCAGCATCAGGGCCTTACCATCAGTGTGCGAAAAGCAACCAAAAGCCTTAACAATAGTATGAGCTGCTTGGTGGTGTCCATGGGGCCTCTTTGATCAACAACTTGATTACTTGTAACCCATTCCCAGCACTGGAGATTTCATTTGGTGGCATGGGCTGTCTAACTGAGGCATTGCCTCCTTGGCTATTTAGTTATTCTCATTTAGATTTCTTTCAGTCAAGGGCTGGAAAGATGGCTTAGTGGTTAAGAGCATGTAACTGCTCTTTCAAAAGACTTGGGTTCAATTCCCAGCACCCATATGGTTGCTCACAACCATTGCTAACTCCAGTTTCAGGACATCTGATGGCCTCTTGTGACCTCCATAGATACCAAGCATGCTTGTGATATAAATATATAATGCATACAGAACATGCATACACATAAATTAACTGAAAATGTTTCTTTATATGTATATGTATATACATACAACTCCTCAAATGGCCCTTAATTTTAACTGCCTCCCAGTATTCACTCCTTACCCCCCTTTTCTCTGCCTCCCCATTTGATCCTCCTGCTCTTGCTCTTCCAATCTATCTATAATGGTCTATTTTATTTCCCCTTCCTTCTTTCCCTTTAGTCTCTTATTTTAACCTAACCTCTGTAGTTATGTGAACTGTAGCCTGCTTATTAAAAACTAAACAGCTAGCAAACACATATAAGCAAATCAATACTGCCTTTGTTAGGATTTCTAATGCTGTAAAGAGACCATGATCATAGCAACTTTTATAAGGGAAATGATTTAATTGGGGGCTTGCTTATGGTTTTGAAGGTTTAGTCCATTATCATCATGGCAGGGAGCATGGCAACATGCAGGCAAACATTGTGCTGGAGAAGGAGCTGAGACTTCTATATCTTGAACACAGCAGAAGAACATACTGCGCATAACTTGAGCATATGAGCCCTCAAAGCCTGCCCTCACAGTGACACACTTCCTCCAAGAGGACCACACCCACTCCCACAGGGCCACACCTCCTAATAATACCACTCGCTATGGGCCAAGCAGTCAAACATATGGCGGCCATATGTAATCAAATCACCATACATATCATATTTGTCCTTTTGTGCCAGGGTTAATCTCACCAAGGTTGATTTTTTTTAGTTCTGTCCATTTACCTGTGAATTTCATAATTTCATTTTTCGAATGGCTGAGTAATATTCATTGTGTAAATGTACCATATTTTCTTTATCCATTCATCTGTTGAGGGACATCTAGTTTGTTTTCAGGTTCTGGCTATTATGAATTCAGCATCAATGCACATAGTTAAGCAAGTGTCTCTGGAAGGGGGACAAAGTGTCCTTTGGGTATCATGAAGAGTGCTATAGCTGGCTCTTGAGGTAGATTGATTCCAATCTTCCTGAGGACCCATCACACTGATTTCCCATAGAAGCTGTATAAATCTGCAGTCCTACCAGCAATGGATGAGTGTTCCCCTTACCCTGCATCTTTGCCAGCATTAGTTGTCATTTGGTTTATTGGTCTTTTCAGTGTGTATTTGTGGCTTCTTTATCAAAACACAGGTGCCCATGTCTTCAGTTTGATTCCATTGATCAATATGTCTATGTTCATGCAAATACAGTGTTCTTTTTATTACTGTAGCTCTGCAGCACAACTTGAAGTTGTGGATGGTGATGCCATTAGCAGTTCTTTTACTATTCAGGAGAGCTAAGTTATCCTGTTTTGGTTTTGGTTTTGGTGTGTGTGTGTGTGCATCTTCATATGAAGGTAAAAACTGTCCTTTCAAATTCTGTGAAAAAATGTGTTAGAATTTTGTAAATTTAAAAAAAGATTTATTTATTTATGTACATAATGCTCTGCTTGCATGTATGCCTTCAGACCAGAAGGGGGCACCAGATCTCATCACAGATGGTTGTGAGACACTATATGGTTGCTGGGAATTGAACTCAGAACCTCTGGAAGAGCAGCCGATGATCTTAACTGATGAGCCATCTCTCCAGTCATGTTTTGTAAATTATTTTGGGGGGGGGTTGGAATTTTGATGGGGACTGCATTGAACCCATAGATTGCTTTTGGTAGAATGACCCTTTTTTATTGTATTAATCCTACCAGTTCATGGTCATGGTAGATATTTCCATTTTCTGCTATCTTCTTCAGTTTCTTTCTTCAATGACTTCAAGTTTTTATTATACACGTCATTAATTGCTTGTACTAATCTATTCTTTTACTGAGAGATGTAGGAGGTAATATGAGTATCCATGATGGCTTGTCCCCTTCTCTTGTGGATAGAGGAAAGAAGAGTAGGAAAGGAAAACCAGAATGTTTGGAGAAATATATTGTCATATAATATATCAAGTTACACTATATGACTTGAGTTAGTTTCCTCTCATTATAAAAAACAGCAGAGTAATAATGGAACTCGTTGGAAAAGCCAAGGTATATAAATTGAAAAACAAAAATCTACCTATAACTACTTGGTGGTCAACCTAACTCCAATAGGAAGCATGATCGGATCTAGCCTTTTTATGAGCTGCTATACACTTTGACCAGCCTGTAATCTGGATGCTCCAGCTTTCAGTACTTCTTGGAATGTTTCCAAGACATGGGGAGGAGGAAAAATACAATGTTGTCCAATTTTAGACGTATTTTAATTCAGACTTCAAGCAAGTCACCCAGCTTTATCTCCTGGTATTAGGAACAGGATTTGAATATTTCCAGAAATGCAAAGTACTCCTAAAACATGAACAAGTGATATTATTGAAGGAAAACAAAGTAGAAAACTATAAGAATTCCTGGGGGATACTATTATTAATGAAAAGAGTATAAAACTACTGAAATCCTAGATGGAATCAGAGTACAGAGTCCGGCCTGTTAGAGGGATTCAGCTCTTTTTGTGATTGATAACTTGTACTTTATTTGCTGAACAGCTATAGTACCTGATGTGTGTAATTCTTTCCTTAGCCTTTCAATGGATCCTGCTCTTAAGAGCAGACAGAATTTTGAGGACTGTTGTAACTTAATTTGACTATGTGGAAGGATTCTCCTGGCCTAAGTGGGCAAGGCAAGTGCTAACCATTCTCCATTGTATATTTAATATTACATAGTGAACTGTCTCAACCAAAATTTCAATACCTGCAAGTTTACTTCACTCTCTCTCTCTCTCTTGTTTTAGGTATGGAACACAGAGGCTTCTACCTTAAGCAATGTACTACTGAGATGTGTTCACAACACTGTGTTTCCATTTCTAGAGATGGAAAGATTGATAGTTATGGAGATTGGTAACAATAGCTACTGATCCCTGATCACATTTTTGGGAGGTGCACACTATTATTAACATGTGCCTTTTCCTGATGAAAATACTGAGACTCAGAAAGTTAAGTGGTTTATCAGGTTGTACAGTCTCTAAAGTAATTGGGAGAACTAGAATTTAAGGTTAGGACTTCTATGTTTTTTGTTTTGTTTTGTGTCTTGAGCAAGGGTCTTACTGTGTATCCCAGGCTGGCTAGACTTGAACTCGGATTTTCTGCTCCATTCTTCTGAGTACTGACATTACAGGCTGACCACTACACTTGGCCTGAAGTCTTCTGAGTTACTTATTTGCTTATTTTCATTTTTGATAGGTCTTGTTAGGCAACCCAGGCTGTCTTAGAACTCTCAATTCCGTTGCCTCAGCTTGTTGAGTGTTAGGATTATAGATGTGCACTATTACATCCTGGATGTCCAAATCTGGTTCCTTTCTTTCTTCCTTCCTTCCTTCCTTCCTTCCTTCCTTCCTTCCTTCCTTCCTTCCTTCCTTCCTTCCTTCCTCCCTCCCTCCCTCCCTCCCTCCATCCATCCTTCCCTTCCCTCCTCTTCCATCCTCCCTCCCCTCCCTCCCTGCCTGAGACAGGGTCTCTCTATGTAGCCCTGGCTATCACTATGTAGTCCAGGCTGGCCACGAACTCATAGAGATCCAACTGTTTCTACTTCTGCATCAAAAATGCTGGGATTAAAGGTGTGCACCAACATGCCCTGCTCTAAATCTTGTTTCTTGATTGCAACACTTCTTCTGTGTTGCCTGTGTATCAAAGGAATATAGAACCTTCCTATTTCTTTTTTTAAAGATTCATTGATTTTATTTTATGTGTATGTATATTTTGTCTACATGCATGTGCACCATGTTCATGGCTGGTGCCATGGATCCCCTGGAACTGGATGTACAGACAGTTGTGAGCTGCCATGTAGGTCCTGGGTATTGAACCTAGGTCCTCTAGAAAAGCAGTCACTGCTCTTAACCACTGAGCCATTTCTCCATCCCTCTCCTACCTCCTTAAATGTCTTCTGGGAAAAGTTGAGGGCCAGGCAGGGCTGTAATATTTCAATAATAGTGATAAAAATTTGGTAACAAATGAAAACTGCTGAATACTAGCTCCATTTTACATGCACCTAGAATATGAGCTAACTTAAGATGAAGTTAATCAAAGACAACAATGGATTTCAGAGTGTGCCTTTGCGCAGCATGCAGAGGTCAAAGAAACATCATCAGAATTCAAGGAGCTGTTATTCTAAAGTGCTTAGGGCAAAAGCACATGGAAGGAGTTATCCTGAATACAATGTCTTTAATGAACCTCTTATCCGATTGTTCTTTAAACAAGGGACTCTTAACTGTGTTCCATTCACCTTCAAAAGATCCAGGAATAAAACTGGATGGCTCTTGAAAAATATAAGCAAGAGACTGTAGTGATATTAGCAGTGTCTCGGTCTTCGCTCGCTCTCGCCCTCTCTCTCTCTCTCTCTCTCCCTTTCTCTCTGCATAAAGATGAAACCATGAGCAAATCTAACAAAAATAAAGTCTAGGAGCTTGGGCAGTAAATGTTAAGTAGAGTTTTTCAATTTGGAGTAACGATGTCTTCAAAGGCAGTTGAACATGACTGCAGAAACAGGAGAAAAGAAAGCATATAAAAAAGTTAGCACTTGTAAAAAGTACTTTTGGACAAAAAGTGTGTTGAACATCGAATGAAGTGCTGGAAAGTCTTGTGAAATATTCCTGAAGGCATTCGGGCTGCACAGGACGTTTAACACCAGAATCCTGCAGTGAGGAGAGGAGTGTGCTGTTTTCAGGGTACTTGCTAAATTCTGAGGATTTCTCAAAGACACAGTAAGTTTGGATAGATTGTCTTAGGCAATGAATTTCAGAAGAATTTCATTTGAAGCCGGGAGGTGGTGGTGCATGCCTTTAATCCCAGCACTCGAGAGGCAGAGGCAGGCAGATCTCTGTGAGTTTGAGGCCAGCCTGGTCTACAATAGCTAGTTCCAGAACAAGCTCCATAGAGGCTGGGAAACCCTGCCTCAAAAACAAATTTAAAAAAATCATTTGAGTTCATAGAATTTCAATTGTCAATTGTAGAAGTATGCCATTGTCAAGAGGGTGACAGGTGATAGCAGAATACAGCAATCCCAGCTCAACCGCAGCGAGCCTTAAGGGAGAGAAGCGCTTCGGGGCTCACAAGGTGCCCTTTGTGAAGGTGCAAAAGGACCTCCAGGGAGGTGTGGCTTATACAGAGGGAAAATCAATATTGCCCCCACATGCTTGTTTAATTTTTAAGACAGGGTCTTATATAGTAGATTGACCTTTGAATTAAATCAGGGCAAACATTATAGTGCTCCATAACTGTATTTTAGTCTCAGGATTCAAGCCTGACAACACTGATACGTTAGTGCGATGAATAGAAAAGCTGAAATTAGGTAAACTCTACTCCTGAACGAGTCACTGACACAGAAGTCTTAGGAAAAAACAATCTGTCCCTCCAGTCCTATAGTGTTTGCCAGCTTTGTGGTACCACAGCAAATACTGGGAGAAATCATTTTAATTAAGAGAAAAGGTATTATCTTAGCCTTGCGTCATGCTCCGTAGTTCCGAAAGCTCTTCTGTTCCTGCTATCTGTCTTGATGTGAAATAGATCCATCCCTGTAAGTGGAGAGCCATCGTTACTATCTAAACTCGGTAGATGAGGAAACTAAAACTCAGGAACATAAAAAACAAACAAGAACAGCCTTCCCCACAGGTCAAAGGAGACAAAGCCGTGTTGGTCCCACTTCCCCTTGAGGAGACAGACTGGTACAGAAGTATGTCCCTTTTTCCTTCTCTGTAGAGATAAGCACTGACTTATAGAACTTTATCACATACAATACACACACACACACACTACATAAATATACATACATATGCTTTGAGTGAATAGACACTATATATTATAGTTAGAGAGGTAATAGATATACAAAGATATTTCCTATAGGTGTACATGTCTCCAAAGAACACAGAGGATGCCCCCAAATTTTTGATATGATTCTTGATAATAAATATTTTAGGCTTTGTAGGTCTCTGTTGAATATTATACATTTAAGTTTTTGTTAAGAAAATTTACAACTCTTCAATTCTGTAAAATCCATTATTGGCTCTCAGACTGTACAAAGACAGGCTAGGGACTGTGCTTAAACATTTGGGGACAATTTTCTCATTCTTGGATGTTTTACCATAGCTAAGTGCTTTGTCAATTTACGTGTAAATAGAATCATATTGCGCTTTTCCACAACTTACATGTTTGTATTCAACATGATGAGCCGTATATACACGGATACACTTTGTAGTATATTATGTGTTGCAGCCTGTTGTATGGAGAAAGCACGTTTTAGATTCTTTCTCAGTTTTCCCCATCGAAAAGGCTGCTACAGCTCTCTGTCTGTCTGTCTGTCTATCTGCCTGTCTTTTTTTCTTTAGGTTGGTTGTTTGTTTTTGAGACAGGGTTTCTCTGTATAGCCCTGGCTGTCCTGGAACTATGTAAACTAGGCTGGCCTCGAACTCAGAGTTCCACCTGCTTCTGTCTCCCTACTGCTGGGATTAAATGCATGCACCACCATGCCCAACTTTCCAGCTCTATTTCATTAACAGAGACTCCTGTCTAACATTTTGTGTTTAGGAATGAGAGCTTGGGAATCAGATTCTGGCAATTATTACCTGACTATTCTTAGCTAATACAAGCTATTTAATTTCTCTGTGACTCAATGTATCTTTTATGAATCAAATCTATCAGCAGTCTATTATGGTCTTTTTTTCACTGATGGTATATTTATACCCAATAAATTTTTATGTTACCTTAGGTAAATATTATGCATATACAGATTAAAATAGTGGTAAAATGATAAATTATTCTAAAGCAATTCTTTGCTATGTATGTACTTTTACCATTTATTAAAGACAGAAGCAATTTACATGCTAATGAGATGGGTGTGTTTGTTTTATAAAAAATTAAATCACCTGGGGCTGGAGAGATGGCTCAGTGGTTAAGACTCATTGTTGTGCAGAAGATCAAGTCTTTGATTTCCGTAATCAAACTATTATATTTCTCCAAGAGCAGAAAGCTTTATATGTGCAGTACAGTAAAAACCCCACAATTCCTAGTCATGATTCTGAGCAAAGGTATTTCATGGTACAATGGTATGCATAGGAGAAAGGGCCAGGGTTGCGTGCTCAGAACTAAGCTTGCAGAGAAGTCCCGCTTTCTGACATGACAAGCATGGCCAGAAACATGTCAACTTATGTGTTTGATTGAATTAATATATTTTTGTTATTGTGGTTTCTTCCTGTGGTGCCAGGGATTGAACTCAGGTCCTCGTGTTTGTATAACCAGCAGTTTACCCATGAGCTCTCTCCCAGACCCTTCTTGTTTTCCTTTTAATGGCCTTCATTTCTGTTCTTATCCTCAGGACTCAGGCCAATGCCCTTACTCTGTCAGGAGCCCAATTTCTCATCTTTGCTTGATATCGCCTCCGCTTTGTTTTGTTTGATGCAGGGCTATCAAGGATGGCTACCACAGGGCAGGTAGGGCCAGCACTATCATGCTATCTATGGGCAGCTGAGCCCAGTGGGGCCCAAGACAATAGCAGGAAGTCAAGAGATGTCAAAATGGTCTCAAAAATAAGTTATGGTCGGGCGCATGCCTTTAATCCCAGAACTCGGGAGGCAGAGGCTGGCAGATCTCTGAGATCAAGGCCAGCCTGGTCTACAGAGGGAGTTTCAGGACAGCCAGGGTTACACAGAGAAACCTGTCTCATAAAAAAAAAGAGAAAGATTAAAACATGTTGGTGGCTGATGCCTCAGGAGGGCAGAGGCTGGAGAATCAGAAGTTCAAGATCATCTTTCATTCTATGGTAAGTTCAAGACCAGCCTGGGCAACTTAAGACCCTGTCTTAAAAACCAGGTCTAAGTTCAAACCCCTAAAACTCAAACATCTGTAATTCTCTAGGAATTCCAGACAAGTCTCTTTAAATAAACTCTGTAAATTCCTGTCACCTCAGGCTTTAGCCTTGAAATTCCTTCTTCAATTGAATTCAGCAAAGTAAATCCCATCTTTTCTTCCTAGCCAGGGTCTTTCTCATTCTCTGAGTCACACAGCTTCCAAAGAGCCAGCTGTTTAGTGTCCCCAGGACTAAACGCGTCTCTCCCCTCTGGATCTCTTGGTGGCTAGAACACGAGGCTCCCGGAGTTTTTGCATCAGCTAGAGGTCAGGGAATAAAACCTAAACCACTTCAGATAGGTTCAACAAAAGGAGGCTTGCAAAGGGAATTAGGTGCCTAAGAAAAGTTGAGTGAGACTTGAAATACACATGCCAGTGGAGACTTCTGGGAGCCGCCACTAGCAGAAGGCCATGCTCCCTGTGTCTCCATCAAAGAGCAGCAAAGACGGCAAGTTGCCACCAGATACCGAGTTCATGAGAGCACTTCCATAACTCAGATATAGGGTACACTAAAGTCTTGCTCACAGGGCTTTTATGGCTGCTGCTTCTGCCTCCTTTTAATGCCTGTTAACTTGAACTCAGTGACTGGCCACGCCGCACACCAAAATCTTGTCACTTTTCATTCCACGAGCTCTCTGTACCCATGAAGCTGGGGACTAAGTAGCTGGAAAAAAAAATTGATAGGGACCCTCATGTCCCTATGCGCACATTGTTTCCACCTTCCAAATCTCACGTGAATGCATCAAATTTAGCAGAGCCCAGTTAGTATCCAGAACGGTACCTGGGAAGAGCCAAGGTTTCCTTAGCCACCCCCCTACCCACAATGTTGAAAAGCACATTAGAATGACAAAATGAGCCGCATCACCTTGCCCTGCCTACTCACACACCCTTGGGTGTTTCTGTGATGTTTTGCCCTGCTTTCTCCAGGACCTTTGGAACTTTCTGTTTAGAAAGATTTGGCATTGGCTCCAATGCAGCAATGGGAACAAATCGCTCATTCACTTTTGCGCCTTTCTTTGTAGCCCAGGTTGGCCTCAAACATGGCATCCTCCTGCCTCAACCTCGGAAGTGCTTGGATTATGTATACCATCATCACTGCACTGTGACTTGTACTTTTAAAAAGTAAAATAATTGTCACATGGCTTCTAATGGACTTTTTAAAAGTAATACTATGCAACCACTTCTGTATGTATGGTGACAAAACCATTTTTATCACTCTAAAATCCATATTCATTAAGTCGTCTCTTCCATTCAGCATTTGCTCTACTCTGCCTAGCTGGCATTATTATTATTATTTGTCTTTAAGAATTTACTATCCCCTCTGGATTTATTTGGCCTTGTTGTGTTGTGGGAATCTTGTTAAAATTTATATTCTGATTCAATAGGTTAGGGGTGCTACTTGACATTCTGCATTCCAGTCACGTTGCAAAGTGATCCTTTTGCTGCCGGTCTATAACCTTAAGTTAGGGTAGTATCTTTTTTTTCATCCTGCTGGGAATTGAACTTAAGGCCCCATGCCTCTTGCACATTAAAGAGCACATACATATCAGAGTAAACGAGCACAGACGGAGATTCTCTGTGTGTGCACTACTGACATCGTTGGGCTCACCCAGGAAGCCAGGGCTGTAATATGGCATTTAGGATGTGCTTGCAGTCTATGGCCCCACATTCATATGATCTAGAAAGCCTTTTCTTAAATGCTATGAAATTAAGAAGGTAGATTGAGCAGTGTTTGTGTATTGTGTAATTTAAAATTTTTGTTTATTTTATGTTTGTGGGTGTTTTGTCCACATGTGTGTCTGTGTAGCATGTGTGTGTCTGGAGGTCTCGGTGGTCCTAAACCTGGAGTTACTGAGGAGTGTGAGCTGCCACATGGGTGCTAGGACTTGAACTCAGGTCCTTTAGAAGCACAGCCAGTGTTCTTAACTGCTGAGCCGTCTCTCCAGCCCTATCATTCTTATTTTTAGTATATGTTTCTAAAGTCAAATTCCATGAATTTACAAGAAACTTGGTTTTAAGCTAGTTCCCGAAGCCTGTGAGGACCAGTCCAAAAACATAGGTGACAAACAGTGGGCTAAAACAAAAGAAAGAATGTGCGTCCCATGTTTAGTAATATCTTAGCTCCAGCCAAGGACAAACCCTTTGAGAACAGGAGCTTCGTATGGCTACTGTCTATCATTTATAAAATCTTCCTGACAATCCTGAGGTTATTTTTTAAAACTGTTTTTGAAAATGTGTAGATATGACTGGATTGGACCTGGAGATTGCCAGTCTGTGGTTTACTATGGAGGACAGCTGACCTGAAGTCAGGAGGCACGGGTTCAGAGCTGTTGTCTTCTATAGCTACAAGATCTCTGGCAAATCAATGCCTGCGGCCGTCCTCATTCTGTGAAAGGGAGAGAAGACTATTACCCCGATTTTGCCAAAATATTTTCATGCACATGAGATGAAAGGCTTTTAACATAGGCCAAGTTTGCGGCAATGCCTGGGATGGTGGATACTGCCTCTGAACATATCAAGAATAAAAGCAAAGTTAACTGCTTCTCAGTTTCACAAACCTAAGAAAAGTCTCAAAAGAATCTTTGAAAGTTTAGAGTTAAAAGACTTTCATATTTGAGCAGTATGCTAGAAGCTGCGACCCATGGACATATTCCTAGACTAAGAATTCTGAGAGAGAGAGGGAAAGCTTTGAAAGGCCACACTAGTCTTTTTGGCTGGAGAAATAGCTCAGTTGGTCGGATGTTTATTTATCAAGCACCAAATAAGCTGGGTGTGGTGGCATGGGCCTGTGACGCCAGCATTCAACACTTAGGAGGGAGAGGCAGGAGGATCAGAAGTTCAAAGTTATCAGAAGCTACATAGCAAGTTCAAAGTCATCCTGGGTTATACGAGATCCTATGTCAAAGACGGAAAGGGAGTTGATGGGGTAGCAGAGGGGAGGGAGGAGCTAGTCTTTTCAATGTCAACAGCCATGGTCATAGTTGATTCTGAAAGAGCTGTATGAGTGGGAGGCTGGAGGAGGGTCTGCTTATCTAAAATCACCACTCTAACTTTAGGTGGGCACTTAAAGTCCTCATCCCTGATGAGATGGACAATGTCATTTATAGATGCAAGTCCTAGGTTCAGCTGTGAAACCTCTTGGGGACATAGCCACCTGCCTTGTGGAAACTCAGGGAAGCCACAGGTGGCAGATTTCAGTTCAGTGCCTAGATGAATAAATCATCGGTCATTCCGTCAGATTGCAGCCAATATTTCCTCTCACTCACATGCCTCTGTAGCACGATTAATAAAGATCCAGAGACAGATATTGGGGTTCAAGCTGAGGGTCAGAAAAGCATTGAATTCGGGGCTCATGGTTCTGGAGGGAAGTAGAGTCTGTGACCATCATGCTACGGTGCATGGCATCAGGCAGGCAGGAGTGGCGCTAGAGCTGAATTGAGAGCATACATGTTGCGGACAAAAACCATGACACAGAGAAAGAAAGAGCACCAATTGAAATAGTTCTGCCAACCGAGGACCAGGCGCTTATACATACGAAGCTCTGGAGGCCATTCTCATTCAAATTACCGCAGAGGAGGAGACAGCTCTCTCTCTCTCTCTCTCTCTCTCTCTCTCTCTCTCTCGCGCGCGCGCGCGCGTGTGTGTGTGTGTGTGTGTGTGTGTGTGTGTGTGTGTGTGCATATGCTCATACATTACATGTGCCTGGGTTAGGCACTCTACCACTGAGCTAAATCTCCAGCCTGTGTGTGAAAGCATTTTAATGAATTCTTAGCTAGGAGTTGATCATTGTTCAAGCTGGATCGTGAGTACACTGGGATTCTTAATACTGTCCTCTCTAATATCGTATAAAAAGAAAAAATGTAAAATAGTTTGCCCGTTGTTACCAATGATGCTAATGAATTCATCTCCATGGGATTTTAGTTGCTGTCATCTATTTATTTGTCTATTAATGAATTAATTTGAGACAGGATTTCATGTATTCTAGAGTGGACTCAAACTCACTATGTGGTAGATGACCCTGAAGCCCTAATCCTCTAGCCTCTACCTCCTGAAAACAGGGATAACTGGGTTCCAGTTTATACTCAGTTAAGTGATGCTCTGATCATACCCAAGGCTTCTTGCATGCTAGACAAGCCTTCTATCAACACCCCAAAGGCCATACCTTTACTTTAAAAGTACTAATTGTGAGCCAGGCATTGACGTACACGCCTTTAATTCCAATACTTGGAAGCAGAGGCAGTTGTACCTCTGTGAATTTAAAGCTGCTGCTCTATACAGCAAGAGTCAGGACAGCCAGGGCTACATAGTGAGAGCTTGTCTCCGATAAAGGTATTGATTGTAATAGTAATTTAATTACAAGTAATTCAAATTAAATGTCAAACTATAGCTGTGATTTTGGTTAATTCTTTTCTTTGTTTTTTGTTCTTGTAAGGACAGGTTCTTATCTACTGGGAGAAAGTTCAACGAGTACAGAATGCATAAACAGTCAAGGTTCTCCTTTAGGTTTAGGGATAGAGTTCTAAGGTAGAGTGCTTTCCTGGAATGTGCAAGACCGTTGGTGTCATCCCCAATACCACTAAAGATGTCCTCAGTTTTATCTTGCTGGGTGCCTTCTCCCCCATCATGCAAGCTTTTCCACTTGTAACAGTGGGAAAAAGTCAGGTGACGCACACAGGTTTCTATAGAAGTAGATGGGTTTTCAGGAGAACTGTTCTACAAAGGACAATTTGATTGTGTAGAAAGAGACGTTTCCTTCCAACTAAAACACAGCTCTAATCTTGCAGTGTAAATGAAGAAATAGCTATCACTTGACAGAATACTTTTACTGGCAAATTTTGCGCCAACTGAACAAATGGACACCTTTATTAGGGTTTAAGCTTTACTGACATCATAAACTGAAATGAATGTGTCTGAACCATCTCCTGCACGTAATGACTGATTACTTCCAAATATGGCCATGAAAGCCACTTGCATTCAAAAAAGTCACTGTGCGTGGGTTTAAGACCCTGCACCAGAGGAGAGAACTCATGGCCAGTGCATAAAACCAGGTCGTGAGCCTAGCCCATGACTGGGAATGTCACAGACCCAAGGAGAGAAGAGCCTGTTACTATTGCTTTGCTGATTGGTCATGTTGTCAAACTGTCCTCTAAATATTTATGTTTATGCAGGATGGGTTCTCAGAATACAGGGACATTCAAAAAGTAGTTTTAAATTTAAAAGCTCAACTTGGACACATTTAAATTGAGTCTCTGAATTGCCTAATTTAAAACCTGTCATATAAACCTCATTGTAAAGACGGGGGAAACTGAGGCTATGTGACCTTAAATAATCCAAAGACACAGTCGTTAGACCCAGTTTGTCCAGATCCTATTTCTCATTGAACTTTCCTGTCTACATTACTCTAAACACCATTCTGAATGTGTGACTGAATGAATGGGTGCCAGATCTGAATACAAACCACTTAAAACTTAAAAACAAATGTCCTTCTTGAGGGCTGGAAAGATGGCTCCAGTTCTGGGGCCTTTGACACTCTCATACATACATACATGCAGAAACAACACCAAGGAACATAAAATAAAAATACATTATTAAAAAAGTCTTACTCTACTTTCTATGACACAGCTTTCCTGTTTATAATTGTCTTTCTCCTCCACTCTACATCTGTATCACATGTCAAATTCCATTTTACTGTGGTCAAGGTTCACCTATGGTGAAAATATTAGGAGATATAAACAAAGGAAAAATAGCAACAAAATTAATTTGGCTTGTAATACTATGCACATATTTATATATGTATACACAGACTTTTCTGTATAGGTATATGTATAACTGACGGAGATGGAAAAAGGGTGAAAGACAAAGGGAAGAATGGTGGGGGTAGATTTGGGGGTTCTTACTGGTGGGAGGAGGCTTCCCTGGATTGTGTACTGGGAAGATCTTATAGTTTGTTCCTTGCCTCATCCATACCCCATGGAAAGTGATGGCCTCACTGGGAGCAAGGCTTAGCAAGACTGCTTGCTCTCAGGTCACACACTCAGAACTGCGCCATGCCGCATATGTGGCAGAAGCAGTTTAAAAATCTAGGCCCGGTCAGGTGGTGGTGGCACACAACTTTAATCCCAGCACTCGGGAGGCAGAGGCAGGTAGATCTTTGTGAGTTCGAGGCCAGCCTGGTCTACAGAGTGAGTGCCAGGACAGGCTCTAAAGTTACATAGAGAAACCTTGTCTCAAGAGAGAGAGAGAGAGAGAGAGAGAGAGAGAGAGAGAGAGAGAGAGAGAGAGAGAGAGAATCCATAGAGAATCCAGGCTTATAGGCAGAAATTCTGAAAATGGCTCTTTGCTCTTTTGAGACTTGCCGAGTAAAATGCTGTCCAGCAGAGAGAAGAACCTGAGCCATGTTTTTACGGGCTGGGAGCTAGAAGTGTGGCGGTCACTGAGTTAGAGACGCCAGAGCTTCTTAGACTCAGACTGAAGTAAGATTGGCTCAGCCAACCTTGGAGCGACAGAACCTGCTGTTAGGTTACTCTGCTATTGGCTCATTTTGCATTCATTCTCTCGGTCAAGGACACGTTTGTAGGCTCGACTTTAGGTCAAGAGTTGTTTGGGCTAGACACTAAGGACTGAGACAGAGGGAGAGTATCATTCTCCAGGATTTCTTGCAGTGGTGTGCTGTCAGAGAGGTAAATGGAGCACCGCCATGTAATTACAGTGGGGAGGCCTGTGTTCTTCAAGAAGTGCCTACTAGAGTACCCTGGGGACACAGACAGACAATGGAGAGGGCAGATCAATAGTTTAGTGGGGACATCCCTTGGATTATGAGCCCTGAAGCTCAGCACAAGGGGCTGAATCGTGATAGCAGATTAGTAAACACTGAGCAATAGCAATCCTTCACTGAAGGCCTGTCTGGGGGACTCCATGACTGCCAGCCACAGACAGAGGAAGACACTTACCCAGCCAAGTGCTGGGACGCAAAGCCTAGCACGCTCATTCCATTTCTGCCCACCATTTTTTGTTTATGCGCTGATAGCTTTTTAAACAATGTATCAACAACATATTTATCAAAAACATGGTAGAAGCTAGCTATATGTAAAACAAGGGTCGGGCATATAACTCAATGGTAGGGCATTCGCCTAGCAGTTACTATGTCCTGGGTTCAATTGTTTGTACTGCAAACACAGCAAACAATTAAATCAAAGAAAATATGTGAAGGAAAACAAAAAAAAAAGGGAAAATTTAGAATCTTCTATAATCCTGCCTTCTACATACAACCTTTAAAGTTTAGTTCATTTAGTGTTGTGGGAGTAACTTCCGCTGCCTCAACCAATAGTCGCTGAAATACGAGCCCACAGTGCAGCGGGGAGCGACTTCCGCTCCGTCAGCCAATAGCTGCTGAAATACCAGCCCACTGGGGCGTGGTATATTTCTCTTTTAAAAAGAGAAGCATATCCGGATCAGGCCCTCTTAGTTCCGGCTCTTGGTTCTGGTGCTTGCTCCTGGCTCCTGCTCCCGGCTCCTGCGACTTGGCTCCCTTCCTGACGGTTTATGGTGTATGTAAGTTTTACCCCCCAAAATAAATGACCCCTTAAAACATAACTGGTGTGGGATTGATTTGCCGATAATTTAGTATTTGTTTAAAATGGTTATTCTTTGCTCACATAAAAAAACAAAACATAAAACACTGGGCAAGGTGACCTCCCCTATAGTCTCCGCACTTAGAAGGCTAAGGCAGGAAGATGGAGACCTCAGAGTTCACAGCCAGCCCATGTAACCACCCATGGTAACAAAACAAACAAAATCAAGCAACTTCTTTTGTCCTTTGAACATTATTTTACTGCTATTCAGGACGGAGTGTTGAATCTGCATCTGCGCTTTGAACTACTTGTTTTACTTGATTCAAAATGCTCTGTAGAGTTGGGGTGAAGTTTCAATGCCCTATTCACCCTGCTCTTTTACTGTGCTGGTTTTCCTAAACTGGATAAAATACATGCGAAAAAAATCCTGAAAGGGCTGAGTGGTGGTGGCACACGCCTTTAATCCCTGCACTCGGGAGGCAGAGGCAGGCGGATCTCTGTGAGTTCGAGGCCAGCGTGGGCTACAAGAGCTAGTTCCAGGACAGGCTCCAAAGTAACAGAGAAACCCTGTCTCAAAAAAAAAACCCAAATAAGTAAGTAAGTAAGAAAGTAAGTAAGTAAATAACGAATAAAATAAATAAAGATGAAGAAAAGAATACTGAAAGAAAAGAAAGTTTCGTCTTGATTTCGAATTTCAAAGGTTGTAGATGAGTTCTGCTGCCTGCCAGCCTGTGTCTAGGCAGTGCTAGGCAGTGTGTAATGGTGGAAGTCAGTGATGGAGGAAAAGACTCACAGTTAGGAAGGAAGAAAAGAAAAAATGCTGCCACCTCCTACTTGTGCTACTGGGTAGGTCAAACCTACCACACATGATCTCTAGAGAATGCTGCTGGGGGTATTTAAGATCTAAAGTGTCACTGAGTGAAAGATCCTGAGAAGAAGCACTTGATGTGCTTACCACCTTCTTCGTGGTGACGAGCATTTCCCAGAACATGCGCAGTAATGCTGATTAAGATTTGGCCTTCCAGCATTTTATTTTGCCATAGATTGATGTATAGCAATAAGAATATAAGCCTGGGAGGATGGTCCAGCATAGTGTGATTGCCGAGCATGCTTTAGTCCTGGATTCCCATTCAAGCACTGAAAAAAAGAAAAGCCAGGAGATGGTGGCCCATGATTATAACCCCAGTACTCAGGATGCAGAGGCAGGTGGATCTCTGAGTTCAAGACCAGCCTGGTCTACAGAGTGATTCCAGGACAGCCAGGGAAACACAGAATAATCCTGTGTCAATAACAAACAAACAAACAAAAAATAGGCAGAAAGAAAGAGAGAGAGAGAGAGAGAGAGAAAGGAAGAAAGGAAGGAAGGAAAGAGAGAGCAGAGGAAGAAAGATGTAGATGTAGGAAGGAAAGAGAGAGAGAAAGGAAGGAAGAAAGGAAGAAAGGAAGGAAGAAAGAAAAGAAACTACCATATGACCCAGCTATACCACTTCTGGACGTTTCCCCAAAGGACTCCAAGCCTGCACAGTACGGTGATATTTATATGTCAATGTGTATTGCAGCACTAGTCACTATGGCTAAGATACAGAACCAAACTAGGTGTCTAACAGAGGAACAGATAGAAAAAATATGGTTTATATATATGAAAGAATGTTTTCAACCATGAAGAATGACGTTCTATTGATCGTAGGAAAATAGATGTAGCTGGAGGCATAATCATATTAACCAAAGTAAATCAGTTCCAACAAGACAAATATCATTTGCTTCTCTCATTTGCAGGTCTCAGATTCATCAAATACACAAAATCATGAAAGAAGTAAGACGGTCTGGGGAACAAAGAGGGCTCAATGGGACGGAAAGAGAAAGGAATTATGGATAATATGGGGGAGTAGATCAAAAGTACATTACATGATATGTTTTTATGAAAATGATCTTATGTAATCCTGCATAATGAAGTAAAAAAAAGAATGCTGTCATTAACGCTTATCAGATCCTGTGTTTTCCTCAGATGCGTCTAGAATTTTCTATTATTTTGACTAACTTTCAGGCAAGCTGGTGAGAAAGGGCTCAAGAACTCCCCACCCCACCCCCACAAATGCGCACAGAAGGCAGGGTTGGCTGTAGACATGGGGGAAATTTTCCCTAGTTATAGCAGAAGGGGTATAATGAAGGCAAGGATAGTTCAGTTCGTATTGGGGAAAGGAGGATGAGCCATTCCTGTCTGCTGAACTGAACGACATTGTCACACCTGAAGCAGGTCCAGGGAAGACAGGGTGGAAAGGGGGAGTAAGTACCAAAGAGTTATGTGGAAGAATCAAACAATTTTGAGACCGGCTCTTCCTATGGAATCCAGGCTGGCCTGCTAAGTGCTGGGTATCACGGGAATGTGCCTTCACCCTCTGTGAGAAAGGGAACATTCTGGTTCAAAGTTCCTTGGGGCCTTAGATCAGGAATTGAAAGGATCACTGCTGCCAGATGTGGGCTCCTCCGTCCTCAGCAGCAGCTCTTTTTCCTGTGACTGTAGATCAATAAAGCTTTAAAGTCTTTAGTAAGGAATCTTAGCCTAGTGTATATTAATTCCCTTCAGGGGATCCAAGAATCCCCTAAACACGTATGCTAAAGTACGTGAAGATGTGCATTTTCTAGAAACTAGGTCTTTAGACCTTGTTAGATTTTCAAAAGATTAGGAATCACGGTTGAGACCAGGTTTTAGGCCAGCCTGGGCTACACAGTGACACCCTGTGTTTCAAACACAACACAAAACAAAACAAAACAGAAAAACAGAAAATCCAAGCACTGTTGAAATGTTTGTCCCAGTGCGTTCAGGAACGCCCCCCACCCCGGGGAACGCCCCCTACGCAGAGAACGCCCCTTCCCCCAGGTGCTCTCCGCTTTAGGCAGTATTCTCATTATCTTGTGAATTACCTTACATGGAAGTCCATTTAGGTAACTTAGCAACGAAACACTTGTGGTGGAATTTCATAACAACCTGCTCCTAGTTACACCACTGACTCAGCATCGGTCAACTCAAATATTCATCATAATTACTCCAGGGAGAAGAGATGAAGAGATGGCGTTTTTGCTTAAAAAAAAAAAAGCTACTGTCAATCACCACCAGCACGGAAGGGAGATTCAGGCCTTCATTTAATCAGGCTCTTTCTTACCCACAGACGATGCTATTTCTCAGCCTTGCCAATGCTGGAGATGGGAAATCCATGAAGTTTCTCCCCGATATACCATCGACAGTTGCCCCAGGGATCTATAAACTTGCTTGTTCTTCCTTAAACAGCCCCTTTGAGTGTTTTAGTACTTATTGCCAACCCGGTAGTTGAAAAGAGTCTTGTTTTCCTAGCTGGGCATTACAGCAGGTATCAAAGATATTTTTAACCCTGGGTTTTTTGGTAGCATCAGAAATGGTGGCTGGATTGCTTGTGTCTTTTACGTTCTCACCAGGAGTATATATGGAAGAAATAGGAAGACAGCCTTCCATGATTTCCTTCTGATTTCTCCATGCGTTCTAGATCTCCAAAATATAAGTGGAAGGATTTGGCAGCAAATCGCTAGATTAAAAGTAGATATGAAAAAAGAACAAAGTTGGGAAAGTTACAAAATAACAGTGACCACATAAAACACCCACATTTCTGAATGTACCACCCCATGGTACATTCACTCCAGACCCTGGAGTCTCAACGTCTCTTCTTCTAGGATGCTCTGGCTGTCTGGCACATGAGTCTGAAGAGCTTCTCTATGGGAAAGCCGTGCTCCAGGATCAGTCTACCCCTTCGGCTCTGTGACTGAACTGAACCTAATTGCTTTCTCAAAGCCCCTACCTTCATTTGAACAATTTACTTCAGGGAAGTACTCCCCACCCCAGGCAGTACGAATTGACACTCCGTTTTGATGGGGTGGGGTTCTTGAGGGCGTCTTAACCTACCACCCCAGAAAAATTCAATTTTATCTTTACATTTCAAGTCACTGTTGAATTCTATAGCTTACAATATCACTGCATATCTTGATTTAAAAATAAAAACAATTTCTTATTGAAATTAGGAAGTAGCATTTTATGAAGTCACTCCATGTTTGTCAGTGGCTCCAAGGACTTTTGGCTGGGTTCAAATTGGGCTGTTTTTCTATTGACTTTAAAAGTATTAGCCCCATTTGCGGTTGAAATAAAGTGTATTTGCAGGGCAGACTTCAATATCATTCCGTAGTGTTTTTTTTTTTCTTCAGATGTTTGTATCTTGATTCCACAGAGGATAGTGATTATGTTTTCTATTCATTTCCTTCTTTGAGGGACATTCTGTTAGCTACAGGAATGGCAGGAGACTCGCATAGTTGAAACATACCTAGAATGGATTAGTTAACCATCAAAGGCCAGTGTGTGCTCAGGAGGGGGTTAGATCTGTGCTCATCCGCAGCGCCTCTTCTGCTGTCTCAGAGGAAGTGCATAGTTTGCCTTTAGTTGACTATTTTTCTCATTCTGTCTTCATTCATGGGGTAGGCGATAGAGTCCTGGAGATACGATTCCTAGGCGGGTTAAGGAAATTGAGGTAGAGGATTTGTCCCAGGAAATCACTGATAAGTAGCTTGCTTTTCTGATACACATTATCTTTCGGTGAGGGGATGTTGTATAGGGGTGAAAATTCCTTTCTGATCTCTAGCGTTGCTTCTAGCAAAGGCTAGCTAGGAGATTTGTTACAAGGGCCCTGGTCTCTGTGGACCTTAGTTTCATCTATAAAGCGGAGGAGATAATACTACTTATTTTGTAAGGTGGTTGTAACGACTAAAGGAGATAATGTTTGTAAAATGCCAGCAAGGCTGGCGCATAATAGGTAAAATATAAACACTCGTTAACTTGGGGCTGTGGTATTTCTCAGGGGTTGGAGCACTTGATTTGCCGGCATGCTGGAAGCCCTGAGTTTTTGATCCGGTGGCACAGAGAGACAGAAAGAGCCAGAGAGCCAGAGATATTGACTCATTAACCTTTTTCTCCATGCTGCAGGGAAAACATCTTTAAAGAAAGAAATGAAAGTTATCAAGATTCAATTGCAAAGTTTGTTTTGGTAGGACAATTATAGCAGCTGAGATTCTCTGGAACTGGAAAAGTCATTAGAGATCAGCTCCTTTAATTAACTTGTGTTACAGAGAAGGAAACAGGCCCAGAGAGGGTGATGACATGCCCAAGGCCTCAAGGTGACACAGAAACCCCAGTAAGGACACTCATAATTAAGACAGGAACATGTCTTTTAAGCAACCTTTGTTTTTACAAAAACGTGCTTATATGATAATGACTATAAATCAATTATATTAAGATGATACCAGAGTAAAATTACACAGGTGGGAATCCTTTAAAATTAAAAGGCAATTTACATTTTAAAGACACCAAGACACACAGATTATCAACAAAATATTAGCATATATAGCCATTAAAATGTAAATCACATTGCTAATCTCTCTCACACTGGAAAAAAATAAATGGGTTATCAAAATATTTGGGGGGCTGTTAAATGAAATTTCACTTAAATTGCATCTAGACCTTTTCTCCCCCTTACCCAAGATTGCTTTGGTCTGTCTACCATAAGAACAGAAATAATCTTAATACATAGATAAGTGCTCATCTTCCTAACACTACAAAAGAAACATTTGTTCTTCCAGATAACTCTTAAGCAAACTGCTGTCAAAACAATTAGTGTTATTTTTCTATTATCTCGCTATTTGAGAGTAAATAACCATTCATGAATATGTTAATTATCTTGTAGGTGGGGAAGATAAGGAAAGCTCCGGGTCCCCAGAAGCCAGGAAAGATCATCAATTGCATACAAAAGCTGGAGAAAGAAAGGGTCCTGGGCTGGATCAGGAGTGGCCACACTTTACCTTAGCTAGGCAGAAATCAGTTCAGCTTGACTAAGTGAAAAGAAACAGAAAGAAAGGACCACATTTTGTTAGAACTGACCACGGATAAACCTTCATTTGTGTCCTGTGGCTGCGGAGAGGCTCTCACAGCTAACCAAGCACTGGAGAGTTTTATTGACAACAAAGCTCTTTGATTTGGCCCACTTTACAAAACATGGCGTTTTCAAATGGCCATTTGTAAAGAATTTGAGGAGTGAGTACAAGCTGCTGTCACCTAACGGAGCTAGTTTATCTCCGACACACTGGGCAGGGCTGTGCTTAGTACAACCAACCGCTCTTTAAATAAGCGGACATTAAGCTCCGTCTACCTTTCGTAGTCACACTCAAGTTTGGGAAGCTTTTGAAATCTCCAGCGCGGGATTCCTAACCATCCAGAGTGGTTAAATGTTGTGCTGAAAGGGAACACATTTGGCAGGGGGCGGAGGTGGGGGCAGGGAGAACACACTGAAAGTGCTTTCTCTTCCTGTTTCGAAGGCGCAAGATGTATTTTTCCATATTCAATATTTTGAAAAAGTTCAACACGGCATTGTGTCAGATAATTAAAATGTAAATTTCACTATCTATGCTTTTGCTTTGTGGTGTTTTTTTTTTTAATACATTTAAGTCAGTTGTCTTTTAAAACATGTGGTCAGCTGTTGTATTCACATATGGTCAAATGATCAAAGTCTGAACTCCTCTCTAATTGTCCCCCCGCTGCTCGTCTGCTCTGTCCGTGATCAAGGCCTCAGCAGGTGATGAGAAAGGCATGAGAACAGGCTGGAAGGAGAATGAGGCACCGAGAGGCCCGAGCAGAAAGAAATAAAGACTTCCAGTACATCACCCTGACAGTAAAGAGTGGAGGAAAAGTGACGTCTGGCTACGAGCGCTTATATATTTTTTTGTTCCCTAATCTGCATACATTTTTCCCTAGCGAAATGCAAATGGAGCCAGGCTGCTCTCAGAGACGGAGCCCCCCACTTCAGCCTGCCGCAGTTGCAGGCGCAGCCGAGGGGTTGCATTTGTTTACTTGCGTCGGGAGAAGCTGCTAAGTCCCACAGGTTATAGTATTTCACATGTTTGTGGAAATCATTGCAATTCTTTTCACTTCTGCTTGTCATTGTTTGCCCAGAGTTCACTTTGCCAGATGGCGCTTTATTGTCACTAGTGGTTACACCTCGCTATTGGATCAGTTCAAGACCAAATGGTGTGAAGAGCTTTCATACTTAGAGGATTTAGCCAAACATCCATTCTGTGCCTTTCAGGCCGCTGGAGCACTAATTCATAAGCGAGCCGGCCGACCTGGGAATGGAGGGAGGGGAAAAGCACCCAGGTCTTTTTCTACCCGAAATTATGAATTTGCCTCCTATTTACTGGCCAAATGGGAAGGCCCGATAATTAACCAGGGGTGTCTTGCACGAACATAAATAAGACGCTAGCGAAAGAGTGGGGCCGTGGCTCTGAAAGGGGGGTGTGCCACGCCACAAAAACAGAAGCCATTCTTTTCTGGAACATCTTCATTCAGTAGTGTGTGTTCTTTCATTGTTGAGATTGTTGGTATTTTTCTATCAAAGTTGCTGGACCTGAAAATGCTTTCGAACGTGGATTTCTTTTAAATGTGAACATGTCTGTCAACGTCGGGAAGATCTTAAACACGATGTCTAAGATTTGGAGGTTCCGTTTGTCTCATGTGCTTGATAATAAAGGTCCCGGGGGGTGGGTTCGGAAAGATTCTGAGGGAGGGGGTGCACTTTTATGCTTTAGGAATAACTGCGGGAACCCGAGCTGAGCAGCCGGGTGCAGTTTGTTAACGCCTCTGCGGCACTTGCCTCGAAGCAAATCGATGAAAATCTCTTAGTTGCTACCCTGCGTTCTGGAACTTGTCTCGCTTTCTGCATCAAATCTGAATTAGGGACTACAAAGCCGGGGCCCCGGAATCAAAGAGAGGGGCAGCAGGGAAAGGGTTAAGGAAACAGTGACTCAATTGCTCTACCCCAGTTGGTTTCTTATTAAATATGGAGCCCTTAGTTGTCGCAGTTTTCTTTTTCCTTGGGAGGGGGGAGTATAGCTTTACCTCAACTATTCAAAGTGGTGTTGAAAGGACAAAGAAAAGCAGCTATGTGAAGAGGGAGGGTCTTTGGCGGAAGGCAGGTGCTAAGGGATTTGGAGGTTATTATAGAAAAAAAAAATCCCTGAAGCCCTTGGTGCAGTGCCTTGCTGTAGTAAGAAAGGCAAACAGGATAATGGATTGTATCAACAGAGGAGCAAACCCAAATCAAAAGGCGTGCTCTTGTTACTGTACGGCCTGATATTGTCCTACAAAGAGCTGGTTGGTGTTAATCAAACACCGCACGGCCGCCTAATCACCTTGTCCTCAGAAAGCCCATTGTCATCCTGGACAAGGGGCAGTTCACAGAGCGCCGGGGAGGATGCAGGTTTTCTCCTTCATATATATAGTACATTGGGGGTACAATGCAAAATTATGTAATAATCATATCCCCAGGGGCCTGCGCTAAACAGAGGGAAGCCACAGCAGTGGGGATCGCAGCGCTGCTTAGGAAAAGTAAGCACAGCTGGGAGGAACAAAGCGCCAACTGGAGGTCCACTGTTTTTTCCTCACCACGTTTCTGGACTTCGGCTCTTTGCTATGCTAAGTGGGCTACTGAGTAATTGGACCTACCCCTACGGAGGGGAGGAGACTGAGAAAGCGGGAAGGACAGAGTGCGAGAACCGGAACTGTTGATCTGAGTAGGGATTATGGTGGGGGTGGGGAGGAGGTAGGGGTTAAGAGATTTGGCTTTCTCTCAGTTTCTGGAAGCAAAACAATGAGTTAGGCAGAGAGCACTGGTTTTAACATTAACCCGGATGTTTTTGCGTTCTTCCTGTGGATGTCGGAGGAAACCGGGTAAATAATAAATGTCTAGCGTTACTTGTTTGGGCTTCTGTTTCCTCATCTGAAAAATGCAGACGAGGCTATGATCCATTTGGAATCGAAATTCCCTTCCGGGAACTCCAACTCTTTGGAAGTCTACATCCTCCTGCTGTCTTGATGTCATCTGTAAGGGAGACAGGAAGAAACAGTGTTTAGGAGTGGGAGGTGTGTGTAGTAAGCAGAACAGCTTTATTGAAGAGGCTCCAATAGACTTTAATCAATTCCCCTATAGAATTCGAGGGACAAGCTGAAATTGCTTGCCTGATCCACACGGTGTTCCTTTCTAGCAGGCCCGTGCAGAGTGGCTGACTGACAGAGTTTTTCCTTTAGCCACTGGCTGAAGAAAAGCCAACTAACGAGTCAGATGTTCAGAGCTGTTTTAGAGTCTGCCCCTCACTGTTCTGTCTCCTTCAGACATTCTTGTCCGTTTGGTCAGTGTGGCTGAAGCCAATCAAATTCTTTCATCGGCTCACCATTGGCTATTGAGTGATATATTGGCACCAGTTAAAATTTGACCTTCTTAGTGACCCTCTTGCGAACATTAATCGCGCAGAACCTTTTTCTTCTTCAACCACAGTGTCTTCTTGAAAAGACCACTCCCTAAGAGCCGAGCTTTTTCTTTTCTAAAACTGCGAAAATTATTTTGTTTTTAAAGAAGATTTATTTATTCTGTTTTTCACATCATGTATCTTGATCCCATTCCTTTGAATCTGCCCTCTACCCCTCCACTCCCCCCCCCCAACAAAGCAAGATTCAAGAGAAAAAAAAAGTGGAGAAAATAAAATGAGAAAAATAGAACAGGGGAAAGAATTATGTCATGGAAGCTGCAGTGTCACCCAACAAATGACTCCTTATACCCATTTGTCCATCCATCTCTACCAGAAGGTGCTCATTGCAAAGAGTCTCAGGCCTAACTGGAGGTCCCTGGTCTCCGCTTACACGTTGGATGCTGGGCTCCCACTAGGACTTTTCCTGGACATCCCGCTGGTGGCCTAGGCTGTGGAGGTCCCAGAGCTTTGGGTCTGCGGGCCAGGTGCCTTCATGGGAAGAGCAGAGGTTTCTAAAGTGATCCAAGTTTACTCCAAAGTTTATCTTCCGGAGGAATGCAAGGATTGCTGGAGAAAAGCATCCCACAGTGCCAACAGAAGCTCCGGGAAGAGATTGTTTTCCACAGTGACTTTGCTACAAGATCCCTAAAGAGAACCTTTTTGAACTTCTATGAGATACTTATCTATCATCAAAAACAAAGCAAAACCAAACCCAACAAAACACAGCTCAATTGGCAGAAAACAGAAAGATGTACAAGCAGAGTTTTAAGCTGCAATGGATTTTGTTTAAAAACTTTGATTCCATGAGAAAGGAAAGTAAATTTTCAAATATAAATACCAATACCAAGGTAAGCAGCAATGGTCACCTGACTTTCAATCTGGCTGATGACTAACAATAGAATCCCTTTGTTTAAGAAGAAATCCCATGAACAACTGTTCCTTATAGAGCCAAGAGCCAGTTTTATACAATATTGTACACTCTCTTTAAAAGCCACCAGTTTATGGTGTCGTGTGCCTTTGGGAGTATTAGGAAGAAACTCACCCCTACTACGTGAATGTCTAGAAGGGCACATTTTATTTTTAGTGAACTATAGGAATTGCAAAACCCAAAGGGCCAGTGGGAATTGTCTTTGAAATTCCCGTCACCAATGCAGCTAACTAATGTAGCTAACCGGGGAGAAATGATTTCTATTTTATTTTACTCACATTCTCTCCCTTTTCCCATTTCTGTTTGAGACACGGTCTTGCTATGTAACCCAAACAATCCCTGAGCTCATTGTGTAGCCCAGGCTGGTCTGGAACTCAGTGATCCTCTTGCCTCAGCTGAGATCGGAAGCAGGTGTCCCTTTCACTAACGTACTAACGCTAACATGGAGGGGGCGGTGTAAGCATGTGAGGGAGAAGACATTGGATGTCTTTCTCTGCCGGTCCCCATTATCACACTGAGATAGCCTCTCCCACTAAACCAAAACCTTGTGGTTACAGTAGTTCCAGGCACATGCAGCCAGGTCTGACTTTTTCTGTGTCTATTGGGCATTTGAATTCAGGGCCCCATGCTTGCAGAGGAAGTACTCTCACCCACCGAGCCACACCCACAGTCCCTAAGAATACTACTTTGCTTTTAGGAAGGGCACGGTCGTCGATTTGGAAATCTCAAGACTGACTGCCACATCTGTGCTGTGTGTGCGCTCATGTTCCAGCACAGGCGATCTGGGGCAGCTTCGGTCCCCTGGACTTGGGAGGTAATGAAGATTTTTTTTCCTAGAAATTTTCTTTTTATGCTTTGCTTGTGAAGAGAAATAAAGGAACAAATACTAAGCTTGGAGCCAGGTAGATTTGAGACTACATTCCAGCTTCCCTGCTTTGTAGCCGTGTGGCCTTGGTCAAGTCCCTTAGCGACTCAAAGCTTCATTTCTCAAGACAAACAATTGGCGTGTCCTCCTCCTTTCAGAGTCTGTGGAAGAAATTGGTCATGATCTCGTCTTGGCAGTTAAAGCAACAGCCAGACATAAAATGCTAGGTGCAGAATACAGAACTTCCTTTTTGGTTCTATTTTTTGCCTTCTGAGTTAAGAAAAGATGTGGAAATAACCCTGCAGGGTGGGGATGCTGCATAGTCGGTAGAGCGCTTGACCAGAATGCAGGGAAACCCAGGTTTTATGGTCTTCAGCACTGCAGAAACCAGGCCCTGTGATCCACGTGTGTCTGTAATCCTGCACGTGGGATGTGGAGGCAGGACAGAAGTTCAAGGTCATCCTTGACTACGTAGCAAATTTGAAAAGGAATGGCAATTAAAAAAAATGAATATGTTGATGTGTCTATAGCATTTCTAATGGTGGTCCCACTTCTCTCACGGTAAGAATAACGCTGTGAGGAGGGCCAGCACAGGACGGGTCCCAGGTGGCCATGGAGAGGACACACAAGTGGCGCGGGAGAGTCCCTGTGTCTGCGGGAAAGGGTTCTTTCGTCAGGACACTATAAAATGTGCTGGTCCATTCAATGCTTTCTTTCTTCAGCTCCGGAAAGTCTGATGCTGAAAGGGAAAGGGCTTCCACACGGCAGGATATCCAGAAAGTCGGAGACCGAGCCACCTCAACGACTGGGTCAGCTCGTGGCTGCTTTCACAGTACTTGGCATTATGTGATTGGGAAACTCCAGCAGTCTTTCCTAATACCTGCATTGGGAATAGAGAAAGGGTCTGTGTAATCCTGCAAAAGCGCTTTGCGGAGACATGATTTATTTGTGTTCGGACTTACACATTGAAGTAGTTGTGAGGCTCTTGCTCTTGTTCTTTCTTGTTCCAGTTTGCCTCTCATAACAGTATGTCGTTTCCAGGATGGAACTGATGACACCACTCACCAGCCACATGATGAGATTATAGCGTAGGAATGTGCTATTCGATTAACATGATAATGGTTTCAGAGCTTGGGTTGTTCAGAACAAAGGCACTTGATAAATTCAAACTGTTATTGTTCTGGTATTATCTAGATAGACATTTTACTAAATATTCCCATTTTCAGGATTCATCTTCAGATGCCTGCAAATATTCACTTGCATTTACTGAATGATGCTTTGATATAAGCCTGGGAAAACAATGGGGTAGCCTAGGATGTGTCTGACCCAACTCGGTATCTTCAGCTAACTGGAAGTAGTTGCAAATCTTTGTACTATGGCATCAAAATGAAACTCAGAGTATTTGGAGACGTACCTTTCATGGGAGAGAGTCTTTATTGGGCTTCCCACTTTTATCTTCAAATGAAATGCATTCCTTTGGACAGTGTGTGTTTGTTCATCTCATCCAGGATCAATGCAGCAGCAGTCGGACCCGCCAGACATTCTACATGAGAACATAATGAGTTTCCAGATTGCCTCGTTTTCCGAAGCGTCCGAGTTTTTAGGTCACCTCCACTTCTTACAGTTCCACACCTTTAATTCAAGGTCAGCAAAGACGACGAGGAAAGCGGGGAGTACGGAGGAAACCGACCCTGCCCAAAGGTGCCACTCACGAAAGTGGGATGCTGGAGACTGGAAGCAACAACTCAGAAGATGCTCACCGAGGAGTCTGGAAAAGCAGCAGGGAAGCGAGCGCTAGCTCAGCTTCATCAGGTGCCAGGTGCTGAGCCTGGTCCATTCGGAAATACTATCCCCATGACAATGCTATGAAGTCAGGGTTGTTTGTTTTCACACTCGAGAAAACTTATATTCTCGTTGTGTGACCTGCAACAGTCTGTTGACTGACTCATAATGTTTAATTCTTTTGGTGTGTGCAGCGATGGGGAGTGACCCCGCGTGCTTGTATTTGCTAAATAGACTAAGACAAAATTTGAACTAAATCCTATTTTTGCTTTCCTTTTGTGGGTAGCATCTCACCAGGTAGCCCAGGATAGCCTTAAACACAGGATCCTTTTTCTCAGTCTCTTGAGTGCTGGGATTACAGGCCTATCTGTCTAGCAACAGATTTCTGCATGCATGTATTTGTTTGAGAGAAGACATCATGTTTTCCAGGATGACTTTGAACTCTGAACTCCTAATCCTCCTGCTTCCACCTGGAGCGCTGGGACTGCAGGCAGGCATCAAGCCTAGTGCATGGAGCACTGGAGATCGAGTCCAGTGCCGTGCATGCTGGGCAGGCGCCCTAATAACTGACCTACATTCCCAGCCTAGGTTTTACAACAGTCTTCTCTGCCCAGCTTTTCTTCGTTTGCTGCAGTCTCATCGACAATTTGCTGCTTACGAGTGGGACTATATCCTCATCGTTGCGGTACCATTTACATGTTTTGATTTCCAAACACAAATGTCCAGTCTGTGAAGGGGGAGGGGAGAACACTGCTACAGTCGGAATAGGACACACGATAGGAGGAAAGAGAGGGATCTAGGGGCTTGTTTGTGACCAGGATTTAAAGTCTAGCCTTTGTTTAACCTTATCGTTTCTAGCTGTGCACACTTAGCTAAGGATCTTAACCTCCTTCAGCCGCTGCTTCCTTAGCAGGAAAACAGGCATACAATAGCACTCACGGGGCCATCAAGATAGCTCATTGGGTAAAGGGGCCTGCTACAAAGCCTAATCAATGATCGGAGTTGAGTCCCAGGCCCCACATGGTCAAAGGGGATGAGCCAACTCTCACAAGTTGCCCTTTGATGTACACAGGCATGTGCCGCCTCCCAGTTGCACACAAAATAAAAGTTAAAAAAAGTAATAAAAATGTAAAATGGTACTCATCTTATGGGGTGATTGTGAACTTCACTGATAATGCCAGAAATGTCTCCAGTCTCTGGCCTGGCACTCAGGAAACATTCTTTGTGGTTGCTTTTATCTCCGGAGGACTCTATGTTCTGAGGTACCAGTGGATGTTCCCAGGCAGAAGTACAGATTAGCAACTGGGAAGACAGCCTGACAGGATTAGCTCATTTGAGTCAGGGCATGCATATAACTAAAGGGATAAAAGGCATCCAAAGCCAGGCACTCCAAACTCCCCTTCCGAAGAGCCTTGGAGTTTCCTGACATGGACTAAAAGGATCCATGCTCACTGTGAAGAATGGAAGCCTGTTTAGTTTGAGGATGGCAGGGTTAAAAAAAGTTTAAATTATAGGAGGAGAGGGTGATGCAGGCCTGTAATCCCAGTGTTTGGGCAATAGGCACAGGAGACTCAGGAGTTCAATGTCATTTTCAGCAACATAGCAAGTTCAAGGCTAACCAGGGATATACAAGACCTTGTCTTAAAATGTTCTTTAAATTGTACTTTTCCATAAATATTATAATATTAACCATTTGGTATTTGCTACTGTTCCTTCATTTATCCAACTCACAGATACTGTTTTTTATGTTTTGTTTTCCTTTCTTTCTTTTTTATTATTACTTAAAAAAAAATACCAATCCTTCCCCTCCTCCCAGTCCCCTCCCTCTCCCTCCATAGACCCTCCCCCCACCCCTCCAGTCCTAAGGCAGTGCCATGCACCCCACCCTGTGGAAAGTCCAAGGCCCTCCCTACTATGTTTAAGTTGAGCAAGGTTTACATTCAAAGAGAATAGGATCCCATGAAGCCGGTATGTGCAGTAGAGATACATCCCAGTGTCACTATCAGTGGCCCCTCAGTCTGCCCCAGCTGTTAACCCCCTTCAGGGGGGCTTGGTTGTTCCCATGCCCATTCACTCCTAGTCCGGTTGGAGTTGGTGAGCTACCATTAGCTCAAGCAAACTGTCTCAGTGGATGACCCCCTCATGGTCTTGAATTCCTTGCTCATACTCTCATTCCTTCCACTCATCAACTGGATCTTGGGAGCTCAGTCCAGTGCTCTGACGTGGGTCTCTGCCTCTGTTCCCACCTATTGTTGGACAAAGGTTCTATGGTGATATTTAAGATAATCATCAGTCTGACTACAGGGTAAGGTCAGTTCAGATACCCTCTCCTCTACTGCTTAGGGTCTTAGCTGAGGTTATCCCGCAGATACTGTTTTATCTGTACCATTTATCTGTATCACGTGGCGGGGGCAGGAGGACAACAGACAAAAACAATAAACACATCCCTGATCTTGTGGGACTTACATTCTAGTGGGAGAAAAAGATGATAGATATGGTTAATTTATAACACACACTATAAGTCAATGATGAAGACTAGGGAGGTAATGCAGTGAGCCAACGGTCACAGGGATTAAGCACGTTTTAGAACGTTTGATGGGAAGGCACTGTTGAGTGGGTGATATTTCATCTGAACAAATGGAGAAGTTGGGTGATCCCACATGGAGAAGATAACAAGGGCAAAGGCCCCGAGGAGGAAATGTTTAAGACTGTTCCAAGAAGTTAAAGGATTCCAGTGTCAAGAAGGATGAGGGAATGGGAGAGTGGAGATAGAGCAGGGAGCGGGGTGGGGTGGGGGAAGATGAGACAAGGCCTTCTATCCATGTTGGATAGTATGAACAAGAAATCAGCAAGTAAGGGTGACAGAAGATCTACAACTGTTAAGAGATGACTTCTTGTATTTTGAAATGATTTGTTTATTTTTATGTTATGTGCACTGGTGTTTTGCCTGCATCCATGTCTGTGTGAGGGTGTGGACTCCCCGGAACTGGAGTTACAGACAGTTATGAGCTGCCATGTGGGTGCTGGGAATTGAACCCAGATCCTCTGGAAGAGCACCCAGTGCTCTTAACCACTGAGCCATCTCTCCAACCCCAAGAGATAACTTCTAAAGGAACAAAGCAACAAGTGGAACGGAGGCTTCCTGAGTTCAAGGCCGAGGTGCTTATTCCTTTTCTTCCTGTTGCAAGCATGCTGCATATCGTAGAATCTCTTAGGGTCAGAACTAAAAGTGGAAAATCCTACTTCTAAAGATGGAGAAACTGAGGAAAAGTGACCAGCTCAGAGTCAGCCTGAGCAGCAGTATTGTACTAAGATGGGAGTTCAAGTCTTTGAACTTATCTTCAAGGTCAGCAGATTTTAGGACAAAGGCAGACTTTACACAAAGCTGTTGTTTGAAGAACCGCCTGAAAGCAAGGAGATCTGGAACCTTGGGTCCAATGCTGTGTTGATGTTCAGATAGGAAGTAACAAAAGACTTTTGCCTTATAGGCGGTTGTAAACAAAAAGGCCTGGAATTAAAGGGGACCCTGTGTCTTTCAACGTCTGAGAGTATGGATAGAGCTTGTGAGTTTGAACTGTCAACAGTTTTGAACTTCCCAAGAAAAGACCACCCACAAACTTCGTGTGTTTTCTGATTGATTCCTTTCTGTCTTAGGTGCTATGCAGATGTGCCTGGAAACGGCTTTACTGGGCAAACGCCACACTGGCGAATATTCTTGCTGTGTGGGCTGAGTTCATCATTTCTTGCTGGCCCAGGGTGCTGCTGCCACCCTTCTTCTGTTGTGGACGAATCTAAGGAGAGCATGCAGCAGAAAGAAAGGACCCTGCCATGACCTTCCTGGGTCACCAAGTTATAGAGCCTACATGTTCAGCAGAGTGACTTAACATTGTAAGTAGAAGTGCCCTTGAATGTCATCGAATCCAACTTCCTTCTGTTGTGACCTGTTGTGCTTGTGATACATGAGACGGAGCTCTCTGTCCTACATAGTGGAGTCTACACTTAGCTGCCAATCTGTAGATGACTATGATTTCAGGTAAGCCCCAGGGCTCATCTTTCATTACCATTTGGTTAGCATTAGTAACTTGTAATTAATTAATATCATCTCATAGGCAAAGAAATGGGTGAGGAACATCCAAAATCTTGGCTAGGAAAGTTTCCCAGCCAAGCTAATTTTACCCAAAGTTTGGCGCCTGTGCAGACTTAGGATTGATCCCAACAGGGTTCTACCATAGCCTGCTGCCATGGAGAACATGTCTGACGTTCAGTAGTTTGAGATTTCATCTGACTTTCTGGATCCTCCTCCACCTGCGGGTGGTCACTTAGAGCTCGAACCCGATCATTCTCTTCTTTCTCGCTCACAGAAGCTGGTGAAGCAGACATTACACAGCTCGCAAAGACCACATCTGCAGTCGAGATGTCGGGAACCCACGGCCCAGGCAGCTGTGAGTCCTTAGACATGTGCTAGGGCTGGTGGCTCAGGGCCAAGTGAAATCCCAGGCTCAGATCATGTGGCTACCCTCTGTAAAAGTTGGCCGGCTGAAAGAATTCTAGACAAAAATCAGAGCCGCTCCCATGCGTTTCCCTGCTGCAGTTGGTACAGGGCTGAAGTTCCAGCTCCCTCAATCCCAGCGCCAGTAGGGAGCTCCTTTAATATCATTCGGAGACCCCGACACCTGGTTTTGCCATTTGTAAGCGCTCATGACTCATGGCCGCACTGCGCTCGCCCCTGAGATGAGAGTCGCTTTCACAGCTGGATGAGGCCTGTGTGTGACGGTGGATTGGCTGCCTTTCCAGAAGGGAGTAAAAGGTGCATGGCTTAGGTGTTGTGTCGGACATCAAGAAAGAGTGCAGACTAACAGGGCTGCTCTGTAGAAACTGAAATGGAGCCCCACTGCTTCTGGGAAAATGTCATCCCCTGGCCATCCCCTGAAGTGCGTGCGCTCAGGGGATATGAAACGCACTCGCGGTGCTTTTTCAATGCTCTTTGTTAAGACGGCGGACTGTCTACAGACAGACAACTCGACTGCATACTTCTTTATGAAAACTACTGGCCAAACGGGAGGGAAGAGGGCATGGAGGCAGGGAGGGGCTTGGGGCTGACAATACTCCATTATTTCCAGAGTAGTACAATATGTTCTCCTTTACCAAAGGCAGCGAGGCTCTGAGAATGCGATTCTGGATTTCATGGAATGTTGTGGCTCCGAGAGGGAGAGATTAAAGGCAGCAATGACACAGTACTAAGGGTCAGGGCTTTTATTTTATATGAAAGCACCATTTAGTCACAAATATGGACTGAATGCATAGGAAAAAAAAAAGCAGAGGATTGCATTTCCATGCGTCAGAATGGAAACACGCTCACTCACTTGGCTGTGATTTCTATTATCTGAAAACCACCGAGTGTCCCTCTTAGCGCTTGTCCTAAAAGGCTCACCAAGTAAGGGCAGGAAAGGTGTGTCGACAGTCATTGGCTGTTCAGCTGGAGGAAAGAAAACGCCCCTGCATGAAGCTAACCTGGGAAACTCCTCCAGGGGTGAAACACACGCCCATGCTTAGTGCTCTGGGCTTGAACACGTTTCTTCAATTACTGATCAGGGTGTGTAAACTAGAGCCATAGGCCAGACATAATTTATGCAGATTTGCCCAAGTTTATATAGCACTTTGTTATTCAACACAAAGGCAGCCACCATAGCAACCTCTGGATCACAAAATTCTTACAGTACCTCGGAGAGGCAGATCAACCCCTCGCAAAGATGTCTGAGTACACAAACGTTTCGCAGCTCAGTGGTTCATCTTTGCCTCATATGAACCAGAGAGCTTGCAGGCTAAAGGGCTTTCTTCCTTTTCGGTGTGATCTTAACGTCCCATTAACTGGCAGACTGCATTAAGTAAGCCAACTAGTAGGCAGGTTCGCCCCTCTCTCGGGATTTGTTTTTCATTTTCATTTCCTTAATGATTTAAAAACTTGTTTTCAAAGGTTCCCTCGGTTGGGGCCCAGTGGCCCTGTGCTGGGCCTGGCTTCCTTTGCTGCTGAAGTGCTGACCTTCTGCAGTGGAACAGAACAAGGCCTTTGAGCTCACTGGTAAGCAACACGGTAATGAGCTCCAGCTGCTGAACACGGACTCCGGTCCATTCTGGAAGCTCGTCTTTCTGATACCGTTACCCCTTCTGTTTGGGTATCCGGGTGCCACCTCGCGCCCCCACTTTAGAACACCATCCAGACCTGCAAGTGCCCTTTCTGGATCGGACATGACAGATTTCCCAGCTCAGGCGTCTTTACATGTAAAAGGCTCTCCCAGTGCCATGCAGGTAAACCGAATCTCTGCAAATCAAATGAAAACCTCTGGTGTGTGCGGTTTGCAGATGTTTGCGGTGTAAACACTCGCCGTAATCCAATTTCATGCTACCAAAAGTGCAACAACTGGCTTGCAAAAGTCCTGAAAATTTTACCAAATGGTCCCCACACCACTGCGCCAGATTATCTCATTTGCTATCCATAGCAACTGCACAGATCGGCCAATGTCCTCAGCCCCATTTAACTAGAACATTTAACAGGCCCAGAGGGCTTAGGCCAGCAACTGTCAAACTTTACTGTGCATATGAATTCCTGGGGATTTTGCTAAAGAGGGAGCCTGTGATTCTGCATTCTTAGCAAGCTCCCATGAGACCCTGCTCCACAGTTAATTACAAGGATAGCCAACCTTCAGGAAAAGAAGGGGGAGGAGGCCAAACGATGGTTTCTCCCAACTGACAAGCTCTCTCGTGCTGCGCTCCTCCAAGTCACATTCTTGATTCTTCAATTAATTCCAAGGCTGGCCTCTCCAGGAACCCTCATGGGCTCTCCCAACACCTCCTGGCAAAGGCTGTAGGGCTCAGGAGAGCACCCTTCCAGATTTGGTTTACATGGTAGTGTTCATAGGCTAGAAACACCAAAATCAGATCTTGGGTGGCTTCAGGGTTTTAGGGAAGTCTTTTGTAGTGCTCACCCCACCCCTAACTTGGGAAAGCAAGGCCTCTCTCTTTTTGAGTCTGATTCAGCCATGGTGGAATTTGCACAGTCTTCTCCAGGGTCTAGAGGAAAACCTGTTGCCTCAAACCACAGAGGAGCTGAGAGCCGATGCTCCCCTCTGTCTGCCTGGCAAGTAGAAACCCGTGGGCTGAAATCAGCAGCTCTGAAGATAATTACAAATGAGCAGGAGTGGTTCCTGTTGTCCCTCATGTTTTTCACCTTGTCATGAAGGCTTCGATGGGGGAGAGGTGACTGAGTGGGGACAGACTCAGGGGGATGTGATTACGATCGTGCTTAAGTCAGAGAAGAACAGATGGCCCCGATCCTGCCCTTAGGGAGCCTAAAATTTCATTGAGCAATGCACACCCAGGAAGCCATTAGTGGGTGAGAGAGTAGATCATAAAGGTCCCATTGGTCAGCAGGATTTTGATTCGGGTTCCTGTACCAAATACTGTCTAGACTGCTGAGAACAATTTCCAAGGGAACGTCTGTTCTTAATTCTTGTTTTAAGAGTTTTTATTCAATCAGGCAATCAAAAGATTTGAATGTATCCAAGACATCTTCTTGCTAATGGAATGTACCAGCAAAGGATTCCTTTCTTTTACATAGGAGATTGGCTCACAATCAAAACCATCTTTCCCGTAAAATGATCTTATCCTGATATTCAACTCCAATTTTTTAAAATAATTTCTTTGCCTGAGTCTGGATAAAGCAATTGATTCATGATGATCCATTTCTTCGCTGCCAACATGCATGCTTACTGTTACAGAGACGTACGTGCGTACGTAGCCTTAGCCGTGTCTCTCACCTTTTCTTTATCACGCTAACGAATTCCATTCTGTGTCTGGCACAGGACTATTTTTGTGTTTATGGGCAGGGAGGTGCACAGCCACACCCCCGGCCATTTACTACGAACACTTCTCACCTTCTCAGACCCATTTTGAAATGCTATGGTCTTTAAAAAACACTTCCCAATCCCCACATTTAATTGAGAGTTCCTTCGTTTCCCTTTGAATTGTAACTCTGAGTCTCCTGTTCAATGGGACGTGTTTGACTTTACTCTGGAGGCAATTACCTTGCTGTCTTCCTTTTTCCAATGTCCATCTTATCTAGATTAATAAGACCGTCGGTTTAGCCAGGTGTGGTGCTGTACACCTTTAATTCCAGTCCTGGAGAGGGAGAAACAGGTGGGTCTCTGAATTCAAGGTCAGTCTGATCTCCAGGACAAGTTCCAGGATCGCCTGAGCTACACAGAGAAGCCTCTTCCTGAAAAACAAACAAACAAAAAACAAAAGAAAAGAGAAAAGGAAAAGAAAAAAGAAAAAAGATTGTCAGCGCAATAATAACGTTGGTTACTGCAGGCCTCCTAGGTATGATGATGATTTAAAAGTACAGAATAACACGCTCCTACAGACTCCATTTTCCGCTCCCTCTGAGCTCAGAAAAGGCAGCAACCAGCATGACATTTTCTTAAAAGCCACCACATTTCTCGCATCCCATCTCCCAGCCATCTGCTTTCTCTCCGTGGGGACAGGGACTAAGACACCTGGCCAGGGAAGTTGTTTAGTAAATTGTCCACTGAGTGCACATATGAAGGAGTACGTACCACTCTGCTCATGGTATCAGCAATGAACTGATGGAAAGGGTCTGTCTGGGGCCAGAGCCCTGCCTTGTGGGACAATTCGAACTATATACTTTCCCACGGTGATGGAGTGTGCTGTCCCCACTTGTCTGTTTCTTTCCTTTTGGTCAGAGAGGCAAGCTTATTGCACACTGTCCACTTTAACGCTGTTCTGTTCACTGACGGGAATAAAGAGTTTTAAAAATGTATTTTCTTTTGAGATTATAATTACATCATTTTCCCTTTCCTCCCTCCAAATCTTCACATATATCACTCCTTGCTCTTTTTTTCAAATTCATGGTCTTTTTTTTCATTAAATATTAGTACATATGCAGATAATACAGTTTTAACAATTATCCATTCCACATTTATATAGTAAATATTTAACATATGGTGCCAGGCAAACAGAAACGACATTATAAAAACCTACTGAATAAAAGTCGAGTGGGATTCCTTTGGGAGAATAAGTGACGGAAAATAGATACTGGTAAGAGCTAAGTTGTAGCATACACATCCAGGTACCATGGACTGGGCTAAGCTCGGCACATCAAGTTGTCGAAAGCAGTTGTTTGCCCTCATGGACCTTACTCTCCAAGAGGTGACATATTTATATCATATCATAGTATCTGCTTGAATCAAAGTGCCAATCTAGCCAGGCATGGTGGCATGTGACTATAATCCCAACATTTGGGAAGCAGAGGTAGAACGGCCAATGTAATTTTGTGGTTGGTCTGGTACACACAGGGTTTCAGGCAGCCAGAACTATACAGAAAAAAAAAGTAATAGACTCCCCTTCAAAAAACTCCCCCAAACCCCAAAATTCAAGAAGGTTGTTTTGAACACACATTTGTTTGTTTGTTTGTTTGTTTTAAGACAGTGTTTCTCTGTGTATCCCAGGCTTTCCTGGTACTCACTCTATAGACCAGGCTGGGCTCAAACTCAGAGTTCTGTCTGCCTCTGCTTCCCAAGTACTAAGATGAAAGGTGTGAGCCACCACTACCAGACTTGGTGCCTGTCTTTCATCCCAGGATTTTGGAGGCAGAGGCAGGTGGATTGTTGTGAGTTAAAGGACAGCGTGATCTAGAGTGAGTTCCAAGCTAGTCAGAGCTCCATGATGAGACCTGGTCTCAAAATGAAAGAAAATAAAATGGAAGCTGGAATATATTTATAAATGCTGGGGATGCTGGAGATTGAGTATGGTACCATTGAGCTACACCTCACCCTTTGCCCTGGTAAGAGGACAGGCATAATAAGGGATTCTTATTACCATGCAGAAACTGTTACTGAGTTTCATTATGAAAAATGAAGTCAATCATTTTGAAGCATATTCATAATTACACATTACCATGTCTCCTTCAGACATTTGCTCTGTATTTACTGATGTACCTATGGGTTTACATAATGCCCTTTTCCATCAATAAAAGGAAACAACTTCTATACGTTATTCAGTGATTAGCTTTTGTCATCTATTATATCTTAGATATCTTTCAATGCTGCTTTTTAAAGATTTATTTTATTTATTATCTATACAGTATTCTCTCTGCATGCTTGCCTGCACACCAGAAGAGGGCATCAAATCTCATTATAGGTGGTTGTAAGCCACCATATAGTTGCTAGGAATTGAACTCAGGACCTCTGTCAATGCTCTTAACCTCTGAGCCATTCCTTCAGACCTGATTTTAAATTTTTTAAAAAATTATTTCTATTTTTAGTTCTGTATGTGTGCATATGTGGGATATATGTGTGTGAGCAAGTCAGAGCCTCTGGGAGACGGAGTCACAGGCAGTTGAGAGTTGCCAACAGAACTCAGGTCCTCTGCAAGAGCCGCACTTGTTCTTAACTACCGAGTGCTCTCTTCAGCCCTCTGTCGTCTTCTTCCGTTAAAAGAAAAAGATGTATTTTATTTTTATGTGTGTGGGTGTGTTGTCTGTCTGCATGTCTGTACACCAAGAGTGTGTCTGGTGCCCTCAGAGGCTAGAAGAGGGTTTTGGATCCCCTGTAACTGGAGTTATAGATGCTTGGGAGCTGCCATGTAGCAGCTAGTAATTGAACACACTAAGTCTTTTAGTATCCTTTATATTTATTGATTTATGTTAACATTTAGTTATTTATACCATTTGGAATTGATTTTTGCATATAGTATGAGATATTAATCTAAAAAATATTTTCTCAAGTGAACAGCTAAGTGTCCCTATTATTTCCTAAAAATCTGGTTTTCTTTCTCTTCTCTTTTGTGCATGCGTTCATGGGTCTGTTTTGAGCCTTTTCTTTTCCTTAGAGAGAGCTTTATGGGGCTTCCTATCAGCACAGCGATACACAGTGGAGATGTGCGGAGATGACTCCTGCTGATCTTTTGAATATATATTCCATTCTTCCCAAGGAGTCACTAAAGAGCTAAAGTTTCCTTTTTCTATTTCCCTTTCTTCCTGTCTTCTATCTTTTTCTTCTTTTCTTCCTCCCTTCTTCCTTCCCCTTCTCCCTTCTTCTGCTATTTATTATTATTATTATTATTATTATTATTATTATTATTATTATTAGAAGTAGTAGTAGTAGTATTCTGGACACAGTTTTACAGTGTGGCCCTGGATGGTCTGGAGCTTACTATGGCTAGCTTTTTACTTGAGCAATCCTCCTGCCTCTGTTTCTCAAGTGCTGGTATTATAGGCATCTACCACTTAACTTCACGTTTTCTTTTTACAACTGAAGAATACACTAGTAAAAATACTGTTTTGTTGCTTTTTTGAGACAGGGTCTTATTATGTAGCCTTAGCTGACCTGGAATTCTCTACCTGTAGACCAGACTAACTTTATAGATATCTAGCTTACTCTGCCTCTGAGTTCTGGGATGAAAGGCATGTGCCACCCCACCCAGCTAGCAAAAATAATTTGTATTGTAGATTCTATATCCACATACAACAACCCCAGTGTAATTTCATTTCAACAAAAGTAATTATTATAGCAAAAGGAACAACACATAGATTCTATATTGATATGTGGAGCCGCATTCTCATTTCTTTCCTTAATGTGAAGGTATATGCTGGACAGGGCAGTGGTGGCACATGCTTTTAATCCCAGCACTCAGGAAGCAGAGACAGGAGAATATCTGTGAGTTCAAGGCCAGCCGGGTCTACAGAGCTACTTTCAGGACCTGCTCCATAGCTACTGGGAAACCCAGTCTCAAAAAGCCAAAAAAAGGAAAAAAAGGTATATGCTGAACTGATTCTTCATGTCAGAAGATAATGGATTTTTGAATAGACGGCCTGATTCAATGCCTTGAGATAGCAGTATGACTTAATGGGAAAACATTTTCTGGCATGTGTAAAGCCATTTTTTAACAACACTTACAAAATAAGACAAGACAAAAACAACAACAAATGGAGCCAGGATTTCCTGCTTTCTTTACATCTTGAAAGCAAACATTTCCAACATGGTAGAACGTGCCTGTAACTGGGGCACTTGGGAGGCAAAGCCAGAAGGATTTCCATGAGTTCAAGTCCAACCTGGGTTACACTGTGACTTCAAGGCCAGCTTAAGCTACATTAGATAACAAGTACCTGACTCCAAAATTATTATTTACTTGTTACTCAAAAAATAAGTAAATAAAAGAAAGTAAATTTTATTCTAGAAATTAGCTTCTGTGGAGGTGATTTTAGAGATAGGTTTAAAGAAAGATATCTGCAGAATAGAACAGAGTATAAATGAAAAGAATACTCAGAGTAAACACAGATATTTTAGGAATATTTATGTGCACAAACTTTGGTAAAGATGCTAGAAATAACCTTCTATAAAAAATCATCCTCTCACTGAGTACAGAAAGTACATTTTAAAGCCTCAAGTTTTTAGTACTGTCTATAAGAATACATTAATTTTTGTTTTGTTTTATTATTTGAGGCAAAAATCTCACTATGCAGCCTAGGTTGGCCTAAAACTCGTGCCTTTTCTGCCTCGATCTCCTGCATGTTGCTGAAGTTGCAAGTGTGTGTCACTCTATTCCTTTAAGGCACTCATTCATCCATGCACATACACGCCACCCCACTAGCCACCCCTCCTACAGCTAGAAATGTAAACGGTGAACTGTGGACAACCTGGGGATTTTCTACTGCTCCCCAAAGTAACCATACTGATTTTCAAAAGGCTCCAGCATAGTAGCGCATCATGAAAGGTAGAAAGGGTGCTGTGTAGTCCTCTGTTCTTCAGGATAAAAATAAAGACATTTACTTCACGTGATGTAGAAAGATAGAGGTTGTCTAATTAGAAAGACGCCTGGCTTTGGGGGCAATAACACAAAATGTGAAATAAGGAGAGAGAAACACTCTTACAGCCACAAATGCTGTAAAATTCTCAGCAGACGTTTTGATGTCGAAGAATGCCGACAACAATTGGTTCTTTTCTTCCTAAAATTTCAAACCTAGAAAATACACGGAGAAGACTTTCCTTCTGCTATATGAGCATGTCTTCATGTTTGTAATGAAAATCACAGGATTTAGTTTCTGAGAAACCTGAATGAGTGTGAGGAACAATGATCTTCATGATAGACTGTTGCAGGACAGAAATATCTCCGTGAGAAGATAGGAGGAATAGCACCCATTTTCTGCGTTAAATTAGAGTTTTGTCATTCACTAGGCTGCTGGGGTTCATTTCATCTCTTAAGGACTTTTAAGTGGTAGGGACTTTTCTATCACTGTGACCACAAAGCTTGACAAAAGCAACATAAGGGAGGAAAAGGATTTCTTTTGGCTTACAGTTTGTCATAGTGGGGAAGGCTTGGTGGAGGAACTCAGTTCATGGAAGCTGGATCTCTTGTCAAAGGATGTTCACTTTCTGATAGACTAGGAAACAGAGAAACAGGAGCTGGGGGCTATCTATAGCTTTTATGTGCCCATTTCTAGTGATCTAATTCCTCCGGCTACAACCTACTTCTTAAAAGTCCCACAGCCTCACACCCTCCCCCCATCAAAAAAACATTTCTCTGTATATAGAGAAAGAACACAAGATTGGGTAGGGAAGCAGGGAGGGGGTTGGTATCTGGGAAGAGTTGAGAGAAGGGAAAGAATATGACCAAAATACATTGTGTGAAAAAAATTAAAAGATGCCTGATAATATATTAGGAGTACTCAAACTCTTGGGGAAAAAACCTAATGCAGTCATTATTTCAATAGTAGGAACCACAGAAAATCCACATGAACATTGTGAACATATATCAGAAGTATGTGGTGCTCATATGGTTGCATGATTTAAGGAATGGAATTATTACAGGCTTTGTGGGAGGAACATGCAACCCGAATTGAAACAACAATGTGCTATTAAAGAAATCTGTGCAAGCCTCTCCCTGAAACAGATGAAAGCCATTACAGAAAACCGCGGCAACCAATCAAAATGAGGAGAACAAGTGGTCATGTGATGGCCAGCCTCAGCTGATACATCTATAATAGCACTCCTGCACTCAGAGGACAGAAATTATAGCTCAAGGGAGGGCAGAAAGAGGGCAAAGGTCAGGGGAACAGAAAGTTTGCTGTGAGATTTTGTTTCCTAGAACTGTCAGAGAAGCTACCCCCATGAAATCTCATCAAGCATGGCTGCTTAATCAAGACCTAAACAAGGATTAGAACAGTAAACATGCTAACATGGAAAGGGAAAATATCATTGGGGGGGCAAATTTAGATCAACAACTGAAGACCAGTATGGAATGCTGAGAGTTAGAGAAATTGTCTTCCCCAAGGAGGAGCCTATCCCCCACTTGGTTAGCCAATACCAGATGTCATCCCTGAAATAATAAAGAGACAAGCAAAATTATACAGACTAGCAGGTTGTATTTCTATCCTCAGGATGGACATACACATACACTGAAGGCATAAGTCCAGAATTATGAATAATAAAAGGGCTATTTATTTAAGGGGAAAACTTACAGATCACTGTCCTAGACAACAGCCCTCTGAGCAAACAAGAACAGAGTCTAGCAGCCGGAAGCAAGGGAGCAAGCGCACCACTACCTCTGCTTTATAAAGCAAAAGAGACCATGCCCAAGTGGGCTAGTATCTTAAAAGCTATTGGTTGAAGGAATAGAATGTGCTCCCACAGCAATACATACAATTCTATATATGTATACACCAACAAATAAATAGAGGTCATGAATTTGAAATAAAGCAAGTGTTGGCAAATGGGAAGGATTGTCAGGAGAAATGTCAGAAATTTGTCAGGACAAAACAATGAAATTATATTTTAACATCATGAAAGTTTTCCAGCCTCCCAACATAGGGCTATCAGCTGGGAATAAGCATTCAAAGAAATGAGCCTCTGTGGCTTGTATCACTCTCAAACCATCAAGGGACTTTCTCTGGATTTCTCAAAGAGGGGTTATCCTTTCCTACTCCTTCTTGGCCCTTCCCTTATAGGACGAGCATTGGTAGAATACTTCCCAATATACTTTAGAATACTTAGGAGTATCTGTGATTTCAGATACTCATCTGAGGGGTATGAGTCCAAGAAGAAAGCAAAGTGGCTCAGAGAACAAACGTAAGAGCCACTCCTTTCTTTCCTTCTTTAGTAACCTGCCTTTGATGGAGACTTGATATCTCTATCACTTTTAATAAGACCCTGCAATATCTGTCATATAAATGAGACACCAATAGCTATGGTCTCAAGTGAACTTGAGCATCTTGCCCAGGAAGGGAGCTCACCATGGGGGTCTTGGAGCATTTCATCATATATTTCACCAGGAGAAGTGCATTAAAGTGACCAAATAGAACTACCATTAAAGCAAGGAATTTAGGAAAGTTGAGACAAACCAATGTGGAGGTGGAATTCGCTCTTTCTCTTTTCTTTTCACTGTTTATTGCTTTAAATGATTCTTTCCCTCTTGGTATAAGGCAGGTGAGAAATGTTTGAGGAGTTTTAAAAACTCCCCAGGATAAGAACAAACCCTTCAAACACTGATACGAATGCCTTGAATATCCCAACACTCTATCATCAAATGGAGACAATTTTTAATTTAATATTTTTTTACAGCAAGGAATCAGGATGCTGACCATACATTATGTAATCATTTAAAAAGACAGATAACTCTCCTTTCACATTAAGCCATCTTTCTCATCATTTACCCTCTTCCCAGGGCCACTCCAAATGTGGACTCTTTTCTAATCAGTTGCTCTCTAATTTACCAGACAGTGTCTCCATATAACGCCCAAGATTAGAACCATAGGACTGCTTACCAATAGAAACAATATCCAAGCGGTGCATTGGAAGCATTTCCAAGGATGAATTTTTCATTCATCCTTACCATAACTATGGGTGATCAGCGGATCTGGTTTTGGTGCACAGTTTCGAGCCCAACAGAATTTGAAAATTCTGAGGTTCAGATGCTGAAATTGAGGGAGACTCACCATTTATTGAGCCTGGGACCACAGTCCATAAGATGGCACCACCCACATGCAGGGTGGGTCTTCTTTCCCCAGTCCATCCCCCCCCCCAAACATCCTTACAGACATGTTTTAAGATCTAACTCATTGTGTAGCAGACATTGGCCCTGGAACTTCTGATCCTCCTGTCTCCACCTCCCAAGTGAGTGCTGGCATTACAGGTGTGTGCCATCACGCCTGGTGGGGCTTCTTTCCTGTTTTAGGCAGCAAACTGTCGTATTGTGAAGATAAGGAATTGTAGGCAGCCTGTAGGAGCAGAGGGCTTCAGTTCTACAACCATAGTGAACCATCCTGTTTTGTTTTGTTGTTGGTGTTGGTTTTCTTTTTTGTTGACTTGGCACAAGCTAGGGTGATCTGGCAAGTCAAACCTCATTTGAGAAATGCCTCCATCAGAGTGCCTGGAAATAAGTCTCCAGGGTATTTTCTTGATTAATGATTGATGTAGAAGGGCCCAGGCCATTGTGAGGGGTGCATCCCCTGGGCAGGTCGTCCTGGGTTCAATAAGAAAGCAAACTGAGCATGGCTCAAGGAGCAAGCCACTAAGCAGCATCCCACCATGACTTCCGCCTCAGTTCCTGCCCTGACACACCCACTCGGTGATGGAATATGACTTGACAGTTGTAAGGTGAAATAAACCCCTTCTTCCCAAATTCTTTTTTTTTTGTCATGGTGTTTTATCACAGTTGTAGAACCCCTACTAGGATGGAACCAGATTCTCCTACATGCGATTGACTTAGAAGGCAGTTTTAAAACTTCCAATGGATTACCGAGCCCATTGACATTTTGACTTCAGCCTTGTGAGACCACAGTTAAACAATTCACCTAAGCACACGTGGACCAGTGACCTAGCACATGGATATTAGGGAAAGCTGCTTAAGTTTGTGATACTTTGCATGTGCCAGGAAGAAGCAAATGTGACAGCTTTGCTTTCCCTTTTGGTTTTTAAAATTATGTGCATGCCACAACATTTTAGATGTAAAAATGCAAAGAGTAACAGAGTCTGCAGCTTTCCTCAGATATGCCATAGTTATCCTTTTTGTGGAGGAGGTCCGTGCATATACGGAAAGGAATGTCAAATGCCGATCACCTTGCTCAAGTAGCAGGAGGGAACTTAGCGATACACAGCGTGCAACCCCGTTGCTTTAAATGCAGGACTCAGAATGTTTCAGGACTCGATTACTTTTGTATTCCATTTTGTCCTTTAGCTCCCTATCCATTCTAAAATCCAATTTAAAAACATGAACCCAACTTTTAAGTCTTCGTGTCTGTTTGACATTACCGCTGCCCCCTCACAAGCTCCCCATTCATGTGCCTCAACCTTGGCCTCATCTCGTCTACCTCTTCGCTGACTTTCCCAAAGATGAACGTTTTCCTATCTGTGATGTATCATTTCAGATTTCATCTCACGCCTGGGGTGTTTTGTCACTTCCTCTCTTGGAGGTGTGAAACTCATTTTTCTCTAAGAGGGGAAATGCTTGTATACAGCACATCCTGATGAGTGTTTTACAGTATCAAGCATGGTTTTGCAGTTGTTGATTCTGGAAAAAAAAAAGAACCTTCGCTGTCTCAAAATGCCATCTTTCTCGGCTTTTCCTTCAATTTTGTTCTTTTGTGACTGCTATCTCATGTATTTTCCTTTGTGGGAATGACATCAGAGAGCTATGGAATCGCATCCAAACACAGTCTTCTTGCCAAGGGAAGTCTATAAAGTCAACCCTGGGTACGTTTACAAGACTGTCCTTTGATTTGCTCTCCAAAGACAGGAAAATGCTCTCCTGATGCGAGGAGACATTGCAAAGTGTGAAACACTCACGTGAGAGATGCGCAGCCTGTGTTTGTTTCCAGCCAGTTCAATTATTCCTCAAATTAATTGATTAAGAAACTTGGCTAGCCAAACCTCAACTGCAGCGAGATTCCTTGGCTGCCAGAATAGCAGCTTCTTTTTTTCTTTTCTTTTTTCCCCCCTTTTCTTTCCATTTCCAGTCAAGTGAGGAAATGGACATGTCAGAACACAGTAGCTGGGTTGCTAAGGAGTGAAGAACAAAATGCATTGAAAGGCAGATTGTCATCCAGAAAGACAAAGCGATTTATCCCACTTCTGGAACTATGTAATTAACGAGTTGCTGCATGCCAGTCTGTGGTGAGAACCCTGGCTTGGGCTCTAGCCTCCTATAGAGTGGCAGTCTTCTCACTGATTTCTGGCCCCTGGTGGGGGTGGCACTAATACAAACGCAGAAAGAAAATTAAGCTCCTCACTCTTCTGAAATCTTAAATGCTCAAGACTACGGTCCAAGGCACATGAATATGTGGCGTCCTGGTTAGTTTTATGACAATTTGACACAAGCTATAGTCATCTGAGAGGGGGGATCCTTAATTGAGAAAATGCCTCCATAAGATCTGACTGTAGAGTATTTTCTTAGTTAGTAGTTGGTGAGGGAGGGCACAGCACATTTCAGTGGTTCCATCCCTGGCATGGTGGTCCTGGGTTCTAGAAGAAAGCAGGATGAACATGTCATGTGGAACAAGCCAGTAAGCAGCTCCCCTTCATGGCCACTGCATCAGCTCCTGCCTTAGGTTCCTGTCCTGCTTGAGTTCCTATCCTGACTTCCTTTCATAATGAACAGTGATAAAGAAGCAGAAGACCACCGGGCAGTGGTGGCGCATGCCTTTAATCCCAACTCTTGGGAGACAGAGGCAAGTGAATCTCTGTGAGCTCGAGGTCAGCCTGATCTACTAGAGTTAGTTCTAAGACAGGCCCTAAAGCTACAGATAATCCCTGTCTTGAAAAACCAAAGAAGAAGAAGAAGAGGAAGAGGAAGAGGAGGAGGAGGAGGAGGAGGAGGAGGAAGAGAAAGAGGAGGAGGAGGAGGAGGAGGAGGAGGAGGAGGAAGAAGAAGAAGAAGAAGAAGAAGAAGAAGAAGAAGAAGAAGAAGAAGAAGAAGAAGAAGAAGAAGAAGAAGAAGAAAACCATTGACTGCTCTTCCAAAGAACCTGAGTTCATTTCTCAGGATCCACATAACAGTTCACAACTGTCTGTGATTCTAATTTTGGAGGATCTGACACACTCCCATAGACAAATGTGCACAAAACAAAAACACAAAACCAAAAAAGAAAAAAAGAAGGGGAAGGGGAAGAAGAAGGAGGAGGACGAGGAGGAGGAGGAGAAAAAGAAGAAGTCGCCAAGTAAACCCTTTCCTCCCAAGCTGCTTTGGTCACAGTATTTAATCACAGAAATAGTAACCCTGACTAGGACAGTAAATAAGAATGGTGTTTTTCTTTTGGAATGCAATCCCTTTGATTTCCATGAATATGTTTTCATTGGCTCTATTAAATAAAAGAGTAACCCCAAATCAGAGATAGTCTATCAGTATAATTTTTTTCTTTTCACTTTTCTATTGTATAGCATTCATTTATGTTTTCTCTAGTGTTTATATATACATATATATACACAAAACTTTACATCAAATACTAAAATATCAATTTAATATTCAATGTTGATATTATCCCATTCTTCCCAATAAGGAAACTGAAGCCCACAGAAACTTGAGCAGAGAGAATAAAGTCACATGGCTACTAGAATAGGAAGTATGATAGATTGCTTTAGAGAAACATTGGATATAATGGTAAAGCTCAGTACATTTCACCCTCAGGAGTGGCACAGAATCAAAGCAGCGGGAATGGATGGGTGACCCCACGTAGACTCACATGGCAGAGAGGACAAGGAAGGCAACCATCAGGTAGAAGAGCTCTGTGGTCAAAGAGGGCAAAAACCAGAATAGCAAAGGAGGAAAACTGTGGCTTGAGAGGTGGCTCTAGCTCCTGATCTAGCGACACCAATGATGACAAGACGGACCAAGAAACTTGGCTGCTGTGTCAATGTCTTGGAAGTTGGAACTCCTCTGGCCACCTGGAGAGGGGAGCTGTTGTCGGAAGACTGTTGGGGGCGCTCTGATATACCCAGGAATGAGGTAGACACAGGCCTGATGGTTCCATAGTATGGAATGAATCAGAACTGGAGAAATGAGCAGGTCCTTGGTGGTCTGTATTATTTCCGTCTGCACCTCCCTCTTCCTGGAAACCCCTGCTCTGTCCAGAGAACTCTCCCTGCTCAAGGTGGTTTTCAATTTTATTTCTATTTTTATTTCTCCAGTGTTGAGAATCAAACCTTGCCTTCCACATGTTAGGCAAGAAGTCTGCTTCTGAGCTATAACACCAAGCTGGAAAATAGAGTTTAAGGGGACTTAATAAAGACTGTATAATATACAGTGTAATATGCAGACACTAATGTACTTACCTGTTGACGTGTGTTCTATTTGGCAAAGTAATATTTTCTTAGGGGTGAGACTCATATTGATGACGAGCAAGCTGATTTCATCGCCGTGAAAAGCATTCTCTTCTCTGCCATGCAATGCTCCTAACACAGCAACCGTCACACCTGATGTCATTAGCATGTTCTGCTTTGGAGAGACTTTGGAGGGGCTACATAGCCATTTTGTCACCCGTCCTGAGATGCCCAGGAGCGCTCTCCTCAGGTCCAGATCAGAACTTCTTTACTTAGTTGCAGTTTGAGTGACTGATATTTTCGATACCCAAAGTGATATCGTGTATCACTCCATTTTCCCATCCTTGCCCTCCACCATCCATGAGCTAACCATTCTTCTGAATTCCAAACACTGGAGAAATAGCTGGAAGGACATTTCAAATAAGAAAGACCAGATTTGTGCTTCAGTGGTCTTACAGGCGAGGCTCCCCTGAATGAGCCCTCAACAAAGGAATGACCAATGATGGGCTTCTGAACCATCGCCTTGCACTTCCCAGCTTGCACACGAAGCATCGCAAACAGCAGAGCAGTGGCAACTCGAGCTCCAAGGGAGAAGGCATCTACTTAAGGTCTCATGGTTTTCATCAAAGGGTCATGGAAAATAATGTATCCTAGCATGGCTGGTGTGGTGCTGAACATCTTTAATCCCAGCACTCAAGAGCCATAGCCAAAAGGATCTCTGTAAGTTTGAGGCTGGCCTGGTCTACAGAGTGAATTTCAGGATAGCCAGGGCTGTTACACAGGGGAAAAAGCCCTTTTTCAAAAAACCAAAACCAAACCAAACCAAACTAAAACATATCCTATTCTATATGTGTACTTATTTTGAAAATTATTATTTTTTTCTTAGTATCCAATAAAATTGCCGATGTAGAAGACACCCATGTTTAGCCTATGGTTTCAAATGTATTGTTAGGGAAATGTTTGCTGTAGTGTCAGTTCCTTGGAAAGTGACATATTATGTCAATCCTAGGTATAACTTTGTTACCGTATATGAGACCCCAACTTCAGGACCAAGCCCTCTCGTTAGAACCTTTACTCAGTCTCTAGACCCTACATTGTTTATTCTTCTTAAGTATAAAATACAGTTAGCTTTTCTTTATTGTAAAATGACTATCTTAAAATTTTAGAATTTGATTTTATGCCTATAGGTACTTTGCCTAAATATGTGTCTGTCCTTCCCCCATTTGCCTAGCACCTGCAAATGCCAGAAGAGGATGTCAGATCTCCTGGGACTAGAGTTACATATGGTTGTGGACCACCATGTGGGTGCTGAGAATTGAACTCAGATCCTCTGGGAGATCAGTCAGTGCTCTTAACTGATGAACCCTCTCTTCAGCACTGTAAGGGGACTCTTAATTGAATGAAATACAGTGCCTCGTGGTTATTTTTAATATTTATTTTTAGTTGTAGGTTTGCATGTCTGTCTGTATATGGATACATACATATGATGTGACTACCGGTGCCTGCAGAGTCCAGAAGAGCATGGTGGATTCCCTGGAACTGAAGTTACAGGCTGTTGTAAGCCTCCTGAGCGGGGGCTGGGAACCGAACTCAGGTCCTGTGCGTGCGCTCTTCGCTGGTGCCCCAGCTTTCAAGCCCAGTGTTTCTACACAGCTTCATTTAACAGGAAAGTGCAACTTTTACAGTAAGCATTTTATTCTCCATTTTTTTTTCAGATGAGGAAATGAGATACAGAGGTTAACTACATTTTAGAATCAAGTACAGTATTTTTTAAAAAAATGTATCAAATAAGCCCCTGGCCCTTGAGGACTGTGGTCCAGGCTGCCTGGGATGTATAATAGCTTTTCCCTCTCCTAGGAGCGCTTAGGTGGAATGTTGGTAGAAACAATAAAATGATGACATTCAGCTTTCTCTTCAGCTCTGAATTCTATAATTTTATTGATCCACTTTGCATTTGATTATGCTGATTTTTCTTTTTACCTCTTCCTTAGCTTAAGAAGACAATATCTCCCCTTTGCTCCTGCCCAGGAGCTGGACTGCTGAATAGAGAGAACTATTGAATCGAGAGAAATGTTTTTGATTATTCAGATGCCGTTCTAAAATATTTATCAGCTTAGTGAATCTGAAGCTATCACAACAGTTCAGAGTTCAACAATGAGTGTCCTACTAACATCGCAAAAATAGATATGGCTGCAAATGATGCTTGTTAAGTTCATAATGACTCTATTCTCGAAGGACTTGCAATTCATCTCCTTTATGCTGCTTGATTGCCTACCACATCCTGCAGGTTTGGGTAGACTCCTCTTGGGTTTCGTGTAATACATGATATTGACAAACTGTGATGCAGCCCCCATCAAGCCAATCAAGAACGCAAATACAGAGCCAGCTGGCTGTACGGTCAGACGTTTCTGCTGGTTTAGAAAGATGTAAATATGGGGAGGGAATATGAATCCATTTTTAATGGCTTAAAGCTAATCAGGTTTTTCATCCAAAACAAGTCGGGAAAGATTGTCAGTATTTCATGATACCGTTCACTTAACCAGGTTTTTCTTTCTTTCTTTTATTTTTATTTATTTTATTAATTTATAAAAATTTCCACTTCTGCCCCTCCTCCCAATACCCTCCCACTCCCCTCAGTTCCTCTCCTCCTCCCTCTCCATCCCTAAGAGCAGTCAGGGTTTCTTGCCCTGTGGGAAATCCAAGTTCCTCCCCCTCCCTCCAGGTCTAGGAAGCTGAGCATCCAAACAGACTAGGATCCCAAAAAGCCAGTACATGCAGAGGAAACAAGTCCCAGTGCCATTATCAATGGCTTCTCAGACAGTCCTCGTGCCAGTCACATTCAGAGAATCCGGTTTGATCGCATACTCGTTCAGTCCCACTCCAGCTGGCCTTGGTGAGCTCTCATTAGATCAATCCCCTTATTTCAGTGGGTGAACGCACCCCTCGCAGTCCTGACTTCCTTGTTCATGTTCTCTCTCCTTCTGCTCCTCATTTGGACCTTGGGGGTTCAGTCCAGTGCTTCAATGTGGGTCTCTGTCTCTATCTCCATCCATCTTTGGATGAAGGTTCGCTCTGATCCTGACTTCCTTGCTCACGTTCTCCCTCCTTCTGCTTCTCATTTGGACCTAGGGAGTTAAGTCCAGTGTTCCAATGTGGGTCTCTGTCTCTATCTCCATCCATCGCCAGATGAAGGTTCTATGGTGATATGCAAAATATTCGTCAGTATGGTTATGGGGCAAGGCCAGTTCAGGCCCCCTCTCCTCTGCTGTCCAGGGAATAATCTGGGGGATCTCTCCTTGGACCTGGGAACCCCTCTAGAATCAAGTCTTTTGCAAACCTTAAAATGGCTCCCTTAGTTGAGATATATACTTCCCTGCTCCCATATCCATCCTTCCTCCCTCCCCCCATTCCATTCCCCCAAGTTTTCCCCAATCCTCCCCTACTCCCTTCTCTCTAACCATCTCCACTTCCTTCCACCCCACCTCCCATGCACCCAAGGTTGCCTGGCAATCTTGTCTACTTCCAATCTCCAGGAGGATAACTATATGATTTTCTTCAGGTTCACCTTTTTAGCTTCTCTAGGATCACGAATAATAGGCTCAAAGACCTTTAATTATGGCTAGAATCCACTTATGAGTGAGTACATACCATATTCCTCTTTTTGTGTCTGGGTTACCTCACTCAGTAAAGCGTTTTCTATTTCCTTCCATTTGCATGCAAAATTCAAGATGTCATTGTTTTTTACCGCTGAGTAAAACTCTAATGTGTATATGTTACACACCTTCTTTAACCATTCTTCTATTGAGGGGCACCTAGGTTGTTTCCGGTTCTGGCTATTACAAATAGTGCTGCTATGAACATAGTTGAACAAATGATTTCGTGGTATGATAGGGCACCTCTTGGGTATATTCCCAAGAGTGGAATTGCTGGGTCCTGAGGGAGGTTGACTCCCAGTTTCCTGAGAAACCGCCACACTGATTTCCACAGTGGCTGCACAAGTTTGCATTCCCACCAACAATGGATGAGTGTTCCCCTCACTCCGCATCCTCTCCAGCATAGGCTATCCTTGGTGTTTTTGAGTTTAGCTATTCTGACAGGTGTAAAATGGTATCTCAAAGTTGTTTTTATTTGCATTTCCCTGATTGCTAAGGAGGTTGAGCATGACCTTATGTGTCTTTTGATCATTTGAAGTTCTTCTGTTGAGAATTCTCTGTTCAGATCAGTACCCCATTTTTAATTGGGTTAATTAGAGTTTTAGTGTCTAGTTTCTTGAGTTCTTTGTATATTTTGGAGATCAGACCTTTGTCTGATGAGGGGTTGGTGAAGATCTTCTCCCAGTCGGAAGGTAGCCTTTTTGTCTTACTGACAGTGTCCTTTGCTTTACAGAAGCTTCTCAGTTTCAGGAGGTCCCATTTATTCATTGATTCTCTTATTGTCTGTGCTACTGGGGTTCTACCTAGGAAGTGGTCTCCTGTGCCTATATCTTGTAGACTACTTCCCACTTTCTCTTCTATCAGGTTCAAAGTGGTCAGATTAATGTTGAGGTTTAATCCATTTGGACTTGAGTTTTGTGCATGTTGATAGATATGTCTCTACTTTCATTCTTCTACAGGTTGACATCCAGTTATGCCAGCACCATTTGTTAAAGATGCTTTCCTGCTTCCATTGTATACCTTTAGCTCCCTTGTCGAAAATCAGGTATTTATAGGTTTGTGGGTTAATATCCGGGTCGTCTATTCGATTCCACAGGTCGACTTCTCTGTTCTTATGCCAATACCAAGCTGTTTTCAATACTGTAGCTCTGTAATAGAGTTTGAAGTCAGGGATGGTAATGCCTCCAGAAGTTCCTTTATTGTATAAGATTGTTTTGAGTATCCTGGGTTTTTTGTTTTTCCACTAAAGTTGATTATTGTTCTCTCAAGGTCTGTGAAGAATTTTGATGGGGATTGCATTGAATCTATAGATTGCTTTTGGTAGAATTGCCATTTTTACTATGTTGATCCTCCCAATCCAAGAGCAAGGGAGATCTTTCCATTTTCTGGTATCCTCTTCAATTTCTTTCTTCAAAGATTTAAAGTTCTTGTCAAATAGGTCTTTCACTTCCTTGGTTAGAGTTATCCCAAGATATTTTATGCTATTTGTGGCTATCGTGAAAGGTGAAGTTTCTCTGATTTCCCTCTCTGTATCTTTGTTCTTTGTGTATAGGAGGGCAACTGATGTTTTGGAGTTGATCTTGTACCCTGCCACATTACTAAAGGTGTTTATCAGCTGTAGGAGTTCTTTGGTAGAGTTTTTGGGATCGCTTATGTACACTATCATATCATCTGCAAATAACGAGAGAGATTTGTTTACCTATTTTGTATACAGTGTCCTCCCTGCATGTATTCCTGCAGTCCAGAAGAGGGCACCAGATCTCATTATGGATGGTTGTAAGTCACCATGTGGTTGCTGGGAATTGAACTCTGGACCTCTGGGGGAGCAGCCAGCACTCTCACCCACTGAGCCACCTTTCCAGCCCCAAGCAGGTTTTTCTTAAGTTGCTACACGACTCTGTAACACCACAACTTTCTCTTTGGAGTTTTGTAAGACGTAGCAGTTTTTCAAACTGAGCAAATCTTCCCTTTGAGTGGTCATGAGGGAAGTTGACTTAGGGATATACTGACCTGATGACAGGCCCGGAAGTTGTTTCCTACCTACAAGCCCTGAAGATTGGCTTGTTTATATATTGTTTGTCTTTCTCAAACAATGTATGGTGTTCTGGTTGATAATTCCTGGGTCATATAGTGTGGGTATTAATCTGTAAATTGCATTATTGCCTCAAGAGCTAATGCTGGGCTTTGCCAAGTTAATTGTTTTCTTTTGTCAAAATCTCCCTTTTCATGTCTGATTGCTTGTCTTATGACTTCAAAGAATTTAGATACCTCCATTTTAGTTATTTTTTCTACTTAGAGCATTTACAGGATAAACATAATTTACTATCCGCTCTCTTTCTTTCTTTCTTTCTTTCTTTCTTTCTTTCTTTCTTTCTTTCTTTCTTTCTTTCTGAGACAGGGTTTCTCTGTATAGCTCTGGCTATACTAGAATTCATTTTGTAGGCCTGACTGATCTCAAACTCATAGACATCTGCCTTCCTCTGGCTCCTGAATACTAAGATTAAAGGCAAGCACCACCATAACCTGGCTCATAGGTGGAAATTTCATGTCTGGCATTGTAATCCTGGTCAAAAGCTCATGGCTGGGAAGGGCATAGGCCCTAGAGTAGAGCCTAGTAGTTTTCTTTTGCTAAATGATTATGTTGTCAAATTGTCTTCTAAATATTTATTTATATATTTATACCAGTAAATCTGTGCTGCCCCCATCCTTGTTGAGAGAAAGACCTTTCTGCAGTGGACAACAGTCAGTTCAGAGATGGCTCACTGGTCTAAGGGTTGTGAATGAGAGACATACTCATTCTGGAATCAGTCATGCTTGGGAACCAAACCCCAAGGGTCGGAAACCACAGTGGAAGAGGAAGACGACAGAATGTTAGATGCAGAGGATAAGGAGGAGTGGCGTGAAATGTTGTCTTCTGAACACTGCAGGGCTCATCCAGTCATGAACTCACAGCTGATGTGCTTCACTGAACAAGACCCGCACAAGACCGAGCCAGCCAAAAATTCTGCCATAGATGGGAAATGCGCTATTGAGAATGTGGCCACTGCTTTTGTGAGTGGTGCCACATACATGCACATCGAGGCAATTCTAATGGTGTTTAGTGGGTTATCCAAAAAAAAAAAGAATAAAAAAGCCATGACATTGGGTGGGAATATAGGTTGAAGTGTCTGAAGAAACTTTTAAGAGGAAAATGGGGGATTAATAAGAGGAAAATGGGGGATTAATAAGAGGAAAATGGGGGATTAATATGATAACACCTTATCGTGTATGTGTATGAAATTCTCAAGAATAAAGAAAAAACAAAGTAATAGGGCTAGGAATAAGATGCTCATGTGGAAATGTCATAACATTGCTACAGCTGTGAGGGCGATTTGATTCTAAGCTTCACAGAAGCAAACATAATCAACTGATCCCATTATCTCCAAAGATGCTAACTGACTTCCTCTAAGAGAAAAAGGTTCTCAGATACTGGCCTCTCCAGGAAAGCAATTCTTTGGATAGTTATAAAGGATTCATTCTTGGCACAAACACAGTGCAATTTTCTCCTGATTGTCACTCAGGATAGGCTCCCGGCTTAATGCCAACAAGCACCGCAGCAAAAGCAATTCCAAATATTGGCATGCGTAGGCAAGATGAAGAATATGCTGCCACTACATCTATCTGCAACAAGCCAAATAGAAGCCTCTCAGCCTTTGCTGGCAGTGTGTGTCATTGAAGGCTTTTATTAGCGTCTTGTCATTTTCCTTATAAAGATGGCAGTGGCGTGATGAGTAGATGAGGGGCATAGACAGCTGTGCGTGTACAGACCTCACCATGGCTGCCGTGCCTGATTATCTGAGCACGAAGCTGGGGAAAACTGCAGTTGTGAGCTTATGCTCAAGGGTCAAATAATGGCTACTCTCTAGATCTGTAACTTTTTGTAGACCTTTCTCTCTCTCTCTCTCTCTCTCTCTCTCTCTCTTTCTCTTTTCTTTTTCTTTTTCGTTTTTAGGTTTTTCAAGACAGGGTTTCTCTGTGGCTTTGGAGCCTGTCCTGGAACTAGCTCTTGTAGACCAGGCTGGCCTCAAACTCATAAAGATCTGCGTGCCTCTGCCTCCTGAGTGCTGGGATTAAAGGTGTGCACCACCACCAGCTGGCTGAACTTTTTCTTATATTTTATTTTGGGACAGGGTCTCATTCTGTAGGCCAGGCTAATTTAGAAATCAGTCTGTAGCCCAGGCCGGCCACAATCCTCCAATTTCAGCCTCCTGAATGCTGAAATTGTGTACAAGGTATGAGTCACTACAATGACCAACTCTGGTATCTCTTTTAACCTCTTTGACCCTTCATTTTCTTTATGTTGACACTTCAGAACTTTGTCATATTGAGCAGTAGGAGAATCTCATATTTAAGAGCTTGGCATATCATATATAACAATCCTAGATACTGCTTTTGTTTAAATTCTTATATCTTCAGTGGCATTCAGCAATTTTAATTTTTTCCGTTTTTTGGCCATTTTAAGTATTGTATTTCTAATTTCATTTGTTTTGTGTGTTTGTATAAGAGGTTTACAATGATGACAAAAATACTTTCCTTGAAAGCAAATTTTATAAAGCTCATCCCCTGGTATATTTAAAGAAAGTTTAACGATGGGGCTGGAGAAATGGGTCAGTGTTCAGGAGACTATACTGTTCTTGCAGAGGACATAAGTTCAATTCCCACGTCTACGAGGCTCACAATGGCCTTTGACCCCAGTTTCAGGTGATCTGATGCCTTCTTCTGGTCTCCATGGTATCCCGAATGCATGTGGGGCACAAAATCACACAGGCAAACACACATACAAATAAAATAAAAAATTAATTAAATTTTTAAAAATTTAATTATTTTTATTTTGTGTACATTGGTACTTTGTTTGCATGTACACCTGTGTAAGGGCATTAGAAGTCCTGGAACTGGAGTTACAGACAGTTGTGAACTGCCATGTGGGTGCTGGGAATTGAGCCTGGGTCCGCTGGAAGAGCAGTCAGTGCTTTTAACTGCTGAGCCACCTCTCCAGCCCCTAATTTAAAAATGTAATGGTAAGAATAAGCTTGTTTTAGGAATTATAAAAAAATGAATATGGTAATTCATCTGTTGTAGTAGGGAGTGCGGGCCCCTTGTTCCAGCCGCCTGGCTAGCTTAACCCCCAAAATAATCACACAGAAATTGTATTAATTAAATTACTGCTTGTCCCATAAGCTCTAGCCTCTTATTGGCTAACTGTCACATCTTGATTCAACCCATTTCTAATAATCTGCATGTCATCATGAGGTTGTGGCTTACTGGGAAAGATTCAGCATGTCTGACCTGGCGGCTGGCTCCATGGCGGCAGTCCCTTCATTCAACCAATGAAAGCAACACAGAAACAGAACAACCTCCTACACCACTCAGCCTTAGCTATTTTCCCACACTATATATCACAAAAATAATTTTTCAGAGGGAAATCAAAACCATGTAGTCTCATGTAAGGAACTCTCCAAAACATATGTTGATCTGTAAATAAATATACGGAGAAACAATATTGTCCCTGTGCCTAGAACAATATACAAACTCACAACTCAAACATACAGTAATTTTTCTTTCTGATATCAATCCAATGGACCCCAAATGAGATACATATTGACAGATAGTTTCAAATAGATATATGGCGACACATCTGGATAAACACTCATTATAGAAAATTATCTTGATATAATAACACTGAACTAACCCCGAGTACATCAGCTATATGATCAAATAAAGAGAATTTAAGAAAGAAAATAGTTCAAGTCAATTTTTATTTTATTTTTCTAAGACATTTTACAAATCAGGACCTTACTTATAACTTTAAAATATATTACTAGTTGAATATTATTATATAGCTTATTATGAAGCTACAATAATCTTTTCCTTACTATAGGTAAAAGCTAAAATATCATTTAATTATAATGTATTGCTAGTTTAAATCTTTTTCATTTTTATTTCTCTAGAAGTTATCAATGTTCCTTTGGCATGAAGGCCAACTCTGTCACTTATTTTTTCTGAGGTAAAAAGTAAAAGTATATATTTCAAATGTATTTTATAAACCCTTTTTCATCAAATTAAAGCATGTTCATGGTTTTAAAAGTCAAATGTCATTCAAAGGCTTCTAATGAGAAACAGCAGTTCACTTGCCTTCTCTCTGCTCATTATCCAGTTTTATTTAGTGTTTAAAATTTTTATTATGTCTAAAAATATTACACAAGTAATATATGAATACATTCCCTTTGGGAATGAGACAAGCCATTCACAAGTACAGCAAGCAAAACATTCAAACCCTGCGTTCACACTTCATTGTCCCATCTACCCTTCTTTCTGAAGTAATCATTGTCATTGGTTTGGGGTGAGTGTTTACAGTCTGTTCCTTATGGAATTACATATATATTATTATTGTTGTATAAGAATACACACGTTTGTATAGACATGCCTCTACATTCTTGAGTCCGTGATATAAAAGTGCTTTGCTATTATGTTCTCAGTTAACAATATGCCTTAGAGATCTTCTCATGTTCCTGTATATAGCCCTACTTCATTGCTTTTAGCCACTGAGGATTATAGATTGAACATTACTTAACAACTGCTGACTATTTCAATTGTTTCTAATATTTTGACCTTGATCATAGTGCTGTGAATGGAGCCTCTAGTTCAGTGGTAGATCATAGTGATAGGCAGGGTCCACAAGAGTCAAGGCCCTGGGCTCAAGCTCCAGCACCACACACAGAAAATATAGCAATAACAGCTTTTGTTGCATGCCTCTTCAGACAGACACATCTGCTGTGTCCAAAAGTGTGCATGTTTCATATTTTTCACAGTAATTGCGAAATTGCTCTCCAGAGAGATTGTAGTATTTTATAGGCTTCTAGCAAAAGTAGAATATTTTTTTTAAAACCACATTTATGGACAGAAAAATAATTTCTTTCATCTATCTGGAATTTATGTACGTACATATTTAATTATCTTTGGATAAGGTCTTATATATCCCAAGCAGGCTTTGAACTCACTATGCAGTCAAAGATGACCTTGAACTTCTAATCCTCCTGCCGCCACATTCCAAGTGCTGGGATTATAAGGTATTCACCCTTGGTCTAAGCACTGATATGGACCAAAGCCAGGGCAAGGACACCACCAACTGAGGCAAATCTCCAACACTGGAATTTATTTTTACATTCTCTCTGTATTAGTAGGCTTTCTGTCACTGCGATAAAAGAACCAAGGAAAACAACTTAAAACATTCTTGTGCTTGTGGTTTAAATAGTTTCAGTTCATGAACTGAAAGAGCTCTATTGCTCTTAAGACAGTGCTCAGCATGGGGACCTTGGAAGGGGGTTGTAGGGGAGGGGAGAGGCAGAGAGGGAAGGAGAGAAAAATGTAGAGCTCAATAAAAATCAAGAAAATTACAAAAAAGATAGTGCTCAGATTGAAAATCATAACATGGACGACAGGATAAGGCAGAACTATACACCTCACAGTGACCATGAAAAAAATAGGGTAGAGCACTTAGAGTGCCCAAGGACAACTCAAGGACCCACGTCCTTCAGATAGGCTCCACCCCAAGTTTTATTACTTCTCAAGAGTCCATCAAACTATGACCGCATCAAGGAATTGGTCCATTCATGAGTTCAGAAACCTCATGATACAATTGCTTCCCCAAACTCTCATCTCTGAGTATAACACATTTTGGAGTAAGCCTTCAACACATGGGCCTTTGGGAGCTATTCCAGATATAGACCAGAAAAGCATCAATTATAATGTGACCTTTATTTTATCCTACTATCCAATGGATTATCTGAATATCACTTTGTGTACTGTCATCATTTACTTTATGAATTGAAGAGCTGCTGTTTCATTCTATTAAATGCCTTGACTAAGGCTGGGACATAGCCATTAAAGTGTCTTCTGCAAAAGCGCGCGAGGCCTTGATTTGGAATCTGCAGCACCCACATAAAAAGCAAGGCATACTGGCACATACCTGGTGAGACAGAGACAGGGGAATCTTGGGAGCAACTAGAGCTCACTGGATGGCCAGTTTAGCCAAATCTGTGAGGTTCAGGTTTAGACCTCAAAAGATAAGGTGGGGAGCCCTTAAAAAATATACCATTAACCCCAGTCCTTCATACACATGTATACATTCTGATATGTGTACAATCACATACCCATATATGAACACATACATACACTATACCCACACTCACAGCAACACACATAAACAAACAATGTCAGGACAAAATTAATTTTTAAAGCGAACATTCAAAGTAATGGGATTTGTAATGTCATTTGTATAGACTCTTTATTCTTCTTCATTCCCTCCCTTCCTGCCTCTTTCATTTCCCTGGCACACTCAAATGCTGGTCCCCTTCTACTCCTCAATAGCTGCCCTTCTTCATGTCTCGTGTATTTTTATTATTCTCCATTTTACTCCATCCTTTTCTTTAAGATCTCTTCTTCCTTCCACATGGTTCTTTTTCTAGTTCCATTGTCTAAACACACACACACACATACAAATTGAAACATAGGTTTCATACATGAGAAAATATCTGATATTCATCTTTCTGAGTCTGGCTTATTTTGCTTAACATAATACTTTCCAGTTCCATTTATTTGCTTTCAAATACCATGATTTAATATTTTGATGGTTTAATATTTTTAAATATTTGTTTTAATATATATTGTGTATATATAATGCATTTTCTCTATCCATTTATCTGTTGATGGACATCCAGACTGGTTTATTTCTTAGTTGTTGTGAACAGAATAACAATGAATGAGATTTGCAGGATGGGATTTTTTTGTTTTTGCATTTGCCCGTCTTTCTTTCTTTCTTTCTTTCTTTCTTTCTTTCTTTCTTTCTTTCGCTTCGAGTCCTTTGGGTACCAGAAGAGTGGTATTAATGACTCTATTTTATTTTATTTTATTTACCTATTTGTTTATTTCCATTGCTATATTTTAGCCTTATAAGTATTTCAATGTTTGAAGAAGTAACTTATCAGTATTTCTTTTTGTTCATTTTTTAAAACTAACTCTCATGCTTTTAATTTTTGAGGTGAACATAAAACCAGCTTGCTAAGTGGAATAAAATATCCTATTGATATGTTGTTTATTATTGTATTATATTTATAGTTTAATTTAAGAAAAGATGATATCCTAAAATAGTAAGTCTTTCCAGCCTAGATCATTGTATACTTTGCAATTGAGATTTTTTTTCTTATTTACGTTCTTTATTTAAATGTTATAGTCTCAGAATCTCTGTGTTATGGGTCTTTTCCTAAGGGCTGAGGCTTTCATTGAGCACTGTTCACTATTGCCATTATAACAACATAAGTAGTAAGCAGCTATGATCAGGTTCTCATATGGGAAGACAATAATAAAAAGCTTGTGACTGTCGCCTATAACACAATGGCTATAAAGTGCCATCAATTTCAAAAGTCTTCTTGGCTTTAGAGATATTAGAATATGAAAAATATGCACATAGACTTGATGAATTAACAAAGGAGTTATCTATTTCTTGCAAGTTTGGTTGGCCTTTTATGTAAACTTCAACCCCTCCCCCCAATAGACTAAAAAGGAAACAATTTCTATAGTGAACATAAAGACACTGGAGAAAAAATCAAGGAAGTCACTTGAAGATGGAAAGGCCTTCCATTCCGGTGGATTAGAAGGATTAATGTGAAAATGGCTATCTGTGGTATTTTGAATCAGATGTCTCCTATTGTTTCGGACAGTTAAATACTTGTGCTGTTTAGAAAGTCTTAGGAAGCTTTGTTAGAAAAGGCATCTAACTGGAGTCAGGCTTTGAGAAATCAAAGACTATTTCAAGTCTATTCTTTCCTCTTCCTGTAAATGTGTTTCATGTTGTGAGCTCTCAGTTTCCTGCTCCAGGCTCTATGCTTCCCGACTCTGTTATCAAAGATTCTTATCCCTCTGGAATGTTAAGCACAGACACGTTCTGTGCTGGATAATTTTTATGTCAACTTGAGCTAGAGTCGTCTGAGAGGAAGAAATCTCAATTGAGTAAAGGCCTCCATAAGATTGGGCTGAAGGCAAGCCTGTAGGGCATTTTCTTAATTAGTGGTTGATGGGGAAGAGCCCAGTCCATCATGGGTGGCGCCATTCTGAGCGGTGGTCTTGAGCTTTATAGGAAAGCAGGTTGAACAAGCTATGAAGAGCAAGTCAGTAATGTTTCATTCTGAGCACTACAAACCACAAAAACAAATAACTAATAATAACACCAATAGGCAGAAAGAAGAATCTGGAAGAGAAATATTGGAAAATATACAAATGGAAATCACCAGGATTAGTGGTGTAGTGTATACCTGTAATCACACCACTTCAATAGGCTGAAGTTTGAGAATCATAGTTGAGAATATAACCAAAGGATGCTCAATCATACCACAAGGACAGGCGCTCAACTATGTTCATAGCATTATTTGCAATAGCTAGAACCTGGAAACAACCTAGATGCCCCTGAACCAAAGAATAATGGATAAAAAAAAATGTGGTACATTTACACAATGGACTACTACACAACAGAAAAAAATGACATCTTGAAATTTGCAGACAAATGGATGGATCTATAAAAACCATATTGAGTGAGGTAACCTAGACCCAGAAAGACAAATATAACATGTACTCACTCATAAGTGGCTTCTAGACATAAAGCAAAGAAAAAACCAACCTATAGTTCACAAACCCAGAAAATTTAGACAACAAAGAGGACCCTAAGAGAGACATATGTGGATCTACATAGGAAGGAGAAAAAGACAAGATCTCCTGAGTAAATTGGAGAATAGGGGCCATGGGAGAGGGTAAGAGGAGCGGAGGAGGATGGTAGGAGAGCAGAGAAAAATATATAGTTCAATAAAAACAATAAATAAAATGGTCAAACAGAGCAATTTGGGGGAAAAAATTCTCAGACCAGACATCTTGTCTCAAGAAGACAAAAACAACATAGGAATTAATGGGGATTACTATTTAGCCATTTTATGAAATTATTTATTTAGAAGGAACCCTATTTCAATGCATGGCTCAGCAAATTCATGTGAAGTGTCAAATAGATAATGCATTAAGCACTGCGGTTCACAGAATTTGTGTCTCAACCCCTCAAACCCGCCATTATAATATAGAAGGAGTCCTAAGCAATACATAAACAAACAAGTCTGGGTTCTAATAAAACTTGCCTTACATGCAACCATGATCAAGAGAATCCATATCCTCTGGGAAGTTATGCTTCCACAATATTGCTTGTAAGCATGCTGTTCAGAAGGATTTCATGCAGAGTTTAATATTACAATCATTGGCATGCATCTAAAAATCTCACTATTAATTGTTCCCCTAAACCCCCTGGGTGAACTGCTCTTGTGAGCTGAACTGGGAAGAAAACAGGTTTTTACAGAGGAAGTTTAGGAAACTAAGTTGAAAGCTTAGGAATAGAAACATTTCCGAATAGAGGCAACTTATCTAGTTTTCTTCAGTTGTAGCAGCAAAGAAAGAACACCAGATCTCCTGGACAATATCAAGTACCACTGTGACCTGACTTAAAAACTCATCTGACCATTCTCCATCACATTAAGTTTCAACAAGTTAGAGATACTGGGAGGAATATGCTTTCCACTAACAAAGTCACCACTCTTGGATTGATAACAACTCTCAGATTGAAATTTGGCCACACAACCAGGTTTTTCTTAGGAATTAAGCAGAGCAAGTAACACATTATCCCTTCAGACACTGCAGTGAGCACAGCGGGAAAGGTCATTCCAAGGAGGATGTAAGCAATATGGCGGCGGTGGTGATGGTGATGGTGGAACAATGACAGACTTTGCTTTCTCTTCGGTAGTTTTGGTGTTGGGGTTGGACAAGAGTTCTGAGCATGCTATGCATGTTCTCTGAGCAAAGTTACAAGTCTGAGAGTTCTCCTTCCAAATTCCATTCTTTAGTCTGTAGAGTTTCATACATGCATACAATGAACTATGACCATATCAGCCCCCTATTTTCCCTTTCAACTTTCCCAATACCCTCCCCTCCAAAACATACCTTGCCAACTCTCTCTCTTTCCCTCCCCTGTGTGTGTGTGTGTGTGTGTGTGTGTGTGTGTGTGTTTAATGTGAACACATGTATTCAGGGTGCACTTCATAGGTGTTTTACTGACATAGGTGGTGCTGCCACATTTTTACACTTTGTTCATGTCAAATTGAGTTACCTGTTTAATTCCCCTGAATGATTAATTTTTTCTCATAAAATTGCTAAATTATTTATAACAGCCCTTATGCTAAATAATGAACACTTGGGTGCATATTTGGAGAAGATTTTAAAAGCGCTTGTATAGTCATATGAGGGGTGTGGATTCTTGATTAGAGTCCTTCAAACCCTCACTAATCTTCCTGGAGTGTGGATTTCTGATTAGGGTACTTTAAATGAAAACTAACTGCCCCTAGGGTGTACATTTAAGGCTGACTTACCACATATATAATATGTAATTAGCTCTATACTTAGTTTCCCTTTTCTTTTCATTATTTTTCACTAAAGTATAAATTCTATGAATTAGCACATCAATTTTAAGAGAACAACTGACAAATTTTGACAAGTCGAACCCCAACCATGGTCGTAAGATAAACGATATTTTCACCTAAAAATGTTCTCTCCTGCTGCTGTGCAGACAATCTGTTGACTTTTAAGCTTGGGCAAATTTATAATTTTTATATATTCCTAATGCATTAGCTCATTTGATGTTATAAAATTTCTGCTCTTGACCTTATTGGTATTCCTTGCCTTAAATTTTCTTTAGAACAATATCAGGCTAGGCAGTGCAACTTTCTTTGAAAACTATTTAGTTTTATAATCTTTAATTATGCCATAAGTCTATGTTTGCGAAGGGGTATGTGTGTTTATGTGCAGATGCCTCCAGAAGTCAGACGAGGGCGTCAGATCCTTTGCAACTGGGGTTACTGGCAACTGAATCCTGTTCCACTGCAAGAGCAGGAAGTGCTCCTTGACCACCAAGACATCTTTTCAGTGCCTTCATTCCCCCCAAGTCCACCTTTGCTATGTCTAAAAGCGTCCATCATAGTGTATTTCCAGCCTTCTCCGTTTATACTGTCGGTGTACTTGTCTCTTTGCTCCTTCGGTATAGCAGCCCACCCAGTTCTAACAGTTTTTTTTTTTTTTTTACTATGAATAGAGTACAGGAAATGTGAAGCAGTACGCTTCCATTTCACTTCTCCCTTTCTTAGTGATATCTGTTATTATTCTCTCTCTTGCTTTCGTCATTATAAAATTTCTTCTTTGGCATGCACTGACGTTTTGACAAACTGCTGTGTATTTATTCACATGGATGGATTTAAGCTTGAACTACACTATTTGTTTTACACCCATCTTACGTTTCTGTCTGTTTTTCTTTCATATTGATGAATACATTTTTTTCTTTTTAAATTCATATATTAACAAATCTTTCTGTGAAGTAGATTTACTTTTCATTTTACTCTCGGGTTCATTATACATACCTTATATAAACCAAACTACTGTTTGATTGTAAAACGTTCAGTCAGTGCTCACATTTTGGCTTTGTGTTCTCATTTTTTCCCTCCTTTGGATAATATATTTTAAGCACTTTCCAAAACATAAATCACTGTATATCCACGGCATCCTTTTTGAAATAGGCATGTTGTATGACTAAAATCCCCAACAAGGAAAGTAAGATAGAGAAAACTTAAATGACCTGATGCAATGAATGACAGGTTTGGGGTTTTGAATCCAGGTGAACTGGCTCGTGAGCTGTTATACTGAATCACAACACTGAAGTTAAAGTACTGGGGAATTTGACTCAATCTTTTTTGGGATCTAATTTTGAGAAGATAAAGTTTGCAGAGTCCAACAATACTTTTCAATCTGTTTTCAAGATGACAGCATTAAACATGGGGTAGAAGATTGCTTAGCAGCTAAAGTACTTGGTAGGTGAGCAAGAAAACTAGAGTTCAGAACCCATGGAAAACGCTAGGTAGGCAAAGTGGCTCACCCGTAATTACAGCCTCAGAAGACAGAGGCAGAAATCCCCAAACAAGCACAACAGCAAGATTAGCTTTATCAGGTTTCATTAAGAAACAGACATCGCCTCAAAAGTGTTGTCTGGAAGAGCAATTGTCCTTTCATCAATGAACTAAATGATATATTAATTTTTATTTTTAAATCTGTCTGAACTGTAGCACGAATTATTTGCTACCATACAAGCAGTGATATTTTTATTCATAAAAGAAACACAGAATTATAAAGTGAAATCTTATTTGTGAGTCTTCTGGTAACCAGACAATTGCAATGTGCGGTTCACTTGCAAAATGCTTTTCTAATGTTTATGCTTATTATCAATCAGCATTGTTCCTTCCTTCAGGGCTCACTTAATGATGCTAAGCAAAAAATGAATTCTAGTGTCTGTCTTATTAAGTACTACATTTTAAGCCAGAACGTACACCATTTTACAAGACCACTGTTGTAAAATCATTTGCTTATTGTTCCAGAAATATCACTAAAGGCGACATCTGCCTTCTTCTGGCTAATCAGAAAATATATGTATCTATTCATTTCATTGATAAGATATAGAACTAGATTTTAGAATATCCAGGAGGTTCTTTGGTACTCATTTTAAGTGTGATGGTGAAATAAAAATTACCATTCATAATGAAAAGAACCATGATTGAAATCATGCTTCCTCCATACTGAGAAGGTAGCAGGTTTGAATACTTTGAACAGTCTGATGTAGGGAATCCCCAGAGGCATCCATACAAACTGTTCCTGGTGGAATTTAAAGGGTAACTTTAGCCTATGCATTCTCTGGACGGACTCAGACTCAACTTCATGGGTTATAGCTGCAAACTATTTATTAGAATAATAAAGAGAATAATAAATAGAATAATAAATAATAATAAATTTAACAAATTTAATAAAAAATAATAAATAAATAATAAATAATAAATAGAATAATGCATTATCTCTACTGAAGTGATAGTGCTTGCCAAAGTCACTTAGTCACATGGTTTAAGATATATACTTTCAAAAGTAGGTTAAATTTCGATGATACAATCCAGCTATTTCAGGGCTGGAGAGAAGGCTGTTAAAGAGTTGGTATTGCTTTTACAGCGGACCAGGATTTGGTTTCCTATCCTCATATTGATGGCTTATAACCACATGTAATACCAGCTCCAGGAGATCCAATGCCTTCTTCTGGCCTTTGTAGGTAGCTACACACAGATGGTTCAATACAGATAAGTCGATACACACACACACACACACACACACACACACACACACACACTCTAAAAAAATTAACTATACCCAGATTCCATCATGTTGAGTCTTGTGGGGTGTGTGACCTCTGCCTAAGCTAAGCCTCTGGTACCATGTAGTAATTCAGCCCCTTTATGGTTGCGCAGCCCACAATGGGGTCCATAATGCCCAAGAGACTGTGGTCTAGATGCCTTCTGCTCCTCACACAGACACTGCCATGGGCAAATGATGCCTATCATAGGAGCCACGGTAGACATCCAAGTTGAAGAGGGATTACCACCTGTCTTAAATGCCCTGGAAATGGAGGGCAGGAAGACCAGGCTGGTTCTGGAGGTGGCCCAGTAGTACTTTGGTGAAAACACCATAAGAGCCATTGTTATGGGTGGTATAGAGGACTTAGTTAGAGGCCAGAAAGTACTGGATTCAAATGCAGCAATCAAAATTTCTCTTGAGCCCAAACCTTGGGCAGAATCCTGAATGTCTTTGGAGAACCTTTGGGTAAGAAAGGCCCTATTTGTCTGGGTGTTTTCCCCAATATATTTTGGTTTCTGATTTTGTGTTTTTATGGGACCTCTGTGTATGTGAACATGTATATATCTGTGTACATTTGTGTTCCTTATGGGTTTCCTTTTTGCTATTTGGATTTGGGAGCAGACATTGAAACTATAGTGAGAAGAGCAGGCTGATGATGGTTTAAAGGTTGATATGGTTTAAATCTAACACTGTCCCTGAAGGTGTCATATGTTGAAGGTTTGATTGCTAGCTGATAGGTGCTTTACGTTTGTGTTGGTGGGTGGGTGGGGTCTCATTATGTGGGCCTGGCTGGCCTAGAAGTACTATGTTAAACACAAAGAGCCACATTACTCTCCTCCCCTGGGCTGGGATTAAAGTCAAGAACAACTGTTCCTGGCTTAGCTGGCATGTGTTTGAGAGGTGATTGGATTGCGAAGGCTCTATTGTGTGAATCCACTGGTGAATTCATATATAAATGGACTGCTTGCCTGTAATGTGTGGTTAGTACTGCTATTTTTTTAAAAATTGTTGAGCTTTTTTGTAAGTGACATATTTCCATAGTTGATAAAAAGTTGAGCCCTGACTGTCCTGGAACTCACTTTGTAGATCAGGCTGACCTTGAACTCAAAGATTCACCAACCTCTATTGCCTGAGTATCGAGACTCAAGGCATGTGTCTCCACCACCCAACTGTGAATAAATGTTTTGAAAAGTTCGAAGAAACAGTAAGATCAGCAAATATCTTATGTTCAAGTAAAAAATAATAAAAATCTATATTAAGGCATATCACATTTAAAATTTTCAAAACTTTTGGCAAAGAAAACAATACTAAAATTATCTAGAGCAAAAAGCGATCTATGGGTGGTATCAAATTAATAAAGTGCTAAGAAAAGTAAAATTTGCCAATCTAGAATACATACCCATCAAACCAAATTTCAAAAATGAAGATGAAATAGTGATTTTATTACAGATCCATAGGCTGGAAAGGAGCACAGCAGTCCAGCAGCATGACAAGACATGAAGAAAACATTCCATGGTGGGGAAAGCAATGCCAGATAGACGCTGTGTCCACACAAAAGAGTGAAGAAAATACCGGAAACTCTAACTGTGGGCAAAGAGAAGTATAAACTAAAAACCTGAGATTACTCTCTGGAACCCACATGGTGGAAAGAGAAGACTACGTGTGTCCCTCAAGTTGTCCTCTGACTTCTACTCAGGACCATGCGTACACACAAAAAAATAAAAAAAAACAAATGAATAAAACATAGCTTAAGATGCAGTGGACTATCTAAAAGTAAGAAGATAATACTGTCTGGTGAGGTTTCTAACACATGGGGGCAAGGGGAGATGGATGGGTCAATGGGTAAAGGTGCTAACCACACAAAGCTGATAACCAGAGTTTGATTCTCTTAGACTATATAAAGAACCAGATGTGGTGGCAAGCATCTGTAATCCCAACATTCCTGAAGTGAGAGGCGGAGACAGAAGAATGGCCTTGAAGCTGATCAGCCTGCTAATCTGAAGTGTGAAACACAGTAGCAAGGGAGCTCCTGCCTCAACAGGGTAGAAGCAGAGAAGCAACTCCAAAGTGTCCTCTGACTTCTACACAAATACCATGGCACGCTCTCTTGTGCTTGCTCTCTCTGTCTCTGCTTCTCTTAATCAATAGTCAATCATTTAAAACATATATGAAATTAAATTATATAACAATGACACCCATTTTGATTATGTAAATGGGAAGGCAAATACAAGGGCTTAGATGGAGCATCTATAAATCCAAGGTTTAAGGCAGGAGGACAGATCCTTTGAGGGTATAAGTTAACTAGATATACAATCATCTCTAATAAAGCTACCATAAAAATAGCATTGTTGCTATAAGCTAAAAACACCATACTTCATATTTCTGCCAATGTACTTGAAAATTGTTTTGATTTAGGATTATCTTTGTTCTATTACTATAAAACTTCATAGAACCTTTTGGGACATGGAACTTGGAGTAACTTGGGTAAACTATCTCGCTCTCTCTCTCTTTTTAAATGGCTTATATCTAACCATTCACCATGTTTCAGCTCTAAAACAAGTCTCAATAAATCAAAAATTACTTAAATCATATAAAATATATTCTCTGTCTACAATGGGATTACAACTAGGGCCAGGTGGTGGTACCTACGCCTTTTATCTTAGCACTTGGGAGGCAGAAGTATCTCTGAATTTGAGGCCAACTGGGTCTATAGTGCCAGTTCTAGGACAGCCAGCCAGGGCTATACAGAGACATACTATCTCAGAAAACCCCAAACAAACAAAGAACAAAAGAAAACAGAAAGCCACCACTAACAAAGCTAGCCTGTAGCTAATAATCTGTAAGAGTGGATAATAACACTGCCACATGGGCACAGGGATCTGAACTGGGGTTCTTTGTAAGAGATGCACATTCTCTTAACTACGGAGCTATCTCTCCAGGCCCATTTAAAGCAGATTTTTAAGAGCAAACACGACAATTATAGCTAAAGAAGACTATTTTATGAAGAAGAGTTATCAAATCAAGGAACACAAAAATCCTATGTAAATGTATTTATTAAAAACAGTTTCTGTGTACATGGACACAACCATGTTAAATTAGAAAGGTAAATAGAATAATCTACATTTATAGTTATCGCTTTTCTATAGCTAATCGGGAAGACATAGAAGAAATCAGCATAATATAAAATATTGAAAAACAGTATCAACCACTTCAACTTCAGTGATATTTATAAAACTCTCTATCCAACAACAGCAGAGATGCATTTTCAAGTACACATTAAGCATATAGCAAACTATTCACCAAGTTTGAGAAATAAAACAAGTCTTAATAAATCAAAATTACTCAAATCGTATAAAATATTCTCTGTCTACAATTAGATTAAAATTAGAAACAGCTACAAAATGTTACATGGAACAACCTATAAAAATTGAAACCCAGGTAACACATTTCTATGTAACCCAAAGGTCAAAAAAAAATCCAAAGGAAAAAATAGTAAGTAGTTTCAATTAAATGAAAATGCAACATAGTGGGGTTTTAGTTAGCGAGTAATTTACAGCACTAAATATCTATAATTACAAAAGAAGAAACGATTCAAGTTGACCTCAGCTTCACCTTTAAGAATCGGGAAAGAGATGAACAAATTAAGCACACAGTAAAAAAAAAATGGATGTAATAAAGATTAAGTGGAGATGACAAAAATAGGAAGAACTAACAATAAGGACAACAATTGGAGTCAATGGCTGACTTTTGGGTATCATTAATAAAATTTGTAGAGCGCTAACTAGACCAATTAATCAGATAGACAAATAAGCAATATAAGTAGTAAGAGGCTTGACATATTCTAGAGATATTCAAGTGGTAATACAAGAATGTGATGAAAACATTTAGTTAACAATTTCAGCAACTTAAGCAAATCACCAAATTCTTCACAGATACACCCTATAAAAAACTCATGCATGAAAGAAATAGGGCTGGCTGTGGAGCTCAGCAAGAAGAGAGCTCTGCTCAGTGTGCGCGATGACCTGGGGCCTATTCCCATCATCACCACAGAGAAGAAAGAGGAGGAGATGGAGCAGAAGCCAGAAAAGGATGAAGAAGAACAGGAGACGGAGAGGAAAAAGATCATGCAAGTAGCACTGTATTAAAAAAAATGAACATTATTATTCTAACCTCCCCCACAAAAGGGAATTTGAGTCTGGATAATTTCACTTGGAATGTCTTCTTAAGCATTTAGGGAGAAGCTATACCAATCTATAGAGTCTTTAGCAAACTTAGGGAAAGGTTACACTACAAAAACTAAGAAGAGCCTGTGAAGCCCTGGAGTAGTGGGACAAATGAAGGCCCAAGAGATCTGACAGGAAAAGCCATAGCAGCCAAGGCGCCGGTGAAATGCTAGAAGAGCAAACTGTCCAAAAGCAAAGTGAGATTCTTAAATCAAGGAACAGAAAACCAAAACCAAAACCAAATCTGACTTTTGTGGAAGTACTCTTTCATTTTTAACATTTTCTTCTTAAAGGGCCTTATTAATATATATTAATCATAAAATGGGTTTTGTTGTGATCTCTTCATATAAGTATGTAATAGTTTTACCATATTGATTACCCACTATTTTTGGTTCTTTTCTTTCTCTCTGATCAATTTTTGCTTGCCACACACATTCTCTTCTATTTCTCACTTCCTTCTATCCTTTTTCTTCTTCATTTTCTTTCTGTTTGAGACAGGGCTATTCCTTATGTAGTCCTGGCTGCCCTAGAACTCCATATGTAGACAAGACTGGCCACAGAACTCACAGAGATCCTCCTGCTTCTGCCTCCTACAGATCTAACTGTTTCTGCATCTCTAGTGCTGGAATTCGTTGTGTATCACCATGTCTAGTTTCTATTTTCATTTTTTTAAAAAATCTAGATTTTTTTATACATGTGTGAAGACATGCAGTATTTGTCTTTGTGAACCTGGCTTATGACATCATAACCTCTACCTCTATTCTCAACACTGCAGCTAAACAATCCTGCTATCTTGTGTCCCTAAGGTACATGAAAAACTGTCCCCTAACCCACTTCCAAACAGCTTCTTCACTGTTCTGCAGATAAGTATCTAATCTTCAGTATCTCATGGAAACCCTCTGTGTTCAGATTTCTTCTTCCTTCTCAAGAAAAATCTTCTCTGATGTCATGTCCTGCTGTAGTTATATTGCACCTCATTTCGGTGCCTTCCTGCTCTGTGACAGGTGTCAAGCCTCTTGCAAAGCCAGCTGATATTCTACTCATCTGACAAGACTCAGTTTAGGGGTCATATCCTCAAGAAAAACCTTTGGGTCACTGGAGTCTGAGTCAGCGTATATACATGAAGTCCACCCAGCATTTTGCACCGTCATGATACCTAGTATAGCACCTGCCCATAGAAAGTGCTCACACACATGTCAAATAAGGGCATCAGTAGATGTGCACATAAATGAATTGGCTTTGGGAGTTCTGCAAAGCAGAGGCCTGAGGATGGCTGGCTCTCAATAAATACTTATTAAACAGAAATAAAAGATTGGATGAGGGATTCCCTTTGGCTATGAAAGCTAGCAAGCTTCTTTAATCTTGAGAAAAGTATGATGACTCTGTCGGCGTATTGTCAACTTTCAATTAGTCACTATTGTTATGTTTAAATTTATCTCATGTTTATGAGATCATAGTATATCATTTCATTATCTTATTAATTACTAGGAATAAGACTTAATTTGTAGATCCTCAAAAATAAACTGTTGCATTTTGTTACACACTAGCTCTGACTCTCCATTGTTAGTTATTACAATCATTTATGACTGGGCACTGGTCTTCAGCGTCATGGCCTCCATATTTCCGCTGTGCTTCCTTCCAGACCACTCTGAAGACATTTCCAGTGCTCAATAGATCCCAGCGTTTTGTGTGTGTTCAAGCATGAGCTGTTCCTCTTTGTTCATAACAGCAACCATAGGATTTTTAAAATGAAAGTGCCGAGCTCACATCTAGGTTTTAATGCAGAGAATCATCTTTTAGGTCTCTCTTTCAAATCTGGCTTCTGTGAGCAGATTCTTTCTCAGGATTATGCTACAATTTTCTCAAAAGATCTGTAGACGGGGAACAAGGTGATCAATTCACTCTTGGTTATTAAATGGGCTTTATCTCCTCCAGTCTGTGGCTGTGGAAATTGATAGCACGCAGGAGGCTTGGCAGTATGACAGGCAATTAAGTCACCAAGATGTTCCACCGTGTATGAGTATTTTCTCACCCTGAGACCTCGAAGTGTAGCCTGCCACTGACATTGTTAGTGATGGAATCAATTAGACAAGACAGGGCTGGCAGGTTAATTTCATATTCTGTGGTGATTATGTATGGCCTGCCATAGAGACCTACAAGTCTGTTACTACGTACTTATTTGAGCAGTCACTTGTCTAGCTAAGTATTGGAGTCGGAGACCCGCTTTGGAGCGGAGGAAATCCAAGTTAATATAAGCAAGCAAGTAAATAAACATCCATTGCCAGTGGCGACTAATGTCATTGAGTTGAAAAACATGACCATCGTTGGAATGGTGTCCAGCTGCCGGGTGATTATGCCCTCCCACCACATCTTAGAAACTATGCCTGGACACTGAATCAGAGACCGCAATTGATAGTAAAAGTACCAGATGTTCGACTGAGATCAAACCCAGGTTAGTAATCTGCTTGTAATAGAGAACACGATTTTCTAAATTTCTGATGAGCTTTTGTGTGAAGGGACAATTTGAGTCTATTTCCCTTTTCATCGGTTGCAATGATTCAGGCGCTACGGAGGGGAGAAGGCAGACAGCATGGCTGGAAACATTGCTTGCTCTCGGCATGCAGAGTCTCTGTTAGAGCAGCTTAGAGTTGCTTTGAGAAATGATTATTTTTTTATTCCCACTTTCCCCCAAGTGAGAGTTTTTGAAAGGTGGAATTGAACCAAATCAGCCTTAAAATATTTCACAGAGAACAAGAGAGGTGATTTAAGAAATGTAATTGTCTTTTTAATCTCCCTCCTGTTTCACCAAGGCATCCCTCAAAGGCAGGATATTTTTGTCATTAATGAAATCTTAATTAGCATATGTCTAGATCAGTACTCAAGGCTGATCTGGGTCAAAGGCACCTATGATGCGGCTGTGTTACCAGAGGGTTAAGTCGAGTTGGGTAAATTAGGTCTGGGCTCCATGTGTGAGCAGATTGGGAAATATCCAGCAGGGATCAGCAAATGCATAGGTTGTATTCATGTTGTCACGTCTGTTTTCAACCTAATTTTACAAGTGTTACTGTCCCCAGGAATCCTCAGAACACGAGAGAGATGGAAAACAAATACACAAAAATGGGAAGAGAAAACAAACCGTTGCCCAAATATGACATTTAACTGATTCTCGCTTCACAAGCTTTTAAAAATGTACCCTAAACCTTTAGCTATTATTTATAGTTTTAAAGGAATGTACTTATTGAGTCACATACTATTTATTAGTGCCACCATAGGTCCCAGAAGCAAACGCTGCTTAGAAAATAGTCCTTCAGGGAACTGAGTTTATTTACCAAAAAGGAGCCATCTGTAAAACTGCTCACCTTCCTGCTTGCTAAATGGAGGGACATAAATGAGAAACGCTGCTGGCCTTTACAAGAGAAGATGAATGCAGCTAGAGCAGTCTTGAAAGGGCAGTCAGAGGGAAGGCAACTGGAGCCAGAGGGTTCCAGCTAGCCATGGACAGAGGAAAGCTGAAGGCGGTTCCCTTGTGGGGAGCAGCACAGAGGAGGAGTGAAGCGAGCAGTAAGCAGATGGAGTTGAGGGGTCTCTGAGGAAGTCCTTCCTGGTTGGGACTGCAGGTTGGTGTCTATGAGTATGAGAAGAGGCCGGAGGAAGGGAAGGAGAGAGCAGAGCCACGGTTATCAGTCCTCACAGGAGGAACTTGCTGTTAGGGCAGCTGTGAGTTACGAACAAATCTGGGGCAGTGCTATGAACATGTACGTCCTTTCAGCTGGTTGCTTGCATGGCTGGATCTCATTTGTTGTCCAGGACTTTGGGGTGAACTAGCGTTTCAGAGAATTCTGATTGAGACACATGATACCGTTGGCCCTTGGTCCATAGATAGTTCCATCACACAAAATGACATCGTTTCCCCACATCTTCTAGTGTGCTTTATCTGTTTCCATTTGATTGTTTGGCTGGTTGAGTAATTGCAGTGCTGGGGATAAAACTCAGGGCTTAGCATTGCTAGGTAGGTACTTTCCCACTAAGAGACAGCTACAGCCCATCTCTGCAATACTTCTAATACCTAAGAACACGTCAGTGAAGCAGGCAGAACACATTGTTTAGAGAATTATGGCAAGAAGTAAGAACTCCATACCTTCAGACCATTAAAAAAAAACCTGTCTACTTATTTAGTGTGCGTGCCTGCGTGGAGGTCAGAGGACAACTTGAAGGAACTGTTTCTTTCTCTCTACCATGGTAGTCCCAGAGATGAATTTACATTGTGAAACATGCAGCAGATCCTGATGCTTTTCCTGAATCTTCTCTCTGCATTTGACTGAGTCAAGAGATGCAGAAGCAGTCACAATGGCTATATACTACACAGTATAAGGGAGATTACACAGGAGGCTCTTGCGTGACTCAGTCCCTGGGTAGTAATGCTCTGCATTCAGGTCTTCATATCACCTGTTACATAAATAAAACCCTCTCTTGAGACTGTAATCTCCTAACTTCCTTATCCCTGAAGTAATTAGCTGATTGATACATTTTAATATATATGTTACTAAAATCCTGGGAGGCAGGGTAGCTTCCAAAACCAATGAATGGTTTAAAGATTAGAAGTTTTAAAGAACTTTGAGTCTCCGGCTACTCACCAGCTATATAGCTTCTACCTTTTCCTCCTGTCGTCTGTATCATTACAGCTCCCTGCAGGGTTTTCTGATAGAGGCTAGTTGTGACGCATGCATAGAATGCTTCTGGAGATGCTTGGCTCTCTTCTAACCTGTTGTTAATTTCTCCAATGCCATTGTTATGGGCGCCATGTGTTTCGGATTTCCTGAAGTTTAAAGTCATGTTTATTGCATTTGCAAGTTTGGGGAGGGGTTCCTTCTCCCTATGACATATAGACTATGTCTACGTGGTGCCAGACAAGCCAGTCAGTTCATCCAGGGAGAGCTCAAGGCGAGGCCAGGAAGAGAAAGTTTCCTAAGTGGACATTTAGCAATGAGAAGTCAAAGGTGTTTATCGCCTTTTCCTAGCCTTTCACCTAGTTGTTTTGCTAAAAGGAAAGGACAGAGACGCTGGTTTTATCTTCCTTAAATGCTTTAGTGGTGCTTTCAAAATTAGCACATTGAACAGTAGCGTCAAAAGACTGGTAGCGTCCCTTACAACATCTTGAGGTCCATGACCTCAAGGGGCTTACCTAATGGTTCTGAACTTCGGTTTCTTCATTTGTGAGGCAGAGAAGCTTGGGGGAAGCAACCATTTTGAATTTTGAATTTTGAATTATTGCAAAGGTTATCAGCTCCTATAACGTCACTGTGGGTTTAGGGGTCTGAGGCTTAAGTAGGCAGGATAGACCACCTAATTGCAAAGTAAACCTCCGGCGGCTCATGGCGTCCTAGCTTGAACTATGAACAGCTCCAGTTTGAAGCATTGCCTGTGACCCACAGTCGTTAGTATTACTTGGTCTCCAAATACTAATTAATTCTTTCAAGGACACATTCTTGCGATAGAGGCATTTGCACACATCATCTTGGAGAAGTTGACTGTATGGGTAGAGGAGAGTGGATTTCTGCCTGTATCTGTGACTTGTACTCTTGGGGAGAAACAACACAACTTCTTAGGGGCTTAGGAGACTAGGAAGGTCATACCAGTTTTTGCTATTTGACTAGCATCATTTTCTTTGTTATTTTTTAAAACCAGGGTCTTTTCTTTTACAGGTCCACACGTCTTGTGGATGTTATTACAAGAATTTGGTAGGACAGACAGAGTTCGGAGACAAAGTGGTAAATACTGCATATAAAACACAATACTTGAGGGGATGGGGGCTCAATCTTTTCTCCATATTTTTCTAACTATAATGCTAATGAGAATTAGGGTCCATTGATTTCATATAGTACCTTACACTGGACTTTAATGTTCTCTACCTCTAGAGATATAGAGGTGGCTGTTCTGAAAACTCTCTTTGTAGACTCACCTTCCTCTTGAGTGCTGAATTAAAGATGTGAACCTCCAAAATGCCCAGCTCTGTAGTGTGATTTTAATCTCCCTCAAAGCCTCTGAACGGTGTTTCTGCCAATCTGGTTTATTCCTTGTTCATTAGACAAGAAACAGTTCCCACTTTTCCCGCTGTCCTTTTAGTACTCTTTAGCAGCCGTCATCTTCATCAGAACACTTGCAAAAGACCCTGAGATTGGGCTCGCTAACTGTTACTGCTCCCTCAATTAAGTAGGAGCGGGAGGGGCCCTGGACCCTCTCCTGAGATTCCCACCATGCCCTCCTGCCATTTGGAGGTAATTCTGCCATAATTGCACACAGTCTCTGAGTCTCAGGAGGTGCTGGAGTGTATAGGAAGTGTAATGCTAACCAATGGGGGAGACTATGTCTTTTCAGCTATGCGGAAGCTGTCATCCATGCTTCTGAGACTTGCTGTTGGTGCAGCTGCCTTGTCATCACCATGCCTCTTGTAAGTAACCTGTCACTCATTCTAAGTAAGTCTCATAACCTCATTGGTCGCCCAAACTGGAGTTAAGTTTGATCATACTTCGACTTGCCATTGGTGCTTTATAGACACTATTATTACTTGTGCTAGTTGAGCGGAAGTGGTTCTTTGGTTGAATGACTAATCCTGACACAGCTGTGTAACTAACCTGAGGGACCAGAGTCTGCTGGATAGGAATAGGTCTTTCGCACTCTCTGTATAAGATTTCCTTAGCTGGAGTCTTCTGAGAGCCGCGGGAATGTGTAAGCATGCATACAAGGGAGGATCAAGGTTGCTATTTATAGAACTAATATATTTATTGGGTTGCTTATCTAACAGCCTACTATTCAGATCTACGTGTTCTCAAAGATTACCTCTAAGGTGGGAGGAGTTGTGGGTTGTTTGGTGGAGTAAACATGTGATTATCCTCTGCTATGCTCTGGATCTTGAGTAGCCACCAAAAGTCTGCGTTAGACGACTGGTCCTCAGCTTGGTGCTACTGGGATCAGATGAAATCAGTAAAGAGCAGGAGACTTTCTGCTCATTGGTAACATGGGGTCGGATGGAATGACAGTCCCTGCACTTGTTCCCACCATGAAGCAAGCAGTTTTGTTCGACTATATGTATACTTTCTTGACAATGTGGAAGAGCAGGGCCAAAGGAATAGAGCCAACCAAAAGGACCGAACCCATTACAAGTATTAGCCAAGAGGAATCTGTGCTTATTAAATGGACTGTCTCAGGTCATCTGTTAGAGTTATGAAAAGTTGATGGCTATATCCTCGAATCACTTGTATTTCCTTTCACACGGAGAAGAAACTGTGCATACTTTCTTGGCCCCTACTTAGCAACCAGCATGTTTCCAGATAGCTTTACAAATGCCCTTATAGAAACACTCACAGCGGACTGTCTTGAAGTAGCTGTTTTTGTTTGGGCTAGCCTTCTTCATCCTTTCGGTCCTCCTAGCCTTTGTCACGGTGCCGAGTCTATAGTAAGTTGAATTCATGCAGAAATAACTGAACTCATGCAAGGTTCGAAATGGAGATTTTTTTTTTTAACTACCTTCCAATTCTTCTGCCAGAAGTGGACAGAATAAGCATCCCCCACCCCCGTGCAATACACCGTTAACATTTCAGCCAACGAGAAAAAGTCCCACGTCTCTCAGTCAGTTGCCGCACTGCTCTTCTGTGCCTGGCTTTATGAAGTTGTTAAAAAAAAAAGTTTTCCTTGGAAAACTTTCACCAAGAAACTACCTAATGGGGGCCAGCTGCAGCTCCAGGTTTTATGAACACTTTGATAGAAACCACATTAAATAGCAACACTGGTTCACACATCAATTTCTCGTGTTAAATCCAAGTTTGGGCACGTGGGGAGTGCATGTGATATTTACTTTTTAATCATCATTGCAAAAAAAAAAAAAAAAAACCAAACCACCCAACCAAATAAAACAGCCGCAGCAGCAACAATAACAACATCAACAAACCCCAAACGGATTTGCTTAGTCCCTAGTAGGCATAAAATCAGAAAATGCCAAAGTGCCATGAGAAAACTCAAGCTGGTCGCAAAATATTTTGTGTTTGGAGCTCAGTGAAGCAGTCGAGGGTCAAGAATTACCAGAGAAATACTCAAACAATTCCCTAAGTGGTAGTAGCAGGCTTTAGGCTGTTGCTTCTACTGCTCACTGTGGTAGCTGTGTGGCCTGGCCAGCCCTGACACTTTTTTTCTCTAGTTGATTGCCACTGCATTGGTATTTCCCTTTGGTGCAATCTCTGGACTTCATTGGCTCCAGATGTCTCACCCTCTTGCCTCTGTTGGCACCCAAGCGGGAGGAGAAGGTAGAAATGGTCTAGCGGCCACTGAATGGATCCATATGGAAAAAAATAGGTGTGGCTTTGGGGCTCTGAAATTTGCATTAGAACCCTGATTCTTATAAGGTGTTGCTCATCACTTTCTTAATTGATAAAACCAGGTACATAGTACCCTGTGGGCTGTTGATCCTGTGTGAATCTTACTGTGTGTCATAACACAGTAAGAGCCACACAGCTCTGGGTTTGTCTCTAAGCTGTATTTTTTTTTACTGTGGTATTTGTGTAATCTTCAGGCTTTCCATCTCTACATCGATGACAAATAACCTCTTGCATGGCAGCAACGAGGATGAAACGAGATTCTGCATGTACAGCAGCGAGTACATAGTAGTTAGTTCCCAGGAGCGATAGCTATTGTGGTCACTGTCTTTTCAGAAATGACTACATTTTACTGATTTCTTTACATTTATTTACTCGGTGTGTGTGTGTGATTGCATGTATGTGAGTGTGAGCGTGCACATGCCCACACACCCACATGCCTTGACACAAGCATTGTGGTCAGAGGACAGCTTGCAGGACCCAATTATTTCCTCCCGCTACAGAGGTTCCGGGGGGTCAAACTCAGGTCTTCAGGCCTGGCAATAGGCACCCATTAAACCATATTGTTGGCAGCTCTGGGATTATTATGGCTGACTGACGGTGAGGGAAGAGTATTCCAATTCAGTGCATTCCAATGAATAGCAATTTTAACTTTGTTAACTTAAAACAACAAAAGAGGTGACATGAAGTTGGGAGGACGGTGTGTAGGAGGTCCTGAGAGTGACCGAAAAATACTCCTGAAACAATGGAATTGTGGCACATGGTTCTCTTTTCAGATTTTTTAAGTCAAAGTCTGCCTAGAATTTTCAGTCTGAAGCAGAAATTTTCATTTCGTTTCACCTACAATTCTTTTTTTTTTTTTCGTTTTCAACAGCTGAAATCGTTATTTAATGCTGTTCCAGGATACCAGGAAATCCTCTACTATTGATCTGTTTCCCCAGACAGATCTGGTAAACAAGATGCTTGAATCTCTAAAGACCATCCAAACACTGTCCAATAGCTTGACAGCCAGCTTGCCTTCTTCTGACGTAAGAAAACCTTCAAGCCGAAAGCTGGGTCTTTCAGGAAGATTCACATTGTAGGGGTGATTTTCCTTCACAATTGAATCTCTCTAGAAACTCAGTAACTTTAATATCAAAGTTGGTCCCGAGTTTCCTTGTAGCAAGTTGATATTGAAAATATGATTCTAGGCCTAAATGAGGAGAGACTAAGGACTTTTCTGGTAAAATGTAGAATGAGAGAGAATGTCCATTCACTCCATTCCTGTTTATAGTGCTCAAAATCTTAGCTAGAGCAATGAGACAAAGAAGCAAAAACTAGAAGCAATACAAGTAGAAAATTATCCAATCAGATGACATGATTGTATACTTAAATGACCCTAAAGATTCCATGAGAAAAGGCTTTGATCTGATAATGAACAAGCAAATATCACTAGTATTTCTGTACTCCAGTAATAAACTTGCTGAGAAAAAAAATCACGGAAAAATTCCATTCATGATATCTTCAAAATTAATATCTGCAAATAAAGCAAAGGAAGTGTGAAACCTCTACAGGGAAAACTTTAAAGCTCTTAAGAAAGAAATTGCTGTGTTCTTGCAGTACCTGTCCTGCAAAGTCTTCTGAAAGACCCAGGCTCCTGGATTGATAGAATATTGTGAAAACCAGAACAAACTACATGTTCAACACAATCCTCATTAAGATGACAATATCATTTATATAACTAAAACAAACAATTCTAAAATTTTCATGAACACATAAAAGACCCCAAATAACCAAAGCATTCTTAAGCAGAATGAACAGTGCTGGAAGTGAAACACGATTTCAAAGTACAACACAGAGCCATAGTAACAAAATAAGAAGGTACTGGTCCAAATGCAATATAGACCAATCAGATGGAGTGTTTGACCCAGAAATAGTTTACACAGCTATGACCATTTGGCCTTTAATTTATTTTATTGTTTGAAATTATAATATACTTACATCATTTCCCCCTCTTCTATTTCTTCCCACCATCCTTCCTATGCATCCTCAAATCTCTCTCTCAAACTCACAGCCTCTGTTTCTTTAGTTGTTGCTACATATATGTGTATATATTCATTTATATATTCATATATATAATCTATGCAATATTAGTTGTATGCATAGGATTTCAGGGCTGACCACTTTGGAACTCTTTCCTGGGGAAGATTATTTTTTCTGTTCTCATTATTCCTTAGTTGCTATGGTGCCTTGGGTAAGAATGGTCCCCATATGCTCATATACTTGATTGCATGGTCTTCAGGGAATGGCACCATTTGAGAGGGATTGAGAGGTATGGCTTTGCTGGAGTAGATGTGGCCTTGTTAGTGGAAATCACCATTGGGGATGGGATTTGGGCTTTCAAAAGCCCAATCTCATCCCAGAATCTCTCTCTCCCTGCTGTCTATGGATCTGGATGTAGAACTTTCAGCTCCTTCTCTAGCGCCATATCTGCCTGCTTGCTGCCGTGCTCCTTGCTATGATGACAGTGGACTAAACCTCTGAATTTGTAATCCAGCCTCAATTAAATGCTTTTCTTTATAGGAGTTGCTGTGGCCATGGTGTCTCTTCACAGCAAGAGAAACCCTAATCAAGACAGTTGCCTATAGTTCTTTGTCTAGGATTGAGGCCCCATGGGTTGACCCCTTCATTGTTAGTATGTCTTTTTGAGCTATCTTTGTTCAGATCTTCTTTTGCAGCCATGACCACCTAACTTTTGTGATACTGTGAGGGAGGAAGAAAAGTGGTATAAAAGGAAGAAGAAGGAGTATAAGAAAAGTTAATGAAGGGAAGAAATGACAAAATATTAGATTTTTTTCTTACATACAGAATTTATGTTTAACTATATATGCACTTATGTATATGACATCAAAGCAGAAAGGGGTCCATTTAGAAGAAAGAGGACAAAATGGTAGTTAGTAGACAAATATGAGTGAACTATAGTGAAATATATATGAGGAGTTAAAGCAATAGCTTAGTTAGTAAAGTGTTTATTATGCAAACATGAGGAGCTGAATTCAAAGCCATGGCACCCATGTAAAAGCCTAGTGTGTGGCTGTAATCCCAGTGTGGGTAGAGGTCGGTGAACCCTAGGATCTCACTGTTTAGCAGTCTGGCTAACAGCAAGCTTCCAGTTTAGTGAGAAACTTTATCTCAGGGGAATAAGCCAAAGAACAATAGAAGACGACACCCTACATCTTCCTCTATATACTACACACACGTGCATGGGGTCATACACACACACACACACACACATACACACACATACACACACACACACATACACACACACACACAGAAAGAGAAATGGGGGGCAGGCTATAGGAGAAAGACATACTGAAATACAGTTGAGGAAAGGAGTCAGGCCTCCACAATCTGCACATACATGATATATACATATGTGTCATATACAAATATATATGAATATGTCAGAATAAAATGCAGTACATTATTTTGTGCATTGACTGAAAATTTAGTAAAGTACTTCTCTGAGGTGTTCAGCCCTAAATAGTATAAGCTAATTAAGTAAAAAATACAGCTGGGAAACAAAAAATAATTATAGCCCCAACTCTTCTTGTTAACAGACTAGCTACTATATGCTGTGGTAACAACCCCAGGCTTCAGGCATTTAATGCAATGAAAACATTTTATCAGTCATGTTTCATGTTTAACATGGTTCAATACAAGTGAGTTTCCCCCATGTCTTCCCTCAGTAACATCTCCTGAGAACATCTCAACTAACTAAAGGCCAAGGCAAATTGGAAGAATCATATGGACACCTACTAATATAGAAGCTTCTCAATACATATACATATATAAAAGGAATATATATATGGAGTCATCAAATAATGGGGTAACTAGTGTCCCAACTAGCCATCTGTTGCCACCAAGTAAAACCTCCAGTGTCAGGGATGGGTTACATCTTGTCAAGTCGTTGGCGAAAGAAGTCTCATGAGACACCCAAACATCACAGGCTATTCCAAAAGCTATTGGTTCTACTCCATAACCTGATTCTAAGGCTCTATTGCTGAAGACAACACTTACACCATTGAACACAGAAAACTCTAGCTGATACCTAACTAGGAACCTCCTCACTGCTGAATAGCATTCACATGACTGGAAGGTACTCTGCATGCTACTGGAGGAGGAAGGTAATTGTCTATGTCACCCAGTTGCAAATGTTGTGACCTGTAGCAGTTAGATATCTGCAGGATATACTGGTGTAACAGCCTCACAACTGTTATGGGAGAGACTGACCATGGTTTGTTAGGATTTGAGGTTCACTCCATGTGATGGAACCCACACCTGGAAAAGTGTGGTTTCCACCCACCAAAGTGGAAAAGAGTCTGAGACTAGATAGGCCATGGGTCTAGGGACAAACTAATGCTATTACTCTGCTGAAGGCACATGTAATGAAATGACTCCTAAGAACAGATCAGGGCTTGGCTCAGCACTCATCTGAGAAATTTCTTGCAGTAGATGGGGATTAACACAGAGACCCACAGCTGAACGATGTGCAGATAGTGAGAGACTTTAGAGCACTCAGTCCTAAAAGGAATGACTTTATCCACCCCTCTCCCTCAAGACTCGGGGATCTAGGTGGAAGAGGGGCTTCTGGAAAGAGGATAAGAACCAGAGGCAGTGGATGTCTCTAAGCAAACAGTGTCTTCCTTACACAATAGGCCTGATGTGTACATGAACTCACAGACTGTGATGACATATACAAGACCTTCACGGATTCAAGCCAGATGGGGTTCCACCACTGAGAGGGGAAGTGGTCACGGGGTCTCACTCCTAACCAAGAAGATATCTGCAGCTGATACCCTTCTTGTAAACAGAAAATCCCTTTTCCCCCAATAGAGTGTCACTGGGCGTTCAGCCACACTCCGGGGCAGGCCTCATACTCAGGAGTTGTTGGCCGACACAAAACAAACCCTGCTTTTGTTTTACGTCACCTTATTTTGGCATGTTTTGATTTCCATTTTTTTTTTTGTGGGTTATTTTTCTTTTTGTCTCTTTTACTTTTTGAAAGGGGAGAGACAGAGAGAGGGAGGGAGAGAAAGAATAAAGTAGCAGATGGGGAAGATCTAGGAGGACTTGGGGTTGGGCGAGGGGAACATAATCAAAATATATCACATGAAAAATATTTAAACCAAAAGAATAATAAAAACAAGAAAAAAAGAAAAGGCCAGGGCAAGAGAACTCTGAGAAATCTGACAAAGAAATGCTTGTTTGGTAGCTGTAATGCCAATCATACTTGACAGCTCTTGGTAGTTCATCTTGGAAATTGACCGAAGTTCCTGATGCTCTTAAGCAGATGCAGGGCTATTCCAAACCTGCATCTTCTTGTACACCAAGGATGTCTTTAAGCAGGACCATATTTATTTATCATCTTTTTAAAAGTCTACTCAAAATGGTTCAATTAGTGTCTGGGACATATTATTTCCAGCCACACTGGTTTATTATAGGAATATTTGCTGCCACTGCCTGGCTAAAATGCACAGCATATCTGATAGTTTAGGAAGGAAGTTCCTTTGGAGAGCCAAGCAGCACTCTAAAAATATCTCATTTAGAATGGTTTCTTAGCCCCACCTATCAAGAGTAAAACTTTGAACTCACGGATCTTGCAATTATATGCTTTTTAGCTTATTATAGTTTCCTTAACTGCATTTAATTAGTTAGTTAATTAATTGTGTGTATGCCTGTATGTCCACACACACTTGTCATTCCACTGTGTGCATGCGTGCGGATGTAACTTTCAGGAGTCCCTTCTCTCCTTCTACCATGCGGGGTGTGGGGATTGAACTCAGAATGTCAGAGTAGGCAGCAAGCACCTTAGCCTGCTGAGCCATCTTGCACACTGTCATAGTGGGGTTTCTATTGCTCTGAAGAGACACCATGACAACTCTTTTTTAAAGTTCTTTTTTATCATTACTTTTTTAAAAATTGTTTTCATTGAGCGATATATTTTTTCTGCTCCGCTCTCTTCCTCTCCTCTTCCCTCCTACCCTTTCCTATGGTCACCATGCTCTCAATTTACTCAGATGATCTCGTCTTTTTTTTTTTACTTCCCGTGTAGATTAGATCCATGTATGTCTCTCTTACCGTCTTCTTTGTTGTCTAGGTTCTCTGGGACTGTGAATTGTAGGCCGCTTCTTTTTTGCTTTATGTCTAAAAGCCACTTACGAGTGAGTACATGTGATTGTCTTTCTGGGTCTGGGTTCCCTCACTCAATATGATGTTCTCTAGATCCATCCATTTGCCCTCAAATTTTAAGATGCCATTATTTTTTCCTGAGTATATTTTTTTTAAGATGCCATTATTTTTTCCGGAGTATAGTACTCCGTTGTGTAAATGTGCCTCATTTTCCTTATCTGTTCTTTGGTCGAGAGGCATTTAGGTTGTTTCCAGGTTCTGGCTATGACAAACAAAGCTGCTATGAACATAGTTGAGCACATGTCCTTGTGGCACGATTGATCATCCTTTCGATATATACCTAAAAGAGGTATTACTGGGTCTTGAGGAAGGTTGTTTCCTAATTTTCTGAGAAATTTCCATACTGAAATCCAAAGGGGCTGTACTAGCTTGCAGTCTCACCAGCAATGCAGGAGTGTTCCCTTTACCCCACATCCTCTCCAGCATAAGTTGTCATCAGTGTTTTTGATCTTGGCCATTCTTATAGGTGTAAGATGGAATCTCTGAGTTGTTTTGATTTGTATTTCTCTGATGACTAAGGATGTTGGCCATTTCCTTAAGTATCTTTCAGGCATTTTAGAATCCTCTCTTGAGGGTTCTCTGTATAAGTCTGTACTCCATTTTTTTAAATTGGATTATTTGTTCTTTTGATGACCAGTTTCTTGAGTTCTTTGTATATCTTGGAAATCAGACCTCTGTCTGATGTGGGGTTGGAGAAGATCTTTTCCTGGTCTGTAGGCTGTCCTTTTGTCTTGCTGACAGTGTCTTTTCTTCACAGAAGCTTCTCAGTTTCAGGAGGTCCCATTTATTAATTATTTCTCTCAGTGTTTATGCTACTGGGGTTATATTTAGGATGTGTTCTTTGATCCATTTGCACTTGAGTTTTTGCATGGTGATAGATATGGATCTATTTTTATTCTTCTACATGTTAATATCTAGTTATGCCAGCACCATTTGTTGAAGATGCTTTCTGTCTTCCATTTTATATTTTTGATCCATTCTATTTGGTGTTCTGTAAGCTTCTTGTATCTTCATATGCATATCTTTTTTAGGTTTACAAAGTTTTCTTCTATCATTTTGTTCAATATATTTTCTGTGCTTTTAAGTTGGACTTCTCTTTTTCCTATCTCTATTATTCTTAGGTTTGGTCTTTTCATGGTGTCCCACATTTCCTGGATATTTTGGGTTAAGCTTTTTGGTGCAGGAGAATTGTCTGTATTCTGTCAATCATGTTTTAAATAAACGCTGATTGGCCAGGCAGGAGGTGTAGGTGGGGAAACCAGACAGGAAGTGGAAATGATGCAAGGAGAGCAGGAGAATTCTGGGGAGGAAGAAGCTGATTCCTCCCACTCTTGCCCAGACCACCAAAGCAGCAGAATGTAAGCTGCCCCACTGAAAAAGGTACTCAACCACATGTCTAAAATAGATCAGAATAATGAGTTAATCAAAATGTGAGAGTTAGTAAGAGGCCTGACCTAATGGGCCAATCAGCTTTATAACTTACAGAGATCTGTGTGTGATTTTTCTCTGGGACTAAACAGCTGGGGGGCAGGGTGGGAAAGAAGCCCCAACAAGAAGGCCCGGCCCCCTCATGTTACAGAATGGCACCCACATGGATAACTGCATCCACAGAAAGCCTGAGAAAGCTTGGGAAAGACTAGAGTAAAGCATTTCAGCTTTCAGCTGTAGCAGGAAAAAAGCTGCGCTGTTTTAAAATGTCGGCTTTCTGGGCCATCCTGCCTGGTAAAACTCTGACTCTTTCAAGTAGGCAGTCCGGAACTATGGATACACTGTTGCAGCTTGCTTCCTGGCAAGGACCTTAAAACACCATAGGAGCTTTTGACGGTTGTTTTCTCCATATTTCTTAGCAAATTAAAGACCCATGTGTTCAGAAAAAGAGAGATCTACAGTAAAGAGAGATTCAAAGAGTAAAAAAACCTCTAAATGGTTTACAATTTGCTAAAAATATATGCAGGCTTAAAAAAAGGTTAAAGCCTTAAAATAAAAAAGAAAGAAAGAGAGTAGTTGGGTGTGGTGGTACACCACCACACTGGGGAGCACCGTGGAGGCAGAGGTAGATGGATCTCTGGGAGTTCAAGGATAGCCTGATCTACAGAGGGAGATACAGGACAAAGATATGCAGAGAACCTGTCTCAAAAAGCCAAAAGTTAAAAGTAAAAATAAAAGAAATAGAGGTTAAAATAAAGCTGCATAAAGATGGAAAATATACAAAGACTCTCGATACTATATGTTATTATGCTCTCTTTGAATTGTTTAAATGCTGAGGAAGGAGCAACAGCTGCTAAAAAATATTTGTTTATAAATGCTGCAGAATTAATCCAAGATATGTATTTTGGAAAAACCTTGGCTTCAAAATTGAAGGCAAAAGTATGTTACTTTGGAGAAGAGATTTTGCTTTTGTTCTCACAGAAAATGAGAGGCTCTGGATTTATTCAGAGTTAAGAAAAATCATCTTTGACCAAGGGAGACCACCTGAGCAATCTCCGGTAGGAACAGATGGCCCAGATGTCTGAGTTCTTCATCTAGAACAGATTCAAGATGCTGCCTGAGATGATCAAGACTCACAGGATACTTCAGTCAGGACTTGATCATAAGTCTAAATTTCTTTAGGTCCCCATAAGATTATCAATGCTCCCAACCAGCTGGAAGTAGCCTGGAATACTACGCCCACATTCCCAAAAATGGACTATGGATATTTTCCTTTGTTTTTTTTTTTAAAAAAAGAGAGGGAAATGGTGCGGGAGAATTGTCTGTATTCTGTCAATCATGTTTTAAATAAATGCTGATTGGCCAGGCAGTGTAGGCGGGGAAACCAGACAGGAAGTGGAAATGATGCAAGGAGAGCAGGAGAATTCTGGGGAGGAGGAAGTTGATTCTTCCCACTCCTGCCCAGATCACCAAAGCAGCAGAATGTAAGCTGCCCCACTGAAAAAGGTACTGAGCCACATGGCTAAAATAGATCAGAATAATGTGTTAATCAAGATGTGAGAGTTAGTCAGTAAGAGGCTAGACCTAATGGGCCAATCAGCATTATAACTTAAAGAAATCTCTGTGTGATTTTCTTTTTGGGGCTAAACAGCTGTGGGAACCGGGCAGGACAGAAAACACAAACAAGCAGGCCCCCTCATGTTACAGCTTTTGTTAGATTTAATGTTTTCTTTGACCGATGAGTTTATTTCCTCTATTGTATCTTCAGCACTTGAGATCCTATCTTCCATCTCTTATATTCTGCTTTTCCTCTGATTGGTGTATTTGAAGCTGTGCCTCTGGTGATCAGTCTTCTAGGTGCCAGTAGATCCAAGGCTCAGACAGTTACTTCTCATGGTGTAGTCAAGACCACGGTTCCAGTCAACCTGGAAGTCACTCAGTGTTTCCAGGGGTCGCTCAGCACTCTTTCGGGTCACTCTGCAGTCCTGGGTGTTGTTCAGCCCTGATCCCATGGAGGTTGCTTGCTTGGGGCTGCTCCTGCTGAGGTTGCTGCCTTGGGCCTGTTCTGGCAGAGGTCGCTGGCTCAGGCCTGTTCCATCAGAGGTCTCTTGGTAAGGCATGATTGTTCAGTGGTTGCTCCCTTGTACCTGCTCCTATGGAGGCCACTGCCTTTGGGCTGCTCTAACTGTGGTTGCTAGCTCAGACCTGCTCCAGTAGAAGTCGCTGGCTCAATCCTGCCATGCCCCTGCAGAGGTTGCTGCCTCAGGCCTGCTCCTGTGAAGGTCCTGCCTTGAGCCTGCTTCAGCTGAGGTCACTGGCTCATGCCTGTTCCCACAGATGTCCCTGGCTTGGGCCTGCTCCTGTGGAGGTCCCTAGTTTGGGTCTGGTCCTGCAGAGGTCTCTGGTTTGGGCCTGACCATGGAAACTCTTATAAAGGAAAACATTTGATTGGGACTGGATTACAGGTTCAGAGGTTTAGTCTATTATTGTCATGTCAAGAAGCATGGTAGCATGCAGGCAGACATGGTGGCATGCAGGCAGAAGGAGCTGAGAGGTCTGCATCTTGAGCTGCAGGTGGTAGAAAACTGTGTGCTACACTGGGCCTAGCTTGAGCATATGAGACCTCAAAGCTTGCCCCCACAGTGACACACTTCCTCCAATAAGGGCACACGTCCTAAGAGTACCACTAACTAAGTATCAAGCTTTAAAACTCAAGAGTCTGTGTGGGCCATTCCTGTTCAAACCACCACACAGACCCTTTCTATCTTTTTAAAAAAACTTAAACATTCAAAAGTGGTCTCCTCCATCTGAAATGCTAGTTTGTGCTACTGCTACCAACTTGTAGGGATGAAATGAGGTTAAGACAAGATGCCCACTGCAGGACAAATGACAGTTTAAGGAGAACAACTTGCAGGGAAAACAGTAGGAGTCCTTCTACCTCTTCCCTGTGGAGTTCAAGCAGCAGAATGTTACGGAGTGATAACTACAATAAACTAGCAAGTATGCCTTCGTAACTTGGGAATTATTGATAAAGCTAGACTTTTTTATGAATACAGTTATATCTCTTTTTCTTTGTTATTCAATTCACTTGATTTACTTGTTGGCATATCGTGAGACACTCTGTGAATGGATAGCATGATTTAGTCTTAGGGCATTAGTAGTAATGTAAAGAATGGAAATGACCATGTGACTTAGCTTCAAAGTTGGGTAACTGGTACTGGTACATGTCTTCTCCCTTCTTCTCCAAGGAGTATTGGAGAATAATTGTTTAGTGGGTACTAGGAGGGAGATGGAGCTAGGACCTAGAATTGAGAGCCCTTGAAAGTAGAAGGATAATTAGATTTCTAGTAAATGCAGGTGTGGTGGAGAGGTGGGTTCACGGACGACAGCGGTTATAAACAAGGGGACCAGTAGGCTGGAAGAAAAAGGAGGTGAACAAGTAGCTGATGGGGGAGCTGGGTTTATAGGTCGGCTGCTAGAGTGCTTGCTTAGCATGCTTGAAGCCTTGGGTTCCAGCCCCAGCACCTCAGAAACTAACTGGGCATGGAGGTGCACACCTGTAATTGGAGCACTTCGGAGGTACAGGCAGAGGATTAAAAGTTCAACGTCATCCTTACTTCCATAGAAAGTCTGAGGTCAGCCTGGAATACAGTGGACCATTACAAAAAAGAAAAAAAGAAAGGCAAGGAAAGGGGAAAAGGAAGCTACCTCACTGATGTGTGAAAAGGAACTTTAAGTGACTTTAACAACTAACATTTATTCTGTGAAACTAAACTGCTGAAGTAACTGCCTCCTTCGGGCTACCGTATTTATTTATTTATTTTTATAACTGCTACCAAATGACTCCGGTTTTTAATTCTTTACTTTCCATTTTATGGCCCACAGTTTCCTTCAAGTGTGTGAGTGCCCTCTCCAGATGGACTGTGGACCTCATTTGGGAAGAAGGGCAGGGCAGCCGATTTTCATCTGTGCCTTTAAGAACTCTCTAGGTAGCCCTAAAATACATAAAAGCCCAAATGCTGGACAGGAAATTTAGCCATGTCTCTTGCCGAACAGGGATCGGATTTGAGTCAGTTTGATTTTTCTTTTCCTGTTGGGCAAGACTACTGGAGCACCAGGGGAATCGGGTGGGTTCGCGCAGAGCACAAGACGGTTCTTGCTAGGTGACGCTTTTTATTCTGAAATTGCTTTCTGTGCAGACATTCCTGGTGATTCTGGGTGCTTCATTTCGATTTCGGCCATATGGCTCTACTCCCAAAATTCCTCAGGCTCTTCCAACTTCTGTTCTCCCACCACGTGGCCACAAATTGACTCCTCACTTTGCCTGGAGCTTTTAATTGGTTTAAATAATAAACTCCCCAAGTCTTTGTTTGTTGGCACACAGAACTCCTTGCGCAATTGCAAATGAGTCGGGCAACCTGCTTTGATTTGGTGATTAGTCATAGCTCTTAATTATTTTTACAATTTCCACCTGAGCGATCAGGAAATGAAGCGCCAGACACACTTCCAGCAAGTTGCAAAGAACCTAACTATGGTATTTCCTTATTGACTGTTTCCGCGCCTGGGAGAGGGCTACACAGTGGTGTTGTGGCTTGGGAGGTGGGCGTTGCTGGGCTGAAGTCAAGTTCTGGCTTTTTAAACTGATTCCTGTCAGACTCTGGGAAGTGATGGAGACAGATTAAATAACACAGCCTAAAAACGGACTCCCCCACCCCCTTATCAGAGCTCGAGGCTCCAGTCACATCATAGCATAAATACGGAAAACATGGATATGGCTTTGGGAAGCCAGAGTTTTCCTCCTGTCTCAAAAGAAGACGTTTTTTGTTTAAGGCGTTTTTGTTGTGTTTTGTTTTGCTTTGCTTTCGTTTATTTTCCTACCTCATCAGTGCAGATGGCCGATTAGCAATGCCTTTGGGTTTTGTTTGGGTCTGTTGTCTTTTCCTTTGGAGGTCAGGTCTCTGAACTTCTGAAACGGAACCATCAGCAAATGTAATACAGACTTTTTTTTTGAAGAGGGGTTTGTTTTTCATTTGAAATGTCTTATGAAAATCCCCATATGGCTCTGTTTCCTTTGTTGCGGATGTATTTATTCACCCCAGCAGTGACCCAGTGCTATCTCTGCCCCTCTCTGGTTCTCGAGAGGACTAAGTTCAGGGGTGTGCTGCTGAAGCTCTCTCACCTCAGCTCTTCTCCCACACTCTAAGCTGACCAAGCCCTCCTGTGCTCTGCCATACCGCACCGTGGGCAAGCGTTGAGCTGGCTATTTGGGACAAATGTTAACACGACCCTCCTTCACTGCTTGTGTGTGTGTGTGTGTGTGTGTGTGTGTGTGTGTGTGTGTGTTAGAGACCAGGAAACACTGACAGTGGTTTAGCAAGGCTTGGTGGTCTGTCCGGCGGAGGGAGCAAAGATCATGGATTCTGAAGACAGGTGGATTTGGGCATGAGTCTCAGTCCAGCAAAGTAATAAGCCAAGTGAACCCAGGAACATCTCACAACCTTTGGAACCTTACAGTCAACATTTTCATCTCAAAAGGATCTTAAGATCTCCCTTGTGAGATTGTTTGGGAAGGCGCAACAAAATATTGTCTCAAATATAGTTGTGACTTGACTTGGCACAGCATAGGCATTCCAGAAATGGTCAGTCTTTCCCAGGGGGTCCTTGTTCTCCTCCCAAGTGATGAAATGCTCTTGTCTGATTAATGCTTGCCTTAGGGACTTTTCTATTGCTGTGCTAAGACACCATAATCAAAGCAACTTATCAAAGCAAAAGTGTCCTTAGGGCATACAGTTTCAGAAAATTAGAGTTTGGGGAGCATGCCAAGAGGAAGACAGGTACTCGCTGGAGCAGTAGCTGAGAGTGCACATCCCGAGACACAAGCAAGAGGCAGAGTGAACTAACTGGGAATGTTGTGGGCTTTTGAAACCTCAAAGTATGCTCCCAGTGACACACTTCCTTCAATAAGACGACACTTTCTAATCCCTTCCAAACATTTTTACCAACTGGGGGCCAAGTATTAAAGTATAGGAGCCTTTGGGGGTCGTGTTCATTCAAGCCAGCACAGTTTCCTGCCTAGCTTCTCTTCCCTGGGCTCTCAAAAACCCCAAGGTGGCTTGGATGATTTCTGTTATTCCTGTTTGTCAGCCATCTGCTGGTTGCAGCCTCTTTTCATTCCATTAGACTGCGTTGTGTCTTCTAGTATGATTTGATAGCACAATATAATCATACATGACCTCTTTCTTCATAATGAACTCTGTTTTGTAGACATTATGAGCTAGGCACTGACAGCTGTCACTTATAAAAAGGTTCATTTCTTAAATGTTTCACAGCGATGCTGAAGAGTCTAGATTCTTTCCAGAGACTTACTCTGAGCTTTACCAACCATTGATAGAGGTTAAATTAAGGAGACACATGCTAAAGTTATTTAGTGCTCCATTGTTTGACTACATATGGAGTATTCATAAATCCCTGGGTTCCCTCGTTAGCTTCCTATAAACTAGATGTGGGTAGGTACATACCTGTAATCACAAAACATAGGAGGTGGACGCAGGAGGGTTAGAAATTTAAGGTCATCCTTAGCCACATACTGAATTTGTGGTCAGCTTGGAATATATAAGATCCTGTCTCAACAAACAAACAAACAAACATTTCTATTTTTCATCACCAAATCTTCAGTAAAGTCTCAATAAACTCTAAGGATAGTTCTTTTTAATTTAATTTAATTTAATTTTGCTTTGTTTTGTTATATGATTTCTCTGTGTAGCTGTTACTGTCCTGGATTCACTGTGTAGAACAGGCTGTCCTGGAACTCAGAGATCCAACTGCCTCTGCTTCCTCTGTATGGGGATTAAAGCTGTGCGCCACCACACCCAGCTCTACGGAGTGTTCTTAACTCTGTTTCTAGTTGCTGTCTCAGTTTGGGTTTGAATTTCTGTGAAGAGACACATCGACCGCAGTAACTCTTATAAAGGAAAATGTTTAATCGGGAGGAGGAGCTCACTTACAGTTCAGAGGTTCAGTCCATTATCATCATGAAGGGGAGCATGGTGGCATGCAGGAAAACATGGTGCTAGATACAACTTGATCAGAAGGCAATGCGAAGTAAACTGTCACGCTGAGCAAATCTTGATCAAAAGAAACCTCAAAGGTGTAGTAGGAGGACACAGACCTGCTTTTAGTCCTGGCCGCAGGGCTAGCTTCACCCTGGAAATAATGACACAGAAATTGTATTAAGTTACTGACTGGCCCATTAGCTCTAGCCTCTTATTGGCTAACTCTCACATCTTGATTAACCCATTTCTATTAAATCTGTGTATCACCACGTGACTGTGGCTTACCAGCAAGATTCTAACCTACCTCTGTCTCAGGCCAGAGATACATGGCATCTGCCACTCTGCCCTTCTTCCCAGAATTCTGTTCTGTCTTCTCCGCCCACCTAAGAGCTGTCCTATCAAATGGCCAAGGCAGTTTATTTATTCAACCAATGAAAGCAATGCAAATACAGAAGGGCCTCCTACACCACAAAGGCCATCCCCACAGTGACACACTTCATCCAACAAGGTCATACCTACTTTAACAAAGATGTACCTCCTAATAGTGATATTCCCTTAGGGATTATAGGGGCCAATAACATTCCAACTATCATAGTTGCTATAATATCATTTGGATGAAATCAGAGGAAAATTGATTACACAGAGAGAAGAGTTGACTGATAGATGAACCCAAAACGGTGGTGTAAATTTAGAGGTGACTAGTAAAATCAGAATGGATTTATGGATTGCAGGCATTCATTAGAGTCTTCCTGTGACTTGACAAAGCTGTTCTAAAGATCACCTTTCCTGGAAAGTAGACGATTATCAGTTAGAGCAGGGTGTGTTAGCACATTGTGGGGCCAAGTTTCTGCCATTCAGATGACTGGCTACATCTCCAGAGAACCCAGATTCAATTCTGGCTACCCATATGGCTGCTCAAAGTCATCTGCAACTCACAGGGAATCCAGCCCCCTCTCCTGGCCTCCATTTGCACCTAGCATACAATTCATACATAGGCACACATTCAGGCAAATCAGCCATATGCACAAATACAAAATCAAATCATTGAAAATGAAATATTTTAAAACATTTCTATTTCTTGTTTAGACCTTATGCTATGTGTCTTCTGTCATTTGGCTGACTTTTCTCCTGCTAGTCCTCACTCAGAATGCCACACTTAGAGAAGTCCTGTGGTTGTGCTGACATGGAACAATTCTTAGAGCTTTTGATCATCATACATTTCCAGCTAAGTTAAGTCACAGTGCCATGCTGAACTTCCAAATAACTGGGGAAGTCCAAATCCTACCTTGCACATAAATCTCTTTTTTCAGTTCTATTTATTTTATGTATATTGCTGTTTTCCCTACATGCATGCCTGTGTCATCCAAGCAGGTTTGCTCACCACAGAGGCCAATGTTGGATTCAGTGGGACTGCTGTTACAGATAGTTATACCACCATGTGGGTGCTGGAATTTGAACCTGCACTTAGGTAGCACTCCTAAGCACTGGTTCATCCCTCCCACCCTTGGGTCTGGATCTTTTGCCTGGCTCCTCACTAGAAAGAAGGGGACTGGAAATACTTGGTGAACAATACTGCCACAGAGGGGATCAAGAGGACAGATTCTGTAGATTTGAAGACGGAAGATATCTAGCATATAGCTCAGCATAGCATACTGGCCCCGGAAATTTATTCATTCTTGACCACCTGGATCCAACAGGCATTTATAGAGCACCAACCAAGTGCCTGACCACCTGAATCCGACAGGCATTTATAGAGCACCGACCATGTGCCTGACCACCTGAATCCAACAGGTATTTATAGAGCACCAACCATGTGCCTGACCACCTGGATTCAACAAGCATTTAAAGAGCACCTACTATGTGCCAGGTATTCTTTTAAGAACTGGGGCTACATTGTAATGGCAGGAGAGTTAGACAGGAAGCATATTTCTCTTGGTAGCAGTATTCCCTGAATTGGCAACCAATTTGCAGTCTCTTCACATTCTTTCAGGTGACAAAGAAGTGAATGGCTATGGCCTTCTAATGGCTATGGCTATCTGGTGGAGCAGAGAAGTTACCAGCTTTTTTTCCCCATGGTTCTTTTAGGGATCGCAGCATCACTGGCCTCATTCTAGTAATTTCTCCACTAGGCAGTCCTTTGATATTGTTGCTTCAGCATCTCGCCGTCTTAGGATATCTAGGACTTCACTAGTAGCATCCTGTGCTGAGCCCTCAGTGGGCTTTTTTTTTTTTTTGTTAAGAATTTGTGCTCTTGAGGAACAAAGTCCCTTGGAGCCCTTTGAATTGCCCATATACTTCTCTGTTGGTCACAATCGGTTCTAGTTTTCTGGACCCTTAGTTTAGACTCTGAAGGTCTGTTGTAACTTTGCCAAGCAGTGTTGTATGTTACTAAAGGGCACTAGTTGTGGCCTCAGATAAAACTGGGCTTAAATATTAATTCTATCAGGCCCCAAACTTCAGTTTACACATCTCTAAAGTGGTGTCAATAGCAATATCTGTCTCACAGGGGTGTTTGACAATTACATTTACTATACGTCAATTATTTTTTTCTCTTTTTTATTTAAAACGTTTTTCATTTTGCATACCAACCCTAGTTCCCCTCCCCCCTTCTACCACTCCCTTACATCCCCCCTTTTCCACCCCTCATCACACCTCAGATGGGGTAAGACCTCCCTTGGGGAGTCATTAAAGTCTGGCATACCAAGTTGAAGTAGGACCAAGTCCCTTGCCCCTGTATCTAGGCTGAATACAGTATCCAACCAGAGGAAATGGGCTTCAAAAAGCTAGTTCATGTACCCAGGATAAGTCCTGGTCCCACGACCAGGGACCCCAGAACAGATCAAGCCACATAACTGTTACCCACATTCATGAGACCTAGGATGGTCTCATGCAGGTTCCCCACTTGTCAGTCCAGAGTTCATGAACTCCTACTAGTTTGGGTCAGCTATCTCTGTGGTTTTCCCCATCACGATGTGAACACCCCTTGCTCTTGTGATCCCTCCTCCCTCTCTTCAACTGAACTCTAGGAGCTCACCAAGTACTTGGCTGTGGATCACATCTGCTTCCATCAGTTACTGGATTTAGGTTCTATGATGAGAAGTAGGGGAGTCGCTAATCTGATTACAGGGGGAGGCCAGTTCAGGTACTCTCACCACTATTGCTAGGAGTCTTACTTAGCTGGGGTCATTCTTGTGTATTCCTGGGAATTTCCCTAGCACCAGGTTTCTCCCTAACCCCATAATGATTCCCTCTGTAATGATTTCCTTTTCCTTGCTCTCCCCTTGTCCCTCTCCCAACTTGGCCTTTTAGATCCCTCATGTTACTACCCCTATCCCTTCCCTTCTATCCCCTCCCAGCTTACCCAAGAGATATTAATATTTCCCCTTTTAGGGCCTTCCATAGATGTCCCTCTTAGGGTCTTTCTTTTTGCCTAACTTCTCTGGGGTTGTGGATTGTAGCCTGGTTATTCTTTGCTTTACATCTAAATACACTCATGAGTGAGTACATATGAGTCTTTCTGGGTCTGGGTTACTTCACACAGGATTTTTTTTTCTAGTTCCATCCATTTGCCTGCAAATTTCAAGATGTCATTCTTTTTTTTCCCCCCAAGGAGTAATACTTCATTGTACAAATATGCCAGATTTTCTTTATTTATTCTTCAGTTGAGGGGCATCTAGGTTGTTTCCAGATTCTGGCTATTACAAATAATGCTGCTATGTGCATAGTTGAGCAAATGTTTTTTTGTGGTATGATTGTGCATATTTTGGGTATATGCTCAGGAGTGATATTGCTGGGTCTTGAGGTAGATTGATTCCCAGTTTTCTGAGTAACCGCCATACTGATTTCCAAAAAGGCTGTACAAGTTTGCACTCCCACCAATGGTGGAGGAGTGTTCCCTTTACTCCACATCCTCTCCAGCATAAGCTGTCATCAGTGTTTTGATCTTAGGCATTCTGACTGGTGTAAACGGTATCTCAGGGTTGTTTTGATTTGGATTTTCCTGACAGCTGAGAATGTTAAACAATTTTTTAAGTGTATCTTGGCAATTCAAGATTCTTTTGTTGGGAATTCTCTGTTTAAATCTATACCCCATTTTTTAATTGGATTATTTAATATTTTAGTTTCTTGAGTTTTTTAAATATGTTTTAGAGATCAGTCCTCTCTCAGATGTGGGGTTGGTGAAGATCTTTTCCCATTCTCTAGACTGCCATTTTGTCTTATCGACCATATCCTTGGCCTTACAGAAGAGTTCCAGTTTTAGGAGGTCCCATTTATGAACTGTTGCTCACAGTATCTGTGTTACTGGTATTAATTATATTTAGGTAGTAGTGTTTTTGTCAATGCGTTCAAGGCTACTTCCCACTTTCACTTGTATCATGTTCAGTGTAACCGGGTTTATGTTGAGGTCTTGGATTCATTTGGACTTGAGTTTTGTACATAGTAATTTATAGAAATCTATTTGCATTCTTCTACATGTTGACAATTAGTTATGCAAGCATCTTAAAGATATTTTCTTTTTATATTGTAAAATTTTGGCTTCTTTATCAAAAATCAGGTGTTCATCAGTGTGTGAATTAGTATCAGGGACTTTGATTCAATTCCATTGATTCATGTGTCTGCTTTTCTGCCAATACCAAGCTTTTTTTTTATTACTATAACTCTATAGTAGAGCTTGAGGTCAGGGATGGTGATGACTCTGGAAGTTTCTTTTCTTTCTTTCTTTCTTTCTTTCTTTCTTTCTTTCTTTCTTTCTTTCTTTTTAAAGATTTATTTATTTATTATGTATACAATGTTCTGCCTGCCTGTATGACTGCAGGCCAGAAGAGGGCACCAGATCTTATCACAGATGGTTGTTAGCCACCATGTGGTTGCTGGGAATTGAACTCGGGAACTCTGGAAGAGCTCACAGTGCTTTTAACTGCTAAGGCATCTCTTCAGTCCTGGAAGTTTCTTTATTGTACAGGATTCTTTTTATCTATCCTGGGTTTTTTTGTTTTTCCATATGATATTGAGTATTGTTCTTTCGAGGTCTGTAAAGAATTGTGTTGGGATTCTGATGGGGATTGCGTTGAATCTGTAGATTACTTTTTGTAAGATTGCCATTTTTACTATGTTGTTCCTACCTATCCACGAACATGGACGATTCCATTTTCTGATATATTCTTCGGTTTCTTTCTTCAGAGTCTTAAAGTTCTTGTCATACACGTCTTTCACTTGCTTGGTTAGAGTTACCCCAAGATATTTTATGTTATTTGTGGCCACTGTAAAGGATGACATTACTCTGATTTCTTTCTTAGCCTGTTTATCATTTATATATAGGGGGTTACTGATTTTTTTTGAGTTAGTTTTGTATCCCACCACATTACTGTAGATGTTTATCAGCTGTAGGAGTTCACTGGTAGAATTTTTGGGCTCACTTATGAATACTATCATATCATCTGCAAATAGTGAAAGAGTGATTTCCTTTTCAACTTGTATCCCCTTGATCTCCTTTTGTTGTCTTATTGCTCTAGCTAGAACTTTGAGCACTATATTGAGTAGATATGGAGAGAGTGAATAGCCTTGTCTTGTTTCTGATTTTAGTAGAATTGTTTTCAGTTTCTCTTCATTTAGTTTGATGTTGATTGTTGGCTTGGTGTATATATTGTCTTTATTATGTTTAGGAATAATTCTTGTATTCCTGCTCTCTCCAAGACCTTTATCATCAAGAGATGTTGAATTTTGTTGAGGGTTTTTCAGCATCTAATGAGATGATCATGCGGTTTTTATTTTTCAGTTTGTTTATATGGTGGACACATTGATTGATTTTCAAATGTTGAACCATCCCTGCATGTCTGGGATGAAGCTTACATCATGGTAGACGATCTTTTTTTTTATGTGTTCTTGGATTAGGTTTGTCAGTATCTTACTGAGTATTTTACATCAATGATCATGAGGGAGATTGATCTCTTTCTTAGTTGTGTCTTTGAGGAGTATAGGTATTAGTTCATCTTTGAAATTGAAATTCTGGTAGAATTCTGAGCTGAAACCATCTGGCCCTGAGCTTTTTTTTTTTTTTTTTTTGATTGGGAGGCTTTTGATGACTGCTTCTGTTTCCTTGCAAGTTATAGGTCTATTTAAATTGTTTATCTGGTCTTGATTTAATTTTTGTACATAGTACCTACCCAGAATATAGTCCATTTGTTTTACTTTTTCCACTTTTGTGGAGTACATGTTTTTGAAGTATGACCTGACGATTCTCTGAATTTCCTCAGTGTCTGTTGTTATATCCCCCTTTACATTTCTGATTCTATTAATTTAGATATTCTCTCTCCTTCTTTTGATTAGTTTGGATAATTGTTTTTCTCTATTGTTGATTTTATCAAGGAACCTAGTCTTTGCTTCATTGATTCTTTGTTTTGTTCTCTTTGTTTCTATTTTATTGATTTCAGCCCTCAATTTGATCATTTCCCGACATCTAATCCTCCTGAGTGAGTTTGCTTCTATTTGTTATAGAACATTCAGCTGTGCTGTTAAGTTACTTGTAAGGTCTCTCCATGTTCTTTATGTAGGTATTTAGTGCTATGAACTTTCCTCAGCACTGCTTTCATAGTGTTCCACAGGGTTAGTTATGTTGTGTTTTCATTTTTTGTGAATTCTAGGAAGTCTTAATTTCTTTTTTTTATTTCTTCCTTAACCCAGTGATGATTCAGTCAGTCCGAGCTTTGTTTAATTTCTGTGTACGCTTTCTGCAATTAGTGTTTTTGTTTAATTCTAAATTTAAATGATGGTGATTTGATAAGATACATGGGGTTATTCCAACTTTTTTGTACCTGTTGAGGTTTGCTTTGTTACAGAGTATGTGATCAGTTTTAGAAAAGGTTCCATGAACCTGAGAAAGTACATTTCTCAGAGAAAGTACATTTTTGAATGGGATGTTCTATAGATGTCTGTTGAGTGCATTTGAATCATAACATCTGTTAATTCCCTTATTTCTCTGTTAATTTTCTGTCTCACAGACCTGCACATTGGTGAGAAGGGTGTGTTGAAGTCTTCCACTATTAGTGTGTGGCATTTGATGTGTGACTTAAATTTTAGTAATGTTTCTTTTACAAATGTATGCCCTTGTATCTGGGGCATAGATGTTCAGAATTGAGACTTCATCTTCATCTATTTTTCCTGTGATGAATATGTAATGTCCTTCTCCATCTCTTTTGATTAATTTTACTTTGAAGTCTATTTTGTTAGATATTAGGATAGCTTCATCAGCTTGTTTCTTAGGTCCATTTGATTGGAAACATCTTTTCCCACCATTTACTCTAAGTTAAAGTCTGTCTTTGAGGTTTAAGTGTGTTTCTTTCATGCAGGAGAAGGATGGGTCCTATTTTCATACCTGTTCTATTTGCCTGTGTCTTTTTAGAGGTGAATTGAGTCTATTGATATTAAGGGATATTAATGACCAGTGATTGTTAATTCTTGCTATTTTGGTTTTGTTTTTGTTGTTGGTAGTGTTTGTGTGTTTCCTTTCATTGGAGATTGCTGGTGTGAATATCTATTGCCTGTGTTTTCATGGGTGCAACTAAGTTATGTGATTTAGAGTTTTTCTTCTAGTACTTTCTATAGGGCTGCATTTGTAGATAGGTGTTGTTTAAATCTGGTTTTGTCATGGAATATCTTGTTTGCTCCGTCTATGGTGATTGAATGCTTTGCTAGGTATAGTAGTCTGGGCTGGCATCTGTGGTCTCTTAGAGTCTGCAGCATGTCTCTCCAGTACCTTCTGGCTTTCAAATTTTCCATTGAGAAACCAGGTGTAATTTTATCAGTTCTGCCTTTTTACATAACTTGCATTTTTCCTTTGCAGCTCTTAATATTTCTTTATTCTGTATGTTTAGTGTTTTGATTATTATATGGCAAGGGCAGTTTTTTTGGTCCAGTCTATTTGGTGTTCTGTAAGCTTCTTGTAACTTCATAGACATATTCTTCTTTAGGTTGGGAATTTTTTCTATGATTTTATTGAATGTATTTTTTGTGCCTTTGAGCTGGAATTCTTCTTCTTCTTTTATTCCTATTATTCTGAGGTTTGGTCTTTTTATAGTGTTCCAGATTTCCTGGATGTTTTGTGTTAAGAATTTGTTCGATTCAACATTTTCTTTGACTGATTGAACTATTTCCCTCATTGTATCTTCAATGCTTGAGATTTTTTCTTCCATCTTTTGCATTCTGTTGATTACGCTTGTGTCTGTAGTTCCTGTTCATTTTATCCAGATTTTCCATTTCCAGAAATTGCTTGGTTTCTGTTTTCTTTTTTGTCTTTGTTTCACTTTTCAAGTCTTGAACTGTTTCCTTCACTTGTTTGATCATCTTTTCTTTGTTTTCTTGGCATTCTTTAAGAGATTTATTCATTTCTTTCAGTTTTCTATTTGTCTTCTCCTCTAATTTTAAAGAAAATTTTTCTTTTCCTCTTTAATGACTTCTATCATATTCATAAAGTTATCTTTAAAGTTGTTTTTCTCCTGCTTCATCTGCATTAGGATGTTCAGGTCTTGCTGTTGTAGAAGCACTAGGTTCCGGTGCAGCCACATTGCTCTTAAAGTTGTTTAGTATGTCCTTCCACTACCATCGACCCATCTCTTCCTCCAATCATTGCAGGTGGGGCCTGTCATTCTGGGGTCAGTCTTCATCCAGGTGCACATGGGACCTGTGACTCTGCTGGCCACCGATGTGGCAGGGGATGACAGGGGTGAGCGGGAAGGATGCTGCTACCTGGTCACTGGGGTTGTGGCAGGTGGGGATGTGTCACAGGCTTTGCTCCTGTGGGTTCTTCCTCCAGGTGTAGGCGGGGCCTCTGGCTCCAGTGGTCACTGATGCAGCAGGGGATGGTGGGGTGGGTGGCAAGGATGCTACTGCCTGGTCACTGGGGGTGCAGTAGGTCTACATGTCAAATATTAACACAGTAAAAGGCGTAATAATAGCTAGCAATTTCAATTTACCAGTAAATGAATGATGAATAAGTTATATGTGAGCCGATAGATGACTCAGAGTGTAGCATGGTTAATAAAAACCCAGAGACAGATATTGGGCTTCAACCTGAAGGTCAGAAAAGCAAAATAACCAGTTACTGGCTCTTGCCTCTACCTCAGTCTGAAATGGTGATTCTGTCTCCATGAACTCTCATAATGAGATTATGTGTGAGGGCTGTCTCCTCCCATCTTATATTCCTCTCTAGAACTGGGATTAAAGGCATACACCACTACTGCCTGGTTTCTATGGCAAACTAGTGTGGCTACTGAGATTAAAGGTGTATGTCACAACTGCCTTGTCTGTAAGACTGATAAATGCAGCTGTTATATTCTCTGATCTTCAGGAAAGCTTTATTTATTAAAATACAAATGAAATATCACTACATCAAAGTTAGCTCTCACAATTCACTTTATTAGTAGAGATATCCTATTTCTAAATTTCTTGTACTATATTCCTTAAATGACACAGAGACAGACATGAAGGAAATTCTCTGCATATGTACTCCCGATGAAATTTGCAGTTGTGACTCTAATAATAATAAGTATGTGCTCTAGTCTCACACCCACATCTGTTAGTCTTCCTGTTTCCTCATCTCCAGGCCTCTTCTTGATCTTAGATGCTGTAATTTCTACATGTACTCGTAGTTTAAATGGGACCCCACCCAAATAGTCAACTTTATAATGCATTGTTTTGGCAAGAATATAAAGAAAATAACACACCACTTTTGTCATTGTGAATGTGCTTGTGAACTTCCTTAAAACACATGCCAAGCAGTTGATGCTTTCAAAATATTGCACATCTTTTTACAGTATGGTTATGACAGAGAGGAAAAGATTTCTCATGGTGTGGCCTCTCTGCTCTAAGATCAGCAAGCATAGCCCAATCAGGTATTTCTTTTCTTTTCTCTTTTTCTTTCAAGACAGGGTTTCTCTGTAGCTTTGAAGCTTGTCCTGGAACTCTCTCTGTAGACCAGGCTGTCCTAGAACTCACAAAGATCTGCCTGCTCTGCCTCCTGAGTGCTGGAATTAAAGGTGTGTGCCACAACCACCCTGCCACGTATTTCTTACTAGTAGTTAATGGTCTCCTTTAATAACCTCAACTGTGTGTAGTCATATGGCAAACTGGGTTTTACAGAAAATTGTGAAGACTAAAAGGAACACCAGGGCATGGTATAGGAGGTTCTTCTGTTTGTGTGTTGCTTTCATTGGTTGAATAAAGAGACTGTCTTGGCCTTTTGATAGGGTAGCCCTTAAGTGGGCAGAGTAGATAGAACAGAATGCTGGGAAGAAGGGAAGTGTGGCAGACACCATAAAGCTCTGGCCGGAGACAGACGTAGGTTTGAATCATTCCCGGTAAGCCACAACCTAGTGGTGCTACACAGATTATTAGAAATGGGTTAGATCAAGATGTGAGAGTTAGCCAGTAAGAGGCTAGAGCTAATGGGCCAGGCAGTGTTTAAATGAATACAGTTTCTGTGTAATTATTTTGGGGCTAAGCTAGCTGGGTGGCGGGACACAGCCCACCACTTGCCCTACAACAGATTGGTGCAGCATGTCCTACAACAGACTAGATAGAACACCAGGGCGCCCTTGAAAGGAGAAGAGAAACAAAACCTAAAGCTGTGCACGTATGAAGTCCTCCTTCTATAAATGTTTTTCTTTCTATTACATAATATATCAATTTTCTCAGCCATCTACAGTCTACAAGTCTTTATCAAGTGATTAGAGGAAGGACACAGTACTATAAGGAACATGTGGGAAGGGAAAGAAGAATTTCGGAAGCATGATATGCTGAGTTTATTTAGTGTAGATTTGTGTGTTAGTTATGCTTCTCTAGGAGAACAGAGCTTACATCTATCTATCTATCTATCTATCTATCTATCTATCTATCTATCTATCTATCGTGTATCTGTCTGTCTGTCTGTCTATCTACCTACCTACCTATCTATGGAATTTGCTCTAATGACTTACAGGCTGTGGTCCATCTATTCCAACAATAGCTGTCTATCAATGGAACATTTAAGAATCCAGTACTTGTTCAATTCATAAGTCTGGATGTCTCATTTGGTCTCCAGTATGCACTGAAATCCTAAAGAACTGGGCTCTAATGCTAGTTAAAGAATGACGTGCTATGAAGAGGGAGAGCAAGAAGGAAGAGCTTCTTTATTTCATATTTCTTGTACAGGCTGCCAGCAGAAGATGTGACCCAGATTGAAGGTGGATATTTCCACCTCAAAGACCCAGATTAGAAGTGGGTCTTCCCACTTTGAATGATTTAAATTGAAAATAATCCCTCACAGGTGTGCCCAACCACTTCATTTTAGTTGGTTCCAGTTGTAGTGAAGTTGACAACAAAGAATAACCATGACAATTCACTTTGATAGCTTTAAAGATAGTGTTTACAAGGTATCTTTGGTGGCATTAAAGTTACTCTTGCAGAATAGGCATTTCTGACTGTTTTATTTTTGTGCTACTATAACATAATACTTGAGACTGGGTAATTTACAAAGGATGGAGATTTAGCCTTAGTTCTGGAGAATAAGAAAGTGTGGTAGGTTAGAGCTTACACTGTCTGATTCCAAGATGACACATTTCTTCTCTTGAGTGGAGTGTTGTATGTGTTGCTGGTTCACCTTGACTGAAAAATTCTCTCCTAGACAGAGGAGGAAAGTTGGGGGGGGCTGTTTGTTTGTTCCCAGCTGCCCAGACATGAAATAATCACACAGAAACTATATTATTTGCAATACTGCTTGGTGAGTAGCTTAAGCATATTTCTAGCTAGCTCTTATATCATAAACTAACCCATCTCCACTATTCTGTGTATTGCCACGTGGCTGTGGCTTACTGGCAAGGTTCTGGTCTTCTCTGGCGGAGGCATCTGTCTCCTGTGGGGTGGCTACATGGCTTGTGCCTGACCATGCCTACTCTCTATATATCTGTGTTTGTATTTTATACCTGACTTTACTCTGTTAAGCCCATTGGCTGGAAGCAGCTTTATTTATTAACCAATAAAAGCAACACATATACAGAAGGACTTCCCATACCAGAGGGAGGTTCCTGAGTGTCAGGAAACTTACAGGAAACTTAAAAGTCTCAGGAAACACAGGAAACTCACAAGATTCATGAGGCCCTTCCTTGAGGTTATATAAGCAGCAAGCAATCACTGAGGGGAGAGAAGGCTTTTGAGTGGAGTAGCTGAACTTGCAGGGAGCTGTGGAGATGCAGCTTTCTGTGACTTGTCACCCATGCTTGAGTGAGCTTTATGGTGTTGTAACTGCCAGAGACATCCATGTTTCTTAAAGTAACATCAATAAAATTCATTAGTTTACCAAACTGTAACTGAATGGAATAGTTTCCTTGATCTGTGATTGATTTTTACCTGAGATGGGTAGAGCGCCTCCCCGGGGAAAGTATTTCAGCAGGGAGAAATATAACAGGAGAAAAAAAGAGAGAAGCAAACCTCCTACCACAAATTCTTCCTGTGGTAACTTTAATTCATTGATAAGAACTTGAACCTTATGACCTAAACAGTGTCCACTAGGTCCCATCTCTCACTGTGAAGATCAGGTTCTCAATATATGGATTCTGGGTGACACACTGAGAACATTACTAAAATTCCATGAGAAGTTGAGAGACATGGATTGCACAGTGTCAGATGCTGGTCTGGGGAGACATAAAGTACACGAAACTGTCTGCTCTTTTATCTCAGACTGCTAGCCTTTCTTGGTGAATCGTCACTGTCAGCCACATAATCATCATTTTTTTTAACATAGTCTTTTAATTGGCCTCTAGCTTCCATTCTTATTTACTCCAATCTTGTCTAATTTCAACACAATAACCAGAGTTCCTCTTTGAATATGAAAAATATTCTGCACTCATGTTGATAACAGCAGTATTTACAGTCAGGAAGGCATAGAACCCAAGCAAATGGATAAAACAATGACATATAAATATGCAATGTGATGTTATCCTGCCATCAAGAGGAAAAAAATCTAGCCATATGGAATAGTATGGATGAGTTTTAATGGCATTATGTTAAGTGAACTAATAAGCCAGGTACGAAAGGCTAAGCATCGCATGACTTTTATAACGGTTGGAGAGTAGTCAAATTCATAGACCAAGAATTGAATGGTGGTCGCCAGAGGCTGGGGGATGGAATGGGTGGGTATTGTATATGAGGTATCTAGTTTAGTTTGGGAGGATGCATGATGCTGATGATCGGGCAACTCTGTGAACGTACTTAATGCTGCCAAACTGTACACTTTTAGTTATTTATTTACTTATTTAACGTGTGTGTGTGTGTGTGAGCACACACCCGTGTATACACAACATGGCACACACTCGGACGTCAGAGGACAATCTGTAGGAATCAGTTATTTCCTTTCACCATAGGGTTCCCAGAAATGAAACTCAGTTTGTCAGGCTCCGTATGAGAGCAGTTGCCTTTACACTCTGAATCACCTTATCATTCTTTCTTTGAGGCAGATTTTAACAGGTAGCAGTGGCTTAACTCAGTTTCACCCATGTGTTGCCACCAGATGACCCAATGCTTTAGCTAATAAAATATGTGTGCCACCAAACACTGACATATTCAAATAACCAATTAACATTCTGGTTGCATAAGTATTTGATTCCTTGAAAAAAAAAAAACACAAGTGTTATTGGTGGAGTTGCAACCATGTAGCAAGAAGTAACCAGGCATTTTTGGTCTGGTTTAATTGTAGAGTTTCCATCTCCTGCCAGATGAAGTCCATTTAGGGAAACTGGCCAGACTGTATGTAAAATGGAAGAGACACTAGTCAAAATTTACAAATAGGTTCATGCCCATTATTAAAATGAGGCAAATGTAGGTATGTATTTAAAAATCAATACTTAATATAAAATACAGGTAGAGCCAGGTGATGGTGGTGTACAACTTTAATCCCAGCACTTCTGAGGCAGAGGCAAGCAGATCTCTGAGTTCAAGATCATCTTGGTCTACAGAGTGAGTTCCAGGAGAGTCAGGACTACACAGAGAAACCCTTTCTTGATAAAAGAAAGAAAGAAAGAAAAGAAAGTAAAGAAGGAAGGAAGGAAGGAAAGAAGGACAGAAGGAAACAAGTTAGGAGGTACTTGCATATACCTTTAATACCACACTCTGGAGGCAGAGGCAGAGGCAGAGGCAGGTGGATCTCTGTGAGTTCAAGGCCCACCTGGTCTACAGAGCGAGTTCTGGACAGCCGAACAGTCAAGGCAACACAAAGAAACCCCGTCCAGCAAAACCAAAAAAAAAAAAAAAAAAAAAAAAAAAAAAAAAAAAAAAAAAACCAACAAAACAACAGCAACAAAAACCAAAAGAAAACCAAAATAGAACTAAAGAAAACCAAATAAACCCCAACCAAAACAGGTACTCACTCATTCATAATGTTTCTGAATGGAAATAACACAAGAGCCTAATAACAACATAATGGCCAAATAAATGTCAATATATGCAACTGCTCTTTGCCAATGTGGATGAATGAAGCCCAGCCATGTCCTCAATGTGAAGAAAGTACTGAGCAATAGAAATCATAACAACGAGGATATAGTACATTTTTATTTACCCTCAGGCTAAACCAATCTATTCAGCTAGGCAGTGGTTAGCCCTGTGGTGGAATGACGGCAGGGAGGTGTCAAGGTGCTATTTAGGTTCTTTTTCTTATTTGCAAGCTTACTCCACAGGCATACACACGTTTTGAAATGTTATACTAGCCAGGCATAGTGGTGCACACCTTTAATCCCAGTACTTGGTGAGGCAGAGGCAGCTGGGTCTCTGGGTTCAAGGCCAACATGATTTACATAGTGAGTTTCAGGACATCCAGAGCTACCTTGTCTCTAAAAAGAATAATAAAAAGAAATTTTATTATTTGATAGCAATTTTTCCCTTTCTCCACAACTCTAATAAATTCAGCAAAGTAAAATAGCAACAAAAATATTGAGTAAAGAATTGTGTTGCTGTGGCAGATAGGAATGGAGCCTTTTTTTGGAATAATTGTAATAGAAGAAAAATAGGGAAAAAGATGAGAACCAGACAAAGGGTTATTTTTATAAGATTCATTTGTTCATTTATTCAATATTTCTTAAACATTGTGTGACAGACACCGTTTGAAATGCTTGGAACACATCAGTAAAGAAACCTTTTATCCCTGCCCAAATAGAAGTCATGTTCTAGTGGAAGGCATATTCCAGGAGTAAGCATAGTAGCCTTTCAAAAAAATGTGCAAGAATTCCCCACCCTCCTTCCCCATCTATTAGTGGTGTGTGTTAATGCCGTCAGTAGCCATGCCATGCCAGCAAATGGGACAGTGAACTCTTGGTAGCCGTTCACTCTTCCCAGAAGGGCTTAAATGACTTCATTCTAAACAGCAGCGTTTTGGATGAAACAGGAGATTGGGAGCTGCCTCTGTCTGTGTTCAAAGTCCGGTTTTTCAGGGTGAGCTGTGTTCTCTCCAGCTGACTGAGAACCAGGCTGTGCCCTCCTCCCACTGGCCGCCTCTCACTCCGGCACCTGTCATCCATTAGGAGCCCCCCTACTGGGATCTTTCATCATTGAAAATATATGATGATTTTCATTACCGTTTAGGCTAATTGGTAGTGAGTATTCCTTTAAAATATATTCCCCTAAATACTGGGCTTTGGATTTGCTTTGAAGTTTTTAACACCAACACAGTTGGAATAAAACCACCGATACCAATCACAGAAACTGCAAAGTCCAGTGCAGGAGGTATCAGCACCGTGGCTCTTGCCTTATTATAGCCAGTTGGGTAGTCGGCACACATGTGCAAAGAAACCTTCCGGCCAGGCATTAGCTAAAGCAGTCCATGGCTGTTTCCGCCAGAGGGCCAGTTAGGCTCACTGTGTTTGCGCATCTCTTTGCAAAATTATTTTCTAAAAGAAAGTGTTCCTTATATCCAGTTCACTGTCTAAGCTAGTGGCATAATATTCGATTGAAAAAATAAATAATCATATCTCATAGTATAAGATTTCAACACTCCAAATAATATCCTGAGTTTAATAAAATAAATACTCACATTTTAGAGAGAAAGTGGAAATACCGTAGTGTCCTCTTATGTGTTACGAGTAAAATGGCTTAATAACCTGGTCCAGATGAAACAGGCGGGCATCATGAAGCACCATACGCAAACTTTGTGTTTTCACATAGGTGAACAAAGGTGCAAAAATGGTTAGTGGTGTTTGAAACCGAGCTTGAAAATGTATGTTATAAAACCCAATTGTATTCAAATTTTTTTAATAAAAAGGCTATAGCATGGGAAAAGAGATAAACTTAGATTCTTTTTTTTTTTTTTTTGAGAGAGAATCTGACTCATAACACAGTTTGGATTTGAATTTAATATGCAGTCCAAGCTGTCATTAAACCTCTAGTGATCCTCCTGCCTCAATTTCCAGGCTGCTGCGACAAGAGGAGAAAGCCTCCACACCTGGCTCTGGAATAGTTCTGTGAAAAGAAAGGGTGGTAGGAAGAGTCTGTAGCTTCCTTCCTGTGCAGTGCAGACAGGCATAATCTCACGTAGCCATTCACTTCACAGTGCATTTCCTTTGTATAAATTTGTTCTCACACACAGTTAGCGTGCACCCAATGTACGCAGACATGTATAAGATTCATGCAGCCAGTAGTTTAATCAGAAAAATGCGTCATATATTTTAGTATGAAATCTATTAGAGCATCTAGTAATGTTTGTTTATCTAAAATGTTTGCAGTTCCATGGGTCAGCACCATGGCTCAGCAGGTAAAGGCACTTGCAACACAAATCTAGGATCTGAATTTAATCCTGGAACTCACATAAAAGTGGAAAGAGGAAAGTCACTCCACAAAGTGTCCTCTGGCTTCCACCTCCCCCTCTCATCTACATACACATGCAACAACAGTAAGTTTAAGAATAAAAAAGTAAATATAAAATGTTTGGATTTCAACAGTATGACTACAACCTTTGTGAGAATAAGAATCTTGCTATTCTGTTTACTACTTGATCCCAGTACCTAGTACAGCACCCATTATGTAGTAGGTACTTGATAAATAGATTGGAAGATAGAGACACTCATCAATATGCTATTAATATCATGCTTCAATAAATATTTTGAAAGGATGAAGATAATGTGTTTTGGATTCACCTACCTATCAAAGTACATGTATATGCCATTTGCTGTCACCATGAATAGAATTGTCACTAAGTCCTGAAGATAATATTTTGGAATTTTAAATGAGCTACATTGATTTGATCTATTTCCTCCTAAGATACTAAAACTAGTTCTTTTATGTTACAGAATAAGAACCAGCCAGACTTCTGAAGGGGTGAGTGGACATTCATTACTAGTCAGCAAAGGAGTCTGGACTGGAACCTAGGTCTTTGATTATATTTTCCCCTGTTGGTTCCCTTAACACTAGATCAGAAGATCTCAAGCTACTGTTTCCTGCCCAGCAACCACAGAATCACCTGGGGGCTTGTTAGAGGCAAAAAATTCCTTTCATTAACTACAATTACTTTTCGATTGATAGATGAAGTCTGGAGCTATCATTGAGGGATCCTGTGCTGTTTTCACACATGTGTGGACCAAGTAACTGTCTAAACAACGCTAAGCTTATCTCCTCAAACATCTATCACTCCTTAGCACGGAAACCTTGGATTCACACAGCGTGTAATTATCTGTAGCCACCCAGAGCTTCTTGCTCCTGTCGAGCTGAAGCTTAGTGTGCACTGACCACCTCTCCTCATCCCAGCTCTCCTTACCATTCCCAGACTCCAGTCGTCGGCCTTTCACTGTGAACGTCCATGCCATCAACTCTGTTCTCTACTTTTCATTATAATTATCTATTCATGTTAGCTTCACATATGGATAGACTTTACTATAACGTTTCCATATATATATTTCTCTGATCATGGGCATCATCCCAACTGTCTTTTCTTTTTTACTTACTTACTTAATTTATTTATTTTATACCCTGCCCACACTTTCCCCTCCCTCTTCTTCTCCCATCACCACCCCCAACCCCAATCCTCCTCCTCAACTTCTGTTCAGAAAGGGGCAGGCCTCCCATGGCTATCAACAAAGCATGGCATATCAAGTTGTAGTAGGACTAACCATCTTGCCTTGTATTAAGGCTGCAAAAGTGAGCCAGTATGAGGAATAGGGTCCCAAAAGCCAGTAAAAGAGTCAAAGACAGCCACTGTTTCCACTATTAGGAGTCCCACAAGAGGACCAAGCTACACAACTGTAATGTATATGCAGAGTGCCTAGGCCAGTCCCACGCAGGTTCCCTGGTTGTCAGTTCAGACTCTGTAAGCCCCTATGAGTCCAGGTTAGTTGATTCTGTGAGTTTTCTTGCTATGTTCTTGACCTCACTGGCTCCTATAATTCTACCTCCCTCTCTTCTGCAGAATTCCCCGAGTTCAGTCTTATGTTTAACTGTGGGTCTCTGCATCTGTTTCTATCAGCTACTGGATAAAGGCTCTGTGATGTCAGCTGGGGTAGTCACTAATCTGATCACAGGATATGGCCAGTTCAGCACAACTTCCTTTTCTTAAAAACAACCATTGCACTCCTTACATAGTTTTTCTAGAACTTTCACGGTGCCCTTTCCCCCCCTTTTAAATACATATAGTCAGTAGCCATATAAACTCCTCAGGTTCTTGGCACATAGAAGTTAACTCTCTTCTGTTTGTATTACCATATGTAGTATACAGGTAATATAATTTGTTCACTAATTACACAGGCCTTGGGAATTTTATTTGCCAGATTTTGTTTTGCTTTTATTTGGGGCTCAGGATGGACTCCAGGGCCTCATGAATGCTAGGCTCATATTTTACCACTGAGGTACGCTTCCAGCCAAGACTGACCTGGTTTTGAATGCCAACTGAGCCACTAACTAGTTATAGGACCTTGGACACATTATTTAAATCCTTTCTGAGTCTCCCTTTCTCATCTCTACAACAAGGATAATTATATACCTACTTCTCAGTATTGTTACAAGCATAAATAAGAAAAATGCATGCAAAGAGCTTAATATAGTGCCTTGAACATAGTAATTGCTTAGTAATGGCAGCTATTATTATTATGATGGTGATTATTAGCATAATCATCATTACCATCATCATCATCACTTGTTCTCAAGTAGGATGGATTATTCATTTGGACCTAGATTTGGCATAAATTTAAAACCAGTAGGTAATTGTTTTAGTATTCCAAAGGTTACAGTGGCCACAAAGAAAAATGGCTATTTATTGAGTACCATTTCAATGTCCCCGAGCTTTTGAAAGCGAGTTGGAATAAGGCCTAAAGAAATGTTTCTTAAGGGCTCTTCTGATATGATTTGAATGGCAAGCTTTCAGATGAATTCACCGACTGTGGGTTTCCCTTTGGAGTTACAGCAGTGTCTCTGAATAGAACATTATCTCTGAATTGTATTCTCCTGCAGAGGTGCTTCATTCCTTCACTAGCCACACTGACAGGGGTGGAGCTGGGAGCCTGTGGGAGTAAACACCTCGCTGCCCTGCTCTACATAGGCTACATCCTGGGAGGCTGCTTTGGATGCTTGATCTTGCTTGACCTTCACAGTTAGGAGTATGAGAAAGTGTGGTAACATTTCCCTCCAGACTAACGGATGTGTTCAAAGGAGACAGAGGCACCCCCCTTTCCAGAAAAATAAGTCAATCCATACATACACAATTAAATGAATAAATTAATAAATAGACACACACACACTGAGATACATGTTGTAAAAGACACATAGAACAAATGAAAAAAGAAAAGACAAAGTCAAATTCCTCCCTCAAAAAAGAAAAAAAAAAAAGGAGAATTGCCCCAGAGCCTTCTGACTCTCCCCTTGCAGTTCAGCAGCGGAAGAGTTGGCCACACCTGGAGTGAGTTTGGGTGGTGGTGTCCCATGCAAATGATCCTTTCAAGTCATTTTCAAGATTTCTGTGCTGCCAACATTTGTTAACAGTTCCCCACATTTCTGTCATTGAGGGGAAAGGAGGAAACTGTCTCCCTGGTGGATTTCTCGTCAGAGAGGCATGAGTATATTACAGTCTCTTGATTTTTTTGAAGTAAGCTACATTTCAAGAGATGAAACAAAGGTAACTCTTAACATCTGCCAAGATGTCCTCAGTCCTTATATCAAAGAAATAGCCACGGATGCTAAAGAAAGAAAGCAGGCTTCATAATTTATTCAATTAGAATATGCAAAATACTGGGCCAAGTGGACTTTTGGCAAGCAAAGTGCTGTGGTCTTTCTAGGGAAGAGCACCTTAACTACAGGAGTCTTTTGGGTTGCCTTTCAAAGGCCCTTGGTCCAAGTTGAGCTCCCCAGATGTGCTATCAGATGTTGCTGAAGTAAAGAGCATGCTTTCGGCATGTACGGCTTGAGTCCGAGGACCTTTGCTTTCCAAGTTCATTTTTATGTAGAAATAACTACTGAGAAATCATTATTTTTAACAAGACGTATTCTTGTCGTTTTTCAAGTGTACAAAAAGAAAAGCTATTTAAAATTCTACACTCATGTATATGCAGCCTTGGGGAAGCCCTATTAGATGCAGAGATGATTAATGCTCTCCTCAGAATCTTATTTGCTTCTTCAACTGATTGCTCATATAGAATCTTACTTACCAAGTCCTTGAGTATTGAAGTACCCTATCATTCGAGGAAATCACTACTCACCAGTCCGCCTCAGGCTGTGGAGAGAGGGTACAAGGATGCAGTGCTTCCTAAATGGACAAAGTGGCTCGCTCTCCACCCCACGGCACTGGCTTCACGTCTGGCCCCAACTCAGTTCAGAAATTCTACTCCTGGAGCTGAAATTGTTGTGATTCAGGTGCCTTCAGGACCTTGACGCGTGGAACACACTGAAATGTGTAGGATTTGAGTCTTTCAAAGGCTTATGCATCCTTAGAACCAGGAAAGGAGAGGGGATTTGTTAAAGAATTATAATATGTAAATATTACATTACATATTAGTGGAGCTAAACACTCTGCTTTGAGTAGACAGTGGCCCAATGAATTGAAGGTACTCCAAACCAAAATCATTGCTTGCACCCTCATCCTCTGCCTGAAGGGATTATTGGCTCCTGATTTCTCCATTTTCATTCCCACTCTGCATTTAAAGCCTCAAAGGCATTGCTGGCAGTTCTAGCTAGCGCGTTTTAAATGCATCCCATCTTTCTCCAATGTTTCTTGATAGCTGTGACTAAATTCGAGCGCCACTATCGTTCTTATTCTCTGATCTCTTCCCTCCTGTCCACTCTCATGATCATCCCCTGTTGAGCCCCCCTCCCTCCACAGCTCTAAGCATCCACTCCACTGGCCCCCCAGCCTCTCATTGTCTCCCTTCAACCCCCGCAATCAGTCCTCCACACCCACCACAAGAGAGCTTGCTAAAAACACAGGCTGGCTGATCATGTCACTAAAAGCCTTAAATAATAAGAGAAAAGAGGCACGGGGATAAAAGCCGAGTGGGGTTATCAGAACTCATGCTTTAGTGCTCGAAATGAACAATTATCCTGATTTTAAGTATACCCAAGTCATTTTCCTAAGAATTGCAATTGTTATGGCGGAACCCGTCCCTCCAGGGTGTGTGGGAAGAACATTTTTATCTGTGTTATGGCCTTCAGGACTTTATGTCAGGACATTATGTATTGTGTGTATCGAGGAACTTTGCTTGACAAGGTTTGTCCAAATACATGTAGCAATGGATTCTGTTCCTCAGACAACACCACCTTACTCTGTGCCAGGTGTTTTGCTGGGCACTTGAAGTACAAGTATGTATGTGACATAGCATCTGTTCTCATGGAACTTTATCTGATTCTCTGAAGGAAACTCAAAGCCTTCAGTAACACTCTTTACCTATAGCAAAAACTCTAAACGCCCCATTATGAAACACAAGCAAACCAACCTTTCAGGAACCCTGCTCTAAGCTAGGGTATTACATTCTGATGACATCTCCATGAACACCCCAGCTGCCACTCACTGGATATATGATCATGGGGAATTTTTTTCTCTCTTCACCTGTAAAACTGGAGAAATAATGTTTCCTAGCTTGTAAAATAAACAAGGATGACAACAGAGCCCATGCGGATGTAGGATCATTTTGGTGTGAACTTCACACACAGGGCTTTGGGCCAACCTAAGTGCTAAGGAGCTTAGGACTTCTATTAGCATGCTTTTGGATTCTTTAGACATCTTTGCCATTCTAGATAGGTTAAGTTTGATACAGACTTTCCTGCTGGTAAAAATCCCTAGGGAGAACACAGAGCCTCAGGCTGGAAGGCTTTGTACTTAGTATGGTTGTTCTAAGCTAGTCCTGGGCAGTCTGAAGTCTCCAGTGGAAGCTCCCATCTCTGAGCAGTTGATAGAAGCCCCCAGCATGCCCCCTTACAGTTCAAGAGGAGGCCTATAGCTGGCAAGAAGTTGAAAAAAGATTCCCTGTAGCTTCCCCCTGGAAAGAGACATCTGGATATGATGCTATGGTCTGTGGAATCATCCCGAATGCCATAATTGCTCTCTACCAGTGAGCTCGAAGAGTCATGTTAGGATGTCCAACACCCAAGTGTTTGGATTACATGAAATCAAGCTAATTTTTAAATCACGGGAGTAAACCCTTGTTGGATGTTTCCATGTAAAAGTGAAAGAATTCAATAAAAGTCAGCACACAGTGTATTGGGATGGCAGCGTCTAGGACTGCCGCACCCCCCTGCCTTTCTGTGTGTTCTAGTGCACCTCATTCAATCCAGTCATAGCATCTGCTTCTCTGCCATTCAAGTTGTAGGCAGAGTCCTTGGATACAGAGAACTCACTAAACAAATGCTGCGTACTTGCTATGTGCCTGCCGTTTCTCTTGGTGATGGCAATATGGTGGTTAATAAGAAAATTTTAGCCCTGCTGGGGCAGAACTTCCAGAACCCTAAGATAGTACACAGTTAGTTAAATATGTAACCTAAAGGACTATTGGGAAGAAAATAACTCTATGCAACATGTGAGGATGAGAAGATCCTGGGACCGGATTGGGGCGACGGGATTGTGAGCATGCTGGGATCATCCTGGAGATGATATCTAAGTAATGGAAGGCAGTGTCGGATCATGCCACAAAGCTATCTGGAGAAAGAATGTGACCGTTGGAGAAACTGGGAAGAACACAGGACAACGAAGAATAATGTTTGACGTGTTTGAAGATCAACGCATAGCAGGATGAGTATGGCTTTGGTCAGAAGAAATAAGGTAGAGATGTAACCAGACATCAAGAAAGCAAAGGACTTAGGCACCAAACTAAGTGCCCAGGTCGTGTTCTGACAGTGAAGAGGAACTTAAGGGAAGGTTTTAAAGAATGGCAGCATTGAGCTCTTTATCATAATGAAGTTGTCCTTTTTAACTGTGCTAAAATCCTCATAACAGTTTGCATTGGTTTAATTACTTCTTCTTGGGTATCAGTTTTCTCATCTATAAAAATAAGTAAACATTGGGTCTGTGAGATCGCTCAACAGGTAAAAAATACCTGCGGCCAGGCCTGATGATCTCAAACTGATCCCCCAAACCCGCAGGATGGAAGGAGAGAGCTGACTCTCAAAGGTCGTCCTCTCACCTCTGCCTTGGTCACACCCTGTCCCACTAAACAAATGAAAATGTAATTGATTAGAGCCACCAGGGAACGTGGACAGTTCGTCAGAGCAGTGCCAGCTGGAAGGCGAAGAGAAAGGGCACAATTTAGGAAGACGAGAGGGAGAGGGGCTTTAAAATGAGAAAGAGAATGCCACCGCGTGACGTGGAACTAGCCAGAGGTCTAGAAATTCTGTTGACCTTGTATCCATACTGACGGTTTATGCTGATCCCAGAATGCGCTGTGTCCAGGATGGCTTGATCTGATGAGGTCATATAGAGGTCAAATTCATTTTTTTGAAACATTCTTCCACACAGCAGGAGCAAATGAGTAATTATGAAGTCTAAGAAGACCCTTTCCATGTTAATAGTCTGGCAGCCCTGGGTTCTTTAAGTTCAATACTTAAGCATACAACCTGATGCCAGGACTATATTTACATGGTCTTAATCTCTGTTTAGAAAGAGAATTTTTATGGCTGCCATTGTCAGTCAACTTTGACTACAAGCCCACAAGCCCACCAGGTAGCAGTCATGGGAGCTTAGGTCAAAGAGGATGGAAATGGTCAAAGCAGCTGACGCTGAACATTCTAGAGACAAACGAAGTGGAGGTGATGGATGAGTTCTGTCCAGGCTGGCTGTTTTGAGTCTCTCAAATGCCATCCACCGAAATGTTGATATAGTTATTTAAAAGCCATCAGGATTTAATTAGTTTTATGACTATATGTTATTTTATTTGATGTTTAATAAAAATTATATACATACTAAGTATACCACGTTTCAGTTATATTCCGCCTTAGGCAATTCTCAGACTAATAATGGCATTTCTGACGAAGAAGCAGAGTCATGAAGCATGCTTCCTTTTAATCTAAGACTTTTACCCTTTCAGACATTTCATGTCAAGCCAGACTTTCATTTGGTTTGCCAACTTTTCAAGTCATATACTACAGCACGGGCTTGGATTCACTCATTCATACAAGTGTACACTGAGCACCAATAAACTAAGCAGAGCCAGGCGTTGTTAGCCAGGAGTCTAAAAGTGTATAAAATCTGCTCTGTGGCCTCAAAGAGTTCACAGAATAGCAGGGGAGCTGAGGCAGGATTACAATTCCAATATAAGGTGGAATGGGAGTAGTGCCAACAGAGCAGTACAAAGGGCAATGGTGTTCAAAGGACAGTTCGATCATTTCCAGATGGGGAGATCAAAGAAGGCTTCATGGAAGAAGTGGTATTTGTGCTGAGCCTTGAGGGGTAAGGTTTCTGCTGCAGGAGATGAGTGAAAGAAAAGAGAAACATTGTAGATTCGGGGCTAGTGAAAGTTGAAGCGGACGGCAGTGACTGCAGTGGGCAGATAGCTCATCCTACAAAGCGCTGGCGACTTTACGGGAGATTCTGCTCACGCCTGTCAAGCAGTCTCTATTACAGTTCAGGGTTGTGGAGAAGCATTACTGCTCACTAGAAACTGGAGCATGGAAGTTCTTTGACACGTCTGACCTTGTAACCTTCACTGTCCGTGGACAGAACTGAGTTTCGACGTTAGTTGGTGCCATAGACTAGATGCTAGAGGATGAAAGACTGTGCATTGGGGGAATATTATGGGCATGGGAGGATGAAGTGAGGGAGAAACAGAGAGTGGAAGAGCATCTGAGAGGAGTGGAGATGGGGAGGTGAACAAAATTGAAAAGGAGAACATACCAGAAGCCTGTCCCAAGCCAGCCTGAACCTGGGCACTGGATGGAGAAGGGCTGTCAAGGTTTGATAGGAAGGTTTAGCTTAGTTGGCCAGGGGTTCTGATTTTATTTTGTTTCCTTTCATTTCTCACACACTTCAGAAACATTCAGCTTTTGCCCCCCTTTCCAGTCAGTGTGAGTTTGGAGAATTGTCCGCAGAGGCATATTTGGTCACATCTATTGTTACTGTGTACTCTCCCACACTGTAGTAGCCTTAGTCAACTTTAAATGTGATGTTTTTCGTCTTCAGAATGTGGATACGAATAACCAGAAGGGTAGGAACAGTGACAATAATAAACAGTTGGATCAGAGGATACTTGCCCTGGGCTTTTCACGTGGCAAGCACTACATTTCCTTATAACATGCCTATTCTGTACAAAACCATCCTTCCTAGAGAAATTTTACAGTGTAAATATAAAATTTAGTATTCTCCATCACAGCTATACCCACCAGGGACTTATATTTCTATAAACGCTGTATATCCAGAGTCACTTAGAAAAAGTAAACTGCTTTTCTGCCCTGCTTCCAGGCCAACTGACTCAGCACTTTCCAGTGGGTCAATGAATTATGCCTCAGCTTTCTGATCGTGGGTTTATTTTATACACTTAGTCTTTTCAACAAAGATAATACAGGGAGAGTAAGACTGTTCAAACTTACTTTGGATGACTATTTAGTGTTTATTAACCCTCAGGGAGTCAGAAGTGATTTGCTTCGAGCTCATTTGTGATTTTTCTGGAAGCTTTGGATGTGGAACAAAATATACATACCTTAGTGGAATCCACGTGACCTTTTACACTGATACTCAGAAGAGTGTATCTTATGTGAACTTTGCTTACCTTTCCAAAGAATTTACTGCTAAAATTATAGAGGTTTCAAATATTATTTTTATGTTTTTTAAGAAAATCCCAATGTTTCAATTTATATTGTCAGTATAGTTACCTTTCTAGACAAAAAAAAAAACCCCAAGCAATTAATTTTAAAGTAATTATGTCATTGGCTGAGGAACACTCCAAACAGTAGAAACTTATAAGAACCAAGCTAATCTTGATTTAAATCACTGAATATGAATAACAACATTCAACATGTCAAATGAGGGGAAAAGAAGTACCCCAAACCTAATTCCAAATTTCCTTAAGTGTGGAGCAACTGTTTTGCCTGCTTTTAATAAAATACAAAGCTTAAAGAATGTCACTAGAAAATTCAAAAGCCTTCTTTTGACATCAAATACCTCTTAAGAAACAACATTTGCAGCATTTTGGTGTAAATGAATTTTGAGCATGTGGGTTAAATTTTCCACAAAATCTGCATAGTTCAAAACCTAAGTGAGGAAATATTTCAAAGAAATGTGTTGCGTTTGACCAGTGAAAATGATGGTATAATTAGTGAAATCTGTAAGAGGCCGCAGACATAGTCAATTGTTTTGTTTCTAATTTTATTTATTTTTTCTTCCCCCACCCCCACTTTTTTGTTTCTAGTTTTAAAAGGAGATGTGCACAGTTTTGAATCAGACACATCCTTCCATTTACTAACAGCATAACCTTGAGGATCTTTTCTTTGCTTAGTTTCACTGTTTTCATCTGTACAATGGAGTCAGCAGGCATCAGCTCATAGTATCATCCTGGGACTTTAATAAAAGTGGTTCATTCTACTTTGCTCTTCCGGGATGTGTATGTATATAGACTGCTGAGCAGATAGAAGTGTGTGGATGTATTTTAATTGATTGAGTACACATATGGGTGTGACTATAAATTTCATGAATATGCACACAACCGTGTGAGCATTTGCATGAACGTTTGTGTAGCCGATATGTGGATGGGTCATTACTCTGCAAATGTATGTGAGAATGGGCAAAACTACGCACACACACTCTCACACACACACATACATGTCTCTGTGTATAAAAAATACAAGTGGGACCATTGCTGAGTACTCTTTCTATCTGTAGTGGTGCCATGGTATGGGTTACAACCCGATGTAACAGAATATGCAGTGATGCTAACCTGAGGTCTGTCCTAAAATTTGACTCAATATTAATTTGTCAAATTGTCAGTATTAATGAACCAATTAGATTTTTGAATTTCCAGAAAGCGATCATTTAGTGAATTCTCTGAGGCTATGATAATTTCTTATGCATTTGGTATCTTGCTAACATAAAGAGGAGGATGCAGTAAGATGTGTATATAGTCATTTCCCATCTTCTGAAGCAATGCTTTTGCAAATGTTAAAGTGGACTAAAGAAAGAACAATTAGCAGAGTGTATATATCTGAATAAACAGGTGTTGATTCTAAATCTCCCTTTTCTAGTCTTTGTTACCATTTCCAAGTTGCTTGGGCCGAAAAAAGAGTTAAGTTGCTGGTTTGACACACAGTAGCAAGTCTTCCCCTTTGTCTCTGAGCACTTACCTTGTTGGTGATAGTCGGCTGGAGCTCTTACCACTGGTCTTGGACACATTCTGACACAAAGCTCCACGAGAAATCTCCCCCGGCATTCTGAGCCCTGCAAGAAATAAGCTTCCTGCGATCTTTGGGAGACTCCTCTCCCCGTAGAAGCCTTCAGGATTTCTGCAGTTCCTGGACAGCTCCCAGCTTTCCTCCCGCATCCATGCTCCACTAGAGAGCTTGCTCCACGGCTGCAGCTCTGCACATGCATCTCCCTAGGGCTCGCAGGTCCCAGTTCCCCAGCTGGAGAGGACCATGCTCACCACACCAGCAGGATCTCCCTGTTAGTGAAGGTAGACGTGCGCGGCCCGATGCTTAGCTCTTCTTTGCACCTGAGTGTTGGGCTGTGGCTTAGTTCCCTTGAAAATGGAGGACTGCCCACCCTCTCTGTGTGCGACACACAACTCTGTTGAGAACCACCCTTACTGGAACGATTGCTTTGGAAGACTGTACTGGATGCTTTGGTGACACTGCCGTCACCTGTCTGGGCTTGGTATGCTCTCTCTCCTTATTGTTCAGTCAGTTTTGTGCTTTGTTTCATGTTTTCGTTTGTTTGTTTGTTTGTTTTTCTGGTACTCTTCCCTTTCTAGGATTTTGCTTTATGTCTTCGGTTAGCTGTTGGCACTCAGCCCTTGCTGAGCAACACTTCTTCGCTGATCTGGGATTTAGTCCCTTTCTGCCTCTTCTCTCTCTGTGTTAGTGCACACAGCTTTGGAGGCACATGCGTATCTACCCACAGCCTTTCCCCTCTCTGTGTTTCTGGGTCATCCCTTTGTTCCCAGTTCAGTGGCTCCTGAACACAAAGATGCACCTAAGAGCAGGGGTTAATGCAGCATCCTCTCCTCCGGAGCTCACTCTTGTCCAACTCTTGACCTCCTTGATTAGGTCTCAATCTGTTTCCGTGAGGTACTGAAACTAATTATGCAGATGAAGAGCTTGAACACAAATTCAAATAATCACCATGGGCTGGAGTAATAGGAAATTCAAGTGGGCTTAGCACAGGTCAGACTCTTTACATTAAGCTGCAAACACTCTGTCTATTTCTTTGTTATTCAAAAATAGCAAATATTTCTTGACTTTGTGATCAGGTAGCTAGGATTTGATCTTTTTTATATTTATTTTTGTAACAGAGAGCTTTTGGGCATTTTGATAAATTTATACTATGAGGAAAGTCAACTCAATTTTTATTTTTATCTCTACTTCTCAACAGTCTTTATGAGAGACAGGGAAAAGTATTTTCCAGCTTTTATAGCTCTTGTACTAATTTGTTAAGTTATATAGGGATCATAAAAGAACAGGAATTTCTAACTTGGCACAGGCCATGAGAAATTCCTGTGAGTGTATTTTGTCTGCACCCAAGGCAAGTCAATCTCTCTCTCTCTCTCTCTCTCTCTCTCTCTCTCTCTCTCTCTCTTCTCTCTCTCTCTCTCTCTCTCTCTCTCTCTCTCTCTCTCTCTGATATTTAATAGCTGTATGACCTTGGGAATCGATATAGTCTCTCTGAGCCTTACTTTCCTATTTGAAAAAAAATGTTTATTTCTGCATAGGTTTGTTTTGTTACTAACAATAGTAGATTAATATTTATCAAGCCTTTAAGAGCAAGGAGTGCCAGGCAATGGTGGCACATGTTTTTAATTCCAGCACTCAGGAGGCAGAGGCAGGCAGATCACTGGTCAATCTAGTTTACCTAGTCTACAGAGTGAGCTCCAGGACAGCCAGGGCTACACAGAAAAACCCTGTCTTGGAAATCAAAATGAAAAAGAGCAAATTGTGTTCCATGTAGTATCTTATTTCATTGTCATAACAACTCCCAAGACATGTATTATAACATCTTACGTTTACTAACAAGAAAAACAAGGCTCATGGAAATGAAGAGATTTGCCTGAAGTCACCCAGTTGAAAACTGAACTCGTAGTTAAGTAAAGATTTGAACTCCCATGATGCTTCAAGACTCTTCTTTGTTAGGTGTGTCTATGGGGACCAAGTGAAATGAAGCTGTGAAGGTTTTCCAAGTGATTAAACACCACATGATTTGCTACTAATAAAGCCATGAGTACCAATCATTATTGGACTTTTTCTTGCCTCTTAAAACAACAGATTCTAAGTGCATAGAATAAACCAGGTAAGCATGGATCATGAGATATGACTATACAGAACAATGTTTTAATTTTTAGATGTGTGCTACCATTTTATATTTCTGTGAAATCCAGCACATAACATGTTCACTGTTGTTTGAAGGGGGAATTAATGCGGGGAGAATTTGTTTTTCTGCTATGTCTGATGGTCACTATTAGCTATTCTTTCAGTTTAATCATTTTCCTTAATTCAGTTGACTCTTAACATTGTTTTGGAGACTTCTTTCAAGGAGTTATAATTATCCCCTAACTAATTATTGTTATGGTTTGGTTCTGAAATGTCTCCCATAAGCTCAGGTATAGAACACTTAGTCCCCAGCTGGCTGTTCTGTGTGTGTTCGGGGCAGGGGGTGCTGTGTGAAGAAAGTTAAGAGGGACCAGGTCACTGGGAGCGTGTTTCAAAAGTTATAGGGGGTCCACTGTCCTTTTCCTTCTGTTTGTGATATAAGTTTTCACTGCCATAATTTTATCTGAAAGCACATGAAGACCAAGGAAGCCTGGAATGAATCCTATGCAACCATGAGGTAAAACGCACCCCCTCCTTCTGAGTTGTTTTCTCAGATAGTTTTGTGGTATATAATGAGTAAAGCGAAATACTGTTAGCTATGTATTGTGACACACAATGAGTAAAACTAACTAGTACAGATCTCAAAATTGCCAAAAATATGGGGGAGAGATGATTGCTAAATGTGAAGAGCACTTGTCGCCAAGACTAAGTTCAATTCAATTCCTGACACCCTCATTGAGGAAGAAAAGAACCAACTCCCACAGTGTGTCTTCTGATCTCCACATATGTGCACACTCAGGTGTGAGTGCATGCAAGCATGTTTACATGCTCACACATACAGACAGATAAATGGATGTTAAAAATCATTTTTTTATTTTTTGAAAACCTAGGCAATATTTAATTTACAAAAAAATGCTTAGTGTCTGGAGAGATAGCTTAGTGCTTAAGAGTACTTCCTGCTTTTGTACAGGACTGTAGTTTGGTCCCCAGCACCCAGATCAGCTCATAACTACCTGTTGTTATGGGAACTCCAGCAGCATCTTTCGACCTTTGCAAACACATGAGAGCACTTGCTACATATAAACTCACAGAGGCACACAAGCATAGGCAAAAATAAAGGAGTCTATTGTTCACATTTTGCTCATAAAGTAAAAAGAAATGTTTACAGGCTTGATAAAGAGAAGTTACATAATCCAAATCATCTAAAACTTGCTGTCTAGGAATATGGATGGACCTGGCATATGATTATTCTCCTTTTCTTTTTTTTTTCCTTATTAGTCTCAGAACTGTGGACAATACACTTGGTGCCATCTAATCTGACAAATCATTATTTTATATGCCACTAAGCCAGTAAGAAAGAAAAATATTCTAAAGACATATTGGCCATATCAGTAATGCTGGCAATGTATGGGTTTGCCATGTAGACCTTTCATTGTCTGCTTAAAACTGCTTGCATTTAGGTGGAAACTTTTGAGACTTTTCCTGTTTTCAGTTCCTTTGATTATGCATGTAACCGCACTAAAATATTATATAATTTTTTTTGCAGACATCTTTTTCTTAGATCCTGTCAATCATTCATCATTGTGCAAGAAAATAAAGACCTGTGTAAATCCCACCAGGGATATTTATTTTGCCAATATGCCATTTTTACTCTGCTACTCGGATTTTATGCCTGTCAACAGACATAATACATTTCCTTTCATTAAAATATCCAGTCTGGCTATTTTGAAAAACCTTTAAATTGTTTTAAAAACCTCACCATGTTGGTACTGACATTGTATATAAACTCAAAAGATATGACAAAACCACCACCAAGTATGATCGAATGTGCACATACATAGATGATAGCTACTTTTCCACGCTATGTAGACAATAGTAATTGTGAGATGCTGTTGATTACAAAGCACATGATGATTTTGGAGTTGAACAATGTGTGTCTTAGGATCCTTTAAATACAGTTCTTAAGGTGACTTAGTGTGTTATTTGAGACAATGGAACTAGACATGATTCTTGCTTGAATGGCTAGCACAAATAGGCAATGAAGTCTTTCAGCACATAGTCAGTGCTCAGAGATGGTAGTCAACTGTTACTAAACTAAGCTACCTTTTAAGCAGGCATCACAGTGAAAAAAAACCCCATAAGCTCTAGAAAGGAATGGCCAAGTCTACCTTTCTAGAGCACTTGTGCATACACTTATTATTCTGAGATGTTACAGCCTCTCTAGTCCCACTGTGGTGACTTGTAGAAGAGAGTGGTTGGCTTCTTTCAAACCAGATGTTCTTGGATTATTTAATGGATAACAATGTGTTTGTGCATGCAATGTAGTATTACAGGTTTTAAAGATAAAGGAAATTCTATTTTATGCTAAAACATGGATAAATGTGATGGTATTACATTAAGTGTTATAAAAGCAGCCAGACAAAGACAATTGTTGTATGGTTTCCATATATGAGATATGTAAAACAATCAGTCACCAGAACGGAAAGTAGAATGATAGTTGCCAGAGACAAGGGAGATTAGATAAAGGAATGGTTATATAATGGCCTCAGAGTTTTCAGTTTTCAGGATGATAAGTTCTGGAGAATTGTTTTATAATAATTTGAGTATACTCAACACTATTGGACTGTGCATTTAAAAGAGTAAAGATGGTAATTTATTTTGCAGTGTGTTCATCTTTGCCACAATAAAACTTTCATGCATCCTAAGGATACCTTGTTTTGTTTGAAAAGCATTTGTACTTCTCAGACAATATTTTTCCCGTTGTTTTCTTTCTTCAAAGTGAGGAAATATTGTTCTGAATGAAACATACATGTCAAAACAATAATCTTATGCTCATGGCAAATAAGGATCAAAGGGCGATTTTTAGATCAGGAAGAGCCAGATGTGGTGGCTCACACCTGTCAGCTCCACACTCCGGAGGCTGAGGCAGCAGGATCAAGGGTTTAAGGTCAGCTTAGGTTACATAGCACATTCCAAGCAAGCTGGGTATACATAGCAAGATCCTTTTCCCTAAAACAAACAAACAAGCAAACAAGCAAACAACAGCAACAAGGAAAACCAGTCATTCACCCATAAAATTCAAATGCAAACAAAACCAAAACCCAAACAAAACACACACACACACACAAAATCAGGAAATGTTGGTGTATAGGAAATCTCTGATTTTTTATAAATTAATTCTTTATGTTCCTACTTTGCTGAATTTGTCAGTTCTAAGAGTCTTTAGTTTTTCTATATTTGAAATCAGAATTTGCCAAGATAATTTAACTTCTTGTTTGTATCTCTTTTCTTTCTTTTGACTTCCCTGACTGCAATTTCAAGGTCTATGTTGAAGAATGCTGACATGCTGGTCGGGTTCTTGCCTTTAGAGGAAATGCTTGAAGTTTCCTTCATTACGATGCTGGATATGGATTTTTTTATATATAGCATTTAATATGTGGAGGAATAACCCTTCTAAACCAGTTTACTCAAGGCTTTTATCATGAAGGGTTGTTGAATTTTATCAAAGGCTTTTTTTTGTTTCTGTCGAGAGGCTCATATGATTTTTATCTTTGATTCTATTTATGTTCTGTATTAAGCTTATTGATTTATATATGTTGAGCTGTCCTTACATCCTTGGTATGAAACAAATTTGATTGCCATGTGTAATCTTTTTATGTGTTGTTGAATTTAATTTGGTAGTGATTCATTGAGAATGTTTTACATATATAGTCATCAAAGGTGTTGGTCTCTCATTTTCTTTTTTGGGGGGGTACTCTTATCAGGTATTGGTCTTACAGTCATATTGACTTTGACTTCGTAGAAGTCAATTGGAAACATTCCTTCTCTTTTTATTTTATGGATTCGTTTTAGGACCATAATTATTAATTTTTTTCTTTTTATTCATTTATTTCTTTTATATTCTGGCCACAGTCTCCCTTTCACATCCTCTTCTCTCGATCCCTCTCTCCTATCCTCCCATCCCACCTCCTAATCACCTCCTATTCTGTCTCCATCCAGGAAGGGGCAGGTCTCCTATGGGTATCAACAAAACATAGCATATCACGTTGCAGTAAGACTAAGCAACTCCCCATGTATTAAGGCCGGGCAATTGGTGCCTGGCCCAATTGTCATCAAAAGGTGTTATCCAGCAACTGATGGAGACAGATACAGACCCACAGCCAAACACTGGCAGAGTTTGGGAATCTTGCAGAGAAGTTACTAGTTCTTTAAAAGTCTCATAAAATTCTGTTGAAAATTCATCCATCTACTGCTGGGCTTTTTTTTTTTGTTGTTGTTGTTGGGAGACTTTTTACTAATGCTATACTCATATTGCCTGTTGTAGATGAATTTAGGCATTTTATACTTTCTTAATTCAATTTCAGCATATAATTTTTCAAAGTATTCCCTAATAAGGACTGAATAGAGACCCAGCAATTAAGAGCACTGAATGGATACTCTTCCAGAGGACCAGCATTCAATTTCCAGCATCCACATGATGTTTCACAACCATCTGTAGCCTCAGCCTCAGAGTATCAAACACACTCTTCTGACCTCAATAGGTATTGCATGTATGTGGTACACAGAACATCCATGCGCATAAAAAAATTAAAAATTAGCTTATGGTTTCAAGTTGCAAGAACACAAATTTTTTTTGACCTCTGACTTTATTCACTTGGATCTTCTATTCTTTTTTATTACTATGGAGCATTTATTTTTCCAAGGAAGAAATTCTTATTTATTTTTCAAAAACCAGTTCTTTGATTCACAGATTATTTTTCTTCTTTTTTCCTTCTCCATTACATTACATTTTAGCTCTGATTTTTATTATTCTTTTCATTCCAATAGTTTTGAGTTGCTTTTTCATGTTTTTCTAAGAATATGAGAAGCATCATTAGGATACTTACTTAATTGAGATCTCTCTGTTTTAATGTAGGTATTCATATCTATAAACTTCTCTCTTAGAACTGTGTTTCTTGTAGCCCACAGAGTCTGGTATATTGTCTTTCTAGCACTGTTTGAGTCTACAAAATTCTATATTTCCTCTTTGGTTTCTTTTGTGACATGCTACTCATTCAAAAGCACATTGTTCATATGGCAGTGAGATAACTCAGCATGTGACATGAGCTGAGTTCAGTCACTGGGGCTCATGTGGCTGGGAAAAGAAGGAATTGACTCCTCAGCATTTCTGTCTGATGTCCACATGTGTACTGTGGTATGCATGCCCCCCACATCATGCACGTACAAACAACAATAATAATCTTTTGAAAAAGACATCCAGTGTCAGTCTCTGACCTCCACACACATTTGCACATGCAGCAGTGTGTACAAACACACACAGTCACACACACAACCCATACATACCACACAAACACATATATTATCATATATATACATTATGTTACAAAAGAACAAGTAATCAATTTAATACTTGGGAAAATAATAAGAAAATATACTTTTTGAATAAGAAGCATGAATGGCCATATTACATACGACATATCATATTACAACGACTCCACATATTTATCTGTCAAGGTAATATAAATTAAATCTATACTGTGATTCCATTGCACCCTAGGCAGAAAAGGTATTATTTAAAAAATTGAAAAATTCTGGCAAGTATGTGGGGGAGATGGAGCTCTTATACCCCACTGCCACAAGTTTAAGTTAATACAGGCATTATAGAAATCATTGTGGAGGTCCTCAAATAACTAAAAATAGAAGCTATTATATGTTACAATTCTACTCTTCATGGGCATATATCCTGAAAAAACAAAGTCATACTGAAACATCCATGTTTATTTTGATGTTTTTGATAAATCCAAGCTATGAAATCATCTCAAGGACCTATGGACAGATAAATTGATACAAAATACAGCAAAGACTATTTATACAATGAAATATTATTTAGTCATAAAGGTAATTGTTAAGTGAAAAAAAGCCAAAAATAAAGAAAGACAAACATCACACATTTTTTCTCAATGTGAAACTAGAATTTAAAAAAGAAAAACAGTAATTTGGTTCTGTTCAGGTCATATAATTTTTGGTCATTTTTTAAAAAGAAAGATGAATTACAAATTTAAATAATAAAATTAAAAATGATCTCATTTTGAAACTATGACTACCTATACTAGATTTAACCTAGAGGGAAAAAAAATCTGTAATAAAGTTAGAAAAACAACTGAAAATTGGGAAGCAATTATTTTTTCTTTTTCAAGACATGGTTTCTCTGAGTACCCCTAGCTGTCTTGGTACTTGCTCTGTAGACCAGGCTGTAGACCAAACTCAGAAGTCTGACTTCTTTGCTTCCCTAGTGATGGGATCAAATGCATGAACCACTATGTCTGGTTGCAATTCTTTATAATTAATTCACAGAACAAAAGCCAAACTAAAACCAAATACAAAAATATAAGCACAGAATACTAATTAATTGAATCAATATCCAAATGCATGAGATACAGTTAAAACAGCACTTATATAGAAATTTGTGATCTGGAATGTTGGTATCATATAGATTAAATATCAACGAGTTAAGTTTCAATTTTTAAAAAAGAATTGTAAGTTAAATACAATGGAAATGTCATGAAGCAAAGAATAAAGATAAAAGCAGGAGCCAATGAACTAGAAAACAAATATTGGCTGAAGTAAGTTAATAAAGTCTACAATTGTACTTTGAAAAGTTTAATTTATAAGTGTAATAAAAATGAAGGCAGAAGACACAAATAAGCAACATCAAGAGTAAAAACAGGAGCTAGATGTGGGAGCTCACTCCAGTAATCCCAGTATTTAGAAGACAGAGGCAGAAGAATCACAAGTTGTTTGACTGCTTGATCTACATAGAAAGTTACATTCCAACCTGGGCTACAAAGTGAGACTTTGCCATAGAATTAAAAGGTCAGCCAGGCATGGTAGCACATACTTTTAATCCTGGCACTTAAGAGGCAGAGGTAGGCAGAGTTCTGTGAGTTCAAGATCAATGTGATGTACATAGTGGATTTCAGACCAGCCGGAGATACACAGCAAGATTCTCAAAAACCAAAAACAACCAAACAAGCAAATCGATAAGGAGCTGGAAAGATGGTTAAGTGGTTAAGAGTACTTGTTCTTGCAGAGTACCCTGATTTGTTTCCCAGCACAAACATGGTGGTTCACAATGTCCATAATGCCAATTCCAGGGGACCCAACTCCCTTTTCTGACCTCCTAGGGTGCCAGGAATTCAAGTGTGCCTATAAACATACAAGCAAAGCACCCATGGAGATAAAATGGAAGGGATCAGAATAATTAAAAATTCTTCTGAAATTAATAAAGTAATACATACACACTTATTTCAAATCTCTAAATTAATAAATATAAAGTAATTTTTATTTAGCTATAAAAGTATTGAAAGGACAAATAATCTCAGTTTTATATAGATTAATCCAAACTTGAGAAAAAGAAGGAACACTTACAAACTCATTATGCTATGTCAAGAAAGGAAAATTATAGGTAATTTTCATTCATACATAAGTAAATATATATATATATATATACATACACACACACACACACATATATATATATATGCGCACATTCAGAAATACTGTAGGGTAATGCTTTTGTATACTGTAAAGATTTGTCACTCACACTGGTTTAATAAACTGCTGATTGGCCAGTAGCCAGGCAGGAAGTATTGGTGGGGCAACCAGAGTAAGAGAATTCTGGGAAGAGGAAAGGCATAGAGTGAGTCACCACCTAGATGCAGAGGAAGCAAGATGAAAATGCTGCACTGTGAAAAGGTACCAAGACATATGGCTAAACAAAGATAAAAATTATGGCCTAATTTACATTGTAAGAGCTAGTTAATAATAAACCTGAGCTAGTATGCCGAAGAGTTTATAATTGTTATAAGCCTCTGTGTGTTTCTTTGGGACTGAAGGGCTATGGAACCAGGTGGGACAGAAACTTCTGTCTACACAGAAATCCTAAACACAGTATTTGATAGATAAATTGATCAAAGCATAAAAAGGGTAATGCTTCATAGCAAAAGTTTACGTAGCACAATTAATGAAATCCCAGAGACAGAAGATGAGGTTCAACCTGAAGGCATGAAAAGCAGAACAGCTGCAGGGTGGTGGTGCACACCTTTAATCCCAGCACTTGTGAGTTCGAGACCAGTCTGTTCTATAGAGCTAGTTCCAGGACAGCCAGGATAATTACACTCGAAAAACAAAACAAACAAACAAAAAAAGAAACGAAAAGAAAAAAGAAAAACAGAATAGCCAGCTGATGTGGGATTTCCCTCTGTATGCTGTGATTACCATTAATGAATAAAGAAACTTCTTTGGGCCTATAGCAGGGCAGAATTTAGGTAGGCAGGGAGATGGAACTGAATGCTGGGAGGAAGAAGGCAGAATCAGAGAGATGCCTTGGAGCCACAGCCAGAGTCAGACATGTTGAAACTTTGCTGATAATCCACAGCCACGTGGCAATACACAGATTAATAGAAATGGGTTTAATTAAGATGTAAGAGTTAGCCAATAAGAAGTTATATCTAATGGGCCAAGCAGTGTTTTGATTGATACAGTTTCTGTGTGGTTATTTCAGGTCTAAGCTAGCTGGGTGGCAGGGAAGAACAAGTGCCCTCCTACAGTCAGTCACTGGCTCATACCTCTACTTCAGTCTGAAATGGAAATCCTGTCTCTAGGAATCTCAGAATGAGACTGTGTGTGAGACCTGTCTTCTCCCATTTTATATTTCTTTATATTCCTCTCTAGGGCTGGGATTAAAGGTGTGCATCTCTACTGGCCAGTTTTTATTGCAAACTAGTGTGGTTACTAGGATGAAAGGTTTATGTCACCACCTCCTAATCCGTAAGGCTGATCAGTGTAGCTGTTTTACTCTCTGATTTTCAGGCAAGCTTTATTTATTAAAATACAAATGAAATATCACTACAAATTTATATAATTCTATAGTCATAATTGGTTTATTTTAGGAAATTAATTTTTGTAACTTCCCACACTGAAAGAATATGATTATTTCAATAGAAGAAAGATTCAATGGTCATTTAGTATAAAAGGCAACAGCCATTTAGTTTAAAAGTGTTAGCAAAAAAGGAAGAGACTAGACCACAGAAAACATATTTAAAGAGAAAAAAGTGCATTATTATTGTTGTGTTTATGGCTAAGAATTCCCATTTGCATTTAAGAAGAAAAAGTACCTGCAATCACAACTTTTAGTCTACATTCTATTGGCAATCATAGCCAGTAAGATAAGAAAGGAAAAACAATTTGATAATTGAAAGCAAGAAACAGATTCTTATAGGTCATATAATTGTTTATGTACAAAAGTCAAAGTACGCAGATAAATACAAGAATTAATAAGATTGACCAAAGTGTCTGGATATAAAGGTAATATATAACAATCAGCTGTAAAACAGAATAGAATAGGAAATGTGAGTAAGAAATATATGAAAAATTTTTTAATTCCATTTATAGTAAAAGAGTCATAAACTGAAACCACAAGGAAGTAACTATTTCACAGCTGTCAGTCTAGTAGAATGAGTAACAGACATTTTATATACATATGTACTAAGTAGAATTTGATGCTGCTTAGTATAGTAGAAAACATCTGTTTCCTTTTCTGAAGAATTATTTTGTCCTAAATTTGGGCACACTTCTATCATCTAAAATATCCACAATGAACACTATTATACCAGTAACATAAAAAGTATTAACCCTAGGGTATATAGATCTGTGGTAGAGTACTATATGCTTGCAGTTCTCAAAGCTTAGGTTTAGTTGTCAACGCCAAAGAAAATGACAATAATAATGGCAATGAAAACGATAATAGCTCAGAGATATTTAATGTATGTAATACACATATACAGATATAAAAATGGAATACTTCCACAAAAGTAGTTTAACTTTAGCTCCATGCTATAACTCATGAATCTTGGAAGTATGATATAAAGAGAAAAAAAATCACAGAATGTATTATTGCGACTTTTTAAAGAGTTGGACATGTGGAAAACTCAACAATACATCGTGTAATATATAAATGTATGTGGAACGCTGCCAAAAAGGAGATGGGTGGTAAACACAAAATGTAGGATAATTGCTACCTCTTGGCGGAGGGCAAGATATAGGATTGTGTAGGAACTAATGACACTTTACAAGTAAAAAATTTTTCCTTCCTTCCTTCCTTCCTTCCTTCCTTCCTTCCTTCCTTCCTTCCTCTTTTCCTTCTCTCTCTCTCTCTCTCTCTCTCTCTCTCTCTCTCTCTCTCTCTTCCTTTCTTTTTGTTTTTCGAGACAGGGTTTCTCTGTTGTAGCTGTCCTGGATCTTACTCTGTAGACCAGGCTAGCCTCAAACTCACAGAGCTCTGCCTACCTCTGCCTCCCTGAGTGCTAGGATTAAAGAAGAATACTTTCTTAATACTGGAGAAATTGAAGGTATTTGTACATATGATACATTTATCTGTATATAATTTAATGAAAACCCAGATCTGTCCTATTCTACATCCACTATTTTCCCTTTTTTATCAATATCAAATCATTTGGAAAAAGCTAATACTCTGCTTATTCCATTTTAGTAGGAAAGAAGACAGAAGAGTTTTTCAAGCAGTGGTTATCTATGACACACATGACTGGGAAGCTGGGGGCTAAGGGCAGTGGTTGAAAAGAGCAGAAGGAGGGCAAGGGAGAATATTGAGAATATAAACAAACCGATTTACAAAATCCAGTTGTTTTCTCAGGTAATTGTCGATAGCGCAAAACACATTTTTGTTCTGCAACTTTTAAGAGCTGCAAACAGACTTACTGGCAGATTTTCTGATCTATTATGGCAATAGAAACCAGCTGATGCCTGTTTTCAAATGTGTTTGCAGACGGCCAGAATTTATGGCTCAATTAATATAACAAACGTGTCTATGAACTTAATATAATCCTTTTGACCTTAATAAAGTCTTAAATCCCAAGTAAATCTGTTTTAGGATTGAGAAATGTACACAAAGGTGAAACATTGCATGGCTTATACTACTATATATGACTCTTGCCTCCTACCGCTGCACCCTGGCTAATAGTGCCATTAAACATGCTTCCTTTCATGTTAGCAATGTATAAATCCATATATTTGTAGGACGCTCCCATCAATCCACAGGCTTCTATACAAGTACATATTCACACACACACATACATACGCAGACTTTTTTCTCAGCATTGACATGGTTGCTAGCTTGAGAAATGATGGAGGTCTTTCTGTTCGAATTCCAAATATCACTGTTTATGCTAGAAACACGTTGTTCTTTTCCATGGATTTGTTACTATTGATATGTTAGCCACGTTGCAATAAAACATATTGTTATGTAAATATCCCAAATAATGATTTTGCCCCCATAGGGAAAATAACAAAGAATATCTTATCAAAAGCAAAATACTAGTATTTCTCAGTAAGCAACCACGTAACATTGTTAAGCTTAGCTATTAAGTCTCTTAAGTTATTATATTATTACAGTACTGAAAGAATAATAAAATAATTCTAGAGCGCCATATACACTGTTGACAAACACAGCTTAAAATGACTGAAATTTTATCATTTCAAAGAGGACAACAGTTATCCATAGCCTCATGACAGCATTTCTAGAGTGTTGAGGGAGATTTAAGAAGAGACTTGCCTGGCATTTTCTATTGTTTGAGAAGTTTCCCTCAGTCACCCTAGCAGTTAGGGAGAACTCCATTGCTAGCTAGTCAGCAGTCAAAAAGAAAACTGGTTTGGCTCTTTAAAATGTGTGGTTATCCTCTCTCTCTCTCTCTCTCTCTCTCTCTCTCTCTCTTTCTTTTTCTCTCCCTCTCTCTCTCTCTTTTGTTTTTGCCATGAAGGAAGCATAAATCTCAGTGCTTCAACGAAAGTGAATCACTTCTTATAGCTAATTATCTACGATTACACCTGTTTTGAGGAATTATGCTAATGGAGAACAGAAGAAAGACCACAGAACTAGAGATGAGGATGGAGCGGCCATCTTCTCCATGAGTCTTGCTTCGTCCCAAAGGTGATTTGCAAGAATGTTGAAGAGCCTGGCCTCACTTGGGGAGGTCACGGTGTTTGTAACAGAAACACTGCTTGAACAAGCCAGTGCAATGGCGTTTAAAGGTCTTTAAAGATTAATAGGCCTCATATATTTTACTTGACCAAACCAAAAAGTTACCTATCATGATTAATCTTCATTGTCAAGGTGACTGAATTTACAGTCACGTAGGCGATACACTTCAGGGTGTCTGTGAGGATGTTTCTAGAGTTTTATCTAAGGACAGATCCACCCCAAATGTGGATGGCACTAGTCTATGAACAAGGGTCCTGTATGTAATACAAGAAATGAGCCAAGCACCAATGCTCATCTCTCCCAGCTTTCTGAATGTGAATGCAATGTGTCCTTGCCCTTACCTTGCCATGGCTGTGCCTTCCTGCTGTGCCGTGTTAGACAACGACTGCTCAAACTGAAGGCCCAATCCTTCCTTGAGTTGCTTTTCTCAGATATTTTCTCACAGAAATGCGAAAAGTAACCAACACATTATCTGATTTTGTTTTAGCACTGCTGGTTTCCTTGATAATGGGAAGCTCAATCTGGACACTAAAAACAATTCACTTCCTTCTAATTTCACACTCTCTGTAAGTATTCATCCTGCCGATGTGAGTACTCTTCCTCAAGCCAAGGGTTCCTTTTCTCTATCTCCCATGAATGCATTAATATGTCGATAAATGTTTATATGTGCTGATGTGATTAGCAGAACAAAATCTGCGTCTTGATTTCTGGAACATTCCTCATCCTGCTGAAGATGTTGTGACTGTTGCCCCCAGTAGTGTCCTGGTCCACAGCCCAGCATCCTTTCGTTGTCAGATTGCTGCTTGTCTTCCTACCGCACCAGACATTTCGCAGTCCGTCAAGTCTCTCAATATTGCCCTTCCCCTGCCTCTCAATGTACGGGACACTTGCAGGTAGGATCTTTGATTTGCAAGGATAGCTCTCTGGCTGATGCTGCCACACTCAATGTTACATTTGCTGTATGAGAATGGGGCATTGAAAACTACATAGCATCCAGGATGTTCTGTTTCTCGGAGTAAAAGTAATACGGCAGATATCTAGGGTTCTTGTTTGACCTTCCTGAGGATAAAACATCTCTAATTTTGTCTAATTTTGTCTCATTTGAATTATATCTCTTCATCAATTCCTCGTTTCACCCAAGGATGATTCTTCTGCTTTATTGGTGCACAACCAATACAACGCTTCGTTACAAAGCATTACTCTCGCTGGCTGATCCTGGTTCTGTCAATGCAAATGCAGACTACATGGGATCAAACCAGACTCTCTGAACGTGGTGGACAATGAGGGCTGACTGAGAAGCCAATGACAATGGCACTGGGTTTTGATCCTACTGCATGTACTGGCTTTGTGGGAACTTAATCTGTTTGGTTGCTCACCTTCCTGGACCTGGGTGGAGGGGGGAGGACCTTGGACTTCCCACAGGGTAGGGAACCCTGACTGCTCTTTGGACTGGAGAGGGAGGGGAAGGGGAAGAGGGGGAGGGAAATGGGAGGTAGGGAGGAGGCGGAAATTTTTTAATAAGAAAAAAAAATTCCAGACTGCAGAAGCTCGTGTACTAGGCAAATGCTCTGTTTCCAGCACTCACACAGTCTTTTACATTGTGAGTACTTATAAAACTTGGTCCTTATAATTTTTAATTCTTGCAGGGTAATGATATTTTTAAAAAGAAGTTTGGAAGCACTAGAAAGAAAGTTTAGTGGCTAAAAACACTTGGTGCTCTCAGCAGAGGACCTGGGTTTGGTTCCCAACACTCACATGGTGCCTCATAAACATCCATAATTCCAGGTTCAGGGCATCTAACAACCCTCTTCTGGTCTCTGAGGACAGCAGAAACACATACACTCTACATGCATGTTGGTAAGCATATACACGTACACATAAAATATTTTCTAAAAAGAGGATTAGAAAGTCTTCAATTTGTCAGCATAGCCTGACTTTCAAGGTGAGTATTTTTCTATGTACTTGGACGAAATGTAGTTTGATGTCTAAATCGAGCAATGATTTTTTTATTCTAAGGTGTACCTGAAGCACCACCTCACCTGTCCTAAGCAATGAATAGCATGTGTTCAATGGAAGAGGAAATGAGTATTTGGAAAAAGGTGTACTTGGAAGATGAAATAGTTGTCATTTAACATTTTTCATAAATACTAATTAAACACATGTATCTTTCTCTTCTGTGACCGGCCACAATTTATACAACAACACACTGTCTGCTGGAGACCCATTGACCTCAGAGAGCAACATAGAAAAGGTTGTGGAGGAGAACCATGGTTATTCTAGGTTGTTAACTTGACTACATCTGAAATGAACTAAAATCCAAAAATGGAGGCCACATTAGTGAGTTTTTTTCTTCTTAAATTGAAGTAGGAAGGTCCACTTCTAATCTGAATCATGGGGTCGGCAGATCTACCTATAATATGGGTCACACCTTCTGCTGACAACCTATATAAGGACATTGAAGAAGGACGCTATTGCCTGTTACCTGCTTGCTCTCCATAGCAAATTCATCCCTTCACTGTCATTAGAGCCTACTTCTTCAGGATTCTAGTGTATACTGAAGACCAGATGAGATTCCAGCCTCGTGGACAGAGTAACTTCTGGATTCATGGGCAGCCTCTGTTGGATTAGCTCGAGTGTAGCCTGTAAGTTGTTCTAATATATCATGAGATCTAATACTTCATAACATTCTATAAATTATGTTACTCTAGAAAACCCTGACTAATACAGAGAAGACAGCCATGATTTATCAAATATGTGTGTTAGTGTGTGTGTGTGTGTGTGTGTGTGTGTGTGTATGGGGTGCAAAAGTTAACACTGAGTATCTTTTCAGTCACTTTCTACCTTATTCCGTGAGTCACTATCTCTCACTGGAGCTCACCAATTTGGCTAGACTGAAGAGTTGAGACTCCAGGCTCAGACCACTGTGCCTGGATCTTTACATGGACCCTGTATTCAGGTCCTCATACTCACACAGAAGTGTACGGTTATCACTAAGCCCTCTCGCCAGCCCCCCAATAAGGTTTTTCATACTGAAGAGGCTGATTCAAGACATTGAGGAATTTGTAACTCCCTTTTGAGTGGGGACCTGTGCAGTCTCAAAGTGTTTTCATTGTGTTTGGGAAGCCACTGAAAGAGCTTATAAAGAAATCCCTTAGGGCATGTTTCAGGAAGCAGTGTCAAAACTATCGCTGGACAGAGCTATGTCGATCCAAACGATTCTTAATTTATAACTCAAGCGTTTTTCCCCTCCCTGAGTTGATCCCATCGTAAATGGTTTAGAGGCCAACTAGTGTTTGAAGTCAGGAAAGCAACAGAACAACTTTATTCTTCCTGAAGAGATGAGTAATCCACAGATAGTTTGAAATTTCTGCTCTTCAGAGTTGATTGCATCAAATGTTATTTACCTCAGTACTCACTCAGTCTTATTTCCTCTATTTTACAAGTAAGAAACTGAGCCCCAGGGAAGAAAATAGCTGAAATTTCAGCTCATTGCTATGCATTCTGTGGTATTTCTATGGCAGAGTCTGCTTACATTTTAATCACAAAGTAACTATCTACATAAAACATTTGCATTTCATAGTTGTGGTAGCATGAGCGTATCAGATTGCCACACTTTGTCATTCATGAATTTTCAAAGCCTAAAAGAATATGTAGAGAGCAAAGAGTTCAGATCTGTTATGACAGGACCAGAAAGAAAAAAAAGAAAAAGAAAAAGTATGTGAGATGCTAAGGGAATTCTGAGATCATTTTTCAGTGTTGGGTACCTTGCGCTATAATTATCTAGATTTTAAGTTAAATTTATTGCAGAATTGTTTTCTTTTGAGATCTAAGAAATCTTAGTACTAAATGTTGCAGCACCACAAAATAAATAGATTGGTTAACTTGACACCAGTTAGTAAATTTCTAAGCCTCCAATTACTTTGTAAAAAAGGTAGTTATTTATCTATTGGTGGATGCATGCATCTGTCTATGGATATGCACACCCCACACACCCCACCATCTGCCTGTGGAGGACAGAGGACAACTTTTGGAGTCACTTCTCTCCTTCTACCATCTGAGTCCCTGGGATCGAATCTAGGTTCCCCAGCCTCCCTCCAAAGACTGCTTGGTCTGATGAGCAGGCACCATCTCGTGAATAGTCATCTCACTGACCCTGACCCTAGTTTCTTAGTGATAAGATGAAAGCTCTTGTTTGGATCACCTTCTCTAAGAGTCATTGCACATGTATGAATTCCATACCTCACAGTCATAGCCAAGTCTTTCTTGTCCCCGGATCTAACTGATCACTAGGTACTGGTGTGTTGACAGAGGTTTCTGTCCTGCCCCACTCCACAGCCATTCAGTTCCAAAGAAACAAACAGAAGTTTACATCAATTATAAACTGGTTGGTCTATTAGCTCATGCTTTTTATTAACTCTTGCATCTTAAATTAGCCCATAATTCTTGTCTGTGTTAGCCACATGGCTTGGTACCTTTTATCAATGAGGCCTTCTCATCTTGTTTCCTCTGTGTCTGGGTGACGACTGCAGACTGAATCTTTCCTCTTCCCAGAATTCTCCTATTCTAGTCGCCCCACCTATACTTCCTGCCTGGCTATTGGCCAACCAACATTTTATTAAATCAATACAACTTACAAAACTTTACAGGGTATAAGGCCATTGTTCCACAGCACTGGTGTCTTCTGTCATTTAGATTTTTTCATCCCCTTCTACTCCATGTGCCCTTTCTCCTCAAGGGACTCAGTATCTTCCAGCAGATTCTAGCAGTTTTCCCTCACTCTCTGGGAAATTACCAAAATGATGCTTGTAAAACAGTGATTTGACCAAATCACACTTTGGAAACTAAACTGTCTATGTTTTCTCTACTTCTGAATTATGAAGCATGCCTTGTCCTTCCTCTACTCTGTCTTATAGCCCAGTTATTTAGCCAAACTGCACTGTTTAAGATTTAGAGGAACTGTGCCAGTATCCTCAATGCCTAGGTTAGTGTCTGACATGCTATAGGTACTCAATAAAAGTTTGTGGAGCATAATGAATTGATTTAATTATAAACTTGAGCTTGTAATAATGATATGTTGTGACTGTTTGTTTCCTTCTTCTCTTTTTTGTTGTTTTCCCAAGATAGGGTTTCTTTGTGTAGCCTTGACTGTATTGGAATTTGCTCTGTAGACCAGGCTGGCCTCGAACTCACAGAGATCCTCCTGCTTCTGCCTCCTGAATGCTGGAATTAAAGGCATGTATCACCTCTGCCTGGTTATGGTTCTGTCCTGTCTTTTTTTTTTTAACTCTATAATGCCTACCATGGGTTAGGTCTCTCTCCTCAGTGCTGATGATGTGGAGAAGAGCACATGTCATGTGACATGGTAAACACTTTAGATAGTGAGCAACATGGAAGCAGCACTTAGGTCAGTATTTTACTCCTAATGCTTAGCCCTTGGCTGGACAGTCAACAATTAAATGACTGAATAACTAGATAAAAGAACGCCATGAGAAGGGTACAGTGTCAGTTTTGCTACCATGCATTTATGTCAAACTGGACAGGACTTTTGCTAAAATTAGTAGCTAAAAACCTTAGTTTAAAGGAGACTTACAAGAACAATGCTGGAATGTTTGCCATTGCAGATCTCAAAATACATTACAAAACCATAGTAACAAAACCAATGTGGTACTGTTACAAAAACAGACATGTAAATAAATGGAACAAAGTAGAAGGCCCAAGCATGAATAAAAGTAACTATAGCCATCTAATAGATAACAATGATTCCAAAACATAAACTGGAGAAAAGAAAGCACCTTCAACAAATGGTGCTGAGAAAACTGGATGTCCACATGTAGAATAATGAAATTAGATCAGTAGCTATATCCTTGCTCCAAATGGATCAAAGACCTAAACCTGAAACAATGAAACTGCCGGAAGAAAACATAGGCAGTGCCCTACATGATAGAGGTGTAGGAAAAGACTTTCTGAATAGGATTCCATTTGCCCAGGAATTAAGGCCACCGATTGACAAAAGAGACTTCATAAAACTGAAACGCTTCTGTACAGCTATAGAAACAATTAATTCGGTGAAGAAGAAGCCCACAGTATCTTTGCCACCTATACATCTGACAGGATTAATATCCAGAATATAAAAAGAACTCAAAAAAGAAGTATTAAAAAACAACCCATTCAAAAAATGGGTCTGGTATATGAACACAGAGTTTTTAAAATAAGAACTAAAAATGGCCAAGAAATACCTTTTGAAAATGTTCAAATCAGAAAAAATGTTTTGCAATGTTAGAAATAAGAGAAATGCCAATCAAAACAATTTTGAGATTTCATATTGCACCAGTCAGAATGGTAAGAATCAAAAAAACAACAGGCAAGAAATGCTGGTGAGGAGTTGGGGAAAGGGAGCCCTCATTCATTGTCTGTAGGATTGCAAATTGGCTGGACGATGGTGGTGCATGCCTTTAATTCCAGCACTAGGGAGGCAGAGGCAGGTGGATCTCTGTGAGTTCGAGGCCAGTGTGGTCTACAGAGCTAGTTCTAGGACAGGCTCCAAAGCTACAGAGAAACCCTGTCTCGAAAAAAAAAAAACACAAACACAAACAAAAACAAAGCAAAACAACAACAAAAAAGATTGCAAATGAGTCCAGCCACTCTGGAAATCAGTGTGGAGAATCCCAAATTTTACCATCTGATCCATCTATACCACTCCTTGGTCTCTGCCCAAAGGGCTTGACACACTACCTCCTCATGTTCACTGATGCTCTACTCACAATAGCTAAGAGGTGGACAACCTAAATGTCCTTCAGATGGAAAACAAAAATGTGTTACATCTGCACTATGAAATACTATTCAACTGTATAGAAAACGAAATAGTGAACTTTTCAGGTAATGTATGGAACAAGAAAAGATCCCATTGAGTGAGGTAACCAAGACCCTGAAAGACAAGCATTGCAACTTCTCCCATTGGAGGTTCTTAGCTCTTAATTTTCAGTATATAATCTGGAGTAACTGCAGAAACCAGGAAACTAGGAAGGACCCGTTATAGGGACTGGGGGCAGGCAATAGAGAAGGGAATAGCAGGGTACAAGTGATCTGAAAGAGGAGATAGGAAGAATGAGGGGGAGGGAGAGAAGTACAGAAAGGCGGGGAGGGGGTAAAGTGACAGTAAGAATGCCTGGAAAAGTCATCAGGAACCATACTATTAACTACCTAAAAACACCTATAATACATGTGAATTGGTATATACACATACATATATAGTTTAAATGAAAATTTCCCACTCTGGCTGGCAATGCTTCTCCCAAGAACCATAGACAATCTGACAAAAACCCCAACCGCAGGCACAAAAAGTCCTCTATTGAGTTATTGTTCAGGGTTTTCCAAGAGACTCCCAAAACATTATCGACTATTGTTGTTGCCCTTGGCTGTCTCCAAGATGTGAATGGTAAGGCCCTATTGCAGATGATACCATGCACTTCATGCATAGGACCAAAAGGACTTGAGCTGGATCTGGCATAGAAACCCCCTCCCTGAATATAAGACTTCATGGTACCAAAAGGCACCGTGCAAGTTTCCAAAAGGAAAGAAGCAACCAATAGTCTTACCCAGCTATCAGACCTACAAACTACAATAACCAGCATGACATCATATCCCTAAGGGTGCAATAGTGGCACTCCTATCTCAGCAATAACCTATAGTTCTCTAATTGAAATTAAGACCTATTCAACTAGAAGAAAATCGTGTCTGTACTGGAAACCTAGCTAATTACCTAGGGCTGCTGAAGACATTGATCTTGGAGGAGAATATGCAGCCACCACTTAAAGACACCAGCAAAAGCCCTAACTGCATTCTAAATATTTCTCCTTATTCTCACAAATGAGTATAGTTTTTGTCCCTCACCAAAGAATGTCTCTTTGCAATAGGTGGAGACCATTACAGAAAATCACAACCAATTAAATTACAGAGTTGTAGAACCCAGTCCCAACTGATAAACCTACAACACACCTCCTGCACCAAAGACTCGGGGATTATTGAGGAAGAGTGAGCAAGAAGATTGCAAAAGCCAGAGGAACAGTGAGTTTGCTGTGAGATCTTGTCTCCAAGGAAGTCAGAAACTATATCCAGAAAATCTCAGCAACAGGGCTGTCTAAGAATGATTGAACAAATAGACATGATAATGTAGATGAAAGAGAGCTCATGAGGTCTCAACTGTGGACAAAGAATACAGAGGCCAGCAATAGCTGTTCCCCAGGGTAGACTATACCAATTGATTATCAGATACCAAATGGTCAATCTTACTTACACATAAATACAATTAACATTATAAGGACTGGGAGTGTTGTGCTTATATATTTGGGAAAAAGACACATGTATGTAACATTAATTAAAGGAAAAGAATCCATGAAGTAGAAAGAAAGCAAGGTGGGCAGTATATGGGAAGGCTTGGAAAGAGAAAAGTGAAGGAGAGAAATGATGTCATTAAATTAGAATCTCAAAAATTAAAGAAGAGTGAGACTAAAGTTAGGCAAGGTAGAAAAAGGAAGTATTGGTAAATTGGAGTCCAGCCTAAACTACATAGTGGGGTCCAGTTTCCAAAATATAAAAGAGAGAGAAAAAGGAAAAGGCGAAAGAGGGAGGGGGCGGAAGGAGGACTAGGAAGAGAAGTTTGATACAAATGTGTATACTTTTTTGGGGGGGTTATTGGAACTTTTAACCCATGGAGGCGCTAGTAGAAGGAGCAAATGCTGACCCCTGCCATGACTGCATCAGCAGGATGAAGAAAGGAGAGGTGGTGCTTTTAATGTCCCTGGGAACCTCTGGAACTGTACAGATAATGCAGGCAGTTTTGAAAAGCATAACTGGGAACCATCAGGCAACAGGGGCCAAGGAGCAGCTCTCAGAGTGTGTCTGTATTGACTTCGGGAAATGAGAAGGTATTTATTTTACATGCTATGGTAATTAAGCAAACAAAAACTTATATGACCAAAAGTGAAGACTGATACATGCATTCAAGTGAGAGCAGGGAAAATTACACTCGCATAGGAAAAGATTCCATATGTTCTCCAATACCTAGGCACAACTGGGTGCCGCTTTAATGACTTTCCAACTGCACCCCGTTGCTCTTAGGTATTGAAGAACATATGGTGTGTTTCCCCTTTAACTGTGAATTTCCTTGCTTTTGTCAGTTGGTGTCTCAAGCTTAATGGATTTTAATGCAGCTTTTGGGGGTGTGAATACAGTCCAAAGTTGTTATTAGCAAGGCTGTTCTAATAGTATACACAGATGTTATCTCTTAGTCTTCCCCAAATCTGCTGTGAAAAATCTACATATACCAACTTAACTTTGAAATTGTTCATAAAGGCCCTGCGAGACTTTCCAAATCGGGCTCCTCAGCTCCAAACTTAGCATGGATGATAAATGACCATTTAGTTGCCAATATAGCACAATATTTCCATTTCCTGCCTTCCCGAAGGTATTGGAAAGGTTGTACGAAGTTCACACTCACAGTATGTGATCTCCAACAGGCTAACTTGAACCAAAACCTTTTCAATTAACTCAACACATTCCTGTATAAAGCCAGCCTACTTTAGGCTCTGGACAAATATGTCTTTATTGATTTTCTTGGCACAGATTCCTCCTGAAATTATAGTGGAATCTGTCCTTTCAGGTGATGTGGAAAAGTGGGCACTGTCCATGTATGGCAAATGTTGGGCGACAGAAGAATGACCAACATTTCACCCACGAAAAGTTCTAGATTTCACTTGATCTTTTCATTGCCTCTGAGAATGTTAGTGAAACCGGAAAGGAATGGGACAAACCCCATTGTAGTCCTGCCACCCCCTGCAAATCAAACTGTTTTCATGGTTTTTTATCCCTCTTATTCTCAGTCAAAAATGCATGCATTTTTCTTACATAATTTTAATTCCAGTGTAGGAGCCTTCAGAATCCAACTTTTTTTTTTTTTAGTTTAAGATTATAGTGGTAGGATTTCAGGAAATACTACCTAGTATAGTTCTTATGAACAAACACAGCAGAGTCACAGCAGAAACAGAAACTCATGTGTTGAGCTTTACGGGCCAGAACAACCCAGCATTTTTAAAGTCTAGAAAGCTGTCCGACTATCTTAGGTGGCTCGTTATTTCTGTTTGAAACCTCACTGAAAGGGAGGGAGACAGAAAAGGAGCTGGTGATGATTATCCCGTCATTTTGAGATCCAGGCTGCCTAGAGAAAGGAGCTCAGCACTGGCCAGTTGAGAAGCCCACCTTGGGCTTGGTACCATTCCAGTCAAAGGAAGCAAGACTGATACCAGTGACACAGCGGCTGACTAAAGAGCAAGCCTTTCTGAAATGGGAAGCTTCCAGGAAAGCTGCTCCTCTCTGTTAACTGGGTACCTTATGCTCTCTACAGTAAGGGTGGAGCTGTGTGATCCAGGCTCATTTTATGTGCTGTAAACAACAACAAATATAATAAGGAATGCTGCAGATAAAACCTGGGGTCAAATTACCAGAGTAACAAAATACTCAAGTAGGTTCCTACACAAAAAATGCATGCACATGTAAATTCAAAGCAATCGTCTGTTTCAGCTAAAATTCACTCTTTTTTTAATGTTTTTGGTTGTCTAACCCAGCGGTAGTTCCCTTAAGACATAAAAAGTAATTTCTAGAATTAGTTTAACAAAATTGGCAATATGAGAAAAATAATTAGACTCCAACTTTCTGAATTTTCTTCTTAAGCTTATGCCATTCAATCAATTTCCTCTTTATCTTTGTAAGATTTAATATCAAGCAATTCTTCAATTCCTTTTTTGGGTTTTGAGAAGACGTCTTACTATGTGGGTCAGTCTGGCTTCCAGGTCATGATTCTCTTGCCTCAATTGTCTGAGTAATAGAATTAAAAGCACACACAACTGCACTCAACTTGAAGCTACCTTTTCTGGTAATGCTTCCTGTCTGAAGCTGAGGATGGTGCTAGTGAGGATGGAGACGGCAGTTGTTACACTACAGTTATAAATAATGCCAGGAAGACCACATTTGGTAGGCATTACTAAAACAAACATAGTCTAAATACCAATTTTCCTCCACTTTAATTTTTTCAGATTTTAAATTTTATTTTATGTGTATTAATGTTTGTCTGTCTGTCTGTATGTGTACTGTGTGTGTGCTTGGTGCCGGTAGAGGGTATTAGATTCCTTGGAACTCAGTTTATAGACAGTTGTAAGCGAGCACGTGAGTCCTGGGAACAGAACCTGAGTCCTCTGCTAGAGCAATAGGTGCTCTTATGCACTGAGCCATTTCTCCAGCCCCTTTTTCTTCAGTTTTTATTAGAAAGTACAACTTGGTCATTTTATACTTACAAATTACTAGTTATGTTAATTTGCCAACTTGTTCTACTTAAAATCCTGACAGATAGAAATGCATCCACTTCTGGAAAGATATGCTAGCGCTACTTAACATAAAATTCTTACAGAGGTTCTGCATGTATCCCTAAGGAAGGCAGAATGTGAATTCCTCAGGGACTCTGGAAGAGTCTATCAAAACTGCAAAATTTCTTTGAAGCAGTTTTAATGTAAAAAGATCACAAACATTTGCATGTCTTTTCATAATGTCCTCTGACTAACTCTCTCCAGGTCCATCTCAGTTCCTTACCCCATTCCAACTTCACATCGTCGTCGTTCTCTTGAAAAGTAACTCACTGGGTCTTATCTGTACTACTCCAATGCGTGTGGCTATGGGGCTACCCATTAGAGCATGATTGTTCAAATGGGAGTCATACTTCTCAGGAAAGCTGACCCACTCTTCCCCAGTAGCCCTCAGCTGTCACTAGCGCCTCAGTCAGTGGCGGATGTTTGGGAGACTTTCCTCCTCCACACTGGGATGTTTAATGGTTTGATCTTGTGTGGGTTTTGTATGTGTAATCCCAACTGTTGTGAGTTCATGAGTGACTCAGCCTTGTCACCTTCAGGAGACACTATTTCATCAGCATCCTCCCCAACCCCTGGATCTTTCTGGCCCCTCTTCTGTGATGGTCCCTGAGCTTTGGGAAAGAGGGTGATAGAGATGTCCCATTTGTGGCTGAGCGTGCCAGAGAAATTTATTCATGGCTCTTTGATCAGTTATGAATTTCCACACTAACCACTGTCCACTATGCAAAGAAGCTTCCTTGACAAGATCTGGTATTTTTAAATGTGGAAATTATACAATGCACTTTGAAGTGAGGTTGTCTTGAAATCAAATTCATGCCTTCGCTACTTCGTCTTGTCACTTACCTTTGCTGAAACAATATATATATATATAGAAAGAGAGAGAGAGAGAAAAAGGAACACACACACACACACACACACACACACACTCACATATATATATATATATCACATGAAAAGTTTTTGTGAGGACTTGATAGGGTAATTTTATATAAAAACCTGAGCAAATGGAAGATCCCTTAATAATTCTTCTTATATACTTCCTTGTCCTGTGGTACAAATGGGCTACAGTCTGGGATTTCTGGGGCTTTGGGGCTCTCTGAGTTAGTCCCAGTTGGATATGGGAAGCATTCCAGTCATCTTCTGGTTGTATTCTCTTTGTTCTCTTTTGTAAATGTGTGAGTTGGAGTCTTTGTCATTTGGCAGTAGCTCAAATATCTGCACCATTTTCCACTGGGAAAAAATAACAAAAGCAATTGATATAAAAGAATTATCAACTTACATTTTTAAGGCATTAAATGTGTGATTTTAAAATTTCCAATATTCTAGGATTTTCTTTGATTGATGAATTTTCATACTGAGGTATTAAATGTTCCTTAGTTGAAAGAATTCTGATAATTTCTTCAGAAACTATACTTTATATGTACTGAATAGGGATTTAAAGGTTTGATTTATAGTCTGAAACATTGGAATACTGCAGTAAAGCCACAACTCCTGATAGTGCCATTCCCTTTGGGGGCCATTTTCTTTCAAACCACCACAAGCACCATGCCTGCCTGCCTGCTGCCTTGCTTCTGCCCATGATGATCATAGACTCTAACTCTCTGGGGAGATGAGCCCTAATATACCCCTTTATAAGTTGCCTTGGTTATGGTGTCTTTTCACAGGAAGTGGGCTACTGTTATTATACACCTGTTCATACTGTTTGTGGAGGAATGCAGACGATATCGGAGTTTTAGACTAGGAAAGTAGTTGGACGATATAAATGGGGCTTAATGGGCTACTCTAGTAAGAGCTTGAGCGACCAAAGTGCTGAGAGCAATGTGGACTATGGAGTCTCAGTTCAAGAGTTTTCGCAGAGGAGGACAATATTAGCAAGTGGGCTAGAGAACATTTCTTTGCTATTTGGAAAACGTGTGGAGCTGCTTCCCTCCTAATGCTGGAGTATTGACTGGCTTGAACTCATACAGGTCTTATCTAGATAACTACAACTGGGTCTGTGTATACAATATCTCTATCAGGTTCAGGAGATACTGTTTTGCAGCAGACTTCCCTGGGCTTGACTCTTCCAGGTTTTCTATCACCTCTTTTGCAATGGTCCCCAAGACTTCAGGACAGGGGCGTGCCACAGATGTTGTCTTGGTGACCAAGCCTGCCATTATAACATATTTTCTGCACTTTGTTTGACTAGTTGCAACACACAGGATTTTTAGGACAGTAAAAGTATTCCATTTGATACCACAGTGGTAGGCACACATCACTATCCATGAGTACAAACCTGTAGGCTGTACAATGCCGAGGCTGAATTCTAATATGAACAGTAGGTCTTCAGGTTTTTGATTACAGTATTATCCCTTCTCTTTCCTCCCTGCAAACCTTCCAGAGTAGCCCCTCCTGCTCTCTTTAAAATTCATGGTCTCTCTTTCTTTAATTGTTATATATTGTTGTGTGTATTTCTAAAGATATAAATACATGTTCAGCTGATGTATTGTTAATTGCATGTGTATGTTTTCGGGGCTACTTTTGGTACTGGATTGCCAATTTGTGTATTGTGCCCTAGGGAGGACTCTATTTCTTCTGCTCTCAGAATTTCTTAGTTGACTGTAGTACTTTGTCTATGGTTGAAGCCTCCTGGACTTTTCCCTATCCATGTTAGCACGTCTAATGGTGTTGTTTTTGTTCAGATCATGTTTAGGCCACCATGACGGTGAGAATTTTTGGGTGTAGTTTTAGATATTACTACAAGTTATGCTATCACCACAAATTTATAGTTCATTCCTTTGTCTCTTCCAACTTTCCTGCCGTGTTCTGCAATGATCCCTACGCTGTTTGGTGCAGGTGGTGTGTTATAGATGTATCAGTTGGGGCTGGGCTCTACAGCTCTGCACTTTGAGTGGTTTTGGTTTTCTGTAATGGTCTCCATCTGTTGCAAAGAGAAGTTTCTTTGATGAGGAATTACCCTTATTGTGGGTATAAGTATAAATATTTAGAATGTAGTTAAGGATTATGCTGATTTAGTGAAGTGGTAGTTGTAGGTTCACCTCCAAGATCTACAATTTTATTATCCTTGGGTAGTTGACCAGGTTTCCAGAACCAGGCATGATTTCTGACTTGCTGTGTAGGTCTTATATCCAATAAGAAAACTGTTGGTCATTGCCGAGGTATGCATATCACTATTGCACTACTAGGTAACTGTGGCATGCTGATCATTGCTTTGTTCGTAGATGTCATTGCTTGGCTGCTTCCCTCCATTGGGCTTTGGGTTTTAACCAGGCAATCATATGGGTTTATCAGTTGCAACAAATACAGTACTTTGATTTGTGATGTTGACAGTGGAGAAAGCTGTGCATGTGAATAAGGGTAATGTCCCCTTAACTATGCTATAAAACTAAAATTAGTGCTCTAAACTTATACGTACTGAAAAGACAGAAGTATTTCAGTAATATATTGACATCTCTAGTTTTCAAAGATTCTTCAAACATAATGTTGAAATAGACTCATATGTCCTGGAAGAAGGTACAAGTTTTTAGTTACTTTTCTATAATTACAGAAATTATAAGAAAAGGAATCTTTTGGTTCCATTCTGCTGTGCTGCTCTGTATAATGGGTCTGTATTTACCCTATACTCTTCTAAAATATCCTTTAGAGTATATCTGGTTTTGACTACGCTAGCCTTTAATTAGCGTGTCATGTAAAATGACAGGGTTTAGTGTTGTAATTCTGGAAATGTAAAGTCATTTGATGATAACCCTGAGACTTGATATCTGCTTCTATGTTACAGGTGCTCCTTAAGGGCATTTTCAGATTTGCTTTTCTATGACTTAGGCTGTGTATTCTAATATCAATAGTATCTGCCATGACCCAAATACTGCCAAGGCTGTGTCTTAACACTATAGAAGTTTATTTAGTTATTATCAAATGGTCCTATATGTATGCCCTTAACCTATGGTAATGATACAACTTTAGAACTGTGCACAATGCAGTCAATTAGAGTTTGTGTTAGTGGAGGTCCTGGTATCTTTAATTCAGGGTACCTAAGGTTGTCCTTTTGTCAATATCTAGCAAATGAAAGAGGAAAGTGTAGAACAGTTGGTAGAGCATGAGACTCTTAACCTCAGGGTCATGGGTTCGTGCCCCATTTTAGGCGCCAATTTGTTAGCGTACAAAAGAGTTCCACAATAGGCCAGAATGGAGTTTAACAAAGGTTTATTTATTTGGGGATAAACTCACAGAAAGGGTAATGATCTGTCGTCCTCTGCATGTACTGGAAACTGGAACTGAATTCAGCAGTGAAGATGTCCCCACACACTTTTCATCTGCGCCTGTAGTTTGTGAGGCCACACCCAAAGTGGGCTTGTATCTTAAAGTCTATTGGCTGAAGGAGTTCCCACAGCAGGAAAGAGCATAAAGAGTTTGGCAAGAAGGGCTGTAACTGCAAGTCATGACTATAATTGTTTAGTTTTTTTTTTTCCAAACAAGACCACTATTAGTCACAAGATGGGAAATGTGCTTTAGCTGGGTACTCAACCAAAGGGAAACCTGGGTATTGATAAGGAGTCTTTTCCATAGGTAATAATAATGCTTGCAATCAATATATTGGAACACTGGCTCTGTGTTATGGGCATTTACCTCATTTAATCCTTATATAAAACCTGATTGAGGGGCACATTTTTAGGCCTATTTTTCAGGTGAGAAAACTGAGGTTCAAATAGTCCAGAACATATTTTCCAAAGCTGTGCTCTCTGAAATTAATCTATTTGCCTCTAGAGCTATTCCTCTTCATCTCTCTATGGTTTTTACTGGCCCTTTATGATTGTTCTGTATTGAAGTACATTCTATTGAATTCTAACCTAGTGGAAACATGAATCATATAGTAAAAGGTTTTCTTTAGTTTTTTGGGTGTTTATATCATTTGATGGCTGGCTAGTCTCCCAGCTATATTTCAGGTCTCACCAGGTGAGCTTTCAAAAATGTGCGTAGATGAAATACACTGCCACTAGCAGATTCTTATCCACAGTTTCTCTTGGAATGTTGTCCACATGGGTATATGAAGTGTTTATGAACCTAGAGAATGATGATTGAAAATGAGGTTGGAAATCCCACAAGCTACTTCTCTGATGAGATTTCCAGTTCCCTTTGAGTCACATGAGGCACTGATCTAACTACACTCTCGTTGTACTGGGAACATTCTGCACTGGGTCTTGGCTATCATCAGAAGGGCTGGGAAGAGAAATATAATGGATGCAAATTAGCACAGATCTGTGGCCAAGGCTACAAGGAAGCCAGACTGCCTGAGGTCAAGAGACTTACAACTAAAAGTAATTGGCCTTTTCAGGTGCAAGATTCACAGGGGAGAAGCTCACACCTGGAAAGAGCAAGCAGAGAGCTATACACACAACAGAGCCCCTGTTCTGTGGGGATGCACACTGTCTGCCGACCATACTGACTGCTTGAAAGGTGGAGACCTGACTAAAGATTTTCAGATACTTTGTATGAGGAAGTCAGTGTTGGGAGAAAAGAAAGACACGAGGGTACAAAGCATGGGCATCACTTAAGGGTTTGACTTTCATTTTCTCTGTCGGGAATTATATAGCTCAACTTTCAAATTGGGAGGAAAAATAGTCTTTCTATCGTTTTCTGTGGCCTGGCTTGGATATGAAACTTGAGCCATTTCTCTATGCCCACATCCACATTTCTGCCTCCCCACAACCTCCATCAAGCAAGTTGTATGTGGTGCCAGTTCTAGTGGTGGGTGGGAATTTTGCAATAGAACTTGAAGTTTGAATGTGTGTGGTGTTTCCACACATACACAGTACAAGGGGTGTCAAAAAGCAGGGTATGTTGGTGCTGGTTAAGTAGCTTCATCTCAATGTCAGCTCTTTTGTCATATCTGCTATATCCATCTGCTGAGGAAAGGTTTTTGAGTAGTCAAGAGGGCTTGTAGCAAGGACTCTGGTATTGTGTTAGGCACAGGACGCAGAGATGAAATTCGTGGATAATCTTTCAGGACACTCACAGTCAGCTAAGAATATTGCTGAGTTGGTAGAGTACCTGTCTACCATGCACAAAGCCCTGAGTTAGATGCTAAGTGTTGCATAAAGCCAAGTGACATACACTAGGAATCCTACCTAGTATTTGGGAAGTAGAGGCAGCAGAATCAGATGTTCAATGTGATTCTTGGGTACATAGGGTATTTGATGGCAGTTTTTGTTGCATGAGGATAGAAGAAGAATTTCACTGTCTGAGGAAGAGCCCAGTGTAAGAATATCTAAGATAAAATAGGGAAAAAGGGCACTAGTATCCAAGGAGTTTGTCCTTAGGCGGTAAGGAATAGATTGTTCAAGAGATTAACACAGAGTGACATATGTTAATGACTCTTTAGTGTTATGCTTCAAACCCAAGCCTTATTGCAAATGGAGACTTTTCCTTTTTTAAAATTTTTAATATTTTATTTTAATATAAACGTTTGTCAGTTATAGACAAAGATAACTTACAAAGTGCATGCCATCCAGATGAACTTTGGTAATCAGAAATGGAAGTTTTCAAATAACAGCTCAGATAATGCACTATTTTCATGTAGAAGTAAGAGATCAGTGACACAGTCGGGTGTACTGTCGGGTGTTTAGAACGCCTACGGACGTACAGGACAAGGTAGTGGGTGTTGTCTCATTTAAATTATCTTCTTTTTTTGTTTTCTCAAGACAGGGTTTCTCTATAGCTTTGGAGCCTGTCCTGGAGCTAGCTCTTGTAGACTAGGCTGGGCTCAAACTCACAGAGATCCACCTGCCTCTGCCTCCTAAGTGCTGGGATCAAAGGTGTGTGCCGTCACCGCCTGGCTAAGTTAACTTCTTAACAGCTGTTTTTCTCCCTGGATGAAGAGCAGAAGTTTTCCTTGTCTCACCAGTTAATATAAACCCTGCTCTTTTCCATACATCAATGAAGTCAATTTTGGGGCACTAATAAACCTTCCCTAGCAGGTAGTCTGCCTATGTGTGATGTTAGGTTTGACAAGATATTAGATATATTTTTGAGACAAGTACGTTTGACTGTGGATTTCAGTTTTGTGTGGAGTAGGGTGAATGCTTTTGCCGATCCCAATATTACCTATTATTTCCCTATTTACATCCCTTCTCGTGTATAATTATACTAGCTCTTCCTTTGTATAAAGAGCTAATACTATCTCTAAAGTGCTCAGTTTTCAGAACATCAAAACTACTTAGCAAGAACAATAGAGAAAAATAAACTTGACTTTGTCTTGAGTGGAACTGATCAGAGCCAAGCCTCAAATAGTTTTGGCCACGTCCTGCTTGCTGATGAGGATGTCTAGCAGACTCAGTTTGACTTTTATGTGCTTGTATTCAAAGTACTCAGCCTGTCTTCCTTCTGTGGACTTCTTCCTGTCTGTTTGAACAACTGTTCTTCAGATTCTCGCAGGGCTTTCTGTAGCCTCTTCTTCTCAGCCCTAGTTTCTCAGAGATGGTCAAGGACTGGCATAACGGCCTCTAGTAAGATGGACATAGAGATATCTGGTTGCTTCCCCTCTTTCGTTTCATCTGGTAGGAGGGTCCTCGTAGGCTCTGTCTCAGAGTAGGTGAGGTGATCACCAACAGGAAGGCGGGACACTGGATCTCGTAAAGAAGGTTGTTGGCCTCTCTGTGGACAGTCCTCTTCAGAGTCCTTTTCCTCAGTCATTGGGATCAGGGATGGTGTTGACAAGATTTGCTTGATAATCCTGCATCGGTCATAAAGAGGCTTTATGAGGTTCTTGCCTTGCTTAGTTACCTTGACATCACTCTGGGAAGGGGTCTGGTCTCTCTTCTCCATCACCACAGCATCTGAAGTCTCCTCTCCAGGGGAGCTTGGCTCAAGACCCAGAGCTTCTAACTTGCCATTTTCTCTGGGCACTGGAGGCTGTCCACAGGGTGGGTTTCTCCGGGGGATTTGGGAGTACTCCCTTGTTCTTCCGACAGCTTCAGCTATAGTTCTTTGAGCCGTTTGCATCCCTTAGCCAAATCATTCATCCACTTCAGAACCTCGGGATTTGAAGTCTTGTCTCCGTGTGAGGGCCGATACTTCTTTTCTTGCTCAAAATTTTCTTCAAATTTCTGAATCCTCCTCTTAAGGCCCTGGATCTGCTTTGTGAGCTGTGTAGTGGGCTGGGGCTCCTTGCCATCCCCACCACTGCGCTGAGAAGAGCTTCGTGGCATTATAAACTGCTGGCTGCTGGGTGGAGAAAATGGAGGCTTTTCATCCTGCCCAGTTCTGCAACTGCTTTTAAAATAACCACTCAGAGACTTAATATTAAATATAAGTGTTTGCCTGGTGGCTCAGGCTTATTACTAGCTAGCTCTTACGTTTAAATTAATCCACCTCTATTAATCTAAGCTTAGCTACCAGGCTGTGGCGTTACTGATCTGCCAGCATGTCGTTCCATGGGAGGTTGGCTGATAGATCTCAGATTCGACCCCCTTTTTTTTTTTTCCTGTCTCTCTGTTTGGATTTCCCGCATGATTCTCTCCTGCCTTGCCATAGGCCAAAGCAACTTTATTTATCAACCAATGAGAGCAGCACATATTCACAGTGTACAGGATCCCATAACACCTTACCACCAACTCCCAAGCAAATCTATAAACATAGTATTTTATACACTTAGAAAATGAGTTTCTTCTCTTTTCTTTACCAAGAGATGTTTTTCATTTATTTTATAAACTTGTTCCAGGAGTTGTCTCTGACTCTTTTACTGGCTTTTGAGACTGTACTCCTGGTATTGGGTCGCTTTGCTCAACCTTAATACATGGAAAGGTGCTTAGTATTACTGAAATTTGATATGCCATATTTTGTTGATATCCATGAGAGACCTGCCCTTTCCTGCATAGAAATGGAGGATTGAATTGGAGGTGGTACTAGGGAGTGTGAGTGAGGGACTGGAAGGAGAGGAGGGAGGGGAAACTGGCTGAGATATAAAATAAAAAAAATCTAAAAAAAATTAAAAAAATAAACTTGTTCCATGAACCAGTTACTGTGAAAGGCCTATAGAGTTACCAAATAAATATGGGCAAAGTGTAGTTGGAAGCTTTCCTCTGTGCCATCTGGTCCACTGGACCAGTTTCTCTCCTGCCTTATGGTCACTGTAGCCACTTATAAATAATCACTCAGAGGCTTAATATTAATTATAATTGCTTGACTGATGGCTCAGGCTTATTACTAACTTGCTCTTACATATAAATTAATCCATTTCTAATGATCTGTATATTGCCGCATGCCTCATGGCTTACTGATAATGCTCTGGCATCTTACTTCTCTGGCAGCTGCTGGAGTCTCCCCAATTCCACCTTCTTTCTCCCTGTCTCTCTGCTTGGATTTTCCACCTAAGTACATTCTGCCCTGCCATAGGCCAAAGAAGATTCTTTATTAACCAATGGTAATAAAACATATTCTCAGCATACAGATGGGAATCCCAGATCAGCAAGGTATCATGGGAACCCAGAGATGCTCTACCCTAAGGACAGGCAAAGAAAAGATTTGTCTTCTAGACAGTGCACACAATTCTGACAATTTTTGTTAGATAACCTTGCATGAGACACTGGAGACAAGACAATATGGGGTTAGTGATGTACCACATGTTGACCAGGACTACTTAATAGTTCATATCTTTTGTCCTTTCTATAAATCTAAGTCTCATGTCAGAATCCCAAAGATGAATTTGAGGGGTGGTCACTGGACTTTTTTGTCTTCTCAGTGTGGATACATTGAATAAATCTCCCTTTCATAATGTTCACAATTACTTGCTTGTTTAATTGGCTCATTGTGGGCAAATGGATGAACTTGGCTTATTAAATCTGAACCCAGGCTTTAACTCTAACACTAGTTATAGCTCTAATAAATTTATTAATATGAAGGTAACACAGATCCTTTCTGTGAAGAATTGGAGTCAAAGACAAAGTCAAAGGGAGGGGAGGAGAAACTTTTACTCAGACATACTCCTCATTGTATCTGTATTATATATAGGTGTGTACACATGTGTATGTGTGTGTCTACATATACACTAGAGAAAGAACTCAGTGTCTCATGCATGGTAGGCATGTGCTCTAACATTGAGTTATTTACCCAATCAAGCCCACATTTATATTTGAAAACTGATTTATTCTACATAATAATATGCTATAGTCAATTTCTCTGGCATGCAACAACCTTTAAGACAGTAGTGTAGAGGTCATAGCCATGCTGGCTTTAAGTCTGCCCATCATTATTCAGAAAAGTGTAGCTTTTCCCCTTCTATCTCTTTTTTAAAGGGCTTTCCTTAACCCTTTGGGCTTTCACCCCAAGTTTTGGGCTTCTTATTATTTCCCTAAAGGCCCCTTCCCTACAATGTGGATTCTTTCCTGTCAAGTGTCTGACCTCCAGGCCAGGTTAAACAGTGGGGTCTTTTTTTAACTTCTCGTCTCCATTCTCCTCTTCTGGGCAGCTGCTGAGATTTTACAGCTTTCCCGACATGGGCCTTTCCTTTTAAACTCTAATAAAATTGTCCTTGAGCTTTAAAACAATAACCATTACCACTGTGGTTATTGGGAACAGTATAGTACCTAGTGAATGTATTGAAGTGAGCTCCTCTTGCTATTTGTTTAGACAGTTTACATTCGTTCAAATACATAAACAGAGCTGTGTTTAAGATCTTCTAGCAGACTTTATGGCTCAGGAGTTAAGATGATTAGGTTTTGGTCCTGCTTCTCTCACTTACAAGCTTATAAACTTCAGCGAATGATTTAGCAACTATGTGCCTCTATAGAAAATGAGAATACAATATTATACTACCAGTCTTGGGAAGTTAGGATGATTAGATGAGGTAATGCATATAATATTTTTCGATATGGCTTGATATCTATCTAGTAACTGCTTGTTCTACATTTAGCATTGTTAATTGTATAAGCTAAATGATAGGGCCACAGGACGGGCATGTTGCTCAACAGAAGGGGAACAGTAATTTCCACTTTTAGCAGTTGTAGGGTATGATATGGATGGGTTGCTTTCTCTGAAGATGGAACTGGGAGCCTTCTACATGCTCTATAAGGAGCCCTTTACACACACCCTTTAAGGAAGCCCAGTAAATGGGTTTCTTGCTTCTGCAAGTTGGATTTTCATTGCAATTAAGCTTTGGTTTGTCATTGGTGTCTGGTAAGGAACAGGTAGACATTTTATACAAAGAGTTTCCAAAACTTCTTTCTTTATATACAAATCCTTCAAGAACAAGAATCATTTCTGAGCCCCCAGCACTTATTCAATGCCTGTACAGGCAAGGGTTGCTTTTTACATATTTGTTCAAATAATGACCAACACCTATAGTGGGTATTTTTGCTTTAAAAACATCTCTTACTTTTGAGCAAACACTTTCTCTGAGTTTTTTATTTGAATTTTAAATTTGTATATTTCATTAGTTTAGTATTTATTTCTCTGATTAATGAGAGTGTTTTCCTAATATTTATTAGATAGCAGTGTATTTTTTCTTTTGCAAATTGCCTGGTTTTTATTTGATTACTTTTCTTCATTACTGATTATAAGCACCTTCTTAATCTTGAGTTTGTCGTTTGCTTCTTAATTTTGTGTGTGGTATTATTTTTATAAGTAAACTATTGTAAAATTAAAATTATATAGTCAAGTTTTAATTTTTATCTTTGTAGTTTTGTATTTGGTGCTAGACAGCAAATACCTTTTTAATTCTAAGATTGAATTTTCTTCTAGTTTTTAATGTTTTGAAAGACAGTATTAGGATTGAATCTCTTACATGCTAGACAAGTACTCTACAAATGATCTACACCCCAGCCACTGGCTTCAACATTTTTTTTTAATTTATTAGATTAAACAAATACCAATCCAAATTCCCACTCCTTTCTCCCCTCCTCCCATTCCCTCCACACATCCTCTCACCCCACCTCCATCTAATCCTGAGAGAGGGTAAGGTGCATTGCTTTGTGGAAGGTTTAAGGCCCTCCCTACTACATCCAGGCTGAACAAGGTACACATCCAAAGAGAATGGGATCCCAAAATGGCTTCAACATTTATATTTAACTGTTCATTCATCTGAAATTCATTTGGGCTCAATTTCTCCTTAAATAGCTGACAACTGCCTCATCATTTCCATTTTTATACAATTGTCATATCTCCTTTATTGTATACGAAGTTTGTTTGTTCATTAGTTGCAGTTTCTGTGTTCGCTGTCCAAATTCAGTGGTATTTTTAAATTACCAATAATTACTGTTGTTTCAAAAAACATTTAGGCTGGGTGTTGTGACATATGCCTTTAATTCTAGCACAAGGGAGGCAGAGGCAGGCAGATCTGTGAGTTCCAGGCCAGCCTAATCTACATAGTGAATTCCAGGACAGTCAGAGTTATGAAGACTGACCCTATCTCTCAAAGAAAAAAAATTTACATATCTGCCTGAATAATTTCTTTATAACTGGTCTTATGTTGGAAATGTATCCTGATTGTGAAATGGATGAGTAAATATACAGATCATCTTATGTATTCATCTTATGAGATTCAGAATTATCATAATATCTTTTTGTCATCTGACATTTTCTAGAAAGTCAAAAGGCTTTTGACTTTCAAAAGGCTTTTGAACTCTTAAAAGGCTGCTACAACTTGACTTTAAGCAACCAGGTGGCTAGTTAGTGGCAAAGCTATAGAAGAAACTAGGGTTTTCCTAGATGACATGACTTCATGCCATCCGCACACAAGAGATGGGAATATATTAAGACCCAATTATCCATGATAGCATTTAACATATATATTTTGACACTGAATTCTTCTCAAATTCATTTATTTTTCCTTTCTCTTTCTTATACCCTAATTTAAAGTTCTAAACAAACCTCTTTCTGCCCCATCACAGACTTTATAAATATCAATGTTGTATGTAGTACATAGTATTTTACCAGAAAACTACAATAAGATAAATTTAGACTATGGTTTGAGCATATAATTACAGCATGTCATAAAACAAAAAGAGTTAAAAATACTAACTTAAGCCCATAGCAATAAATACTGTAAAAGATACTCATTCCTTTATGGAATCCCAAAAGAATTTGCAAAAATCTCTTTGTGTGTGTGTGTGTGTGTGTGTGTGTGTGTGTGTGTGTGTGTGTGTGAATTTCGTTTGGGATTGAAGTATAGAATTGTGAAGCTGAGATGTGCTTTTGAATATTCTCAAACTATACCTTTTAAAACAAATGTTAGCAGCCAGGAATCTAGATTATATGGCAGTACTTGGAATAGATATGGAGCCTATCATATTTAGCTTACTTGGCCTAAATCAGTTCCAACTAGCAAAGGCCAAAAATTATGTTCACCTCAAATATACATGTTGGTCTCCGGAGAAATGTTGGGACTGTAACATTTACTACTCTGAGCACCAGAGGTATGGTAATGGTCCAACAACCTGCAGATTCAGAAATAATGATCGTTCGTGGAGGTTCCTGCCAAAACCTTCATATTGAACCAGCAGAGACCCTGCAAAGTTGAGACTTAATTATGCAGGCAGGATTCCAATCGGTATAGAGATTTGAAAAGGGATGGGGACCCCATGATTCTTTTCTTGTTTGAAAAGGTTTGACATAGAAGCAGACATCAGCATTCAAGAATGTTTCATATCTCATCACAAAGGGAACTGTTTCTAGGAATGGCTGAAGGAGACTTCTGCCAGTTATGGAAAAGAAATTGCCTTAGCGTAAGTGAGTCATGCACCGCTGAGTCTCTACTATTGAGTTATATTAAAATGTTATGCTCTTCACCTTTATCAGTAAAGAACGGAACAACTTTTTGGCTATGTGCCACGCCATTAGGTATAAAGAAGCTCGTGGATTTGGCGTTGGGCTTTCAGGTGCTATGGAAAGATACTGAGAAAAACAGGGATTTAGTACCATTCAGCCACTGTATATTTGGGTAAATTTTTCTTCATCTTTGGGTCTCAGCTTTCCTAAATGTTACCCTTTCTGACAAATAAAGTGTTTAACTTGAATATAAAAGTTAAGGCGTGGTGCAGGAAAGCACAAATATTTTGTCTCTTCTACACATATACACTGGACCTAGAATCTCTATTCTATTTGAACCTTTGCTCAATAAGGGAATGTCTCATTTGCAGATACTATAGAGTCACAGTAGATCATATAGGCGCGTGCGCGTGCATGCGTGCGTGCGTGCGTGTGTGTGTGTGTGTGTGTGTGTGTGTGTGTGTGTGATAGAAGGGGACAGCGAGGATGAATATGGTCAAAGCATGTGACATATTTGTATAAAATGTCTTTATGAAACTCATCACAGTGTGCAATGAATGTATGCCAATCAAAGAAAAAATTAAGTGATCTTTACAAGAGAATTATAGTTAGGAAGTCATAAAAGTTATGAGGGTGTTCTTGAGTTCATAAAAGTGAACAGTTGTATTACAGTAGTTACATTTTTATTGATGCCTTTCTACATGTGGTGTGTGTAGACACATGCACATAGACAAATGTGAAATTTGATGACAAATATATAAAGTATTCAGCAATCACTGACACCATGACCATTTTCTTATTTTGGTAACTTTGATGGTGGTTTTTCACACGGAAAAGGTGTTAATAGACAGGTGTAACTGGAAGGTTTCTAACATGTATGAAGTTTTGCCAGTGTTATAGACACAAGGATTTGCTAAGGTTAGAGCATATTTACTTTTTAGCCATCTTTAGTAACGGAAGCCTATAATTTTCCTGTTTATTGGTGAATTTATTCTTTTTAAAATATCATAATTTAAAAAAAACCAGAAATGTGCCTAGATTTTTAGGGACTTGAAAATAACCTGGACTTTTGATCTTTCTCTGGCATCTCAGTCTTCATGAGCAGCAGATTATCTGTTTTCCTACATAGTCTATAAACTTTACCTGAAAATCCAGTATGGAAAACAACTGTTTTGCACCCTGTGAGTGTGGTAATGTTCTTAAAAAGTTAAGATATTATTTACTTTATAATCACACTTCTGATTTTAAATGGGATCTTCAATGGCTAATCTGCCTATAATTTTCCACATATTTTAATCTACAGATGGCTAATTTAAATTCCATATATAAAAAATGAAAGCAAAGATTCATTATCTTGGCATAACCAATAATCTTTTCTGCAATTAGATTGTACTTACAAGACTATTTCCATTTATAGTTATTTTTATATAATGAAAGAAGAAAACACAGTAATGTATTGGTAAGCTCTAATGTCTACATAAAATAGGTGACCTAGCTTAAAGTGGAACTTTTATATAGTAGAGTAGGTCACAGAAAGGTTAATATGGAATTCAAAAAGCATCTTTAACTTGTAGAAACACTTAACCCTTGACCGATAACATTCATTGTATTCCCTACAAAACTCTAGAAAGAAATTTCAGTACACTTTTTCAGTTCTAAAATATATATCTTCTAAATCAAAGTTTACCTTAATGTGTTTTCTAAAAGTTCAAAATTTCTGAAAGGCCCTTAATGAAAATCATTAGCTTCTTTCTCCAACTCTGCTCTATCAGGTTTCTTAGTATCAAGCTGTACTGTTTGGTATCAGTCTGTTGCTTTGGCTATTTTGCTTCAATTCTTCAAATTTTTAAAATCTTCACTGGCCCCTCTGAATCCCCCTGCCCTTCACCACCGTCTGATGTTTTGGGGCTGAGCTTTACCTACTATTCTGTAGAGTTTTCTTTCCTCTGGTTCTTATGTCTTCTGCATTCTTGCTTTGTACCTTCATTGCAAAGCATCTTGAAGTGGAAAGGGAGAACCATGGTACACCGGAAACAGTCTTTGCCACACATTGACTTAAGTATGGTAAGTTCTATTTTGAGAATGCTTTCTACTCTGAAATTTGCAATGTTCTTTTGTTGTCCAAAATCAGTCACCATTCTCTACCCTTTTAGATGAATTTGAATATATAAACACTGCAGTTTAGTGGTCCGCTTGTATGCTAGTGTTTTTAATGTTTACTATAATGTAGTAACTAGTACAAAACATAGCCACTTTAAACAGAAAGCACTTCCACTGTCCCAAGGTTCTGTGAATGACCTGGTTTCTACTCCATGAGGTCCCAGGGACTGAACTCAGATTATTGGGCCTGGAAGAAGTCACCTTTACCAACTGAGCCGTCCTACTCGTCCTATAATGTAGCATGCTTTCCAATAGGTCTTAATAATAAAAGCCCAAAGTCAGATACAGGGGAAAGTACTGAGTGATCAGAACGATGAAGGAACCAGACCACTACCACCTTACCTCTCAACTTCCCAGCAGAAAATAGACTGAGTTCCTGTTTCCTCCTGCCTCTCTCTGCCAAGCCATATTACTTCCTGTCTCTCTGTACAGACCTCCAGACCGCTATGCTTAACTATTGGCTAGCTCCGCCCTCTGATCTTCAGGCAAGCTTTATTTGTACAAATAAGATATCACCACACTATAATGTGTTTTGATCATACCAACCCTCCAATTTCTCCTTCAATTCCTCTAAGAATCTCAGCATTCCAGCCCTCCCAAATTCACATTATCTTTTTGTAGTCCCTTGAGTACCATCAGTGCTAACCTTTGGGTGTTTGTATCACAATTCACTGGAGCATGGGCATCCTAACAGGGGCCACTTTTCTGAAGAAAACTGACTCTCTTTACCCCAACAATGTTCAGTCTCCAATAACTCCTCAGCTAGGAAGAAATAGGACTTCGTGAACTCCTCTTGATCTTTGCTGGAATGTTGCTTGGCTTGATTTGGGGTAAGTTGTGTGCAGGGGCTTCTCACAGCCACGATGAATTCATAAGTGCAATGGCCCTGACATGTCCAGAAGATGCTGTTTCTCACCTGTCACCTATGTAACCTCTCATTCTCAAAGTGGATTACCTAAATTATAGTATTTGAATGTACAAATTCAAACAAAATGTCTGTGAATGGTGATTAATACTTGTGGTGATATTTTGTTTGTGATCTAACAAGTAAGGCTTACCTGAAGTCCAGGCAGTGGTGGCATCACCTTTAATCACAGCACTCAGGAGGCAGAGGCAGACAGATCTCTGTGAGTTCAAGGTCACCCTGGTCTACACGAGACAGATCCAGTCTGAAAGAGAAACAGAGCCAGGCTGTGGTGGCTCACACCTTTAATCCCAGTACTTGGGAGTCACATGCCTTTAATCCCAGCACAAGGGAGGTGGAGACAGGAAGGGATATGGCTGGGCAGAGATAGGAATATAAGGCAGGAGGAGACAGGAGCTCAAGGCATTCAGTCTGAGGACTTGTAGAGACAGGATACCCCACTCATTCTGAGGATTTCAAAGAGCCAACCAGAAGGATGGAGATAACTAACCCTGTGGAATGGAATCAACTGTCCAGAAGTAAACCCATACCTCTATGGCCAATTTTGACAAGGGTACTTACTGTCTTAATTACTTTCCTATTGCTGTGCTAGGACACCATGACCAAAGTAACTTATAGGAGACAGATTTATTGGCCTTACAGTTTCAGAGGGTAAGCTTATGACCAATATTATAGGGAGCATGATGACAGGCAGGCATGGTGCTGGAGCATCTGGCACTCAAGGAATGATAGATATCATTTGTTCACATGTTTAATAAAGGATGTAAACATAGGGGGTTGAAGAGATGACCCAGTGCATAAGAGTATTTGCCGCTCTTACTGATGACTCAGGTTCGGTTAACAGCATCCATGTGGTCGTTCATAGCCACCTGCAACCCCAGTTCCAGGGGATCTCCTACTTATTTCTGGTTTCCAAGGGTGCTGCATAAATGTTGTGCACTTACATACAAACAAACAAAACACTCATACACATAATACAAAATTAAAGTAAGTCTTTGTTGAATGGAACTGTTCGTAGGATGTAGAAAGATCACTCACAGTACAATAATAAAATAACAACTCCCATTAAACACAGGCAAATGCATCAAGTGGACATTTCTCCAGGAAAGATGCTTACTATTGTTACTTCAAACCATAATGAAATATCACATTATATTTAAATGGAGAAAGTAGTACTGATAAGCATGTGGGAAAACTGCCCCCCCCATGTACATGGCTGGTGGGCATTTAAAGTGGTACAACTTCCAATGGAAACATCAGCCCTTCTTCCAAAAACTAGCATAGCGTTAACACTATAAGCTCATAGTTACGCTCACAGTATCTCACCTATGAGATCTGAAAGCATGTTCTGCAAAAACTTGCACATTAGGAAGCAGATATTACTTATAATAAAAAAATAGGGCAAATAAAATGTCTTCCGCTGTTTCATTGTTAAACAAAATGTTGTTTAGCCATACAATGGAGTATTGCTGAGCCATTAAAAGTCATTATGTCTTCATATTCATGTATGCCACAGCACAGACAAAACTGTAAAACATTATACTAGCAGAAGGAAGTGCAAAATGACCATATTATAATCCCATTAATAGGAAGTCTCAGAACAGAAAAAATATAGAATTACAAGGTAGTTTAGTGGCTGCTTACAATGGCTATTGAGCTGGGAGAGAGTGTGAGGATTCAAAGACATTTTTAGGGTGAAGAAAACATTCTAGAAGAAATCGCCATAAGTAGTTCATATCTGTGAATATGCTAAAGGCATTGAGTTGTATATTTTAAATGGATGGGTTACACTGTGTCTGAATTATACTGTAATAAAGTGTTAAAAATAAGAAGTGGGCCAGAGAGGTAACTTTATCCAGGAAGTGGCTGGGCTATTCGAGAAGTCACTAAGGTACAGCAAAAGAGAGAATCATCTCTGAGAACACACGTAGTTAAGAGTGCCTCCACAGTTTGTAACTGAGCAACTGTGCATCATCTCTCCAATCTTCTCTCCTTGCATTTGGCCCCAGAGGTACCAGCATGTGAATATTTGAGGCTGGAGTGTATCCAGCAGAGGGAACACTGTGCATGAAGCCACAGATGAGAATGTACATGCCGTTGGTACGCAGCAGAATGAGTGAAGGTGATAACGGTAAGGAGACAGAGTGAGGAAGGCCAGTGAAGTCACATAGAACAATGATCAGAGAGTATTTCCAGTATGTATCCAAGCTGTTACAATTGCATATAATCCGCATAATGGCAAATATGGGCCAGACCAGATCCTAACCAGCAAAATGTAAATTGATATCTTCAATCTTTAAAATCTTGCTTGGCACAATGACTTGCTTTGTCCAACGGGGCATTAACAAACATGGCACAAGCAATAGTTTGAAACACATGTGTGCACTGGGTTTTGCTTACTTGTTGTTCTTGGAATCTCAGATTAGTATGGTAGATGATTAGAGATACATGAACCGGTTGCCTCTGTTAAGTTCATTGACACTCAAGCAATCCCTAGAGATTTGAGGCCCCTGAGTAAACTGCAGATACGTGTACCAGTTCGGCCCAGATCAGCAAAAGAACCATGCAGCAGAACCCAGTCTATATTACTGACACGCAGAACTCTGAAAGAAACAGCTGGGTTTCCAAACATTGCGTTTGGGGGCAGCTGGTTACATTCTAAATCTAATAATGCATATTAAAAAGAGTTCTCGGGCGCACCTTTTCTCTATGCTTAAAGCTAAAGAGGCAGGAGTACTTCTCAGGTTTACATGTCCTATAAAGTCCAGCTCATAGGATTTGGGGTTTAACCCTCAGCTAATAATAATGGATGGGCATTTTATTGGCGCATTTTCTGTGTTGAGCAGTTTCCTTGGCAACCAAACATATCCTGACTCTGAAGCAGCAGCAGTGGTATGTGAATTAGTCTGTCCCCTAGGAGGGGGTAGATTTAATCGTGAAAATGACATCAGCTAGCATTTCATGAGCTCTTGGTACAGCCTGGGCACCTGCATTCACATTATTTCACTGAATCCTCATCAACTACCTTGTTTCCATGTCCGGGCTGGAGTTCAGGCAAGCAGAGTGACTTGTCCAAGCTTGCCTAGTCAATAGGCAGGAGGGTCAGGATCTAATTCTTGACCTGCCTGCCTCAGTTCCCCAAAAGCATTAGTCTAATGCCAAGTAGATACTGAAACATGCTAAGCTAACCCAGAAGCTTGCAATAGTGACTTTATTATTATTATTATTATTATTATTATTATTATTACTGAGGTTAATCAGGCACCTCAAGACAAGTCTGAACTGTCCACTGCGGTTCAACCCATGCCTTGTTCTCTTCCTTCATACCATCATTCCATCTGCAGCTGTAGAACAGCTGGCTTAACCCTTTCCTTCCATCTCAGGGGAAAGGAGGGACCAGAGGCTGCTCCTGGAGAGGCCTGGCAATACTTTTACTCTTCATTAAAAGTTTATGTGCATTATACACTTCATTATATTCAATTGGGTTTCTTATATGGCACTCCAGTGCATAAATGACTCCCTGGACACATTTGTGCATTTCCATTGTTAGAATGTAAAGCCTGGCCAAGGCACAAAGCAAGCATGGTTTGAACTATTCAATTATTTCTGGTGCACTAACCAAATCCAGGAGAGTCTTTACTCTCTACTCTCCACAGGATTGCTGGCTGGACAGCCTCTCTATTCTATTGGTCAAAACCTTTCTGTTGTGAATCTGAATAGTGAGGAAAATAGAAAAGAACTCTGGCAAGAAATGACTCCGCTTTCCAATTGATTGAGAATTGGCTTATGCTGATTACTGTTTGTGAGCTAGCTCCTTTCTTTCTTTCTTTCTTTCTTTCTTTCTTTCTTTCTTTCTTTCTTCCTTCCTTCCTTCCTTTTTCCTTCCTTCCTTCCTTCCTTCCTTCCTTCCTTCTTTCTTTATTGGTTTTTCGAAACAGGGTTTCTCTGTGTAGCTTTGGTGGCTGTCCTGGAACTAGCTCTTGTAGACCAGGCTGGCCTCAAACTCACAGAGATCCACCTGTTTCTGTCTCCTGAGTGCTGAGATTCAAGCCATGCACCACCACCCCCTGGCTATTTTATTTTATTTTATTTTATTTTATTTTATGTGTAGTGTATGTACTTATTTGTATAGATATAAACACATCTATACAAATAGATGTTGTTGATCTAGGTTATTCAGATTAATAGAATGTAAATGGTCACCTGGGAACCTACATATTTAAGATGGCAGTGCCTCTGTGAGCCTGGTACCCTGAGTGGAAAATGGTTTATTTGTTCAGCTCTTGTGGTGTTCAGTATTTCTATGTGCACAACAAATAAGCTATGTGATTTGAACCATTAGTTACTTTAAAGATGGCTTTTATAGTAAACCACCTTTAAAGGAGGTGGTTATAGCAGCTAGGCCACCCTTACTGGTGCCCTTTCACAATTGCCTGTGAGTATACTATGTTGATTGTGGCCTATTTTTTTTTTTATCTTCTCACCGCTCCCCCGCCCCCAAAGGTCCTCGTTGCATCTGTCCTGGACTTCAGAGCAGCCTTCTTTTGCAATTCTTTCCTTTTTGCCTCTTGCCCTCTTGGTTAATTGGTTAACACGTTTTGGAGGCAAATCCACTTTGGACTAGAGGAGTAACATGAGAGCAGGAGCTGCTGCCTTGAGAGTGAACTCTTCCAGTGGTGAGCCCCGTGCTCTTCCCCTGCGAGCTGCAGCCTTGAGAGTGAACTTTTCCAGTGGTAAGTGCCCTCCGGGTGCTCTTCCCCTGCTGGCCACCTCCACATTTGATCTCTGCTCAGGGTAGTCTAAAAAGTCCAAAGAGCTGGGACCCAGCTGGAATTGTTTAACTTTTCTCTATTTTAGGGACCTAGGTTTTTCCACAGGTGAGAAACAGATACAATGAAGTTGGAGAGAATATTTAGGAATCCCTTTAAAGCCCCACCTAAGCCTGTGGCAAGAAAGTAATACCAAGGCTGCTTAAGATGGTTCAGGGTCCAGAGACTAAACGCTGATGTTTGGAATTGGATTCTCTCAGGGGACTGCTACTGTTGTTATTTATTTTGTGAGCTCTAAAGCATCTTCTTCTCCTACACTTTTGCCTGAAGTGGTTCAGGGCTTTTTTGAGGGGGTGGTTCTTAGCTCTGCGAGAGAGTTTTGATTCTCCTATTTTAATTTCTCCCAGACAAGGACAGGCTGGTAATGGGCACAATACCCGAGCTTCAGTCACGGCAGGATGCTCCGATAAGGTCTCTGTGTCCTTCTGAAACGTCTACCTTTGTGAATTTATTGTAGACTTGCAACTATCCTGGCAGGAGGGAAGATGTTTTAGGGGGACACTTATGCCCCTTCCTTTGGGTATCAGATCGACACAAGAGACCCTGAGAAACTGGAATTTTCCCAGGAATCTTGTGGTGGAAGAAGAAAGAGGGTGCAGGCTCTGGAGATAGGCAGGGCAGGACCTTGTCTCCTGAAAGAGATTTCACACAACTCTGGCTATTCGCAGGGAAGAATGGAGTCAAGACATTTATGGGTCGATGGTGTGCATGACAGCAGTTTGACTCGGATGGCCTAGTTATACAAATCTCTCATCTTCTATTTAGTTATTAGACAAGGTCTCACTAAGGAGCACCAGCTGACCTGGAACTCAGAGCTCCACCTGTATCTGCCTCTTAAGGGGTGGAATCAAAGAAAGTTGTGTGTCACCCTGTCCAGATTTGCCTTCTCTTTAAACCTAAATTTCATGTCAGTAACCTTGTGATGGATGTGTAGGGTGCTGGTCACCAGGCCCCCTTTCTTTGTTTCTTTTCTCAATGTGGTCACAATGCTTGAGTCTCCTTTCTCTGTTCTTCACGATTATTTGTCTCTTTAATCGGCTTATTGAGGATGGGCAGCTGTGCCTAGCTTGTTAGGACTGCTAGAACCCAAACTCCGATCAAACAATTCCAGTAACAAATAGGTGCCGGGGCAGGCTTAGTTAGAAGCAGACATTGGGGCTCCAGAAAAAGTCCCCTAAAGTATAGTAACATGGCATGCTGAATCCGTTAACCTGAAAGTCATTGGTAGATCCCCAGAAGAGCTCACTGACCTGGTTCCTCCTGTCCTCTCCTCTCACTTCTTTCTTGGAGTTCCATAGATACTAGCAGTTCTCTTCCCTGAAGCAAGCCATAGAAATTGTAACATTTCTCCCAGAAAACATAACCATAAAGTCTGGAAATTTAAGTTTTACCTACCTTTTCAAGGCAGGAGCCATCCATAAAGAAATTCTGTAGGCTAGGTGTGATTGCTCACATTTGTAATTCCAGCACTTGGGTGCTGAGGCAGCAGGATTGCTGGGAGTTCAGAATTACAATGAGTTACAGGTCAGTATGGGTTACAGTGTAAGAACCCATTTCACCAATAGCCTTCCAAAGCAGAGATTCTCTAGCATATCTTGTCTGGTCTTCAGTCTTAGATCCTTGTTCCATAAGGAGCTTGCCCAGTATCCCAGAGGAAGATACGCAAGCAGGGAGCCCAAGCAGACGGCAACCAGATAGACTTCACTGGCTTCCTTCATCAGGCCGCTGTCATTAGATTCTTCTCTTTGTCTTGTCATCTAGCTATATAACTGCCTGTGTCATCAAACTTAAGTATGTTGCTTAGGCATAAAAGGAGACAGTTTTCCTGTTACCCTCATTTCTGAAGGCTCCTGTGTCATGTGACACCTTGATTAGATGGATGTGTTCTTTTCTTCCTGTCTACCTGCCTTTTATTATAGGAGTGTTGGCTGTGACCCTTATGATGTGTCCTTGAGGACAAGTATCACACATCTTCCCTCCATACATGAGGAACATGAAGACTAAAGGAAGAATCGTTTGGTACAACTAGTAACCCTGCCACATAGAGATTAACAAAGCTCTCCTGTGAAGGACTCTGAATCTAAGTATTCCTAAGGTTTGGATAGCATTATATTTCTGTCACAACCATTCAGCTCCACTTTCGTAGTGAGAAAGCAGTTTTAAACTCCATAAACAGATGAACAAGGATGTATTCCAATAAAACTTTATTCACTCAAACAGATGGCTGGCAAGGTTTGGGGCATGGGCTATAGTCTACTAAATTCTGTGTTGGAGGTTGATGGAAGTCCAGGCTCCAACAAAAAGATGACCCTAAGATCTTGAGCTAAGCAAAGCTGGGATTCATATTGCCTGTAACTCCATGCATCAGGATCAGAAATCAGGCTCTTGTGGATGCCATACGGAAAAAGTGAGGGGCACTAATGTGACCCCTGAGTGACATTCCCAGGGAGACGAAGAGTGTAGGAGCAGAATCTGTGGGTTCCCATTGCTCACAAATGTTAAAGATGTGGCATGGGGTAGGGTGAGCAGAGAGGCAGCCTGGTTAATCCACGATGATTTATATTTTCGTATGTCATCAGCAGAGTTCAACTCAAGGTGAAGTGATGGAACTACTATGACCCATTGACCTTGTTACGTCATCAAAAGGAACAGCTTTTGACCAGAAAAAGGTGAGTTCATTCATAGTGATTGACACATTACCCAGAAGCCTCTAGCTTGTGGCAGTTGCTCATACAGTTTTTAAATGTGCCGGTGATAATTATGCAATGTTACAGTTGTGTGTGATGTGTAGTGTAGGCTGGCACTGTACACCAATTCATCCCTTCATTCTCTTGGGACCACACCATAGCTTTGTCAAAGGGCAGGGGAGTAAGCAGCCCTTTGGCACACATAGGCTAAATGTTGTGGTCATTAGCATGAGTACGTTGGCACAAAGAAAGCAGCCCACATCCAACATAGGAACAACCGAACAGGCTCTTGCTGTCTCATGTCTTTAGATAAAATTCAAACAAAAACATTTGCACATTGTTGCAGTGAGGAGGGGGGGTCTGCGTTTACTAAGCAAAATAATATTTTGAACGTTGCCTACTTCTAAGAGCAGACATGTATTTAGCAGAGGGAGACATTTATTTAATTATCCCCGATGTAAAGATTTCTTGTCTTTTGCAGCTACATGGCTCTAAGAGACTGCTGGGTACCTGAAGGCCAGCTCCTACTGGGACTAATTTTATCCAGACAGCTCCAAGCATGTTCATTAGGCACTGATTAGGTTTCACACAGGTGGAGAAGGTTAGGGGCACAGATAGAGAGGCGGTGCTGATTATGTTAAGCATAAAACACCATCTGTTTCCCAAGAAATACAAGGGACTGCATCCACACTTCTGGAGGGACAGACACCAGGTCACTGCTGAAGCTGCTGCTCCCTCCTTCCTTTTCTTTCATCCCGCTGCATTCACAAGTCTCAAAACGAGTTGGTAAAAATGAAGAAAAACACCAGCTAAGATATCTAAAGGCCGCTGAAAAAGATGCGAAGTTCTTAGCCATCCCATTCAGACTTGCTGGTCAGAATGAATGGGAGAGAATTTTTTTGTTTTGTTATGTTTTTTTTCCCCTCTCTAATGCAAGCATTGTACTTGGCATGAAAATAGAATTACTACATTGATTCCCTTTCAGTGTAAGGACCCCCCGCCCCCCACCGCAAATAGCCTCCCTAGTTAGCTGGACTCTTCAAAGCACTTTAATATGGTTTTGTTTGGAACCAAAGAATGCAAATGAGCTGACATACAGATCTCCCTTTTCTAACAGAAAATAAACAGCCCAGAGACATGTGCATGCATAAACATTTAGGGGAGGAGAGGCAGCAGATGATGGAGTGAGCTGATTGGCACTTGAGCTCACCTGATAAGGGGTCTTCACACTTTGTCGCTAGCCCACACAGAGTCAGGGGCTCACAATACTGTCTTCTTCCCAGCCACTCTCCAGGAGCAAACCACCCCACCACCTGGCCTTTCCCCATTCACCACCCCTCTTGCCTGCCAAAGAAAACTTTGCCACTCAGCAGGTGGTGGTGGTGTGGGATGCAGGGCTTGTGCCTCTCCTCTTCAATCCATGACCTCATTGGTTTAGAGCCCTGTCCTTTTTTTTATTATTCAAGCACAACAAAGCCAGCTGGAGACCAATCAGTAGGATTTCCTCCCCCACACCAGGCACATGAAGGCACAGGCAGCTTGGAACCAAGAACAGCTCACCATCCTGGGGTGACCATGGTGGGCTCTAGTTCTGTGGGTCCAAGAGCAGGGCACCATTCCGGTGATGACCTTGGTAGGCTGTAGTTCTGTGGGTCCAAGGTGAGACAAGAGGCCTGGCTTTGGGCGAGGGATGAAAGAGGAGCTATTTGGTTATGTTCACCTTTGTGAGGTTGTCTGGGGCAACTCCGTTGTCTATCTAGGGGAGTCCGTCTCCACCGTGCACTGAGGGAAACTTCCATGGTGGGAGGGCAGCTATTATACACCAAGGTCTGGAGAGTCCCTACATCTGAAAGCTGGTAAAAAATCATGAAAGTTTCTGCTTCACTCCTGTAGCTCAGTAGTCCCGGCCACTGCTGAATAGTGGATATTTTATGCATACTTAAAGAGTGACCTCAGTAAAAAGACCCTCTAAATTAGAAATCAGTTTTCCAGTTGAGAGACTCCATGGGTGCCTCTTTGACAAAAACTAACAATGTTACTTTAAATCTACTACAATGGCACTTCTAAGACCCAAACTGTGCTCTCCCTCAATTTCCTACCCTATTACCTATTCAGAGGGATCCAGACTTAGTGACCAGCTGAATAAAGTCCAGTCCTATGTTGGCACACATGCCATTGCTTCTGGCTGCAATGGCTTCTTTGTCTTCTGACTTTTACTGTGTCCCAAAGAATTTTTAAGATGATTTTTAAGTTCTCCTGAAATGTGCCCTCCCAATTTAAACATTTTTCTTGTCTGAACACTATGGTCACTAACACGTGGCATCTTGAGAGTCTGTGTACATGCCTCTGATGTTTTTATTTTGTCTTTGTCTTTTTTCTTTTATCATTGGTTCTTTCTCTCCTTCTTTTCCTCCTTCTCCTCCTCCTTTTTGAGACAGGTTCTCTCTATTATGTAGTTCTGGATGTCCTGGAACTCACTATATAGACCAGGCTTGTCTCAAATGTACAGAAATCTGTCCACCTCTGACTCCTGAGTGCTGGGATTAAAGGCATGCGCTACCACACCTGGTCTCTAATGTTTTTCTTACCCTGCCAATAGATTCTTCTATACTTGAAGACAGAAGTTGCTGCTTCTCATCCTTCATTTTCCATGCCCAATTTAGCATAGATCTAGGAAAAATTAGAGGCCAACTAAACTCATTCACTTACTTGTAGGCTGCCTACTAGATAGTGTAGAGTAACAACTGCTTCTCCTACAGTGGGCCTTTGCCTGCCATCAAAGGAGACAGAATCAAAAGTTTGCTTCATGGCATGTTTATTTTTATTCCTTCCAGAAATTTCATGGCAATAGTTGCACCTTGTTTTCACTTCCTTTCCCGTTGACAAGGTGAAATTCCCCAGCAAAAGTACCTTAAGCGATAAAGGGTTTATTTGGTTCACAATTCTGGCTTATAGTCCATCATTGTTGCAAAAGTCAAGGTGGCTGGAACTTTAAACAGATCTAGGTAGATCATAACCACAGTCAAAAGCAGAGAGCAATCATCCGATGAATGCATGCTACTACTTGGTTTACCTTTTCCACTTCAAGTATCCCCTGTTAGGGAATGGTGCCACCCAAAGTAGGTAGGTGTTCCCATCAATCAAAATAATCTCCCACAGACATGACCAAAGGCCAACCTAATCTAAACAGTCCCTCATTGAGAGTTTTTTCCCAGGTGATTCTAGATTATGTCAAGGTGACAATCAAAACTAGACATCATACACACATTTTACAGGCAAGCAAAGCAGAGGCTCACAAGGGAAATGATTTGTCTGAGCTCACCCATCCAGGAAGTTACAGTTCTGGATTGGAACCCCTCCTGATCTGATCACACAAAGATATTTTCCCACTATAATCTAGAGTGTCCAGGTTGGGGCTAGAAATTCAGGAGTGTGGTCTAGAAAGAATGGCTTTTAGTTTTTGATTAATCAGTCCAATGTGATTTGATGGGCACTAACGTGCACTGTATTGGATGCTGGAGTTTTACAGAGACAATATCAAGCCCCTGACTTTCAAATGTTCACAATCTCACAGAGGAATTCATATCTATTGAACAGTTTTCTGATAGCAGGTTGTGAAATGCTATAAGTTTCTGTAGAAGAAGAAATAGCTCGAGTCTGATTAAAATGTGAAACTGTCACATGAAAAGGCTTATAATTAGTTATCTTTCAATGGAAGTTTCATATTTTTACAAATAGAAAGGCATTTGGGCTGGGGGAAAGTTAAAAAGTTAGAGAATGTTGACTGAAAAAGGAAGAGTCTAGAAACACGAGAGCGAGAGCAAAAGAGAGAGAGAGAGAGAGAGAGAGAGAGAGAGAGAGAGAGAGAGAGAGAGAGACTTGCTTTAGCATTCAGTACCACTAGCAGACGAGTGTTGAGCACATAAAATCCTGATTGGAGAGGTGCTATCTTATTTTCTCCTTGTATATTGTTATGAACTTTCCATTCCATAGAGACTCCACATACCCACTTTTTAAGGCCTTTTTCATTACCATTTAGGACATTTATAAAAAAGGAAGCACATTGCTGGAAGTACCTCAACAAGGCAGATTATAATCCATAATGAATTACCTCTAAAGTTGATGTAACAGTTCTTTGGTGAAAGAAATAGGTGTATGAGTCTCTGAGTCTCAGGCTCTTCATCTGTCAAATGAGAACCACAAAATCCAAGACTCCTAGCATCCAACTTTTCCCATCAATCTTCGAAAATAGAGAATTAGGAATTTTCCTTTATCACCATTTAGTGTCTGAGTCCACTGCATATCGCCAAATGGAGATTAATCAATGGATAACAAGCTAACTCCTCAACTGATGGGTGGAAACTGGCCACAGGATTTCCCTTGGAGTCAATTGCTTGCTGCTAGGCACTAAAAAAGAACATCTCCTGGGAGCCCGAGAAACCAGTGATCATTGATTCCAACAACCTGGAAATAGAGCTCAAGATTGGCTCAATCTTGAAAGTCCTGACGTTTTCTTGGGGTCCAACAGAGAGAGGAAAGGAGAGTGTTTAATTTGTTTTAAATGAAAATATAAATCTGTCCTTTGGAGGTTGTTTCCCTTCCTGTGGTTCTTCTACAGTTTGAAATAAAATCCTTAAGAGTTATGTTACTCCTATGCCATGCCGTATTTGTGTGAAATGGTTCAGCCTTCCGTAAGAGCTAGGTTTGTATGTCTCTTCAATACATCCATATTCACAAAGCACCCTGATAGGTCTTGAGATTCTTCTATTATCTTGCACAGGTTTTCTGAATCCCTGAAAACACTCCCTCTGGTTAAATGGCATCATGGTCTTTCCACACTAAATTAGGTCAAACAGTTTTGTGGATGCTTCCATCTTGTTCATGTTTGAGATGGCAGCAGCTTCTATGACTGCACTGAGGGACATAGGAAATAGGTCTACCACCGATATTTATTTCTTCAGGTAGAAACTCAAAGTCTCCTCTGTTAGTATTACCAGCAAGCCCACTAGCCGAGAAGAGGGTATCTTCTACTCTGTAGGATGTTGCGGAACATTACTTTAACTACGTGAAGATGTGCTTCATTTGTTTATGCTGTATTTGTTTGATGATGTAAAGATGTATTGCTTTGTCTGCCTAAGGTACCTGATTGGTCAAATAAAAAGTTGAATGGTCAATAGGTACGCAGTAGAGGAATAGACAGGGCTGGTGGCAGAGAGAATAAGTAGGAGAAGGAATCTAGGCTCAAGAAGAGAATGAGAAGAGAGAATGAGGGAGAAAGAAAGAAAGAGACAGCCAGCCAGCCAGCCAGCCAGACACAGAGTAGGACATTCAGAATTAAAGAAAAGTAAAAAAACCTCGAGTCAAAACATGGATGAAGAGAAACAGGTAAATTTAAGTTATAAGAGCTAGTGGGACAAGCATAAGAGAAGGCCAAGCATTCATAATTCATAATAAGTCTCTGTGTTATGATTTTGTGGCTGGTGATCTGAGAAAGCAGAAATTCTTAGCTGAAAGAAAGATGATTTGCCATTCCTATTAGATGACAGCTAATGGAGAGGATTTTCCTTACTTGATGATTCATTCAAACAAATTAAATGACAAAAAAAGTGGACACATGTTGTTTTGCATTACCAACCCACCTAATTTATCCCTTCTTTTTAGATATAGATATAAGGGGCAAAGTGTAAAAGAAGTGTACAAGAGAATGAAAGTAGGGAGGGAGGGAGGAGGAGAAGGAGGACGAGACGGAGGAGGAGGAGGAAGAGAGAGAGAGAGAGAAACACGGGGAGATACATAGATACATGACGGAAGGACGAGATTTATATAGGTATAATTTATTATATGCCAGTCCCAATGCTTACTGTCATTTAGTTTATAGTTCAGTGGAGAAGGACAGATTGAAGTAAGATAACTAAATGAATACATAGTGTAAGCCAGTGTTAAGTGGGCAGGCCGAGTAACAAGACAAGAACAGGGCTTGATCTTTTATGTAAGGTTGACTGACACTGTAATGTTTGAGTCATTTTCTCAGTCATTTCCTAACTCACAGGTCAGGGTGATGGCATGAACTTCAGTATGGCGGCATGCCCCTTCAGGATCCATGATGATGAGACATAGCTTCAAGGAAACCGTAACCCCTATAGTGGCAGATGCACAGTGTACTGAGTGGATTACTGAAGCACATAGGGAAGTGGAAAACAAATCCAGTGGCTTTCCTGTTACCTGTGTGCACTAGGGCGTGGGCATTATTTCTCACTCCCTTCAAGAAGCGAGGGGCAAGTTATGACTTCCAGAGCTAGCTGTTTGCAGGACTGAATGCACGTGAGTCTCTCAGGAAACCTGTTGCCAATGACGATACCACAACCCACTCCAGCAGACCTTACCTCAGGAACCCTTTAGACCCGCAGCCCTAAGAATTGGAGTGACTTTATCCAAATTTAGTTTCAAGTCTTTTTCAGATTTCTGTTTCGCAGCAGAGGTTACTGTTAAACCACACCACTTCATCTCTCGAATCTTGTCATATCTTCTTTAAGTAACTCACCATTTTTTCTTATCTGTTCTCTTAGAATTTTTTCTCTATTATGGGTCAGATGAACATTTGGATTAGACCTATCTCAAGATAGAGATGGGGACAAATACAATGGCAATGAAGCTGAAAGGAAATTTTGAAGGCAGCTGATGGAGGAGCTTAAAAGTCAGGCTGAGGAATTCAACCTTGAACCTATAGAAAATGAACAACCCTTGTAGACTTACCAGGCTAGAGCTAATGTTTTATGATTTTTTTTTCTCCAGAAAATGAGTCAGACACAATTGTACGGGATAGATGGCGTGGGCAAGTAGTGACAGCGGGATAATAATTTTAGCAGGTATTTTTAGGACTGTAGGCAAGAGCAGAAACTGGCCTGTGTCTGTATTTGGGAAGAGGAAAATAGAGAGCTCATGGCCCTGCGAGCTATTGCAGATGTTAGAGTCCGTAGGAGTTAATGGTTGATTGGCTCTGCAGGGTGAGAAAGGATAAATGAACCAGATGACTTCAAACTTTGTAGGTGTGCACTGCTCTGATCTGCTATTGCAACCACTGCAGGGAGAGCAATATGGTGCAGGGGGAGATAATGATTTTGGTTAGAGACACGTTACGCTTGATGTGCTGGTTCTACAACTTTGAATAGGCAACTATTCAAGAGAAAAAGTGGCTCAGACTTCTGAATATGGCATTGCTTGCTTTATAGGGGGCGGTTTACTTATTTTAAAATGTGTTGCGCTTTTACTGTGTCCCAAGTGCTTTGTAAGCTAGTAAGAGACAGAGTAATCAGTGTCTAAGGACCTGGCAGTCAGCAGTGTTAAGGTAGAGACACGGAGGTAGGTACCAAAGAACATATGAGAAACTGCTGTATCAAAAGATAGAATGTATATTATATGACAAGCATTGAAATCAAGAGAATCATCTTTACTTCAAAAGCATTATTTTCAAATGAGCATGGAGGCGCACAACTGTAGTCTCAGCACTCAGCAGGCAGAGGCAGGTGGATCTCTGAGTTGAAGGCCAGCCTGGTCTACACAGTAAGTTCCAGGACAGCCAAGGATACATAGAGAGACTCTGTATAAAACACCAAAACAAAATATTATTATTTTGTTTTACATTTATAAGAATGTTTGCTGCCATATAGTGGTGGCACATGTCTTTAATTCCAGCACTTAGGAAGCAGAAGCAGGCAAACTCTGCGAGTTTGAGGCTAGCCTGATCTACACAGCTAGTTCTGAGACAGCCAGAGTTGTTACACAGAAACCCTGTCATGGAAAACAAAACAAACAAACAAACAAAAGCGACAAACCAGTAACAAAACAAAACAAAACAAAACAAAAAGAATGTTTATGATAGCCCAGAGGGAAAAGGGATAAAATAGAAAGTGCAAAGCATAAAGAAAAGGCATAGGGGCACAGTCTTTGAGACATTAACATTAAAAGTTTAATGAAATGAGTAACCATCATAGGAGAGAAAAATAAAATTGAATGAGAGAGCCAGGGCGATGAACAGGAAATGTTTTCATCACAGAGTGAGCATAGTATCAATGTTGCCAGGATAAAATCAAGATGACAGAGTTGAGGTCACTGAAACCGAAAATTAAAAGGCCATTGTTGGAAGGATAAAGGCAGAGATGCTGAAAGTTTGACATTGATTTATGTGATGGCACAAATTTATAGGGAATTAGAAAGAGAATGGATATTTACAAAGCCCAGGAAGGCATTGCTTTTTAAAGCTTCTAAGGCCATGGTGTGGGGCAGTGGTAGTGGTAGAGAGCTTGTCTTGCATGTTTTCCGTGGGTTCCTTTCTTAGGCTTGTGAGGAATGTTTAGTAATAGAAGGGAGGTTGAGGTAATTCCATGAATGAGCAAGAAGTAAGTTTCTTGAGACTATTTTGGGTTAGGAGAGATCATGCTTACTGAGGGAAATGTGAGAAGGTGTACTAAGTGGGAGTAAAAACCCAATGAGGAAGTACACCATCATAGCTGGAAACCATGAAACACATCAAGGTAGATTCAAAGGCTCAAGAAAAAAAAGAATATACAGAAAAAACTAAGAGGGAATATATTGGAATTGTAAAATTTGTTGAGATGATTTTGGAAGATAAATGCAATACAAAAGAATAGACAAAAAAAAAGAAATTGAGCAAAGACAATTAAAAGACTGAGCTAGAATGGATGGAAACCAAGGAAAGCCCTACTTTATAGCTTACAGTTTGAGAAATCAAGGGAAAGGGCTGGAGATAGAAGAGGAAACAAGTTAGGATGGCAGCAATGCTTCTACTTGAATGATATGGCCATACAGTGGGGGTCACTCTGTAGGATGAGCTGTCTGAGAGCTCACTATGATCATTTTAGATGGGGATGAGTGAAGTATTAAGTGTGGGTCATTTACAATTGCATTTAGCACAGTAGTGTCTGAAAAAGATAAACTAAATGAAAAGAGATCATGTTTTTTTTTAATTACAGAGTCAAAGTAATTCAGTACAATCTCCATCTCCAGCTGCTAGAAATGGAGGAGAGAACAGATGTTGCAGATGTAAGAATATGGAGGGTGACCGAGGAGCCAAAGCCTGAAGGAAAGCAGGATACTGTGTTTCCCTGGAGTAAGGGAGTGCAGAGTCAGAAGGCTCCCCTTGGATGCTGAGATAAGGCAGGTGTGTTTTAAGGATTAAGATTTTAGTGTTAGTGGGGTTAAAAAAAGATTTTAGTGTCAGATTGGTGTTAGAGGATTAAAAAGTTCTTGGTGTAGCTGCTGAGCTGACTGGTAAGCTGATTGGCATATAGATGAAGGTGATTTAAATAAGACAGATGAAAGTTAGTGCCTTAAACGCATTAGTCACATGGAAGTTAATCTTTAAGAAGATATGGTGGGAAGAAAATGACAATCTGGGTCCCAGAACCTTCTGGAATGCAATGGAATTCCTGAGATGTGGATCTAGTAATGACTGTGAAGACAGTTTCATTTGGGAGTTGAATGAGGAGGGCTTCAGACGAGGAGTTCTTGGTGTGAAGGACTCCAGACAGTCAATATGGGATTAGGAATTCCTGCCCGGCTTCTCTGTTTTAGCATATGGAGTGTAGACAAAGAAATTTCAAGGGATTTATAAAGTTCAGTCTGGTCAGTGGACTTGCACCCTCCAAGGTCACCAGGGAGTCCATTAGAAGGGCACACCCTCAGAGCCCACTGCTGTCCTGCTAAACTGTCATCTGAATTCTGGCAAGAAGATCTCCAGACAACACATGTACACATTCCAGTTGAAGAAACATGGGTGAAGTGGCTGTGAAGGAGGTGTAATTATCCAAAGAAAGCTAAATTGCAATGAAAGAGTTAAAAAAAAAGTTCAAGAGATGCACTAGCATGAACTGGGGTGTTGGTGTAGTTAGACTGAGCGAAGAAGTAGTCAGTTATAATTGGAAACCAGGAGCGAGTCTAAAATCCACGATTTCCGCAGCCAGTAGAGCAGGCACAGGCAGATTGTTTCTGCTCTGGTCCAGCCTCAGGTGCTGGCAGAAACTAGGCTGGCTGTAGCTGCTCAAATCCTTGATGAACCCTTTCTGGATGACACCTTGTAGATGAGAAGAATCTCAGCTCCTCTTCTACAGCTTGGAGCATCGCCAAGGCCTGGAGCAGCAGCTTAGCACAATGGAGATGCTTACAAAGGAATTGGGTTCCTGTTAAAAAGCAGTCGAATCTTTGCTTGTCCGTGGAGGGGACAGAGGACAGCAGCTCAGTTGGTTAAGTACTAACCTCTCACACATGAGGTTCTGGCGTACTGCACACGATTGGGCATGTTGGTGTATGAGTGCCATCCAAGCCCCAGCCACGCAAGGGTAGAGAGGTAGGAGAATCAGGAGTGTAAAGTTAGCCTCAGCTACATATGGAATTCAAGAGCAGCTTGGGATATACGACAGCCTGGGTTTTGCTTGTTTGTTTTCTAAGTTATGATTTCAGAGGACACAAGCTAAGTGTACAGTTCCAGTCATGCCTGCTAAGGGGTTTTGTTTTATTTTGGTTTTAAGCAGATGTTTGTTTCGGTAACTTAAGGTAGGCCTGAGATAAAGTTGAAGCTATCAGATGCCAGAAGAAAGACATGCCTCGTGCTGAAAACTTGGCAGATACCTTCAGCTCTGCAAAGCCCTGTTTATTGCTTTCCCTTCCTGTTTTGATTTTACTAGCCTTGCTGTTTCCCGTTCTGAATGAGACGTAAATATTAATCGAGGCAATATTAATTAAAATACCCTAAAAGCTTAAAGCCATGGCTAGAACATATATTGGCTGAACATATGTGCATGTAATAGTATCAATATTGAAAGCCCCTGCTGGGAAAAGCCATTGCAAAGAATTTTTAGCAGACTTACTTCTGGGATCACTAATGATTAATTAGTGTGTATCATAATGTAAAGCAAATGTCACCCTAGCTACCTGGGGTTGTTGTCATTTGAGAGTAGAACAATTTCCTCTTGATCACCACTAGTAAAATGAAAACTGCCTGCCATCTTGTGGAAGATGGTGGGTATCTCATGCCTAAAGAAAGCAAGTGAGTCTTCTAGGCAGGCTCTTTTGGGCTCCCCTCCCCCTTCCCATGGATGTGTTGTTTCCTATAGAGAACTGTATTAACAATTAAAATGGAAATGAGTACATCTCAATTAAAAATTACACAACTGTACTTCTCGTCACACATTTCAAAACCAAGGCACTTTGCTCGGAGAGGAAGATGGGCAGTGTTTTGCCATTGGGTAGCTGTTTCTTACAGAATTGCGGGTTGGCTTGACCCACTTCCGTTTATTGGCTAGCCTCAAGAGAAATTATAGCTGACTGAGTATTTCACATCACTAGCTCAGAAGCGGAGTGTTGGCTATGAAATGGTGGAACAAATGCCAAACTAGCAGCTCATGGAGTTTTCGATTGTGGAAGATTTCTTGGGATGCTCGGGAGTTTAACCTGCTCCTCAGGGGCTTTCCAATGCTTCTGCCCAGGGCAGCCATCAACTCAGTTGATTACTGTAACTCACTCAATCCCCGGAAAATGTGTGTCCTGGGGAACAAATGGTTATTCCTTAACTCCAATCACAATTGAGGAAACAATTGAGCCAGTAAAGGGCTGCGTGGAGGAGGCAGGTGAGTAGTGCAGCAGAGAGTAAAACAGGGTTTGCAAAGATCTGGAAAATAAGACTTTGCATAAGTTCCTTAGCAGGAGGTTTTGGTAAAATGGAGCTGGCAGGGAGTTAAGTGGCTTTTTCATTAAAATAACTTGCCAGATTAGCGAAGACAGTCAGTTTGGTAAGCTTGTACATACAGACCCAGGCTCTGGTCTTTGACAGATGGTCCTTGAAAATCTGAATCAAATCCAGTTTGCCTCTCTAGTCCCCAGCACTGTATTGTGTCTGCTTATTTCCTCTATGTATCTATCTATGTATCTATCTATGTATCTACGTATGTATGTATGTATGTATGTATCTATCTATCTATCTATGTATCTATCTATGTATCTATCTATGTATCTATGTATCTATCTATCTATCTATCTATCTATCTATCTATCTATCTATCTATCTACTTTCTATCTACTTTCTATCTATATATCTATCATCTAACATTTTAATATATGTATATATGCATTTATCTATCATTAATCTATTTTTCTATGACCATATATAATACTCACACACACACACACACACCAACTTACTTATTGTTGTGGTTCAATAAACACCATAGCTTGCCACTCTGAAAATTTGACTGCTACCTGTAAATACCAAATTCTGCTTCTGGGTTTCAGACACATGTGTGAGTTCTATAGAAGATTATCTGAGCAATATCAATATAGACAGAGGTTATATAGTTGAAACAAAAACAATGCATATTTATTAATGCATAGCTTGGACAGTTTCTATCAGAACACAAAATATTCTTTTCTAAAAAATTGCATGCCATATTTTTCCTTCTTAATTTTAAAATTTTCATACATGAGGACTGCATTTACATAATTTCTCCTCTCCAGCTCCTCACATTTCCTCCCTTGTTCTCTTTGAAATGCTTGGCCTCTTTTTCTTTAAACACCACACACACACAAACACACACACACACACACCCTTCTAAGTCTATGTAGCATTACTTATATGTGTATACTTTTAGTATGTTTTTAGGGCTGAACACTTGGTTTTGGATAACCAATTAGGGGCCATTGTCTTGGGGAATACTGACTTTCCAGGCTAGTTTTGTGTATGTGCAGTTTTTTTTTTCAAGACAGAGTTTCTCTGTGTAACTCTGATTGTCCTAGAAGTCACTCTGTAGACCAGGCTGACCCCGAACTCAGAGACCCACCTGTCTCTGCTTTCTGAGTGCTGAAATTAAAGGCATGTGCCACCACCACTCAGCTCAGGCTACATTTTTTATTGATGGATATCCATACAAATTGTGTGCAAAAACAATTATAGAATAATTAAGCAGAATAGAACGCTCTCTACTTGTTATCCCTCAGTCACTGGGTTATGTGTGAACATGTAACCCCAAACTTGTATTTCTGTAATGGTTAGATAGATGCACGAAAGGATGATGCTGCAGTTTGGTTTAGTCTACAATGCCATATAGCACCTAGTTGCTATGAAAACACTTGTTAAAGTGCTTATTTTCAAATTGCTTTGTGTTGTTACAGTTATACTATCAAAAATAAAAGGAAACAAATATGCACCCATTCAGTCTAAACTAGGTCACCCGGTGACCTTTCCACTATGTTTTCATTTAAATTTCTTCCATCAGGAGACTTTCAAGATCAAGTATCCTCATTGCTCTTAGCCAGAACTGAGAACTCCAAACTGGATTATTCTGATAGAACGGTGCCAGTGTTACTGATAGACAGTAAGCAAGAAACTTGATGTTCAAGTTGAAAGCAAAGGAATAGAGGAAAGTTCTCAATTTCAATTATGCTCTTGACAGGGTGTGAGTTTTATTTTATTTTTTATCATTTATTTATTTTTTCTGGGTATGAATTTAAATACACACGCTTCTGAAATATGAATGTAACTATGCATTTTACCTAAAAGAATAAATGCCAACCGTGAGCATTTCAATTTTTAAAGGCACTTAGAATTGTGTAAAGAATTGAAGTTTTAGAAACCCAAATAAGAATTCCTGTTTTCCAGCTGAGATAAAGCTTTCTGATGGAAGGAATATATTATAGGTCCAAAAAGTGCAGTGGCGAGAATAAATAAAATAAATTGCTTCCAAATTGCTGAAACAGTTAATACTCCTCTGTCTGACTGCTAACAAGCTGCTGTTAAGGTTGTCCTAGGACCATTCAAACTGCGAGTCTTGGCTTTCTTTCCCCCAGCGTTCGTGGATATGCATCGTTTAATGAGAATGCGTTCATTAAATGTTTTGCTCTTTATAATTTCAGGCTGCTGGTGACGGGCAGAATTGTATTATAATAGGAAGGAGAAGTGGTTGGTATAAAACCAGTCTCTCTCTCTTTTTTTTTCCCCACTCATCGAGAAAGACTGAGTAGCTCACTTATGGTTATGCTACCCAGGAGCACAGCTATTAGACTTTTAACTCATTGAATTATGCTATTAGACATAGAACGATTATGCATTTCATTGATTTGTTAAAAGAAAATTTAAAACTACACGTTTGTATACTGAAGATTACACGCCAGGCAGGAGAGTGCCACAGTGGCTGCTTTCCATACACGGATGATTAGAAAGAATAACAAATCTGGCTGCAACGGGAAGTTCTTTTCTGTCGGTGTTAGATTAGGTCCCTCTGTGCTTTCTCCCATTTTTCTTTGTGCTGTCTCTGGCTTGTAAAATCTGGAGATTCAGCCTCTCCTATGTCACCCCTCTAAGTGAGTCATCCTACGCGGCATCTTGTGCCTTCTCCTGATATGTCCATGTTTGATGTATCATTTTATTAGGTTTCCTTGTTTAGCTTAAACAGTTGGTACTTTGGGAAGCCCGTAGAAATTTTCAATGCATCATCTAACCAGGAGTGACTGAAAAAAAAGACTGCTTGCGGATCCACGCAGTCCCATGTTTGTCTGTGTGAAAATCCAAAATAGGTTTCAGTCTTGATTAGAAGGAAAATCTTTGGGGGCACACAGCTGCTGAGGTGGGGGAGGTGTGTAGACAGTGACTGGGGAGGTTTCTGTGAGAAAATCTACAAAGAGGGTTGACTCAAGGTGTGGAATGTTTATAATCTGTTGACAGGGGCATTTGCAAGGGGACAAAGAGCCTGGTACCGTACAGAGACAACAGATGCTGATTGTACATGAGTTCTGATTGTATAAGTAGTGAGGAACTGAGCCAATCAGTTGGGTATTTTGAATTCATGACCTCAAACAACTGTTTCAGCTTTTCACCCCCACTCTGGGGCTGTCTAAAAGAAGTGTCTGGAGAGACACCCTTCAACATCACTGTTTAGTTTCTCAGCTTTCAAGGTGATGGCAACAGCTCCGGAGAGAGATGCAATTGTGTCTTCCAAACGTTAGCTAGTGTGCCTTTTTTAAAAAAAAGTTATTTTGTTTGCAATTTAGAAAAGTAAAGCTAGGCAACTGAGCAGAGATGGGGAGATTGTTCGTTTGGTAAAATGCTTGCCATGCAAGCCAAAGGACCTGAATTTAAATCCTTAACATCCATGAATAAAAAGGTAATTGTACAAAATTGTATAAAATGTAATTGCCTGTAACCATAGGACTGGTTGGTTGGGGATAGGCAGACATCCAGAGCTCAATGACCAGATTGTCTACCTAAATCAACGAGTTTCAGACTCAGAGAGAAACTGTGTCACAAAACCTATAAGGGAGAGTGATAGAGGAGGACTCTTTAGTGTTGACCTCTGACCTTCATGCATAGGTGCACATATGTGCCCGCACCCCACTCATGTGCATGTGGGAACACACACACATACACACACACACACACACACACACACACAAGATAAGTTGACTGAGTAAAAAAAAAATAGCAATCAAAGCAACTATTTGAAGCAGTTGACTAGTTTATTCCATCTAGTTGCTATCACTTCTGCTGATGCGCATGCTCCACTCATACTGTAAAACTGCAGCCTGACTGTGAGGGATTCAGGGATCAAATTCAAAAACAGGACTTGAAACTGTAAGTTGTGTTACTGAGGCAACTATTGACAACACGACTTAGCTGACGGACTCTGGGCATGATTTAGGGTCTTTCTGTTTGTTCCTGATTCCAGAATCCTTTTGTGGACCTATCCAGGTGGTCCAGGTGGCAGTCTGCCTGCTGATAATGAGCAAAACAGGTCTGGGACACAGACCCGTTGAAAAAGAATATTTCAGCAGAGAATGACACAAAGGTTCAGCCATAGCACTGTGTAATCTACCCAGGAAAGATATTTGACTACAGTTTGAAATTTATTTCTCTACACGTTGCAATTGCAGTGTATGATGCCCTCAGCACCAGGGTCTTACATCTAGTCATAGTGGATAAGCTAGAGAAATAGCAATAGCCTGTGTTGTTTTGGAGACCACTGGGTCCTCCATGACCAATAACTCATAATGGAGCTATCCTATGCCTGGCATTGAGATTTTTAATGAATAACCTATGACTTCTCACCCCTTTTCTACCCAACTGTATCCCCACTTAAACCTTTGAGCTCCAGTGTTTCCTTAATTCTTTTTATCACATCCGATTATATATTCTAATCTGGTTGAAAGATAGGTTTCTATATGTTTTTATACACATTTCATTTTGATTTATTCATTTTATCCCCTTGTTCCTTTCATTTGTCTGCTCTCTTCTTTAACCTTCTGCCCCTATTAACACCCACTCTCTCTACTTCTGTTTTATTCTTTTTTTTTACTATCACCTATTCTTTTTTTAGGGGTGGGGGGTTTCTCTGTAGCTTTGGAGCCTATCCTGGAGCTTGCTCTTGTAGACCAGGCTGGCCTTGAACTCACAGATCTCTGCCCGCCTCTGCCTCCCGAGTGCTGGCGTTAAAGACGTGTGCCACCACTGCCCAGCTCACCCATTCTTTAATATATCTTTCTCACATGTATTAGTCAGGGTTCTGGAGAGTAACAGAAAGTGTGTGTGTGTGTGTGTGTGTGTGTGTGTGTGTGTGTGTGTGTGTGAAATATATATGAAAAGACAACAATGGCCTTCTTCAGCACTGTGTATGTGAGGTCACTACTGACCTTTATGTAGGCCATAACTATTATGGATGCAGCCAGTGACTTTCTGGTTCGATTTGCAGCATGCTTCATAGGTGGAAATTCATGCCTGGCACTATAAAATACTCATTTTCCTAAGTAGTCATTTTTGCCAAATTGTTCTCTAAATATATGTCTATTCCCATGGATCCATACTGTTATTAACCTTATCTGTGAAGCTTCTTTTTGTAATGGGCAGTGGTTAATACACAGGCTCATGACTGGTCAAACTCCAGGGAATATGTGAATATGTGACTGTGAGTGTTCAGCCGTAAATAGGACACACATATACACACACACATATCACACACCATACACACACACACATCCCCCTACACACGCACACATACATATCCCCCCACATATCACATACACACATATCCCCCCATATACATATCCCCCCACATATATCCCACATACACATATATCACACACATATATCCCCACACACATATCCCCCCACATACACACATATCACACACACACACACACACACACACACACACACACACACACACACAAAGAGAGAGAGAGAGAGAGAGAGAGAGAGAGAGAGAGAGAGAGAGAATCCAGGGAGCAAAGGACTTGGGGGCAGAAGCAGGAGAAGGGGCAGAAAGAATGTCAGACCCAGAGGATGGGAAAGAGTGCTTGCTGGAAAATGTCTTAGGGACACAATATAGACATTGTACTCATGAGCTCACCGTAGCTATGGTTACTTTCATAAGACTTGCACAGATTTAAGACAGACAAAACGTGAGCATGGATAGGACAGAGAAGTCCAATAACCTTATTCCTACCTGAGGAGCTTCACATAGTTAATGGCTGCTAAGGGAAGGGAGCCACTTCCCTTTAAGGGTGAGGCCATGGTCTCCCGCAAGCACAGTCCTCATATAGGCGGCACTAACTGGACTAAGTGGGAGGTAAAAGAAAGCTGCATGAAGTTGGAAGGGGGCAGAAGGGAGTTAGATGAGGAAAACGGGGCATGTATATGATCAAAACACATTGTGTATGCGTACAAATTTCAAAGAATAAATAAAAGATTAAACAGATAAGGTAAAAATAATTAATCGTATAATTTTCTTTTCACTGTGAGAAAAGCTCTACCTTTACTTAACCTCTGGCTTCGCTACACTTCGTCCCATCAGCTTTTTGGAATTCCCAAAGGCTCCAGCAGTACCTTCTCGGCTCGCGTCAGCACATGACAAGCCCTTGACACTGAGTCCGGGAGCACACATGAGGGTTTTCTCTGTGGCTGGTTCCGCAAAGGAAATCAGTTCTGTTTCAGCCCAGGGCTTGTGGGATAGCTTTGCTTTTAGAACAGCCTCCCACCTGCGAAGTGCAAAAGGGCAGGGTGTCCAGCCACATGCAGCTGGGCTTATGGGCGCTCATCGTGCAGCATATTCAGCCACATGCAGCCGGGGTTATGCGTGCTCATCTCTTCCACCTGTGTAGTTAGTGCCAGGAGTTCAATAGCCTCAGGCCCAGCTTTCTGTTGAAGCATTGTAATGTACATTAAATTACTTCAGAAGCTACCAAGTGGGTTTGAGAAAAAGAGATGAGGTGCCTTCATGTTTGCCAGAGTGTAAGCCCCAGGAGCAATTCTGAAAAAGTGAAAGTGAAGACCTCTCATACAGTCGATGAAAACAGAACACATTGCCTGTGGCCTAGCAGAGACAAACAGTGAATAAAATTATATCTTTGCATTTCTGTATGTCCCATTGAACACACACACACACACACACACACACACACACACACACATGCACACATGTGTGCACTGACAGAAGAGAGAGAGAGAGAAAGAGAGAGAGAGAGAAAGAGAGAGAGAGAGAGAGAGAGAGAGAGAGAGAGAGAGAGAGAGAGATGGGAGCACATAATGGGACTTTGGTGATTTGGCTTCCAGTAAGTTATTTCTGCAATCAACATATTTTTAAATTATGACTTGCTACGTTTACCCTAGCTATAAGCTGATTCAAGTCCTACCACATCTTCCATCTAGCCTATCAGTAAATTCTTTTCACTTCACTTTCAAAATATACCCCAGGTCTGATGAGTCATCAGGATCTCCATTCTGTTATCTCTAGCCACTTTCTGAGCCTACTATACTTTTCTGACTGGCACTCCTGTTCATATCTTGACTCTGTGTAGTCTCTCTTACAAAGCTTCCAGAGTTACTCTTTTCTAACATTGCATTTACCATTGCCCTGCTCAGAGTGTGGTGCTGTCTTCCCATTGTCTTTAAGTATAAGCTAAATTATTTGCTATGGCTTCCAGGACAGTGTAATCTTCAATACGCACAGTCTCCAGTGTTAACTTGTCTGAACTATCTGCCTTCTTGATTGCTGGTCATGCCAAGCTCACACTTAGCTCAGGGGCTTCATGCTAGTTGTTCTTTGGGGGCTATTTGAAGTTTGCTACCCACTGACCCCCCATCTCCTCCTGGCTTATTTCCTCACTGTACTGTGCTCTCAGTTTCAATGAACTTCTTCCTCCAAAGTCTTTCCTCTCCTTTTTATATTCAGCCACATACTTGTATTTTGTTAATGTGCCATCATTTATAGCTCTTGAAAATTTCTTATTCTGTACACGATATCTCTCCAAATCCTTCCTAGAGTGAACTTTTCTTTTTTGGAACATTCATTTTATTATTATTTTAAATAAAATGTTTATTCTTTGAGAATCCCATACATTTTCTAGAATGCATTTTTCTTGAAGATTGTGTATACTTCTTAAATGCCCCCTAGTTCTTTACATATAATAGCTATGCCATTGATACCATTAAATACATGAATAAGCTACTGCTGCATGAGTACTGTTAAACATAGGATTAATGCAAAAAATAAATTATAATAAATATCTAATCAGTATTAGATATTGTCTTAAACCATTTTGTATTGCTATAACAAAATACTGGACACTGAATATTGTATATACATGAAGCTAATTTGGCTCACTTTTCTGCTGACTGGAGGCTCTAAGAAGTATAGCACTGGTACATTTGCAGAAATTCTCTAGCTGTCACAATATGCTAATAAAAGAGGAGCAGTCTCAGGCTGACATATCCAATCACACAGGGTAAACACTCGCTGTGCAAAGACTTGCCTTCATGAGAACCAATCCAGCCATAGGGTGCCTAACCCTCTCCTGAGAATCATAATATATTCATGAGAATGGGCGACTGCCACTTTTCCATAGGCTTCCCTATCACCTTGGCACCATCACACGGGGCATGTAGCTCCCAGTATATGGGCCTTTGGGGAACAAAGCGCAGGTGAAGCATAACATGGATATGGATATGCTTCTGTTTCAAAGTGAATATTTCCTCTATGTCAGTATGCCACATGACAAAAGATATTTGAACTTCACTACTGATAAAAAATATCTTTACTTCTACAGCAGGCCAAAGGCTGTTACTATTATCCCTATGACCCAATTTTTTCTCAAGGAAAAAAAATATTGAAATCTTAACTTATAGTTTCATGTACTGAGTTAATATTTCTTTTTTCCAAGTTTAACTTTTTATTGATTCTTTGTGGATTTTATGACATGTATCTCAATCCCACTCTTCTCTCTGTCTGTTCCCATCCACCCTCAACCCTTGCAACCCCTAACCCCAAGATAAAACAAGATACATTTTAAAAGAAAAAAAAATCTCACTGTGGAAGCTGTCGTGTGACCCAGTGAGTCACACAGTGTATTCTTTATTCCTGTATTATTACCCCCACATGTTTATTTCATGAATCATTCATCTAGTTTGAGATTTCTAGTTTTTGCTCCATCTTCAATACTGGGTCCTCACTGGGCCTTCTCTTGGATATCCTGTTATTGTCCTTTGTCATGGAGATACCACAACTTCAAATTTGCAGGACTGGACCCTTCATGCACTCTAGCAGATCATAGAGTGGATGATGGGATGGGCCAATTCGTAGCACTGGTTCTGGGCCTGGGTGATTGCTTGGTTGGTCAGCTCTCCAGCTCTCCTTCATCCTCAACACCAAGATGAGCTCTCCAGTACTGCTCTGGCTAGCTTACCCTATGTAGTAAGCATCAATGGGTAGGGCCACATCTTCTGCTCCCATGTTCTTGGGGGTCAGTTTGTTCATACCTACACCACTAAGGCCAGCTCTACTGTGTTGCCTAGGTGAGGTGTTGGGGCCATTCTGCCCAGTACTATAGTTGGTGAGAGGCAGGGAGAGCTCTCTTGCTCTAGTGTCATTAGGGGCAGCTCTTTCACCTGCCACAGACCTGGAAGGACATGGGAGGCTTCTATTCCTTGCCCATGCCACTATACAGTAAATGAGGGGCAGGACTCTATCACTCAAGCTCATGTTCTTGGGGCTGGTTGACCCATGCCTCTGTCAACAGAATCAGTTGTACTATATTGCCCTGGTGAGGTGCAGGGCCCTCTCTCTCTACTGATGCAACTGGTGAGGGGCAGGATCAGCTCTCTTGCCTGCTGCAGGTGACAAAGGGTGGGGGAGGGTATCGTTACCTTTCTTTCACCACCACATGGCAAACAAGGGGTGCAAGGCCCACTCTCCCACTCTCACGACCTTAGGGCAGGCTCACTTGAGCCCCCACCAGCAGGGTTAGCACACTGTTGTGCCCAAGTGAGGTGTTGGGCCTATTCTTCTGAGTGCTGTAGACAGTAAGGGGCAAGGGACAAGGGGGCAGCTCTCCCCCTTGCTGCATGACAGAGAGGAAGTGGGGTTAGGTCTCCCAAGCTTGTGCTTTTGGGGTTGACTCACGCACACCATCACTAGCAAGGTCAGTTCTACTGGGTTGCCCAAGTGAGGTGCAGGGCCTGTTCTCCCTAGTGCTGCAGCTCACTTGTTCTCATGACCTCAAGTCCAACTCTCCCATTTGACACAGGCACCACATGGCAGATAAGAGATGGGGCCACCTCACTCATGTTCCGATCAACAGGGTCAGCTCCACTTTTATGCCTAAGCAAGATGCAGAGTCTGCTTTCTCTAGTTTTGTAGTTGGAGAGGTGCTCGGTCAGCTCTTCTGCCTGCTACGTGTGAGGGATGAGGAGGCAATGGCCCTATGACCAATTTAAAGGTCTTTAAGGAGTATTAAGTTCCATAAAGACAATACTGCAACTTTATCCCAGTATTTTTTCTTTGATTACTCTTCTAAGATTGAATTTACCCCTCTACTTCTGCCAAGTTTTTAAGAGAGCAATGGTACATGACAATAACAAGAAATTATTTATTGTTTAAAAACTTCCTCCCAAGAAAACCACTAATATACTAACCTTTATCTTAATTCTGTATTACACCTACTTGTTGATATACAATGATATGCCATTAATACTGTTACATAAATGATTAGATTACTGCTACATAAGAAGTACTCCTAAACATAGATCAACCGTAAGAGAAGATCTTGTAGTAGAAATTTTTCAATACGTATGTAAATTGTTGAACATTTAAATCAACTATAAAATATTTCTCCAACTATCAGAGAAACTTTGCAAGGCTATGCCAAACCTAAGGACACTGTGGTACTACCTGAAATCTCTGTAGGAGTTGTGTGACTGTTCAAGACTTCCCTGAATCCAATTTATTTCTCAGTTCCTTGAGAAGTTTGATTTTTGTGAAGACATAATTATACCCACTAAATACCCCCCAAAGTTCTTATTTCAGATATATCTCCTAATGGCTGGATTCTAGGAATTAGTTTATGAGGATCAGCCAAAACTATGATTTTGGAATTGGATTACCTATAAGCCAGCTGAGAATGAAACCCATTATTCTGGTAGTAAGTGGAATATTAACAGCTTTCAGCACTCTGTAACAGTGAATTAGACTATTAGTGGGAACCTGGGATAGGTTTTCAGAGGCAGGGATTACCTTGGTGGTGAGAGTACTTTTTATGGTTGAATATTTGAATGAAGTAGTAACTATAAACACAAGAAAACTTAATGGCTTTGGCTAGGTGCCACCAATGCCTTGGACAAAGACAGCGGAATACAGGTAGAGCAGGAATGTCAAATATCTTTGGCAGTATATAAAAAGATTCTGGTGTCTTCTTACCAGAAGCCAAGATGAAGCTAAGATTTATTTATAAGGACCTCACAGATACGCTGAAGGTGAAATCTTCAACTTCTAGAGAATCAGCTGTGTGAAGGTCAGGGTACTGATTGGGCAGAGGTACCTGAGGCATTGGGTCAATGGAGTTTAATATTTCAATTTCTTTAATTCTCCTGGATTCTCTTGATCTGCAAACGTGGTTTAGTCTTCCTTGTTAAAGTCCCATGCTATTCTCAAGCTAGAAGATACTGTAGCTATTCCTGTGCTCCAAAAGTCTACCCTTATATACCATTTAGTTTTTGCTATAACCATAGAATTTCATAGTTGAGAAATCACTGAGTGTTTTAAAATAAAAATGGAATGCATACCAACTGAACTGAAGGACCTAGTCAATATTTATTAATGGGAGTCAGGAGAGTATATAATGGACTGGATTCTAAATATGCCAGACCAGGAGTAACAGAACAAATCCATACGGTAAATGGGGAAATGAGAGTTTAGTAATGTAAGAAAGGTCAACACTCCTTTACTATACAACTTAACTTGCCAGGAACGCTGGAAGGATAGTGCTAAAATGCCATCAGGATGACTCATAATAAGTTGGGGAAAGTATTCCTCAGAATACTATGAAGTAAAAATTACTATCAGTAATTTCACAGAAGGTGGTAGAAAAAGGGATCAGAGGTCTCCAGAATTGTTTGAGTAGGGAAAGAGTATACATTGAAATCCTGAAAAACACACCAGCCAAACACTTTCCACAGGAAGACTGAGAAATTGGTCATTTTACTAAACCACTAGAATGTGCTTGTGAGAAGGACAGCATCATTATGGAGAAGTTTACTGACTTCTCTATACTGACTAAGATTGGTGGTAGGAGATGCTGATGAAGAACTTGGCTACTTGATAGCAAAGGTAATAAGGAGTTCTGGTAATAATAGAGATTGTATGTTAGTAATGTTTTTTATCAGGGAAAGGTATGTGTGACTACTGTAGTAAACAGCAAGGACTGCTGCTCTGCAAAGAGCTATGGGGATTATTAATAGAACATGATATTCGGGGAGTAATATAAATGGGAATCAAACAATTTTTTAAACTGACATTACCCCCCAAATTCCTGGATAATGCTGAGAAAAGATAGCCTCCTTAATGAGAAATTTTCTCTTGTCTATTTTTTTTTGTCTCTGGGCTTATGGAATATCCAAAAGTAAAGCAAGCAGAAAACCTGCGGAGGTTCCTTCACTTTCACTCTGAAAGAACTTAAGATCATCCATTTGGGAAACCAACCATTGGGAAGACAAACTGTACAAGTACTAGAAATTTGTTAGGGTCAGTTGATAATGACTCCTGGATGGAAGATGTCTTGTCATGATCCTTCTGCTAGGTCAGTAACAAATGGAGCCCTGGCGTAAATTGAAATCAGAGTAGGTCTGTATTTGTGAAATCTCCTTTGTAGCTCTCACCCCAACGTCAAATTTTCTAATTAGAATGGGTGTAAGTACTACCACAGGGGGAGGGCTAAATACAAGGCCTTAATCATTTTCTCCTTTCCTTCTCCCTAAGTTCAGTTGAAACAGCAAATGAAATGGTACCTCTGAAGAATGTTAGAAACTGATGCCTCTCTAAGAACTTTGAAGAATGCAAGAGTGTAGAAGGTAGTTTCTGTTCCTCCTGGTCCTGCAGCCATTTAATCCCAAAGAAACACACAGAAGCTTATATTAATTATAAAGTGTTTGGCCTATTTCTCAGACTAATTACTAACTAGTTCTTATGACTTAAATTCACCCATA